>NC_083109.1:59851449-60496289 GCF_949774975.1 Lagenorhynchus albirostris
CCACAGAGACAGTCGGGATGTGCGAACAACCTTTAATCTTTGTTTTTTAAAAGCATTTTGTATCAGTGAGATACAATCAACGTTTTCTCTTTTATATTTTCTGTCAGCTGTGATCTCACCACTTAGAGGCAGTTATTATTCCATTACCAAGTCGTGTTGATTCTACTTTCTATTCAAATTTCAGTCTGTGGTAGACAAAATGACACCCCCCCCAAATTCTGCACCCTAACCCCTGGAACCTATAAATGTGTCCCCTTACATGGCAAAGGGGACTCAGTAGATTTAAGGATTGGGGCAGAGGGGAGATATCCAGGTGGGTCCAATGTGATCACAAAGGTCTTTATAAGAAGGAGGCAGGAGGGTCAGAGGGAAAGAGAGTTGAAGATGCTGCCCTGTTGGCTTTGAAGATGGAGGCAGGGGCCACGAGCCGAGGCAAGCAGGTGGCCTGCAGGGGCTGGGAAGGGCCAGGAAGGATTCTCCCTTAGAGCGTCCAGGAGGTACACCTTGAATGTAGCCTCATAAGACCATTTGGGACTTCCGGCCTCCAAAACTGTAAGACAGCACAGCATGTTGTTTTAAGCCACCGAGTGTGTGGTAATGTGTTACAGCAGCCGTGGGAAGTAAGACAGAGTCCACCACCTCTGCACTCACAGCCCCAACCCAGGCTTCTGCACGTGCCTAGAGCAGCAGCCTTGGCATCGGGACTTACAAGTGCAACCAGATCATGGAGCCCCCGCCACCGAGAGCCCTCCAGCAGATGCCCTTCACCCTCCAGCTGCTCCCTCCCTGCCTCCCCCCGTGCTCCAGGTGCCCAGAGCCTCCTGGTCCCAAGCTTCACCCAGGCTGGCCCCCTACGCCCACTCTCGGGCACTTCCTGCCATGCCCCAGGCTCCCTGCTCAGGGAGGCTCTGGTGGCATTTGTAACCTAAGTCTTTGAACGTGTGATGTTTTTAACCCTCCTTCGGACTATGAGCTCCACGGGTCCTGGGACAACCCGTTTTGTTCACCATTTATCCCCAGTACCTTGCGCAGTGCTCGGCCCACATGGGTGCGCCAAGATTCACGGAGTAAACAAATGTACCTTCAGGTGTGTTCTGTACACGGCGGGGTTACAGCCTCCCTACTGTGCTTTAACCTGTGTTGGAATCACACGTCCTCACGGGCTCATAAACGCACTCCCGTGCCCCTGTGCGTACTGGCTGCTGCTGTCTCGCGGTTATAGGTGTTTTTTCACCAGTATATCCAGTATCAGTGATGCTTGCATTGGACGCACAAGTTGTTCCGTATTTTTGACTCTTTTGCATACTGCTGTCGTAAACGCCCTGACAATTGGACCCTGGCAGACGTAATTCCCTCTCCTGTGTTTGTTGTTTGTGCATCTTTTATGACTTTAAATGCAGTGTTCTCCCAAGCATTTTCTTTCTTGGACTTTGAAATGTGCCTTTGCTGGAAGATCAATGAAGACAGTGAGAAGACAGCCGGGGCCAGAACCGTCTTTCGTTGACTTAAAAGCGGGTCTAGAGCTGCGGCCCCAGAGCTGTGCTGGGCGCTGCTGACGGACAGGAAGTTCACACGACAACGTGGACGCCCCTCCCCATTTCTCCACGCCGTTCTTGCCACCCAGCCAGGCAGCAGCCATGCCCCGGAGGCCACTCCCACCGTCCACCCCACCCCCAGCCCCTGCCTGTAGCTATTTGCACTTGGAACCCTGACTTAACCCGATTCTCCCCGCTCTGTCTTACAGTGACGTCACCCCTCCCGGAGAACCGCTGACCAAGAACAGCCGGCCCAAAGTGGCTTCCCGCTTCCCCAAGCTGTCCCGAGGTCACCCCAGGGAGACGCGCAACGTGGAGCCCCAGAGCGGCGACCTCTGACCTCGATGGCCACCCAGACTCGGGCCCTGCGTGCTGCGTCAGCTGCCTCCACCCAGGCCACGGCAGCTGGCCCCTTCCACCTCGGAGGGACAACCCTGTCCCCCCAGTGAACCCCAGAGAGCACACCTTCCCCGCCGGTCCCATGACACCCTGATTAAACTGGGCCGTGTGAGAGCAGGGCAGCTCCTCGCTGGACAGACGCAGACATGTGGGCCCTGCTCTCCCCGGGCCCTGCCCTGGGCCGTGAGGGCCAGCTGTTCCCCCCCCTCCAGCTCGGGGGCCGGCAGGAGGGTGGGCGCTGGATCGGGCTCGGAGCCCCCTGGTTGAGATGCACGAGTCTGATGTCTCAGTTGGTCAGAAGGTTCATTGAGAAACCCCCTCTTAACTCTTGCCCATGTGGGAATTCGAATGACTGGTTTGGGGTTTCTTTCCCCTGTTTAATGTAATTGCCTGCTACAACCTATGGACGTGAAGGGTTTGGGTGGAGGCTAGTTCCTTACTATGCACTCCCCACCAGTGGTCAGTAGACACCCTAGTTCTTGCCACCGTGCTCCAGGGAGACAGTCCCGTGGCCTTCGTGTGAAGGAGCCATTAGAGGGATGTGGAACTGTGGTTCTTGGAGAACTTCCCTACCTCCTTATGGTTGGTTCTGGAAGGACCAGCCCCTTTAGGAAACCTGAGGCCCCCTAGGCCCATGTGCACCTGGTCAGGCCAGCCAGCAGCAGCAACCCAGTGACCTGTATTGGAGAGCTCTGGGCTATCCAGGAGTCGGTGGCCTTGGCCTCGAAAGCCTAGAGGAGAGCCCTCAGGCTGTTAGAGACTCAGCTCTGGGAAGCATTCCAGAAGGTTCTGTGGACCTCGGGCTTTCAGACCTGGCCCCAGGGCTCCCAGGCGCTCAGCGTGGCTCTCTGTGAACTTGGACACAAGTGTCCACTCTGCACAGATCATGATCATCCCCTAAAGACGAGGGTGTGCAACACAGCCTCTGTCAGCCAGCATGTTCTCAGCGGGAGCAGGGCCCTGTGTGCCCGAGACCAATCCCTCTGCCCCTCCCATTCAGAGCGGGGGCCCCCCTGGCAGCTCGCCCCATGGGACCAGAGCCATTTAGCCAGCTTTAACATCCAGAATCATGGAACTCTCTCCCACCCTGGGCAAGAGCCATCCTCAGCTGCTGATACAAAGAGAGGCATTTTCTGGGGACAATAGCCGGTATAAATGTGTGTGAAAAATGGTCGGTAGAAGGCTGACCACTCGTCAGCTTACAGCTGGGTGAGCGGTGTGGGTAATCATTGAGCCTTTCCTAGATAGCGGAAAACTCAGGAAGGAATGGCCTGGAAGGTTTGTGTTGCGTGTTCCTCCCATCAGCCAAAAGGAGACTCATCAGAGCCGTTAAGCAGAGCTGAGATCATCTACGCACAGCCCTCCAGAGACTCGGAGGAGGCCCGAGTGACTTCTGAGGGAACATTCTGCCAAGTGAGCGAAACAAGCCAGCTGTGCTCCGCAGATGGAGTGGGGAGTGTCTGGGGGCCCTGCTGTCAGCTCGTGGGGGTCAGAGGACCCGAGGGACCCTGTGTCCTAGAAGGGCAACGTGGTTTCTCTCTTCCGCGTGTGTGCCGACGGAGCCACTGCACGTGCACTTTGTTGGAATCCCGAGTCCCACAGCGCTGCCTTCAACACAGAGCCCTCCTCGACCAGATCCTCCAGGACTGTCTGGAAGCTCCAGCTGCCCCAGATCCCAGCCCCCCGCATTTGGGTCCCTCCACAGCAGTCAGTTTGACGCCAGCTGACAGGCTTCACAGCCGGATCTGTTCCCAAGGTGTCTCCTCTCCGGTTGTACCAGACCCAGAATGGAACTGCTGCCCCGACACCCCCCAGGGCCAAGGGTTCCGATCAGCCAGCCTTTTCTGGCGCCTGACCCGAAACACATCTGAGTGCGAGTCTGGTCTCGCCTTCTCCAGCCACCCCACCAGGAGCCAGCTTTGACATTCTGTGCACGGAGTTTAAAAAAAAGAGCCAAAAAAAAAAAAAAGGCATCCAATAGCTACGGCGGACAGATGCTGAGCTGGGAGATACAAACGCACTCGCAGCCCGTATTTAAAAAGGAGAAACTCTGCCTCCCCATTTTTTTTTTTTTTTTTTTTTTTCCTGTACGCGGGCCTCTCACTGTTGTGGCCTCTCCCGCTGCGGAGCACAGGCTCAGCGGCCATGGCTCACGGGCCCAGCCGCTCCGCGGCATGTGGGATCTTCCCGGGACCGGGGCACGAATCCGTGTCCCCTGCATCGACAGGCGGACTCTCAACCACTGCGCCACCAGGGAAGCCCTGCCTCCCCATTTTTTAAAGCTTAATTATTCATGGAAAACTTGCCCTGTTCTCCCAAAATGTGGATTGTAAAAAGCATGTTCCTGGGGGCCCCACGGGGACCCTCCAGGCTGCTTGCTCTCTGTACCTCCGTTTTCGTGATCCTGCAGAAACCCTGATCTTCAATTGCTTTGATTTCAGCTCAGACATGCATGTGACATGCACATTATAGCACTTCCTCAAAGCCTTAACTTTGGAATCACATGGAATGTTCTGCAGTGATTAGTCCATCCAGCTGCTCAAAATACTCCTGCCCTGCTCTCCAGGGTGGCGGGATGGACTTAGAAGGGGCAGACTCCCCAGCTCCTAGAGAAGGAATAAAACACCAAGGTCCAGGCGGAGATCCGGGACAAATGCCAGCCCCTGAGGATGTGTCATCATCTGCCCATCAATCCACCTCCAATTCAGAGGGTGAGAAATGCCCTGGGACCCATCGGGGGGAAAGACAGCCCTTCAGAAAGGAGCAGTTGGCATTGCTTCTCTCTCCTTGATCAAATTAGAAGATTGTTTGGAGCCTCCAAAGTCGGCGTCTGAGAGAGGAAGCCACCCCCCATTCTGAAAGGAACTGAAGGGCCCGTCTCTCAAGACAGCCTTGACCCTCTGGTACCCCACCTGTACGGGGAGGGAGAGGCCCCTCCAGGTCCCCTCTGCAAAGCCAGGCTGTCTGCTCAGGGGCGGCTTCAGCCAGAACGGGCCGCAGCATCAGCCGGATCCATCTCTGCCATCTTGTTTGCTCCCTCCTATTCCCCCAGATAAAGGAGACCCAGGAAAAGCAGGGCTGGGTAGAGACATCACTCCTTAATAGAGAAAACCAAAGCTCCCAGAAGGGCGGTCCGAGGCTGGTGGAAACCTCGCCCAGAAGCGAGCTTTCCCAGCTCCTGCGCAGCTGGCCTGGAATCCTGGCTTGAAACAGCCCAGCCTCTCTCCACAGTCAGGCCCTGGGCGAGGCGGCGGCTTTCCTGGAAAAGGCTGTTAAACCCCACGGTGGTCGCCTTCAACACCGTCACCAGGCCCATCCAAGGGCTTCCTGGCTACAAAAGGCATCACCTGACTGAGCTGTAGAGACAGTACCATCTTGGGAGACCTGGCAAGGGCGTGAAGGGTGAGGCGGAGGGACGCGGACCAGTGTTTGTGGACAAGGTCTGGTCACACAGCATGGGGCCTACTGAGATGTGTTCTTTGATAACCGCTGGATTTTACAGGCTGTGCTGTGCCTTTAAAACAACAGAGGCAATCAGAGCTGTTTAAGTCTGTCGTGGGACTGATAACACAGATGCAGCTACTGCCCAGAGGCAGCAGGCACCGGAGGCCCAAGAATTAATCCCCGGGTTCTGGGCTCAGAATCAGGAAACAGGAATGAAGACCCACCCGCCAGCCCAGTTGATCCGAAGCACTCCTAACACCTGAACTAGGGCTCTGCGGCCCGGGCGAGCCGGTGGCCTTCCCTCCTCTTTTTCTCCTATTTCCTCAGGACACAGCTTGCCCACTGGAGGACCAGGTCACAGGGTTTCAGGCCTTGGCCCCCCACACCACCTGCTCACCCTCACAGGGGGTGCCACCAGCTGGCCCCCTCACCTGGAGGCCAGGCCCTGACCTCGGGCCCCGGCAGACCTCCCCTAACCGGTCACGCCTGGCATCCTTCCTTCATCCCTCAGCCTGAAGTTGGTACCAGCGCCCATTCATGGGAGGTGCTCTCCCCCAAAGGGGGCACCTCGCCTGGCGTGTCACTGACAGTAAAGAACAGGCTGGATTCTCAGCCTCAAGCTGCGTGGGCATCCCCCAGGACCTGCAGAGAGGACCCTGCCTGGGAGCCTCAGATCGGCTAAGAGGCACCCTAGAAGGAGCACGCCCTGCTCGAGCTTCAACCCCAAAGGCAATAACTATCTTGACCCTGTCTCCGTGTTTCCCTCGGGACACTGCCACCCACGCTGGACCTTCCCCCAGGCTGGGCGCTCCTGGCACGCAGGCATCTGCTCACGAGCAAGGCCTTTTGCAACGATCATTTTTCACAATATTGTGTATTGTTTCATTAAAGCTCACATTAAATGTTTGCTGTTCAGATTGGCTTCTGTGCTAATTTTGCACAACTGTAGCACTGTATATTTTATCTAACATTCCCATGCCAAAAAATTCATTTTTCATGTTTCCCTAACACGTGGTCTTGATTACGTTTCCAAAATAAAACTTCGGCTACTGGATCAATAGAAGTGAGGGTGGAGCCTTGCCGATCTCCGTGCTCTGAGCAGAGCAGCTGTCGGCTCATCCCACAGTGACTGAAACGCCCCTGCCCAGTTCGTGGCGGGATTTCTGACCTTCCCTTCCACCATGCCCGTTGCCTGGATGGGTAGTTCTCAAGTCTGTTAAGGAGCCCTTACTTTCATCTCTGAATCCTAATAACCGCATTAAATGGGTTTCCTTATCTACCCAATCAGTTTAGGAAGAGAAGTGGAAAGAAAAATCTGGTTTCTCTAAAAGATGGTTGAGGCTATAGCAAGGATGAGCGACCCCACTCTAAGGACAAGCTGGACCCATGAGTGTTTCGAGGTCCAGGGATTCAGTTCTTACCGGCACATAAATGTTTTGCCATCATCACTGAAAACCACTAGCTGACCCGCCCAGGCTCCCCGCCTGCCCTCGAATCCCATCAGGTCTGCCTCCTGCTTTCATGAACCGCAAGGGAAGAAGCCATGCACCTCCGACGATTCTTTCCACCATCACCTGAGACCATACAAGGGGACGCCCTTGCAAAAACTGGGACTGAGGACATGGAAGGTTACAAAATGGGGGATCACACGTTTGCACCCAGAGTTGCTAGCCCCTCCAGAGATGAGCTGGAGAACAGGCACAGCCAGGAGTGAGGGGGGGGTGGATTTTTTATTATCTAGGATTCATCCTAGAAAGAATGTCTCTGCCTCTGCAGCCTTAGTGGCACCATCCCTGGCATCGCCATTTGGTAGAACACTTTGCTTAACTCATCAGATGCTGACTTCTTGGAGGAGGGAGTCTTTTGACTACACGTGCCATGGTGACCCAGCCGGAGTCACCGCACGATCGGGTCCCAGTGAGCCGTCTGTCGCAGGGAACAAGGCGACAAATCTAGAGTCTAGTGTCTGGATGTGAGGCCTAGAAGCCCGCGGATTCGCTCTGAAACACATAGTATTATCTTAACTACCCTGTTCTGTTAAGGTTTACACAATAGAATTTTTAAACAAATGTGTTTAATTTTCTAAAATCTCTTGTATTAAAATTTTCTTTTGGAATAAGCTGTGGTAATTTTGTTACAAGCTGGTTAAGACACACCTCTTTACAACTGACAACATTAAAACAGAGACATTTTCTAAATTAGATACTCGGTTTATGGTCTCTCTGATTCTTTGTGTCCATTCTTTTTTCAGCAGTTGGGGATTAGGTGAACTTCCAATATACATGTTATAAAAACTTCCAGAAAGGTCCTTCACCATTGCACATGTTATCCTGAACAACAGGATCTGATTGGAAGAACATCACTTGTATTTGAAGTGGAGCAAAATCCTATTTTGAGTTATTAGGCAGGTCTGTATTCATTGGAGATGCAGAATCAAAATTCTCTACAGAAGAAAAAAAGCCCCTCCTATTCATTCACTCAGAAACAGATAGTTATTGGGCACCTACTATATATACCATCATGCGAGGCACTGGGCATGCAGCAGTGACCAAGACACAAAAGACCCCTGCCATTTTGGACTCACATTCCAAGTAAGGCAGATGGACAATTATATGTATATTTCTTCCTATCTATCTCTCCATCCACCTGTCTGTCTGTACACACACACACTTCTTAAAGTCAGCCGTCCGGATAATTACAGACCACAGTAAGTACCATGAAGGAATAAGCAGGGCTTGAAGAAAGGATCTCCTGTGAACAGTCCAGGCCAGGCTTTCTCACCCTCGGCACTGCTGACATCTGGGGCTGGACAACTCTGTGTCAAGGGAACTGTCCTGTCACTGTAAGATGGTCAGCAGCCCTGGCCTCTAACGCTAAATGCCCCTAGAGCCCTTTCCGTACTGACAACCAGAAATGCCTCCCAGTTCGACCACACGTCCCCGGAGTGAGGAATGGTCCCCCCTTGAGAACCATGAGGCTAGACCAAGGGGTTCTCTTGGCGGATGTGACATGTAAGCTGTGACCTAAAGGATGAGAAAGAAATACTACACTGTCCCCTGCTCCCTACCCCAAATTTACATTGGCTTAAAAATCCATACCCTATAGCAAGGTACTTAACCTTTTTAACCAGGATGATAAGAGCCTAGGCATAAGGTCAGTACATAAAAGTCATACCCGCAAATCCTGGGGAGATTCTGCTCAGGGCCCCACGAAGGGTGCACTGCAGCCTGCTGAGCCCAGTGCTGTGGAAAGGGCACCCCAGGGCTGATAACACAGGAGAAGGGGTGGGACCAACTCTGGACTTTGAGGGCACATTCATGGATCGCACTGCGTCCTGTGCCCTACAGCCTCCAGGTTACTTAACCCTGTGCCAACCCAGTGTATCCTGTATTTGAACATAGGAGAAAACTATACACAGGTTGAGTGCTGGCCCGAGGTCCCCCAGCCTCAAGGTAGAAAAGAAACAGAGGACCCCAATAAAGATGTTAAAAAAAAAAAAAGAAACAGAGGACTGTTTCCACCGTGCCCACAGCCTGGACTGTCTTGGCCACACTCTAATCTGTTCTGGTCTCCCCTCCCTCGCTCCCAGTACGGAACAAACTCCCCGATAATCCTCAACGTCTCCTCCCAGCTTCCCAGCCATCTCCAAGCACGGCTATCTCCCAAGGGCCCTATTCACTCGAGCTCCCCCAAGGAAGCTGTTTTATTCTCCCTCAATCCATATTCCCAATTCTCAATTTCCCTGCTTTCAAACCACTTTGCCTCCTTAAAAACATCAATTCCTTTGACGCTCATGCCATTCACCTGTAACACTCTCTATGCCTACGCTTGGACTTGTATATTGACCTCCGAGCTGCTTCTCACTCACTGATGATCAACGCCTCACTCATCAGGGGCCCCTCCATCCCCCCCGGCCACACCCCGCATCTCGCTTCTCTGAGCTGCTTCCTCTCTAGAGGCTATTCCTCTGTGCCACTTACAGCTCTTCTAGACCAACGCAGCGTCCATCACTGCACCACCTCTGTAATCTTGACGTCAGATTCTCTGCTCTGATCCACTCTGTCCCCCCAGCACTTTGCTCTAGTGCCCTCACAGCAACAACTGTTCAAATTTTTCAGGCCTGCAATCTGTCATTTTTAAAAACCTGTCCTCCTCACATACTCTTGCCAAAGCACCCCATCCCAGCGCTGGTTCTGTGGGCCATGACGATCATCACTCCCTTCGGGGACATCCGTGAGTCCCCTGCCCCTCTTTCACACTTGCTTGGCAAAAACCCAGCCCTAGTCAAGCCCAACTGACAAGCTAGTCTAAAAGCCGGTATTACTTGTAACTTTGGTTTGTAACTCCACATTTTGTTTTCTTCATAATTTAAGAGACTAATGCATTTAAAAAAATTATTTATGTTTGGGAGCACACAATGTACAAAGATGTGTAAAGGGGTGGGGATGGAGCTGTAAAGGAGCAGGAATTTTTTTGTTACTAAAGTTAAGCTGATGTAAATTCAAATCATTATTCAAAGTAACTTTAGGTTGTTAAATGTAATCCTCATGGTAATCACAAAGAAAACAGCTATAGAATATACACAGAAGGAGATGGAAAGGAACAGTTCATGCGAAAAACTAAACACCAGAGACAGCAATGCATGGAATAAGGGACAAAAAAGCTAGAAGGCATATAGAAAATGAATAGCAATGACAGAATAAGTCCCTCCTTATCAGTAATTAAATTTAAATGGATTAAACTTTCCAACCAAGACAAAGATTAGCAGAATGAATAAAAACACATGATCCAACTATATTTTATCTAAAAGAGATTCACTTTAGATCTAAAACCACAAATAGATTTAAAGTGAAAGTATGGAAAAAGATATTCCATGCTAGTAACCAAAAGAGGAGTGGCTATACGATATCAGACAAAATAGATTTTAATGAAAGTTTCAAAACAGGAAGAAGATATAACAGTTATAAACATTTATGTACCTAATAATAATTATCAAAAAATAGAAAGCAAAAACTTACAGAATTGAACAGAGAAACAGACAGTTCTACAATTATAGCTGGTGACCTCGATAACCCACTCTCAATAATGGACAGAACGACCAGACAGAAGATAAGTAAGGAAACAGAGGATTTAACACAATAAACCAACTAAATCTAACAGACATACACAGAGCACTCTACCCAATAGTCGCAGCATATACATGCTTCTGAAGTGCACATGGGACATTTTCCAGGACAGACCATATGTTAGGCCACAAGTCTCAACAGATTCTAAAAGATAGATTTCATACAAAGTGTCCTCTCCAACCTGATGGGATAAAGTTAGAAATCAATAACAGAAGGAAAATGGAAAAATCACAGATTTGTGAAAAACAGTACAAACAACCAATGGATCAAAGAAATCACAAGGGAAATTAGAAAATACTTCAAGACAAATGAAAATGAAAACACGACATACCAAAACCTATGGGATGCAGCAAAAGCAATGCCAAAGGAGAAATTTATAGCTATAAATGCCTATATTAAAAAACTGGAAAGACCTAAATCAGCACTGTAATCTTACAACTTCAGGAACTAGAAAAAGAACAAACTAAACTCAAAGTTAACGGAAGGAAGAAATAATAAAAATTAGAGCAGAAATAAAACAGAGAGTGGAAAAGCAACAGAGAAAATTAATGAAAGTTGTTGAAATGTATCAACAAAACTGAAAAACTTTAGCTAGATGGACCAACGAAAAAAGAAGAAGTTTCGACTTACTAAAATCAGAAATGAAAATGGGGACGTTACTACTGATTCTACAGAAATAAAAGGATTATGAGTACCATGAACAATTTTATGCCAACAAGTTGGATAACCTAGATGAAATGGACAAATTTCTAGAAACACAAAACCTACCAAGGCTGGATCAAAGAAATAGAAAATCTGAATAAACTTATGTATAACTAGTAAGAAGGTTGAATTAGTAATCAATCTCCGCAGAAAGGAAAGTTCTGGACCTGATGACTTCACTGGTGAATTCTGCCAAACATTTAAAGAACCAATGCCAATCCTCAAACTTTTCCAAAAAATTGAAGAAGAGGGACTTCTCACTCATTCAATGAGGGCAGTATTACCCTGATACAAAGGCAGACAAAACAACTACAAAATAAAACTACAAACAATATCCCTGGTGAACACCGATGCAAAAATCCTCAACAAAACACTAACAAAGAATTCAACAGCATATTAAAAATATTATACACCATGACCAAGTGGGATTTATTCCTGGAATGCAAAGATGGTTCAGCATGTGAAAATTGATTAATATGCCACGTGAACAGAATGAAAGGGGGAAAAACCCACTTGATCATCTCAATAGATGCAGAAAAGGCATTTGACAAAATTCAACACCCTTACATAACAAAAACACTCAACAAACTAGGAATAGAAGGAACATACCTCAACATAATAAAAACCATATATTAAAAAAAAAACACAGCAAACACCACATATATTCAGCAGTGAAAGACTGAAAACATTTCCTCTAAGAACAGGAACAAGATGAGGGTGTCCACTTTTGCCACTTCTATTCAAACATAGTACTGGAAGTTCTAACCAGAGCAATTAGGCAAGAAATAAAAAGCATGCAAATTGAAAAGGAAGAAGTAAAATCCTCTCTATTCATAGATGATAGGATCTTATATATAGAAAACCTTAAAGATTCTGCAAAACAAAACAAACAAAAACCCCACAACTGTTAGAGATAATAAACAATTTCAGCAAAGTAGCAGGGTACAAAGTCAGCACACAAAAATCAGTTGCATTTCTGTACATTAACAATGAATAAACTGAAAGGAAAATTATTAAAACAGTTCAACTCACAATAGCATCAAAAAGAATACTTAGGTATTAACCAAAGAGGTAAAAGACTTGTACAATAAACTATAAAACATTGCTGAAAGAAATTAGATAAGACATAAATAAATGGAAACACATACCATGTGTAATCTTCATGGATTAGAAGATTTAATATTGTTAAGATGTCACTACCCAAAGTGATTGACTGATGAATGCAATCCCTATCAAAATCCCAATCATCTTTTTTTTTTTCAGAAATAGAAAAAATCCATTTTAAAATTCATATGGAAGCTCAGGGGACCCAAAATAGCTAAAACAATCTTGAAAAGGAAGAACAAGTCTGGAAGACTCATATTTCTTGATTTCAAAACTTTTAACAAAGCTACAGTCATCAAAACAGTGTGGCAGTTGGACTTTCCTGGTGATCCAGTGGTTAAAACTTTGCCTTCCAACGTGGGGGGTGCAGGTTCAACCCTTGGTTGGGGAGCTAGGATCCCACATGTTCACAGCCAAAGGGCCAAAACATAAAACAGAAGCACTATTGTAACAAATTCAATAAAGACTTTAAAAATGGTCCACATCAAAAAAAAGTCTTTAAAAAAAAAAAAAACAGTGTGGTAGTGGCATGAAGAAAGACATACAGACAAATAGAATAGAATAGAGAACCCATAAATAAGCCCTTGCATATATGGCCAAATGATTCATTGATAAGGGTATCAAGACCATTTGATGGGAAAAGGACAGTCTTTTAACAAATAGGAAAACTGGTTGTCCATGTAGAAAAGGAAGTTGGGGCCTTACATAACACCATATACTAAAATTATCTCAAAAGGGATCAAAGACCTAAATAAATGTATAAAACTCTTAGAAGAAAACACAGGGGGAAGTCTTCACAACACTGGATTTGACAGTGATTTCTTGAATATGACACCAAAGGCACAAGCAACAAAAGAAAAAATAGATTCAACTTATCAAAAATTTTAAAAATTTTGGACATCATAAGACAATATCAACAGAGTAAAAAAGCAGCTCAGAGGATGGAAGAAAATACTGGCAAATCAAATTTGTGATAAGGGATTAATACCCAGAATATGTAGAGAACTCAAAACTCAACAACAACAACAAAAAAACCCAATTCAAAAATGGTCAAAGGACTTGAATAGACAGTTCTCCTAAGATATACAAAGAGCATGTGACCAAAAGCACATGAAAAGATGCTCAACACCGGTAATCATTACAGAAATGCAAATCAAAACTGTAATGAGATAACACCTCATACGCATTTAGATGGCTACCATTTTATTTTATGTTTTTAATTTTTTTTTAATTTTTAAATTTTATTTATTTTTGGTTGCATTGGGTCTTCATTGCCGCATGCAGGCTTTCTCTAGTTGCAGCAAGCGGGGGCTACGCTTCGTTGTGGTGTGCGGGCTTCTCATTGCAGTGGCTTCTCTTGTTGCGGAGCTCAGGCTCTAGGTGCATGGGCTTCAGTAGTTGTAGCACGCGGGCTCAGTAGTTGTGGCTTGCAGGTTCTAGAGCACAGGCTCAGTAGTTGTGGCGCATGGGCTTAGTTGCTCTGTGGCATGTGGGATCTTCCTGGACCAGGGCTCAAACCCATGTCCCCTGCATTGGCAGGCAGATTCTTAATTTATTTATTTTATTTATTTATTTTTGGCTGTGTTGGGTCTTCGTTGCGCACAGGCTTTCTCTAGTTGCAGCAAGTGGGGGCTACTCTTTGTTGAGGTGCGTAGGCTTCTCAATACGGTGGCTTCTCTTGTTGCAGAGCATGGGCTCTAGGTGTGTGAGCTTCAGTAGTTGTGGCACATGGGTTCAGTAGTTGTGGTCCGCAGGCTATAGAGCGTAGGCTCAGTAGTTGTGGCGCACGGGCTTAGTTGCTCCGCGGCTTGTGGGATCTTCCTGGACCAGGGCTCGAACCCGTGTCTCCTGCATTGGCAGGCGGATTCTTAACCACTGCACCACCAGGGAAGCCCCTGGATGGCTACCATTTTTACAAAAGCGAACAGAAAATAACAAGTGTTAGTGAGGATGTAGAGAAACTGGAAACTGCGCATTGTTGGTGGGAATGTAAAATGGTGCAGCTGCTATAAAAACAGTGTGGTGGTTCCTTAAAAAATTAAACATAGAATTACCCATGTGATTCAACAATTCCACTTCTGGATATATATCCAAAAGAATTAAAAGCAGGGTCTTGAAGAGATATTTGTACACCCACGTACACAGCAGCATTACTCAGAGTAGCTGAAACACAGAAGCAACCCAAGCGTCCATTGACAGAATGGTTAAGAAAATGTAGTACATACATACGATGGATAGTACTCAGCCTTAAAAAGGAAGGAAATTCTGACAACCTACAACGTGGATGAACCATGAAGACATTACGCTAAGTGAAATAAGCCAGACACAAGAGGACAAATACTGTCTAATTCCACTTACACGTGGTACTTACTATAGGGACAGAATACAATGGTGGTTGCCAGGGGATGGGAAGAGGGGTTGAGGACTATTGTTTAATGGGTACAGGGTTTTAGTTTTGCAGAATGGAGACAGATAGGGGTGACGGTTGTACAACCATATGAATGTACTTAATGCCACCAAACTGTATACTTAAAAATGGTTAAGACAGTAAATGTTATGTTGTGTGTACTTTTTCACAATTAAAATAAATAATTATACTGATTTCATAGAAGAGATGATTAAAGCCCAGAGGAGTGATTAGCTTGCCCAAGTGTATACGGCTGGGGATTCAGACCCAAATCTGTCCACACCCAAGCGTTAGCTCTTTTCACTAAAGGGCATTGAAAGAATAATGAAAGAAAAGTTGAATGAAAGTTCACTAATGTGTGGTGTTTTCTATCCTATGCTACCGTGGGTCTCTGTCACTAATTTGGACTTCGAAGTTTGAAGACTTTAAGTCAATATAATGGAAAAACGTATAACAGGAACATTTTTCATGGGCTGTATAAAGACTCCTTGAAAGAGGTAAACTTTGTGATCAAATAGAAGTGAGTGGATCACTCTCAAGCGGCTGCTAGAGAATTACTACTCAAGCTGGGGGTTGCAACAGATGACTTCTAAAATCCAGGCATACTTTGTTTTAGTGCACCTCACAGATATTACTTTTTTTAAAAAAAAATTGAAGGTTTGTGATATCCCTGCATTGTCAGATGACAGCATTTTTTAGCAATAAAGTATTTTTTAATTAAGGCATGTACATTGTTTTTTAGACATAATGGTACTGCACACAATAAACTACAGTATAGTGTACACAGGACTTTTATATGCACTGGGAAACCAAAAACTACGTGCGACTTGAGTTATCGCTATGTTGGCTTGTTTGCAGTGGCTGCCTCTATCCTAACAGTCCGCAGGGAAGGGAGATGGGCACGAACCAGGGCCGAAAGCATTGAGGAAAGGAGAGAGAGGCAGGGCCGGCTCCTCTGAGAAGCCCGCCTGCCATAAAGGGCCCCTGGGATTTCCCTCTTTGATGACACGGCCGGCACTTACTGGTTCCTCAAACTTACATAAACATGATGCTCAGACCCAGAAACGCTAGGTGAGTGAAGAAAGCCCTTGAGCACCTCTGATGAAAAAGCATTGACCCCTGCAAGGCAGTGACCTGCATGCCAGCTCTGCCACCTCCTGTGTGACCGTGGGCGCCTCTCTTGCCCTCTCTGGGCCTAAGTGTCCCCATCTGTGAAATGAGGATAACAGCACACCTTCCTTATGGGTCAGTGTATTAAGTGTGTAAAACACACAAAGCCCTTAGAGCACCAGCCCCGCTCAGACATCCCCAGCATCCGCCAACACAGATGCTGTTCAGCGTCTCACATTCATTTATCGTTACCTGTTGATCGTGTATCTTCCCCCGGGCTGCACATGCTGGGTGTACATTTTTTTTTTTTTTTTTTTTTTTTTTTTTTTTGGCTGCGTTGGGTCTTCATTGCTGTGTGCGGGCTTCTCATTGTGGTGGCTTCTCTTGTTGCAGAGCGTGGGCTCTAGGCACGTGGGCTTCAGTAGTTGTGGCACATGGGCTCAGTAGTTGTGAAGGCTCTAGAGCACAGGCTCAGTAGTTGTGGTGCACGGGCTTAGTTGCTCCGCAGCATGTGGGATATTTCTGGACCAGGGGTCGAACCCGTGTCCCCTGCATCGGCAGGCGGGTTCTTAACCACTGTGCCACCAGGGAAGTCCTGCCGGGTGTACACTTGTTTCTCATTTTCTCTGCTCTGACCCCACTGCTCTGCCAAGACGCCCCTGGCACGTTTCAGGAGCAAGAACGTTTTGTAAAGCAAGTGCACTAGCACATCTCCACATCCGCCACCTTAACTTATTTAAAATCCTCACAATCCCACGAGGTGGAGATAACAGATCATCCCCATTCTACCCCGTGGGGAAGGGAAGCGCCTTGCAGACCCAAACACTCTGAAGAAGCTCAACAAAGATCCTGGAAGGACAGGGATTGAGACGCAGGCAGATGCTCACCCCTCTGCAGCCTCAGTCTACCTGTCAGGTGAGAACAATGTTGTTCACCTCACAGCGTGGACGGGAGAACCCAGAGAGAGGACAGTTACAGAGCATGAGCGTACAGCAGGTGCTCAATAAATGGTCCTCACCCCCCCTTGCTGTGGAGACTGGGCAGCCCATTACAGCATCCCATGGAGGAAACAGGCCCAGAGAGGTACGGCAGCGTGCCCAAGGCCGCACAGCACTGAAGGCCAACTTAAACAGAGCACAATATGCTTGTGGGGGAGGGGCTGCTGTGCCCAAGCCTCTCCTTTGCCTGGACTCCCTCCCCGAGGATTGTGGGCGTGTGGAAATGAGCAGATCCACCTCGATGTGTCTTTTCCAGAAAAAATAATAATAATAATTTCCTCTCATTTCACACCGCTATTCTGTGACCGTTCTGGCTTCTGCATCATCTGTCCCCCTGCCGCGTCCCCTGCTGTTTCCTTTCTCTTGCTGTTTCCTAGGCACAGTATTTATCATGTCGTGTTCCTTGTCTTTATGTAATCAGAGTTTTCCGGGAAACAGCTAAGTGATGGATCCAGTAGAGGTCCTGTGTGCGCAGGTTTTTTAATTTGCACACCCCCCGAGGTGGCCTGACAACCTGTCACCTGGGACACTGGCTGGGGCTGAGGTTCAGAGAGGCCACCTTCCGCCTCAGGGACGTCCACATCGTCCCCATCACTCTGGGGGACGGGGCACCTTTCGTGATGAGAACAGGGCCACCCGAGGCCGACAGCCCCGGGGGGCCGGATCCTGGCCCCTCCAGTCCACGACGGGCTTCTTGCACTAAGCATGATGCTTTCAAGGTTCATCTCTATTGTGGCGCGTGTCAGTACTTCATTCCCTTTTATGTCTGAATAGTACTTCATTGTATGGATAAACCACATTTTATTTACCTACTGTTACTTTTTGTGGCTTTGTGGGCTCTTCAGTGCTGCCAGCGTCTGGCCCTCAGCTCCTGGTTCCCTGGGAGTGATGCTCCGACACTCCCCGCCCTCAGTATCCTAGTGGGTCTCACATTTGATGGTACATTGCCATCACACAGATGTTAAAACCCAGCCGCTGGGCCACCCCCAGAACTGCTGCTGCCAGACGGCTGGCTGAGGCTCGAGAACGTGCGTTTCTAACGGGCTCCCAAGCAACGCCCCTTCCCCCAGCCTGGAGACCACCCTGGAGGACCTGGGCAGCAGAGGTCACAGCAGCGGTGACAGGAAAAGAAGTATTAGGCGCAAACAGCTACTGAATGACTGCGAGATTCTGGGCCCTGAATGGAGTCCTTCACATAAATATCTCATCACTCCTCACCCCAACCTTATAAGGCAGGCGCTGTTACTGCCCCCATCTCACAGATGAGCAAACCGAGGCCCAGGGAGATTAAATGGCCTTGCTGCCGAGTCTAGGAATATCTGTACTGGGGACTTCACAGCCTTCCCAAACCAGTGGGGAGGCAGGCATCTGGGTAGAAGGGCACTCATGGCTCCTCCCACAAGGGCAAATGTTCCAAGACAATGGGCCGCAGGTCCCCCCACTGGTGAGAGCCGAGGGCAGGACTGAAACCCAGGCCTGGAGTCTCCGAAGGTTGTGTTTGCATCTGGAGACGTAAGGATAGTCCCAAGAATCCTCTCTGTGCCTCATCCTCTCCCCACCTCCCCTCATCCCTTCTACTCCTCTCCACCCACCTTCTTGATTGTCCCATGGCTCAAGCGTGCTAAGCCCTTACCTACCCCGGTCCCTTTGCACATGCTGCCCCCCCCCCCCCCGCCTGGATTGCTCTTCCTGCCTTTTCTGCCTGGCTCACTCATTCTTTGGGTCCAACTTGAACATCACTTCCCCGGAGAAGCCTTTCCTGACTTCCTGGTCTACCATTATTTCCAGTCTCTCATAAACTGTGTAGTATATATAAATACTTAAACATTTATTTGTGAGTTTGCTTACTTATGATAGCAGCTGCCCCTGCTCTAGAGGGAATGGACCATGTTGGTTTTATGTACCATTGCACCCCCGTTGCTGGAACGTAGTAGACACTCAGTAGATATCTGTTCAGTCAATGAATAGTGAAGTGAACGATCGCTCACTTTTAGGACTCTTCTCCGTATCTCCTGGTTACAAGGAACAATTATCTACCTTCATCTATGAGACTTCTCTGAAAAGCCGGCCAAGATGCTGATTGGACCTTGGCCCTAACTGTAATAGCCCAGAGAGTAAAGGCTCGGACTTAAGCCTTATTGATCACTGCATCCCAGCTCATGCCAGGCCCCCAGCAGATGCTCTGCGAATGGGGGTGATGTGTTGGTCTTCTCAGGTTCACCCATCTTTAAACACCCCACCCAGGTGGCCATGAACCCTGAACTAGGGACGGGGTGCATGTGGGCCCCAAACACATCACTGGGACCATGAGACATCAGTCTACCCTCATCCCCGAGGGGCACTCCACAGACGTTCTCCAAGGATGGGGCTCCCTGTATTCTGTGCTGGGGGATCCTGTGTCTGCCAGAGAGCAGGTCTCTTGAAAATTTTTTTGTGGTTCCCTAACACTGACTAGGAAGAGGAATGCAAAACCTGGATCACCCAGAGGCCGACAATTTTCTGATGCTGAATATTGTAAGAGCTTTTTCATTCTTTACAAAACAGAAGTGTTTCCCTGTCCCACTTGAAACGAATTAGGTGAATTTGAGTGGGTTGTTTTGTCAAGGTACATCAACACGTGGACAATAATTCTGACTTATCTCTGCAGTACAACTACAATGTCTTAAAGCCCACCTTTTTATTGTTATTACAGTAACTTGCATTTCTGTGTCTGTGTGTTTGAGATTCACAAATGCTGCTGGGACTTCCGTCTCTACATTTTGAAACCTCTCAGCATTAAGACTCAAGAATGGGTACTGGCTTCTTCTTTTCTGAGGATGTTACCCATTGCTTACTGTCTCTACACTCATGATACCCCAGTTTACATTCAGGTCTCACGGGAACGTCTAATGGGCATCTCCAACTAAATATGCCCCAAATGGAACTCCTGAGGCCTCCCCCAAACCTGCCCCTCCTCCTTTCCCCTGTGTAGGTGAAGGGCGCCTCTCCCCGGGCTGTTCAACCTGCAACTTGAATCACACGACTTCTCTTCCGTCACCCTCTTCCCACTACATTCGATCCATCAGCAAGTCCCTTCTACTCTGCCTTCAAATTCTATTCATACTGGTTGTTTCATGTCCGCCCAAAAATTCATGTCTACCTGAATCTCAGAATGTGGCCTTACTTGGAAATGGGCTCTTTACAGATGTAATTAGTTATTAAGATGAGGTTACTGAAGTCGGGTATGCTAACTCCAATGACTAGTGTCCTTATAAAAAGAAGAGAAGACACACAGAGACAAAGCCTGTGTGAAGATGGATGAAGAGATTGGAGTGGTGCAGCTACAGGCCAGGGAACACCAAGGATGGATGGCCACCACCAGAAGCTGGAGGACGCAGGAAAGGACCCTTCCCTAGAGGCTTCAGCTGGAGCGTGGCCCTGCCAGAACCTTGATTTGGGACTTGCAGCCTCTAGGATTATTGGAAAATAAGTTTCTGTTATTTTAAGCCATAAAGTTTGTAGTAATTTGTTACAGCAGTCACAGGAAAGTAACACACTATCCGAATCTATCTGCTTCTGCCATCACTCCCTCCAGGTTACCATCACCCTCACCTGGAGACCCAGCAGCCTGCCAGCTGGTCTCTGTTCTATTCCCACATGCATATGTACATATGTATACACACATATACACGTACATATATATACACACAATACATACAAATTATATATAAGTAGGTATGTAAATGTATATGCCATGTGTGTAATATACACTAGTGTATCACATGTATATTACACCTAATAAGATAGAGTATTTCCTTCTTCCCAGAAAGTTCTCTCCTATGGATGCAACTAGAGATTATCATACTAAGTGAAATAAGTCAGAAAGAGAAAGACAAATACCATATGATATCACTTACATGTGGAATCTAAAACATGGCACAAATGAACCTATCTAGGAAACGGAAACAGACTCACTGACAGAGAACAGACTTGTGGTTGTCAAGGGAGAGGGGGGAGGGGAAGGGATGGACTGGGAGTTTGGGGTTGGTAGCTGCAAACTATTATATATACAACGGATAAACAACAAGGTCCTACTGTACAGCACAAGGAACTATATCCAATCTCCTGGGATAAACCATAATAGAAAAGAATATAAAAAAGAATGTACATATGTGCATAACTGAGTCACTTGGCTGTACTGCAGAAATTAACACAACATTGTAAATCAACTATACATTAATTTTTTTTTAAAGTCCAAAAAAAAAGGAAGTTCTCTCCTGCCCCTTTCCAGTTAATTCCCGCCCTACCCCACCAAGCACCCACGTTCTGATTTCTATCACTGTAGATTAGTTTGCCTGTTACTTGGCATCATATAAATCAAATCGTATAGTATGTACTCATTGTATCCGGCTTCTTTTACTTGGCATAATCTTTGGGAGACGCATCCATGGTTCTGTGGATATCAATAATTTAGTCTCTTATTGCTGAGTTATTCCACTGGATCAAATAATGTTTTAAGAATACAATCAGATCATGTCACCCCTGTGTTTAAAACTCACTCACAGCTCTCCGTGGGCTTAGGTTGAAATGCAATCCCTGACTGTGGCCCTGAGTCCTGCTGACCATGCTGAACCTATGACTTGGCATGACCTGCCCTGTGGCCTCCTTCCTCTACCTCAGATATGCCCACCTCACCCTGGACTCTTAGTCTGATGCTCACATCTCTGAATCTTTCTCATTCTCTGTTCTCAAGTCATGTGTCTTCTTCTCAGAGCAGCCATCCCTGGCCATCCTGTTGTAAAACAGCATCACACATACCCCCCACCATGTTCTATTTTATTCTGAATTATCCTACCATTTGCTTGTACGTGACTGGTCCACCCCTACTCCACAAGCTCAGCCTTGCTCACCATTGCAATCTCAGCCCCTAGAGTAATTCCCCAGCATAGTGGGATATTATTCAATATTTGTTGAATAAATGAAGTGATTTGAAAGAAAGTTCACATACAGGTTATGTTTTCTGTTATTCATTAGAGCTATTCATTGATATCCCTGGTTCCCTCCTTCTGGACACTCTTTGATGTTAGGCATAGCCATGTGACTTGCTTTGGCCTGTGAAATTTGAAAGGAAGTGATACGTGTCTATTCCAGGTAGAAGCTTGCATGGTTGGTGCATGATTCCCCTCCCTTCCCTCTGTGATAGTGCAAATTTGTGTTGAGAGAGACCCTCTACTGGCCTGGGCAACCGGGTAGCTCCAATGACCAGCACCCTCTTGCTGACCTCTACTGAACACATATTATGAACAAGAAATAAACTTGTATGAAGACAATGACATTGGGGGATGTTTGTTACTGCAGCATAACCTAACCTGTTGTATCCTGACTTGCTCTCTTCTCCAATGTGTTCTCCACATTCCTCTCCTCCCACTCACTCTTTTTTTCTTTTTAGAAACAGGTTTTTTTTTTTTAAAAAAAAACAAGTTCTTTATTTATTTATTTATTTTCGGCCGCATTGGGTCTTCATTGCTGTGTGCAGTCTTTCTCTAGTTGCAGCAAGCAGGGGCTACTCTTCGTTGTGGTACGTGGGCTTCTCATTGCAGAGCATGGGCTCTAGGCACGCCGGCTTCAGTAGTTGTGGCATGCGGGCTCAGTAGTTGTGGCTCACGGGCTCTAGAGCACAGGCTCAGTAGTTGTGGCACATGGGCTTAGTTGCTCTGTAGCATGTGGGATCTTCCCGGACCAGGGATTGAACCCGTGTCCCCTGCATTGGCAGGAGGATTCTTAACCACTGCACCACCAGGGAAGCCCCCCACTCACTCTTGAGCCCCTCTGATCTAGCATTTCTCGGCCTCTGACCTCAAACGATTCTGTTAAGATTACCAATGACCTCCCCATGGTGAAACCCGATGGTCAAATCTTGGTTCTCATGTGACTTGACCATTACAGCATCTGATCATTCTCTCCTTGTAACCTTTTCTTCACTTGGGAGACAGGATGCCACACCTTCCTGGCTTCCACCCTACTTCTCTGGATACTCTCATCCGTTCTCTCTTGCTGGTTCCTCCTCATCCCCCCCCACCTCTTCCTACAGAGCACCCCAGGGCTTGGTCCCAGACCTCTCCCCACCACTTATGAGTGACTGCATCAGTCTCCTGGCTGCCCCACGCTGATGACCCCCAGATGTATGTCTGTCATCCATGCTGCTCCCTGATCCCCAGCCTGTATTTTCACCTGCTCACTTGACAGCTCCATGTGGCATCTCATCAACATCTCAAACTTAACACATCCAAACAGAGCTCCTGACCATCCCCGCGAGCCTGCTGCATCCCTAACTGTTCCTTCCTCAGGGTCCCTGAATAACTACAATGAGCAGGCCAGAAACTCTGGACTCATCTTTCAGTCCCTTTTTTCCCCCACGCCTCACACATCCTGTTTATTAGCAATTCCTGTCAAAATATATCCAGGGTCCTACCTCTTCCCACCTTGCTTCAAGCCACCTGCCCCTCTCACCTGGATTATTGCGTTAGCCTCATAACTGCCCCGGCTCTCACCCTTGCCCCCATACTGATGATTCTCAACCCAACAGCCTAAAAAAATCCATCAGAAAATGTCACTTTTTCTTAAATCCCTCCAGTTTCTCCCCATTTCTCTCACAATAAAACCTACCCTGTTCTACAATCACAGATGTAGAAAACAAACTTATGGTTACCAGGGAGAAAGGGGGAGTAGAGGGATAAATTGGGAGCTTGGGATGGACATATACACACTACTGTATGTAAAATAGATAACTAATAAGGACCCACTGTATAGCCCAGGGAACTCTACTCAATACTCTGTAACGACCTATATGGGAAAAGAATCTAAAAAAAGAGTGGATATATGTATACATATCACTGATTCACACCTGAAACTAATACAACATTGTAAATCAACTATACTCCAATAAAAATTAATTCTAAAAAATCCCTACCATGTTTAACAATGGCCTATAAGGCACTAACCATACAGCCCCGAACACCCTCCTCCCCGGCCCCAGCCTTCCCTCCCAAGACCCTCCCTCAGTTTCTCCAGCCACCATGACCTCCTGGGGTATCACGCTCCCCCTTCAGAGCCTTGCAGTTGCTATACCTTCTGCTCAGGACACGTTGTCCCTAGATCCTTGCTCAAACGTCACCTTCTCAGTAAGGCCCTCTCTGATCAGTCTATTTAAATACTTGGTGGGCAGGATTCTAAGTCCCCAGTGACCATCTAGAGGGGCTGAAACCTATGAAATGATGGGATGTCAGTCCAGTGATTACATTATCTACACAGGGACAAAAGTGGTTTTGAAGATATAATTAAGGTTACTCATCAGTTGACTTTGAGTTAATTGAAAGGGAGAGCATCTTGTGGGCCTGACCTAATCACAAGGGCCCTTTAAATCTGGCTCTAGAGATGACAGAGAGGAGGCCAGAAGCCCAGAGCATGAGAAAAATCTGGCACCTGTTGCTGCCTTTGCAGATGGAGAGGACCACATGGGAGCAGCTCCCAGCTGACAGCCAGCAAGGAAACGACCTCAGTCCTACAGACAGAAGGGACTGAATTTGCCAATAACAAGGATGAGCTTGGAAGTGGATTTTCCCCATATCTTCTAGAAGAAAACTCAGCCCTGCTGATACCCTGATTTAGCTTGTGATGCCCTGAGCAGAAAACCTAGCCAAACTCTGCTAGACTTCCAATCTACGGATGTGAACTGATACACGTGTGCTGTGTATCAGCAGCTATGTTTGAGGTAATTTTCTACGCAGCAACAGAAAACTAAAACAAATAACAACCTTCAAACCCCTAGAGTGGGAGAATATATTCGCAATCAACATAACCCACAAACAGCTCAGATCCAGGAGATAAAGAACTCCTACCGAACAATAAGAAAAAGACAGGCAACCCAATAGAAAAATGAGCAAAACACCTGCTCAGATGTTTCATGAAAGAGGGTACTCAAGTGGCTGATAAAACATATGAAAAAGTATTAAATGTCATCAGTCATTAAGGAAACATAAATTAAAACTGCATATGTCACGCTTCCCTGGTGGCACAGTGGTTGAGAGTCCGCCTGCCGATGCAGGGGACACAGGTTCGTGCCCCGGTCCGGGAAGATCCCACATGCCACGGAGCGGCTGGGCCCGTGAGCCATGGCTGCTAAGCCTGCACGTCGGAGCCTGTGCTCCGCAACGGGAGAGGCCACAACAGTGAGAGGCCTGCGTACCGCAAAACAACAACAACAAAAAAAAAACTGCATATGTCTGGAGAAAACCATGCTTCAAATAGATACATGCACCCCAGTGTTCATAGCAGCAATATTTACAATAGCCAAGACATGGAAGCAACCTAAATGTCCATTGACAGGTGAATGGATAAAGAAGATGTGGTACATATATACATTGGAATATTACTCAGCCATAAAAAAGAACGAAATAATGCCATTTGCAGCAACATGGATGGATCTAGAAATTATCATACTAAGTGAAGTAAGTCAAAGACAAATATCATGTGATATCACTTATATGTAGAATCTAAAAAAATGATACAGATGAACTTATTTACAAAACAGACTCACAGACATAGAAAACAAACTTATAGTTACCAAAGGGAAAAGGTTCGGGGGAACGATAAGTTAGGAGTTTGGGATTAACATATACACGCTACTATATATAAAATAGATAAACAAGAAGGACCTACTGTATAGCACAGGGAACTATACTCAATACTCTGTAATAACTTATATGGAAAAAGAATCTGAAAAAGAATAGATATACAACTATGTATAAGTGAATCATTTTGCTGTACACCTGAAACACAACATTGCAAATCAACTATACTCCAATACAAAATAATAAATTAAAAAAAAAACACTGAAATGAGACAGCATTCCACAACTACCAAAATCCTAAAATGGAAAAAGACAGGAAATACCAAGTGTTGGCCAGGATGTGGTACAGAATTTTCATCCTGTTGGTGGGAGGACGAATCACTAGAAACATTTTGGAAGACTGACATATCTATCGAGGTTGAACATATGTATCCCCAAGACCCAGTAATTCTGCTCCTGGGTATATACCCAACAGAAATTAGTACACATATCCAATACGAGTCAGGCATAAGAATATTCATACATGCATTATTCATAGTGACTTACAATGGCCAGGCTCTCCAAGGCCTCTCTGACCTCACCTCCCCCTCTACTCTCCCCCTTGCTCCCTCTGCTCCATCCTCGTTGGCTTCCTCACTATTTCTAGAACACAGCAGGAACTCTCCTCCCTGAGCCCTTTGCACTTGCTGTTCTGTCTGCATGGGAATCTCTTGCCTTGGAGTAGTAGTCTGCAATTAGGTGTGATTTGGCCCCCCAGGGGACATTTAGGATGTCTGGAGATGGCTTTGATGAGCACACCTGGGGGGCTGCTACTGGTATCTGGTGGGTAGAGGCTAGGGACGCTGCTAAACATCCTACAGAGCACAGGACGGCCTCCACAACGGAGAATTCCCCAGTTTAGAATGCCCAAGGTGCTGAGGTTGAGAAAGTCCCCAACTCCCTTCAAGTCTTTGCTGGAATGAATGTCACTCCCCCAGTGAGGCCTTCCCAAACCGCCCTGCTGAAAATTGTAAATGACCCTTGAACAGGACACTCCTTCCACACAGCCCTGTCTTTGCTTCTCCATAATAGTCATCACACCATATATTTTACCTATGAATTTATTAGTGTCTCTCTCCACGCTTTTACAAGGCAGTGATTCTGGTTTGCTCTCTGCATTCCTAGCCCCTAGAAGAGGTGCTCCATAAACATTTGTTGGATGGATACCACACTAAACGAGAGGAAAAATAACCAAACTTTACTACTGCGCCCAGCAATTTTATTTACTCTCCTACACTGACAGCAAAGATTGCACTGAAAGGTAGGAGACTATGGTTGAGAAAGCACCAATAAGCAACAATTGAAAAGGAAGGCTTCTCATCTGCCTATGTGTTACTTGTTACAGTTTGCTTTCAAGGTCTAGTGTTTTGCTATTGAAATTGGACTTTGTCCAAGGCAGCTGGCCATCATTGTCAATAAAACAAACTCGCGGCGGGGGGAAAGGGAAAAGCAGAGGCAAGGATCACTCGTGTTCAGAGATCAGATCATGACACTATCTGGATATAAAACCTCTGACGGCCAGAGGATACTCTGTGCTGGATGGTGTGATTCCACTAGACAAATGCTTTCCTTTCTAACGCCATTCATCCCACTCCCTGAGCAGAAGGAGTTGAATTAGCACCACTTTAACTTTACTGTGGAAGATAAACACACCCCCTGACCCCCGCCGCCCATGGTTCTGATGCGAGAGTTTTAGGTAAAGGGACTCAGAACCTGGGCTGGTTCTGACGGACAGCAGGAGCAGAAGGAGGGGCCTGTGAGGGGCCCTACAATGACATCCGCTTCTCTTTGGTGTGTGCTTCCAAAACCCTTGATCATGTGACCTTGTCTGCAAATTTCTGAGCATGAACTCACAACAGTTTTTTTAATTTAAAAATTAAGAAATGTGTTCAAATACGCTGTTTATAATACATACAACCTCCAAAGAAAAGTTTTCAAAGAATGAGATTTTCAAAAGTGAAACTTTTAGGTTTATACTACTCCCCAGTGAACTGTCTTAACTGTCCTCTGGGGCATGTGTACTCTGTCTTGGCAACAACTATGTTAAGTGCAGTTTCTAAGACTCTTCTCAACTGGCTCCATTACAGCAATCACAGTGAATGAATTGGAGGCCCAGCCGCAGAAAGTTTTGTCCCAAGAGGGCCATTAACCTCACAGCTGTCAGCAGCCACATTCATCATGATAAGAGGCTTTGGAACTAAGAACAAGAGAACAGGGCTAAAGACATCTGAGACCATTTCCAGCCTTTCTTTTCTTCTATACATCCTTCACCTTTTCTTCCACCCCCTTCTAGAGCTTCCTATGTAAGACTACTGAATGTGGCTGGGCCAAATTCAAATTCATCCAAATTGGATGGGCTGAGGAAACATGATGGGCCACCTGCACATAGAGGTCAAGGGCCCCTCCCCAATGGCCAGCCAGTATGTTTCTGGAGGCTACTGTGGCAGAGACTTGAAATGCCTCAATATCCATTCTTCCTCCTTCTATAATGACAGAACACCCAATTTTTATGGGACACCTGCCCACCCACCCAGGATATAAACTGTATTTCTTAGACTCTTTGAAGTTAAGTGGGGCCATGTGGCCAAGTTCTGGCCAAGAGAATGTAAGCAGAAGTGAAATGTGTAATTTCTTTAAAAAGAAAGATGTTTGTCCTCCCTCTCTTCCTTCCTGCTGGCTAAAGTGTGGCCATGAAGGGGGGCCATCATCTTGGGCCATGTGGACAAGGGCAACGTCTTAGGGGTGGCAGAGCAACAAGATGGAAGGAGCCTGGGCCCTCGACAACTTTGCAGAGCAGAACCATCTCTGTCTTGTTCAGGCTGCAGGTATTCTGAGTCTCTTGTTTGCAGCTGAGACTATGTAACACAGATAATGACAAACTAGATAAAATCCAGGAAGAGTTCACCATATAATGAGGGGTCTGGGTCTTATGTCTTAAAAATCAATGTTTGAAGGCCTAAAAGCTGTTTTAGCCCAGAAAGAGAAGGTTGAATCGAAACATGGCAACTGTCCTCAAACACCTGAAAGGCTGTCCCCAGCAACAGAAAAGGGTGGCCTCCTCTGTGTAACTCCAAAATATTTGTTGAATTGGTTAATGAATTATTGAGATTTGATGTGTGGCTGTTTCAGTGGGGCATATGTTGGTTCCAAAAGAAAAACCCCTTTTAAACAATTATGATTAATAGAGAAGAAAGGGAAGAAAAGTCACGTTTGAGGACCTGCTATATTCCAGGCAAGGTGTTAAGTGCTCAGCATCCTTCATGCGATGTCACTGCATTCTGACCTGCCCTCCAGTGTGAATTTCCAAAGCACAAATTCATTTTTGGTGTACACTTTAACCCAAAGTCCTTCTCAGTTTCTCCAAAGTTGACAAACGGCCAATAAGCACATGAAAAATACTCAACATCATTAATCTCTAGGGAAATGCAAACTGAAACCACAATGAGATACCACTCTACACTTACTAGGATGGTCATAATTTAAAAGACAGACAATAGCAAGTGCTGGCAAGGATTTGGGGAGGTAGGAATGCTCAAGCATTGCTGGTGGGAATGTTAAAGGTGCAGCTGCCTGGAAAACAGCCTGGCAGTTCCTCAAAAGCTTAAACATGGTTACTATACAACCCGGTACTTGTTCTCCCAGGTATGTATCCAAGAGAACTGAAACATGTGTTCACACAAAAGTCTGTACACAAACATAGTAGCATAATCATAACAGCCAAAAAGGTAGAAACAATTAACATTAAACAAAAGTTAGAAAGTTAGAAACAACCTAACTGTCCATCAGCTGATGAATGTATAAAAGAATGTGGTCTGGGCTTCCCTGGTGGCGAAGTGGTTAAGAATCCGCCTGCAAATGCAGGGGACATGGGTTCAAGCCCTGGTCCGGGAAGATCCCACGTGCCACGGAGCAACTAAGTCTGTGCACCACAACTACTGAGCCTGCACTCTAGAGCCCGCGAGCCACAACTGCTGAGCCCACATGCCACAACTACTGAAGCCCGTGCACCTAGACCCCATGCTCCACAACAAGAGAAGCCACGACAATGAGAAGCCCGCGCACTGCAACGAAGAGTGGCCCCTGCTCACCGCAACTAAAGAAAGCCCGCCTGCAGCAACGAAGACCCAACACAGCCACAAATAAATAAGTAATAAAATAAAAATTAAAAAAAAAAAAGAATGTGGTCTATCCATACAATGGAATAACAGTCGGCTATAATAGGGAATAAAGTACCAATATCCATTACAACATGGATATGCCTTGAAAACATTATGTGACAAAAACCAGACACAACAGGACAAATATTGTCTGAGTCCATTGATATGAAATGTCCATAACAGGCAAATTCAGAGACACAGAAAACAGACTGCTGGTTGCCAGGGGCTGCGGGGAGGAAGGGAATGGGGAGTGATGATCAATGGGTGTATCAGCTTTCTTTTTGGGGTGATGAAAATACTGTAAAATTAAATAGTGATGACGGTTGCAGCATCCCTGTGAATATGCTAAGAACGGCCTGCTTTAAAGGAGTAAACTGTGTGTTATGCGAGCTCTCTCTCAATGACGCTGTTTCTAAAAACTCCTTTGGCAGCTCTCTGTTGCCTTATGCTATATCCACATGCACCATTATTTATTTAATATTTTCCTTTAAAGCCACTCATTTTTTTTTACTGAATATTTCTTTTAAAAAGAAAAGTGTTTATTAAATGAAAGGCTAATATCACTTGAGAGAAATAAGGGAACTATTGACAAGCTCAATCTGTTCCGACTGGTCAGCGTCCATGCCACCCGTTACGAAATATTTTGAATTTAAGTAAATAAAACCCACGACTAACTTCTAAGATGCGTTGTCTGAAGCCTGCTCTCAATTTGTTAAAGAAAAAGGTGTGGGGGTGGGGGTGGGGGTGGGGGTGGGGGGAGGGGGATTAGTATTAGGTGTTGAAGACAAATTAGCACCTACATGAGAGTTTCTCCTTGGTGTGATCAGGCTAGAAAGGGACAGGAAAAAGGAATAATTTCCTCTTTATGTGATTTGATAATTTAATGTGGCCGCCGTGATGTCTACCTGAAGGATATATACCAACCCTTTTGGAGACACTGACCTTGATGAGAAAGGCTAGCGTCCAGCCCTAAATACATTTAAACTCCTTGGGTGTTGTGACAGTGTCTCATTCATCCCTGGATCCCCCCTGTGCCTAGAATCCTTTAGGGGACACGCTTAGCACTAAACATACTCTAGTTGTTGCTGTCAGTCCTCCCAGGAGTCTCCTATGGATTTGTGTTACTCTAAAGGCTGTGGTTTCAAATTTATGGTTACCAAACTCTACTCAATATCTCGTAACAACATACAGTGGAAATGAATCTGAAAAAGAATGTGTGTGTGTGTGTGTGTGTGTGTGTGTGTGTGTGTGTGTGTAACTGAGTTACTTTGCTGTACACCTGAAACTAACACAACACTGTAAATTAACTACGCTTCGATTTAAAAACAGGTCTTGAAGAAAGATAAAGGCTGTGGTTTCTCTCAATCAGGGTTGAGTTTTCCATGAAGAAACTCTTTTCATGTAGAGGTGAGACATCATCTGTCAGAAATATGCAACGGACTCCTGGTACAGGAGCGCCTGTGATCTTGCACAAGCCCAAAGACTCTTCCAAGACTAAGAAGAATGAATATACATGAAACCACCCACGTGGAAAGAGCGGAAAGCAGCAGAAAGAGCACAGCCTCTGCAGGCAAGGAGCTGTGCTGAGTGCTGTTAGCTTAGCCATCTCCCCCAGACTCAGTTGTTCCATCTGTGAAATGGGACACCATGCCTAGCTTTCAGGGCCATTTTAAGGATTAGCTATATAACTGAAAGGTGGAGAATTCAGGGGGAAAAAGGACAATAGGAAGGCTCTGAATTGTGGCCAAACCAGGTTTCAAGCATTGCCCTGGTCCTGAGGACAAGAAGGGAAAACAGAAAAAGCAGACCCAGGAGCCTAGTGTCCTCACTGTGTTTCTTCGAGGTAGAGGTGAGCTAAGGTTTTGGCTCCATCTTCACTTCTCTTATCAACAAGTACTTCACCTCATCAGGCTGTCCAGAAGTGGAACTACTGCCCTCTCTTCCACCTCCAGCCATGATGGGATAACTGGGACCCAAATAACCCTCCTCCGTAAACAACTATAATACTGGCAAAATATATGAAATAACTGTGCCCAGACTTCATGCAGCTGACTGTGCTGGACTGTGATCCCTGCGACACCAGGAACAAGGGAGTGCCCAGCTCTCTGCCTGAGATCCCTTCTGTTCACAGCAAAGGAAGGCAGAGTCCAAACAGAGCAAGGAGAGAGACTGGAGATTGGAGGAGCTGAACTGGCTGGAATCTGTGGGGAAGGGTCCTGGAGAGAAGGGGCTGCAGAGATCAGCAACGGGTCCCTTCAGTATTTGACTGAGCACGAGGCTGTGAACGCAAAGGCCAGTCCTCCATGACGATGGCAGTGAGCACCTGCTGGGGAAAGAACTACCCAGGAAATAAATGTACTAGGGAGCTGTGAGCTGAACAAATAGCAGAGCTCAGAGGTCTAGGAAGCATTCGTGTTCCAGCCATCCAGAGTGAAGAGGCCCCACTGAAGACATGGAGCTTTCAGGGGAGACCCCAGGGAGGCTGCACGTAGGAGTAGGGCTGATCTAGGCTTAGAGCAAAGGCTAGTCGAGATGCACACTAACGAATTTCTAAAGGATCGAGCTCGTTCGCGAGTAGGTAACTGCCTGCTGAAAGGCCAGAGAATCCAGACACTCGGCAACACAGAATCCATCGTGTCCAACATACAATGAAACACACACTACATACGAAAAAGCAGGAAAAGGTAGCCATAACCCAGAGGATCATCAGTCAATAGAAACACATCCAGAAGGAAGACGAGATGGAATTAGCAGACAGGGACTTTAAAACACCTGTGATCAATATATTCCAGGATTTAAAGGGAAATAAGAGCACGAAGAGGGAATAGGGAATCTCGATACAGAAATGAAAATATTACAAATAATAAATGCTGGAGAGGGTGTGGAGGAAAAGGAACCCTCTTACACTGTTGGTGGGAATGAAAATTGGTGCAGCCCCTGTGGAAAACAGTATGGAGGGTCCTTAACAAACTTAAAATAGTGTTGCCATATGATCCTGCAATCCCACTCCTGGGCATATATCAGGAGAAAACTCTAATTCAAAGGCATATGTGCACCCCAGCGTTCACAGCAGCACTATTCACAATAGCCAAGACGTGGAAACGACCTAAGCGTCCATCGACAGATGAATGGATAAAGAAGATGTGGTAATACATATACAACGGAATATTACTCAGCCATAAGAAAGAACAAAATAAAGCCATCTGCAGCCCCATGGATGGACCTAGAGATTATCATACTAAGTGAAATAAGTCAGACAGAGAAAGACAAATACCATATCACTTATACATGTAATCTAAACAAATGATATGAGTGAACTTATTTACAAAACAGAAATAGACTCACAGACATAGAAAACAAACTATGGTTACCAGAGGAGATAGTGGGGGGGAGGGAGGGAGATAACTTAGGAGTTTGGGATTAACATATACACAAGTATACATATATATATGTATATCTGAATCACTTTGCTGTACACCTGAAGCTAACACAACATTGTAAATTAACTGTATTTCAATTTTAAAAATGGTTAGAAAAAAGAAATGAAAAAAATTTTTTTAAATTAGAAATTTTAGAAATGAAAACTACGATATCTGGGCTTCCCTGGTGGCACAGTGGTTGAGAGTCCGCCTGCCAATGCAGGGGATGTGGGTTCGTGCCCCGGTCCGGGAAGATGCACATGCTGCAGAGCGGCTGGGCCCGTGAGCCATGGCCGCTGGGCCTGCGTGTCCAGAGCCTGTGCTCCGCAACGGGAGAGGCCACAGCAGTGAGAGGCCCGCGTACCGCAAAAAAAAAGAAAAAAGAAAACTACGATATCTAAAGTGGAGATTTTTCCCGCGATAGAATTAAAAAAAGATCAGACATTGCGTGGAAAGAAAGATTAATGAACTTGAAAAGAGAGCAATAGAAATTATCCAAACTGAAGCAGAGAAGGGAATAAAAGAAACCAGAGCCTTGGGGACCTGTGGGAGAAAAATCAAGGAGTCTAACTTGTGTCGGAGGAGAAGAAAGATTGGGGCAGGGTTTCGATTGTTACAGCAGTGCTTAGATGGAATGTATAGCTCTAAAAGGAGAAGTCTGTGAAATCAGTGATTCAGGTCTCTATCTTAAGACGTTAGAAAAAGAAACATAAATTAAACCCAGAGCTAGCAGAAGGAAGGGAGCGATAGAGAATGAGAATCAATGAAAGAGAAAACATAAAATAAAAACTTCAATTAAAAAAAAGAGACATGGGGAGGGGGAACGGTAATCTGGGACAAAGTGAGAGAGTGGCATGGACATATATACACTACCAAATGTAGAATCGATAGCTAGTGGGAAGCAGCCGCATAGCACAGGGAGATCAGCTCAGTGCTTTGTGACCACCTAGAGGGGTGGGATAGGGAGGGTGGGAGGGAGATGCAAGAGGGAGGGGATATGGGGATATATGTATATGTATAGCTGATTCACTTTGTTATAAAGCAAAAACTAACATAACATTGTAAAGCAATTATACTCCAGTAAAGATGTTTAAAAAAAAAAAGAGTTGAGGAGGTATCTGATTGCGGTTTTGATTTACATTTGCCTGATGATCAGTGACGTTGAGTACCTTTTCATAAGTTACAAGGATGTAATGTACAGTAGAGGGAATAGAGTCAACCTTTTATAAATTTGGATGGAGTATAATCTATAAAAATATTGAATTACTATTTGAACCCCTGAAACTAATATTGTAGGTCAACTATACTTTTTTTTTTAAAAAAGCTGGGAAAAAAGTTGATTCTTGGAAAACAGTGATAAAACTGATATGCCACTAGGCTAGACTGATTAAGATATAAAAAGAATAAAATTAATTAATCAACATTAGGAAAAAAAGAAGGACATTGCTACAATCTTAGAGATGTTAAAAGGACAGCAAGAGAATTTTATGAACAATTATTTCGATAAATTTGACAACTTAAATTAAAAAACCAATCAATTCCCTGAATGAAACAAATTACCGGAACTGACCAGGAATAGAAAACCTAAATAGCTCTATTAAACTATTCAAATTCGTAATTAAAATGCATCCCACAAAGAAAACTTCAGGCCCAGAGGGCTTCAGTGGTGAATGTTATCAAACATTTAAGGAATTTTGTCAAACCATATGAATGCTATAGAGACCTCTATCTCTCTAGACGCACGGGCTTCAGTAGTTGTGGCACGTGGGCTCGGTAGTTGTGGCTCACAGGCTTAGTTGCTCGGCAGCATGTGGGATCTTCCCGGACCAGGGCGTGAACCCATGTCCCCTGCATTGGCAGGTGGGTTCTTAACCACTGTGCCACCAGGGAAGCCCGGAAATGCAATTTTAAATCAATAAGATACCACTGCACACGCGTCAGAATGGCTAAAATTGAAGATCATCAACCTCATGTTGGCGAGAACGTAGAGCCACTCAACTCCCACACACAGTGGAGGTGTGTAAAATGGTACAACCAGAATGACCGTTTCTCATAACATCAAACATAAACCTTCTCCATGATCCAGAAATTTCACTCATAAAATAAATGAAAATACAAATCCAAAAGAAGCCTTGTACAAGAATGGTCACAGCAACTTTATTCATTGTAGCCCAAACCCAAGAATTACCCAAATGCTCAACAACAGGTGAATAGATAAATGATGCTACATTCATACAGTGGAACACTGTTTAGCAAGAAAAGAATGGACTGCTGATAAAACTCACACCATGGAAGGACCCCAAAACAGCCTGCATGAAAAAGGCTGGACTCAAAAAGAGTACACACTGTATGATTCTGTTACATGAAGTCCTAGAAGAGGCAAAACTAGTCCACAGCAAAAGAAATCGGAATAATGGTAGCCACTCAGCTGGGGGTGGGAGTTGACTGGGAAAGGACATGAACCATCTTCTCGGGGATGAAAACATTCTATATCTTGTTAAGTGTGTGGGTTACACAGATGTGTGAATCTGTCATTGAACTGTATGCTTAAGATCTGTGCAGTTTCCTGCATCTCAATCTTAAAAAGCTTTAAAAATTAAAAACAAAAAACACTTCTGCCAGTCCTGAAGTTTCTAGTTCCCTTGAGCCAAAGTTCCAGTGCAGAGAAAGCCATATTGTAGATTTCTCGTTTCCATCAGCATCATAGCAGCCCCCGTTTATTGAGCACTTACTATGCACCGGGCACTCTTCTAAGTGCGTTATGCAGATTAACTTCCCAATATTCACAAACGGTCTTCGTGATATTAATCATTTTCAGTTTATAGATGGGAAAGAAGACCTACACATTCCCACGGGCAGCCTCACCTGGGAGACCTTTACAGATTTCAGTTAACGATGGTGGCAGCACCACATCCTGGGGTGACCTGGCTTTGCCATTGGCAAGGTGATGTCACACTCTGTGTTTAACTAAATCAAGTTCATGGGTGAAGGTTGTAGTCCTAAGAAACAAAGCTAATCAAGACAAGACTGAAATACCGGTTTTCTGGAGCACATGATGCACTGGTCCCCTGAGGAATAGGACTATTGGGGAGGCTGAGGCTGGTGAGGAAGGGTACTTACTGCCTGGGGGCCCCGGGGGCCACGTACGGGTCATGCTAGGTCCTCCCATCCAATCTTTTACATCCTACATGCAACCCCACCCAGACCATGAGGGACAAACCCAACAGGGCAGGCTGTCATGGAGGGACTTCAGGAGAACCCCAAAGTCCCATGATGTCAATTTGTAAATTTACCATTTACCTTGCGAAACAGCTGAGTTATAAATGGAGTCCTTTATTTTTAAGCACACCAATAACTGTGTGTCCATTGCTACATGTGGCCAAAAAGTAAGAAAAGTGCTTTAGGGTCCCTGCTTGCTTTCCAGGTATCTGTTGGACATTGGGGGAATACTTGCCCCTCGCTACCCCAAATACATTAAGAGAGCTCTGGTTGCCTGTAACATGCACTTGTGCAAATGAAAAAGACATGTGCCTCCCCCTGGGCAGATGCAGCCCCACGCTCAAATGCACACACTTGGCAAGTGGGTAACGGGTTGGGTTTCACCTCCCATTTACCCCACCATGGGACATCCTGGGGTTATGTACGGACCTGCCCAGTTACACCCAGCAGCCCTTAACGGAGGTCTAGGATATTTCCATCCAAGGGTAGGTAGAAAAAGGGATCAGAACCCCAAACGGTTGCTGTCTCTTACCCACACAGCTTACCTACGGTAAGTGAACCTCTTAGTAACCACACCTCAAACAAGAGCCCTGCTTAGACAGTGAAGAATCCACCTTTGGCTGATGGCAAAGGGCTGGCTGCTGTGTGGATAATTATGAGTGTTACTGGTCAGTCTCCTGATACCACAAAACTTTATCCCTTCACAATGAGAAGAATCAAGGCAAAACCAAGCCTACAGAGACAGGCTAGCTGGTGTGTTATTGGGTTCCCAGATCCTGGATTCCTTTGCTCGGGGAACCTCTGTCTTCTTCTCATTCTCACCCAACAGATCCCAACTTGATCCTGTTCATCTCACCTGGTTTAAGTAAAAGTCATTGGTTTTTGTTTTGTTTTTTAATTAATTTAAAAACCACTCTGTAAGCTGAGAAATGAGACCCAGAGAGGAAAGGTGTGTCCGCAGTCACACAGCTGATAGAGTCACAGCCAAATTTAGGCTCAGGGCTAAACTCCAAATTCAGTGGTCTTCCCATGTGTCCATCTCACTTGGGGTCCAGACCAGGAAGGCACCCCCAAATATCAATATTAATGACACTTAAGAAAACGGTGTTGATGCCTCTAAGCCCAAAACATGCATCAAGTGAATCCAAATTAAAACCATAATGATCCATCATTTTACACAGGCCAGGCTGGCAAAAATTAAAGTCTAATAAATTGTGGCAGGCGGCAAAATGGCCCCAGAGACGTCCATGTCCCAATCCCTGGAACATACGAGTATGTTCTGTTACATGGCAAGGGCGAGTTAAAGGTGCAGATGGAAAGAAGGATGCTTGTCAGTTGATCTGAGATGGGGAGATTGTCCGGGTGGGCCCAGCATCGTCACGGGGTCCTTCAGAATGGGAGAGACAGAAAAGGGCAGAGAGATGTGATGTGAGAGGATTCTACCTGCTGTCACTGGCATTGAAGGAGGCGGGAGGGGCAACAGGCCAAGGAGTGCAGGTGGCCTCTAGAAGCAGGAAAGGGCAAGGAAAAGCATTCTCCCAGAGAGCCAGAAGGAATGTGGCCTTGCTGACACCTTGATTTTTAGCCCAGTAAGACCCATTTCAGACTCCTGAACTACAGAACTGTAAGATGATAACTTTGTGTTGTTAAGCCACTAACTTAGTAATAATTTGTTACAGCAGCAATGGGACGCCAAACACCCAGCATCTTTCCCGGCACATAGTAGGTGCTGGGTGCTATGGGAACATAAGATCACCAAACCCAGTCTTGGGGGAGAAGAAAGGGGTAGAATGAAGGGGAATTTCTAGAGGAGGCAATGTCTGAGCTAAAGCTTGAGGTTCGAGCCACAGAAGGAAGGGGCTGTGGTTTTCACAGAGATCTCTGTGGAAGGGCGAACTAGGAGGAGGTGCCCGGGGAATTACAAGCCGTTGGTTCTCTGCAAGGGAGGATGGAGCGGACACTGAACGTGGATGTGGATGGTGGCCACATTCAGGGTCATGGACTTTATTCCCAAAGCAGCGGGGAGCCTGCAGGGGATTTTAGTTGGGTCGTGCTTGGCCTCATCAAATTTGCCTTTTACATAGCCCACCCTGGCTGTGTAGTGTAGATGGGAAAGTGGGACTGGAGGCAGGCTGACCACACGAAAGGCCACTACAGCATCCAAGCAGACGGCGACGAAGGCCCGGACCAGGTGCTGGTTCAGATTCATGTGTTCATGGCGGCGGCTCGCCTGGACCTGGGAGGGGTGGAGGAGCTACGTGGAAGTCTTGTTTTAGGTTCTTGGAACGTCCCTTCCACATCCTTTCCACCACAGCCTACCTTGAGTCTCCAAAAGCTGCCCTGTGCTCCTTGAAGCCACCGCAAGCTCCTTCCCTGTCCCCAGAGAAACGTTTGACGCGGAACATAGGTTGTCATTTACCATCTGCTGAGAGAGGCCCCAGCGAAGGACGAGGCATGTTAATTAGAAGCGGGGCAGAGGAGAGTGAAAGAAAATGACCGCCATCTGCTCTGGTGCTTTGGGGGAAGGGGCGGGACTAGGATGGGGAGACGGAATTGGTGGCCCCAATTTAGTTAAAAGTACAGCGGTCTCGAGGTCTGAGCTAGAGGGACCCAGATGTCCTTGGCAGTGCCCTTAGCAGACAGACAGAGTTTCCCACCTAGAAAGTGGCTCTGGGTCTTCTCAAACAGAGCAGGGTAACCGGGTAGGGTCTGTCCACACAGTGAGGTTGGGGGGCGGGGGGGTGGTCCATGGAAGGGCACCTGGGCAGGAACCACAACCAGGTAAATGTATGGTAGTGGGAGGATGAGTCTGTTGGCGACAGAAGATGCTATGTACAGGGAAGAGGAGGAAGGAAGGGTGGGAAGCTGGCTCCAGGACAAACAGATTCAGGGTCATTCTAAGAAGGATGGACACCATTTTCCAGGCCAAGTTGGGAAAAGGGTAAGAGATTATTTTATCTTAAATACAGTGTGAGTTAAGAATTAAAAAAAAATAACTCATTTAGTCTTTACAACAATCATACGGAGGGAAGGGGTGAGTTCTATTATTATGACCATTTGATAGATGGGCAAACTGAGGCCCAGACAGATTAAAATGTCAAAGCTAGTCAGTGCACAAGACTGAAGGTCTGGTCTGCGGCTCGCACGTACTTTATCTACAAAGTGGACCGTAAGCTTCCTGAGAGCAGGGCCATGTGTGTTGATCCTGTGACCCCCCTCTCCAAACACTGGGCCCATAGCAATTATCCTTACTGGCTGACTTGGCCCATCGAATGAACCTTTGCTAGCTCTGATTACACAAGCTGATAACAGTGTAAATCCCAGCTCAGGAAGAATTTGTTGCTCTAAGCCAAGGGTTGGCAAACATTTTCCTTAAAGGGTGAGTTAGTATTTTAGGCATTGCAGGATGTTAAACCTTCATTTCAACTACTCAACTTGGATGCCTGGGCATGGCCATGTTCAAATAAAAGTCTATAAAATGGGAGGACTGGCTGGATTTGGCCCACAGGCCCACACACTATAAGCAATTTACTAAAAAGCCAGCTGTGGGGATGGGGGCAGATATTAGATCTCAAATAATGAGGCACGGGTTCTTTCTTCATCCCTTCTGTAAGAAAATGAGCAAAATCTGCACTGAAGACAGGAGAATAATGACATTTACCCATAATTTGGTGTCTACAGCCTGTCTGGTGCCTTATAGGCATTTGTTGTAATCCTCAAAATCATTCTGAGGAAGAAGGGTTTAGCTCCATTTTCCAGATAAATGAAGATGCTCAGAAAAGTTAAGGAAGTTGCCAAAGATCACACAGCTAGGAAGGGGTAGAGTCAGGATTCCAACACAAAAGCCTCCTCTCTTCCCACTATACCCTGCTGGCTCTCATCTGGTCCTGGCCTCAGTCCCCCTACATGTGGAGTGGCTTCATGATAGCCACTGATGACCCTGAAAGGTCACTGCTGGGCGTTCAGGGCACAGCAGACACAAAAGCTACAGGAGGCGAAAAAATAAGAACCACAGTGCTTTTGTGTCTGCTGTGCCTTGAACGCCCAGCAGGCTGTGTGCTGACCACTTCAACCCAGATAAGAACTTGATGGAAGGTTCTTGTGGCCCTTCCTTTGTGTGCACACAGTTTTGGTGTCTCTTCCTCTTCTGTTGGATGAGAGCTCCACCCTCATGACCTCATTTAACCTTAATTGCCTCCTGAAATGTCCCATCTCCATATATTCTTTTTTTTCTCTTTTTTTGGCCATGCCATGCAGCCTGTGGGATCTTAGCTGCCCGACCAGGGATGGAACCCGGGCCCCCTGCAGTGGAAGCACAGAGTCCTAACCACTGGACCGCCAGGGAAGTCCCTCCAAATACAGTCACATTGGCAGTTAGGGCTTCCATATATGAATGGGGGGTGGAGGTGGGGAGAGACACAACTCAACCCATAACACGTGGATTATCTTAGTGCTCACCACTGTCCCACAGGTAGGTACTATTACTGTCCATTTGACATTTCACAGCTCTAGTAACTGAGGCTTTACGTACACAGTGGGCAACCTGAGATTTAAACTACGCACTATGAGTCTAGAGCCTATACTCTTGACCACCGGGCGGTCCTGCCTTTCACAGGCCCTAGCGTGCACCTCCTATCTATCAAGAATACTTTTAGGAAGGTACCTGGGCATTTCAATGATCAGCTAATTTGAGGACCAGGAGTTAAGAAACGCAGGCTCTGCCTTCACCAGTGGGTTGTGACGTGAGTAGCTACAGAACAGCCTTAGGTCACGTCATCTGCACATATGGGGTACGGACCCCTCCAGTGCATGACTGTGGCAATCAAATCAGATGGCGTGTATCAGAGCACTCAATCAGAAGAGATATGCAAAAGATTCCATTGTTATTCTCAGTCTTAGTGTAAGAGTTCTTAGTGATGAAAAAGACCTTAAGAAATCATTTGTGTCTACATAGAGCCGTGCCCAAAGAGTCCCTTTTTATAGAAGAGATGAAGACATTGAACCAATGACTCAACAGCATTGGAGGTAACGAGCAGAACTGACCCATCAGACGATTCATTTGCCCCACAAAGCAGAAGAAAGGCCAGAAAGCAAAGGAGAAGATAATGATGAGGGAGGAGAAAAAAAGAAGAGTGACCTTTAAAACTGTTGGTTTTCCCAAGAAATTAAAACAGAAAGAATAAACAAAGACATAGTTGAGGAAATTATTTGGCCCTGAAGAACATTCTTAAGGTTTTTATTATGAGGAAATAAATTCTGAAACTATCCAGGAAGATAAAATAAAGGTTAACCCACAACAGGCCAGAAATTTTTCTGAAAAAAAAAAAAAAAAAACCCAGAATACAATAGAAAGAAATCTAAAGGATTTTGAGAGGAAAAGCCATGATGTAGCAATTTAATGCCCAACCAAGCTGTTGTTGGTTCTTAAAGCTGAGAAAAAGACATTATCAGAAGAATAAAAAGGCAACATTAAAGAAAAAATGAATAATAATTGGTGGTGACTAAGTCATCCATATATTAAAACAATATAAAGCTGCAATACATACAGCAGTGTCATACTAGTTTAAGAATTAATCCTCCCATCAATGGAACTGAATCAATAACCTTAAAATGGATCCCAGTATAATTTTGTAAAAGTTAGAGACAATGCAAAGATTCATGCTATCTTTCTGCTACTTTTCAAAACTGTACTGGAAGTTGTAGTCTATGTAAGAGGAATAAGAACTTTTAACATAGAAAGGGAGATACAAAGCTAATTATTTACAAAAGATATAATAGAAAATATTCCCTAGAAAATTCTAAGGGAACAAATTGACAAACCCTTTATAAGTAAGAGAGCAAACTGGTCAGATATTAGACAAACATAAAGACAAATAGAAGATTAAAAAAATGGAAAGCTAAAATCTAAAAAACAAAGTAGAAGATGCAATAGGAAATTTTTAAAAAATTGAATACTACCAAACTTTAAGAAATAAGATCTTTATCGAGACAATGCTAGATCTTTACTGAAAAAGAGAATTCTAAGTGGGGTGATATACCGTGTACATGAATAAGAAGACACATAAAAATGTTAGTCAATTCTTCCCAAATTATTTTACAGTTTTAATGCAGTCCCAAAGTCCCAATAAGACTTTTCATAGAATTTGACAAGCTTATTCTGAAATTCAAAAGAACAGCCAAGAGAATTTGGGGGAGAAAAGACCAAAGAGAACCTTCTCCTGCCAGATATCAAAAATATATGTATTATAAAGCTATGTGATACAAGCTACTGTGATACACAAACCAATGAAGAGAATACAAACACAAGTAGAAACGAAGGTTTAATATGTTAAAAGGAGGTATTTCTCATGAGCAGAGAAAGACAGACGCTTCAATAATCTGTGTTGAGACAACTGGCTGGGCATTTAGAAAAAATATAAGCTGGATCCCTATCTCATACGACACATGAAAATAAATTTTAGTAAAAACCAAAGCTATTAAAATATTACAATAAAATATGAGCAAATATTTGACTTTGGGGTTTTTAAGGCCTGTAGAGATAAGATGTTTTGAAAGCCATAAAAAACCGATAAATTTGACCATACTAAAATGTTAAGGTTATGTGTAACAAAATATAAACAAAGTGAAAAGGCAAGCAACACTGAAGATATCTGTAGCATCTGTAACAATAATTATTACCTAGAGAATATACATACATACATATATATATAAATAAAATTTGGAGGGGAGAGAGCCCTTTTACACTGGTTCAAATAAATCAAAAGGGAAAATTTGAGCAGTGGTTATGAATGACCAATTTGCAGAAGATGATCATATGAAATGATCATATGAAAAGACATCCAACCTCATTAGCAATCAGAGAAATAAAAATTTAAACAATGAAATAACCTATTAAATTGCCCAAAACTTAAATATGATGATTACTTTCATACATTGCTGGTGGTAAATTGCTATAACCCTTTGAGAATATTTTGGCAGTAAAATAAGTGCATACCCTAGGTACGTTTAACTACCTCCCCCTGGAAAAGCATTTGCCCATGTTAACAAGAAAGCCTTAACAAGTGTGTCCATCACACCGTGTGTAACAGCAAAATCAGAAGACCATCCAAATGCCCAGCACTGGGTGAATGACTAGACAGACTGATGTATCTGTACCATAATACACCGTATAGCAGTTAGAAAGAAAGAAGTCTAAGTATATTGATATCATTTTGAGATATAAATGGTGAACAAAGCATGTTGAAGAACAATACATACATCATATATGCATACTGTTGACACCAAACAAGAATAGATCCTAAGGGTATGGATATTAACACGTAGGAAAAGGTCTGGAAAGGCACACTCTAAACCAATGACAGAGATCACACCAGAGGAGGGAAAGGAGGGGAGACCTTGGATCATGGCTAGTGGTCCAAGATGACCTTAGTCTTTTACGCCACCCTTTAAAACATCCAGGTTGTGATGAATGTAATTCTCTGAAAGGACTGAGAAAACCTCACAAGTGGTCAATATGTTTCAAGTCTTGCAAAGGATCTTGAGAAATAGCTGCTTGAATCCTAAGAAAACAGGCGATGGATGTGAGTGGGGGACCAGGCTCAGGTGTGTGAGGGCGGGTCTACTTAACTCGAGGAAACAAATTTTAGGAGTAAGATGTTCTGCTTAAGTTCCTGGAGAATCAACCCAACGACCTAAGAAAGTAGTATTTCTTCTGGTCCCCAGTGACTCAGCACAAATCCAGTTACAAAAATCAGAATTCCCGTATTCAAGTGCCAACTCCATCACTTCTAAACGGGCAATCTTTGGGCAAGTCTATGATTTCTATATGCATAGAATGGGATAACGTGGCATGCCCCATCTACCTTCCTGGGTTATTTTGAATGTTACATGAGATAATACAAGCAAAAGTGTTACGAAGGTGATAAAACTATAAAGACATAAAATATGACACCCCCCCAAAAAAAACCCCAAATACAACAAGATAAAGTATACACATACTGAGTAATTAAAAATATTTTAAAATAGCTGTTTTTCCTTCAGAATTTCTCATCAGTTCAATATCTCACACCATATTCTTTTAAAAAGGCCCAGATGAAATAATCAAATAGTAAAAATGAAACCATAAAATAACCCCAACAATATGGTTTTGAACACACAGGAAATATTTGACCACGTAAAAACTTTAAACTCCTTTACATCAAATTATATAAGCAAAAAATAAACGGCAGACAACAAACTTCGAAAGCAATAGATACCACATTTACAATCGCCCACGATCCAATGAAAAACACAAATTCTCTAACAGCAAAGTGGACATAAACAATTTCCAGAATTATAAGCTTATAAACACAAGAGAACATCTCACCTCAGGAAAGAAAAATCGAAAACAAATGAGATACTATTTTTTGGCTACGAAATTGTTCAAAATTTAAAATACCATTAATACTTAATGTTGCCAAAAATAAAGTGGGATGGACCTTCTACAGAAGTGCTGTCCAAGGAAATACATGTAAACCATATACATAATTTAATACTTTCCAGGATCCAGGTTAAAAATAAAAATAGGTGAAATTAATTTTAATAATATATTTAACCCAATATATTGAAACTGTTATTTTAACTTGCTATAATGTTAATGAGATATCTACATTCTTGTTTGGAGGGGTACTAATTCTTTGATAGTATGAATTTTATACTTTCAGCATCTTAATCCAGATGCTAATTATTATTGGAAATATATTTTAAATTTTGTAACATTTTCGGTTGAAAAGGGAGATTCACGTACCCAAGTTGCTCCAAACATACTTTAAAACTTTTTCCAGTAACCGGAGTATCAGGTTTTAAAATTTATTCTAAATTAAAATTAAACCTCAGTTTCTCAGTCCCACTAGCCTGAAAGCCACATGTGCTGCTTTCTGACCAATATTCATGAATATTTCAAGACCTACCTTCCTCCTCGATGGGTGGGTCCATCTGGACATTGTCTTCCATTCCTGCTGTGACTCTTCCCATGAGGCCCACAGCCCAGGCCATCACCGGCACACCTTGAGTTCTCAGGTTCTACATGGTAAAGAACAATGCGAATTAAGAATAAGAATAATAATAAAGCACAATGGGTTCTATCTGTTGAGCAGACCATGGTGTCAAACGCTTTCCATTCTTTATCAATAACCCATACCCCTCCCATTACAGACAGGAAACTGAGGCTTAGAAAAGGAACATGTTAGGGTCAGGCTATCAGTAAGCGGCAGAGCCTCTCACTGCTGGAACCAGAGCTGACTGTCCCTAGCCCCTGCCCTCCCCTTCCCCACGTTGTTCTGTTTGCGTGTTAAGGCTCCCTCCCCCACCCCCATGAAGTCACCCACAGGGGCCCCCAACCCTCCTTGGGGGATCCGGGGCATTGGGATCCCACCCACGGCATTGCTTCTTCTCAGAGTGTCATTAGGCCAAGTGGAAGGAGCCACCATGTGAGATCCTTACTGGGTGGCAGCCCCTTTGCAATAGGAACCATCACTTCTCCCACGTTATAGAGAACAACCGACTTGCCTAAGAGCAAAAAGCTAGGAAGTGAGGTGGGGGTGGGCTGAGATTTCATTGTCGAATCAGTGTTCCATGTGACCGGTGATGCAGGGTGTTTCCCCCCTGCCTCAGTCTCCACCTCTGAGTTTATATAACCCCCTCTGGGGATCTGTGGTCATAACTGAGTATCATAACCCATAATGTGTCAGGCAAAGGTATTCTTAATTATTGCTGTGTGTCTACATACGAGGAACCATTTCAAAGGTGTGTCGGGGTGGATCACTGAGCACCTACTGTGCCCTTCCCCTGCACTAAGCACGTACACGCATCTTCATGCCTAAGTCTCATTAACAGCCCTGTAGGCTGGGTGCCGTCCACTGCATTTCACAGATTAGAAAACTAAGGCTACAAACACTGGGGTGCATCTAAGATCACAAAGCAAGTGTGCAAATTGCAGAGTCAGGGTACAAAGCCCCATCCTGAAGCATGAGTTCACCTTTAAGGCTCATTCCTTCAGGCAAACAGCACTTTTTGTCACCTGCTATGGGTCTGGCTCTGACTAGGCAGGCAGGATACAGGAATAGGACAGACATGATCCCCAGTCGCAGGAGGTCAGTCCCTAGCAGGTGGCTGTGCTGACATGTACCGACACCAGGTCTCCGTGTGCTGCCTCCCTCACTTGCCAGGCCCTGGCCCCACTGCAGCTGGGTGTGTGGGACCCTGTGATTGGGTCCAGCCTACAAGCTCTAAGTGGCAGTGAGGTGAGGCTGTCGGCTCCAGGTTGACCCACTTAGGAGTTGAGGCAGGACCCTCAGCTCTCCTCACAGGCCGAGTACTGAGCAGGTGGAGCCGGCCTGGAGCCTGAGTCCCCACGTGGAGCACAGTTGAGTGTCTTCACACGAGAGCAAGGCCTCGGTGTGTGAAGCCAGTAAGATGAAGGGCTTGCTTGTTACAGCAGCAGAGCTTAACACATCTGGAGAAGCACAGTGAAACAGACATTCAAATAGCTCACAAATAATTATAACTTACATAAGAAGGGCACAAGGAGAGATTTTTAACAAGGAGACTGATTTGGTCTTGCAGGGAAGACAAGGGTTGGGAATGGGAGGATGGAGCTGAGACTTGCAGGTAATAATGATGGCAGGTGACAGTCACTGAACATATGTGCCAGGCACTGTGCTGAGTCCTTCACAAACATCCAAGCAAAAGCCATTCCCGGGAAGAGACTAAAGCCTGGGGGACTTGCGAGTCAGCCCTCCGAGTGTGGTTTCTCTCCCCTTTATCTGTCAGGCACTGAGCAGCTGTTATGCGCCAGGCAAAGCCAAGCCTCTGCTTTCACATCTCACACCCTGGAAGGTGTGAAGGGGAAAAACAAGGATGACATGTCAGGAGGTAATAAGTGCTACGAGGGTAGAGAACAAGGTAGGGGGCCCATAGTGACCCAGGCTAGTTGAGATGGAACATACAGGAAAGCCTCTCTGCAGAGGTGACAATGGAGCTGAGGGTTGGAGGGGAACCGTGAGCCCTGGGCACGGGCATCTGAAGAAGGACATTCTCAAGGGAACTGTAGGTGCAAACGGGGTGCCTGGTGGGTTTGAGAACCAGCAAGGGGGCAATGGCGGCTGGAAGAGTGAAGCGGGGGAAGATGACGTCAGACACAGGGCTCTGGATGCAACTGCAAGTGATACAGGAAGCTCTGGAGGGTTCTGAGCAGACAAGGACCATTGTGTACTTCATGCTTCAGGAGGAGGCGCAGTGGTTCTCAACCAGGGGACATTTGGCCATTTCTGGAGACTTGTCACAAACAAGGGGTTGCTACCAGACTCTAGTGGGTCAAGGCAGGGATGCTAAATGTCCCCAGTGCACAGGACGCCCCGCCCCCCCAGCAAAGGATGATCCAGCCTCACATGTCAATAGAGTCAAGGTTGAGAAATCCTACTGTCAGCGCTTGATAGCAAAGAGACCGTAGCGGGGGAAGTGGATGCCAGCAACCCATTTAGGCTACTGAACAGTCCAGACAGGAAGCAGCGGTGCTGGATGGACCTAGAGATTATCATACTAAATGAAGTCAGACAGAGAAAGACAGATACCATATGATATCATTTATATGTGGAACCTAAGAAAAACGATAAAAGTAAACTTATTTATGGAACAGAAATAGACTCACAGACATAGAAAACAAACTTATGGTTACCAAAGGGGATAGTGGAGTGGGGTGTGGGGGAGGGAGATTAGATTGGGATTAACACATGCACACTACTGTATGTAAAACAGGTAACCAACAAGGACCTGCTGTAGAGCACAGGGAACTCTACTCAGTATCTGGTAACAACCTACAACGGAAAAGAATCTGAAAAATATACATGACTTAGTCACTTTTCTGTACAGTTGAAACTAACACAACATTGTAAATTAACTACACCTCAATAATGATAATAAAAAAAGAAACAGTGGTGGTTTGGACCAGGGTGGCCGGAAGTTATCAGACTGGGAATGCACTTTGAAGAACAGCTCTGGACGCTACTCAGAGTTTACTGAAGCCATGGCACTAAAATATGGGAGAAAGGGGGGATTCCAGGGCAATGTCTACAATCAGAGCAAGGAGAGAAGAGAGGCACTTACATGCCAACAGTGTAGCTGAGGACCTCCTGTGAACCAGACACCGTTAGGTGCCAAGGACACAGGAAGAAGAAAACAAAATCACTGCCCTCCCTGGCACTTAGACTTGAAGGGGGAAGGAAACTGACAGATAAGCCAACAAATTAGTAAGTCATTTCGGATCACAAGAAGCCCTCTGAAGAAAATAAAAAGGGGTGATTCGATAGAGAGGGGGTTACTTGGTACAGGGTAGTCGGGAGTTTCTCTGAAAAGCTGACATCTGAACGACTAAAGGTCTGGGGTGAAGGCACACCAGGCAGAGGGCCCTGGAGGCGCAGAGGCCTGGAGGCGGAACGTGCACGGCATGTTTGCGCACGGCATGTTTACAGACCTGCAGGCAGACCAGTGCGGCTGGAGCGACAGGGCGCTGGACAGGCAGGTTGGGGTGCAAACTCGGAAGGTCCTCTGGCCACACAAGAGTTCAGATTTCACGTCCAGGGCAGTTGGCTGCCATTCGTGGTTTTAGGCAAAGAACAGTATCAGCTGACCTTTGGACATCTTCCAAGGATGTCTCTTGGCTGCCATGGGGGAAGGGACCGTGGGGGCATCAGGGAAAGTGGGGAGACCCCCAGGGAGGCTATGCAGGTATCAGGAGAGGGGATTCCCTCTCAGGACCTGGAAGTCAGATGGGCTTGCATGATATAAAGAAGAAAATGCCGCCAGCCGGGCTGGGGCCTCCTCCGCGCCCTTGCTGGGTTCACATGGGTGTGTTCAGGCAGTGACCAGGCCCCGCTACAAGGTATCTCGCTCCAGGCGGGCTCACTGGGAGCAGTGGCTCAGAAGCCCATGGCCTGGGGGTCGGCCCTGCCCTGCCCACCAGACCCCGGTCAGTCCTGTGAGTTGCAACAGCCATGGCGCAGTGGTGGGGTATCCCCAGAGCTGTGATCAGGCAGACTCAGATTAGGGTCCTGATCCCGCCAGCCACACGCTCCAGCTCCCTCCCCTGTAATAATGGAAATAGGACCTGCCTCAGGGAGCCCAGCGTCTGCAAAGTACTCAGCCCAGAGCAAGTACCCAGGAAGTTACAGCGATGATCATCTGTGTGGTGCTGAGATTCGGCCTATGATTTATGTGTGCTGCCCACCCTCTTTCAGTTAAGAAACAGGAGGCCGGCAGAAGAAGGGGGCAGATGGGAAGGATAGACGATGGATGGGTCTGTGTCCCTAGAGCCAGGATGCCTGGGTTGGGAACTGACTGAGGGCTCATACGCAGCTCATTTGAAATTGATGAACCTCAGTTTTCTCATCTGCAAAGTGGGAATAACACGGCAACTACAGTCATACCTCATCTTACTGCACTTCATAGATATTACGTTTGCTGAGACAAATTGAAGAACAGTGGCAGCCCTGCATCTAGCAAGTCCATCGGTGCTACTATCGGTGCCATGTTTAGCAACATCATTTGATCACTTTGTGTCTGTGTCACATTTTGGTAATTCTCGCAATATTTCAAATTTACATTGTTATTATTATCATTGTTATTTCATTATTATTGCTTGCCATGGTGACACGTGGTCAGTGATCTTTGATGTTACGATTGCAAAAAGATTACAGCTTACTGAAGGCTCAGGTGATGGTTAGCATTCTTTAACAAATAAAGTCCTTTTAAATTAAGGTATGAACACTGTCTTTTCGGACACACTGCTGCACACTAACTAGACTACAGGATAGTGTAAACACAACTTTTACATGTGCTGGGAAACTACAAAATTCGTGTGACTTGCTTTATCGTGACACTTGCTTTATTGCAGCGGTCTGGAACCAAACCTGCAATATCTGAGGTCTGCCTGTACTTCCAGGGTTGATGAGAGCCCTTCATGAGGGGATGCACAAAAGGTGCTTAGCACCGCACCTGGCCATTAATAAAAAAATTATGAGGATGGAAGGCAATGATACTCTGTAAACTGTAGAGTCCTAATCCACACATTGGAATATACTGGAATATGCTATTTCCATTTCCAGAAATACTGTTCTTATTTTTCTTATTCTGGACACTAAGACAGTACTCTAAGGGCAAGCCCCAAACTGACAGCATCAGCATCACCTGGGAGGCAGCTCCGGCTTCACAGACGTGCTTATGCAGTCATCCAGGCCCTACGCTCCGAAGGGCCCCCTGCTTGGTTTCAGGTCCTGCTGTCACCATCTTGAGACTCTTAATTTAAACAAGGCACCCTGTAAACTGTGTAGCTGGGCCTGCCTGGAAGCTAGAGAGGCAAACTCTCGGTTCCCACTGCAGACCTACTGAATCAAACCCTGGGCGGGGCCCCGCCAGCCGTGTTTAATAAGCATGACGTGCCTCCCCATCTGCGGTAAGCAAGCAACAAGGCATCTTCCTGACCGTCTACGTAAGCCACGCAGAATTTCTCCACCGGGGCAAAACCACGGGCCAACTGGTGGGTTAAAGTGTCCTGTGCTTTCTGCTTCCAGCATCTACCTTCCCTCTGCCGACACTGAGAGCTGTCCATCCAGAGGCAAGCTTAACACGAGGCTAATGAGGTTTCAGCTTCCCTCACTGGCAAGGGCCCCTTCCGGAACCCAGTAACTGATTTGGCATCTATGATTCCGCAATCTTTTCTTAAAGAGGCCCACCAAACCGTACGAGCTTCAGGCCCTGGAGCGCCCAGACCTGCTGTGGTCTAGACAGGCAGGTGGGATCATCTGAGCTGTGACATTTCAGTTGCTAAGTAACTAGGTGACACTGCTTCTCAGACGTCCTATACATCAGCATCACCTGGAAGGTTTGTTAAAATCCAGATGGCTGGGCCCCACCCTCAGTTTGTCAGGAGGCCTGGGTGGGGCCCGAGAATGTGCATTTCTAACAATCTCCGGGGCGATGCTGCGACTGCTGATCCGGGGACCACACTTTGAGAATCAGCATCTTTGAGGATTCTTCCCACCTCCACCTTGATTTCTGCCTCCGAGGGGCCAACCCCTGCTTGTCTACCCCCCTCCAGGAAACCCTCCCTGACCTCCCAGGCTGGGCTTGGGGTGCCTTCTTTGGGCAGCTCTAGCCCTTTTCTCTCAAGCTATCTTGGGATGGTCAGTTGCCACCACCAGACCATGAAAATCTGTCCTTTAACTGGATTCTCTGTGCCCACCTCCACGCCTGCAGATGAACAGGAAGGCCACTCTTGGACTTATGATACCCACTCCCTGCCCAGGGCCCTGCTCCATCCCCAGCTAGGCTGCTGCAGGAAGCCTCAGGCTCCTCCTGGGAGGACCTCCCAGTCAAGGAGAGAGAGGGGAGCCAGGTGGAGACACAGGTGCTGCAGGAGCCAGGGACGTAGAAACTGTGTCCCCCAGGCTGAGTTATTACCTGGGAGGGGGCAGCTGCTCCCAGCACAGCAATCTCAGCTGCTTCCTAATTAGGTCGCAGCCAGTGCAGGGGACAAAGGGACAGGGCTGCTGCTCTCTTTTCCACGCACCCCTCCTCTCTCTCTAACAACAGGGCCCAGAGTGCGGAGCTTACTGTTTAAAAAGCCTTCATATCCAGCATGGGGCCTCCGGTCCCTCCTCCCTCTCCCAGCAATTCTGTCCCTGCCTGTCCCTGCAGTGTCACAGGTGCCAGGGGTTCTCCTCTGCTTGCCCGTCACCGGCACAGGCTAGCCTTTGTCCCCTCAGCCACCCCACCACAACCGCCTTCCCCTCTCCTCCCTACCCTCCAGCAGTGAGTTGCGTCAGGAAGTTGAGTGAAAGCTCAGAGGCCTGGCCCAAGGCCAGGTCCCCGGGTTCACAGACACACGTCTGAGGTACACAGAGCTGCCCCAGCCCCACCCGTGTCCCCCTGTGGATGGAGGGGGGGATACTCACCTCTCTGGCTTCCAGAGACATCCTCCAGGGCCTGCGGGAGATCCGGAAGGCCCAGCCACAACGGGCTGGGGTCACGTGGGCTTTAAGGCAAGCCGGGTAATACGGCCCACACCTGGTGGAGCCCCGGGCCAACCCTCGGGCCAACTCGCGGCTGGCTTCTCAAGCCCCAGGGCCCGATCTCCATCACCTGGGTCAGATTCACCCGATTCCCGGTCCCGCCCCCGTCCCCACCCCCACCCCAGACCCACCGAGTCACGACCGCTGCTGGTGGGGACTGGGGGCCCGCATTGTCACAAGCAACCCGACACCCTCAGGGAACTCAGGACCACTGCTCTGAGATCTCCAGCATTAGGTGCATGTTTTCAGGCTCTTCACTACCAGGCCATCTGAGGGGCCCCGGCTGTGAGGGGTGGGGGGTGGGGGGGGGTTTCTTCTCTCTTCAGGTTTTATTTATTTGCATTGTCTTAATGAGCAAAGGTGGGGAATGGTCGTCAGCTCTTACCAGGAGCCAGAGGCTTCACAGACAAAGAAGCAAAGCTTTATTATTACAAACCACCCCTTTTAAAAATAGTGGTTCCCTCTGTTTATTCAAGTCTTGCACGTCTTGCAAATTACATCAAATTATAAAAATAAAATGATAGTCACCTATAATCCCACTAGCTACAGATACCAACATCATTTTGATTTATTTCCATCCATTTTTCCTAATGCCTGTATTTGAACATAATGGAGAGTTTACCAAATACCATTTTTCTTAAAAAAGAAGCTCGATCAAGGTATAATTAACATATAATAAACTGCACATATTTAATGTGTATAATTTAAAATGTTTTCACATGTGTATACACTCGTGGAACCACCACCACAAAGAAGATAATGAACAGATCCAACACTCCCAGTTTTTTAAATGGAGTTTTTATTTTGGAATTCTTTTAGATTTACAGAAAAGTTGCTAAGATAGTATAGAGAGTTCCGGTATAGCCCAGACCCAGTTCCCCCTAATATTAATATCCTACATACCATGATACATTTATTAAAACCAAGAATTTAATATTGGTACACAGTTATTAACTCAACTACAGACTTTATCTGAATTTCACCAGCTCTTCCACTGACATCCTTTTTCTGTTCTAGGATCCAAGTTAGGATACCAAATTGCATTTAGCCAAATGTAGTTTGATACCTTAGCTTTCATTACTTAGCATTTGGTGGTGAAAATCTCTTGAAAAACTTGCTTTAAATGAATGCCTCATATTTCTTGATATCAATTTACTATAGTGCTTGACTTTCCAATTTTGCTCTTATTAACAACGTTGCCATGAAAATCTTTGTACCCAAATCTTTGTTCACATCTTATATTGCTTCCTTGAGATATTTTCCCTTTTTCTCCCCCAGCTTTATTGAGATATAATTGACATACAACACGATTTTCCTTGAAATATAACTAGTAGGTCAAGGACTTCCCTGGTGGCGCAGTGGTTAAGTATCAGCCTGCCAGTGCAGGGGATACTGGTTTGAGCCCTGGTCCGGGAAGATCCCACATGCCGCGGAGCAACTAAGCCCGTGTGCCACAACTACTGAAGCCTGCGCTCTAGAGCCCGCAAGCCACAACTACTGAGCCCGCACGCCAAAACAACTGAAGCCCCTGCGCCCTAAGGCCCGCGTGCCGCAACTACTGCACCTGTGTGCTGCAACTACTGAAGCCTGCGCCACCTAGAGCCCATGCTCTGCAGCAAGAGAAGCCACCGCAATGAGAGGCCCGCGCACTGCAATGAATAGTAGGCCCTGCTCACTGCAACTAGAGAAAGCCCACGCGCAGCTACAAAGACCCAATTTGTTAAAGAAAATAACTAGTAGGTCAAGTCCTTTGATATATACTTGCTTTTAATCCTTTCAACAATGAGGTAAGATTTGGCAACCATCATAATACTTGTTTCAGTGGAGAACTGTCAGTGGAAGCTAAAATGGAAGAGTGAAAGTTTGATAAGGAAAAGGATAGTCATATGGTCTCAAAATAACTCCCCACAGATTCCTGGTTGGTTACAAAGGCAGGAGTAGCCCACTCGACGGTGGAGAAAACCAGCAGGCACCACCTAAATTGGGCGATCAAAGTTAAGGACATCAGGATGAGACGAACCACACCGTGAGTCTCCTCCTCTGACCTGCAAAGAAAAACACAAGATCAGGTTGGGGCATTCCTGCCAAAGCTGCATTACCTGAATCTAACAATGAGAAAACGTCAGGCAAACCCAAATCGAGGAACATTCTACACGATAATTGGCTTGTACTCTGCAAAATGTCAGGGTCCTGAAAAGCAAAGAAAGGCTGAGGAACATTCTAGATGAAAGGCGATTAAAGTGACATGACCACCAAATGCAATATATAATCCTGGGTTGGATCCTGAATGAGAAAATACACTTTAAAAATTTGTATGTAGGGCTTCCCTGGTGGCGCAGTGGTTGAGAGTCCGCCTGCCAATGCAGGAGACGCGGGTTCATGCCCCGGTCCGGGAAGATCCCACATGCCGCGGAGCGGCTGGGCCCGTGAGCCATGGCCGCTGAGCCTGCGCGTCCGGAGCCTGTGCTCCGCAACGGGAGAGGCCACAGCAGTGAGAGGCCCGCGTACCGCAAAAAAACAACAAAAAAATTTTGTATGTAAAAGACATTATTGGGAAAATTGATCCATGGATTGGATAATGGTACCACATCAATGTTAATTTCCTGACTTCGATAAATATTTTTTATGGCGGAAGATTCATGGACTTCCATCAACAAGGTATTCCAGAAAGACCCAAAAGGAGACTTTTTTTTTTTTAAGTATGGAGGCATATTATGATGCTTTAGAATTCAAGCTACAGAAAAGCTTTATTATCTCACCAAGGTGATGGTGAGATGCTTCCATAAAGTCTTGGAGCTTTCAACTTACATAAAAGTTGCACAATTATAACAAAGAACTCCCATACGCCTCTCACCCTTTATGCACGTTTTGATAATTGCCCCGATGATGTTCTTTACGACAAACCCATCCAATCCAGGATCAGGTATTATAACCAAGTTTCACACCCTTCTAGTCTTCTTCAATCTAGGATGAATCAGGAAGGAAAGAAATAGTGGAGGGAGGGAGAAAAGGTGGGGACAGATTTCTAGAGCATCCTTTTATTTTCTGAACATCAGATTTTCTGAGTCGGAAAATTTGGAAAACACAGCAAAGCGCCGAGAAGAAACTAGCGCAGACTCACTCCACCCAGAGATAAGCATTGTTCACTCTTTGATGAACCCCATTTTTTGTTCTTTGATCATATTTGAGATTATAGTGGATATATAACATTTTAAGAATGTACAGCATGTCTTGGTGAGCTTGTTAAAAATAGAGATTTTTCCCCTGGCCCTATCCCAAGTCTACTGAGTCAGGACCTGTAGGGCTGGGGTCCTGATGTCTGTATTTTTAACTAGATCCCAGGGATGCTGATACAGACCCGAGTTTAAGAATCACTCTTGGCATTCTATATTTGCTATTTACTATCATGTTGTAAACATGTCCCTTCACTGTTAGGAGGTCTATTCAATCACTTATGTGAGCATGCATTATTTATATTATCCAAATGATATTTAAAAAAAATCTTTTAAAGGCCAGCCTGCCTCATAATCCTGGTTAATAACTTGTGTTAGAGGATCTAGGTAGAGGTGGACACCTAGCAGGGGCTGAGGGAACGTTTGTGGAATCTCAAAGAGACAAGCTGGACCCACATATTAGGAAATGGAGTGAAGTGGATCCTGCCCCAGAGACTCTCACACATTTTGGGGAAAGAGTGAGTTGGTGACATTGCATTGGGTGGTGATATCTACTGAAATTAAAAATACACTTAGCCATTGACCCAGCATTTCCATGACTAGGAATTGGTTTCCTATGGATATTCTGACATCACTCAAAGACGGATGATCTAAAGAGCTCATTGAAGAAACACTTGTAATAACAAATGATCGGGCATAACATAAATATCATCAGATGACCTGGAAATCAAGAAGTCATGGGGTGCTGGGCAGCCATGAACAGAATGTAACAGCTCGTCATGTGGTGTTATTCGGAGATGTCCAAAATGCCTTATGAACTGGGAAAAATTGTGTGTATGTGGTTTTGTTTTTTTTTTTTTTCGTTACACCAGGTCTTAGTTGCAGCACTCGGGCTCCTTAGTTGCGGCAGGCGGGCTCCTGTGTATATGTTTTTAAAAATTGGAGGCAATAACATTTGCACATTTGTGTATGCATAAGACATTTCTGGAAGGACACACAAGAAACTTAAAATAGCCATGGTTGGGAGGAGGTGGCCTCAGAGGTCTGGCGTGAAAGGGGGATCTACTTTTTGTCGTATATCTTCTTGTGCTGTTTGACAATTTTACCATGTGGCTGTATTATCTGCTTGATTCAAAAAAATTACAGGGAACTGTATTCAATATCTTGTAATAACTTATAATGGAAATGAATCTGAAAAAGAATATATATATAACTGAGTCACTTTGCTGTACACCTGAAGCTAACACAACATTGTAAATCAACTACACTTCAATAAAAAAAAATAAAAATGATTAATACTTAAAAAAATACTAGCAATAAAGGAATGAATGCATGAATGAATAAATGTTGATGAAACACTAGCTGGGGTGGGAAGGCAGAGTTCTGGAGTGTGCGCAGGTGCTGGTCCCAGCATGGAATTCCCAGGTGATCCTAATGGGTCTTGACACCTCCTCCTAATTAAAGTGGGTGAGCAAGGGGTGTCTGCTGGGTCGCGCTGCATCTGTCACCAGCCCCAATTGCAGGGGGCGGTTTGCGTGATGAGCGTGTCGAAGGCAGAGCCCCTGCCCTGCCAACTCGGAAGCACAGGTCCAATCCGGAAGTTTCCAGATCAGCTCCCAGATCACTTGGCTTCTTCCCGCCACCTCCATGTAGCCCACTTGTCCTTTCAAACTCTTGACTCCTCCTCCTGGTTTAGGAAGTCGCTCCCGTGCCTTGAAGCCGACCCCGTGTCCAGTCTAATGTGGTGGTTATAGGTATAAGCACAGAGGGCAGAGACAGCAGGGTTTAAGGCCTGCTTCCACCACTTACTGTATGACTTTGGGAAAGTGACCCAGCTTCTCTGAGCCTTCCTTTCCTCATCTGTAAGATGGCATTAATACTAATATCTATCTGAGTTCCCTGGTGGCCTAGTGGTTAGGATTCGGCGCTTTCACTGCCGTGGCCCAGGTTCAATCCCTGATTGGGGAACTGAGATCCTGCTAGCCACTAGGCATGGCCAAAAAGAGAAAAAAATTATAATATCTATCTGTCTTAAGGTGCTGTAAGTATTAAATGAGATAATCTCTAATAAGAGCTCACCAAATATCAACTATTTATTTCATTAACAAACATTTATCAAGCACCCTAGCCTGTGCCAAATCCTTTGCTAAGAACTGGGGATTAAAACAATTTTTAAGGTGAAGTGCTCTTTGCTCACAGTTTAACAGGAACAGGGTCATACATAATTTTTAATAGCTTTTTTTTCCTTCAAAATGCTTCCAGATTTATCTTCTTTAATTTTGATTACAATCCTATGAGGTAGCTCTGATTATTTATATTTTATGGATGAGGAAATGAAGGTTCAGAGAGGACCCGAGCAGTGGGCTGGGATGAAGAGGAGGCTTCTGGGAAAAGCACCGCTGCGTTTCTCCCCTGCTCCCTCACTGCTACCACATTTTGCTTCTAACACCAGATGTGTGGGTTTTTCACGTATCAGGCAATTCTCTGCAACACCAGCTAGGTATGCTACAATCCACTTCTGACACTACTCAGAGTTAGTGCAGACCCTACAGATTAAAGGATCCATCCCACACGACTGTCCCCAACAACTTCAGACAACGATGAAAAGTAGTACGTCCCCAGGTTACCCACAAAGTCTGTCCGACTTGGCTGCATTTAAATAGGAGGTTCCCATGACCCCTTCCTTGGGTTCCATCATTTGCTAGAATAGTTCACAAAACTCAAACAACAGATCACAGGTGGCATCACAGGAACACAGCTCGTTTGCAGGCTAAGAGATGCTGCAGTGTGTAGGGGCCAGGTACACGTGACCCTATGATCTCGCAAAGCTTCCTCTCTGCCTGGACCAAGTTCTGAGTCATGGGCTTTTCTGAGTGGGAGGGCTGCTGAGGGCATTGGCTTGGTAGTCAGGCACCCAGCTGTTTGTTTCCCCTTGGCCAGTCCTCCAATTCTCTTCTGAAAAAACAGTGCAATACTTTTGGGCTGCAAGTAACAGAATGCCTGGCTAAAAGTGTCCCAAACAACAAAGACATTTATTCTGTCCTTGAATGAGCAGCCTGGGGGTAGGTGGTTCCAAAGTGCTTCATTCAGCCCTTTGACGATATCCACATGGACTCTGGGGTAGTTTCCCTGCAATTTGTGTTTTGTTTTGTTTTACCTCCCTCTGAGGATTGCACAAACGCCACAACCTCATGATGCCCAAAAGCGGGCAGGGAGGGAGGGGTTCCCTTGGAACACAACCTTCCTTTTAACCAAGGAGGAAACTCTTTCCCCAGAGCCCCTGCAGAATTCACCTTACATCTCATTGGCCAGAACTGGGTCACATGCCCCAGGCCTCAAAATTTCACCCTAAGCTTCTTTGCCGTAGACATCTTTGCCTCAACCATTTTTGCTGCAAACATTTCACCACATAACTAAATGGCCATCAGGCAATTTTGCCACCAAAGATAAAATAACTGGTTGACAGTGTGTTTTGACAGTTGGGTTTTCAACTGGTTGAAATGTTTTAGCACTTCCTCCATCAGCGACGTTATTGGTGGCGTTACTGAGCTGACTGATGAGGAGGATTTGCCCAAGAGTTGGTTTCTTATTTTGAAATACACCCATCAAAGGAGAAAGAGACCGAGGGCCTTTGAAGGACCAGAGTTGAACCCGCATGTCCCACAGAACTATGGAATGTCTATCGATGAATATATGACCATACGCCAAGAACACAAACAGTGTAGAAGGTTTTTGTGTTGCATTACAAATATGCATCCTAGTATTGGGAAACTGATACTTCTCAACGAAGGAAGAAATTTTGGCAAAAATGCATGATGCTGCATAAGGAAACAAATCAACAAGCAAAAAACAAACAAAAAAGCATAATATTATGAACAAAAGACTTGGAAGACAGCTGCTTTGGTACAACCCACAAAATAAAATCAGTTTTTTTGCACACTACTGCCATGAATCCACGCACATTTTAAATGTATTCAAATATTTTGTAGTTCATGATAAACTCTTTTTAATTTTGTTAATCATTTCTCATGTTTCATCATGTCCTCTTTAATGTCCCTCTTTTATTTTTCATTATTTTATCTCTTACAGCAAAATTGCCTTACAGCCAATCGGTTACTCGGCAAAAATGTGTATGGAAAAATTGCTGCAGCAAAGGTGTCTATGGCAAAGATGTTTATGGCCAAAGTACCTAGAACCCACATGCCCGTGCCTGGACCAATCACTGGGTGCTGCCCGCCTCATCAAATGCCACTATCCCCATGGTGTTCCTTGCATGACATGGTTCCCTCCTGCTATAGGACCTCCACAGTCCCTGTGTTTGGAGTGGTCTCCCCTGTTAATACCAATGCACCCTTCATATCACAATTAAGTTTTTCAAGGAATTTACTGAACCTCTCTATGCCTCACTTTCCTCCTCAGTAAAATGCATTCCCATTATTTGCTTCTCTGTGGGGAGGCTGTGCTCAGCTGGGTGGTTCTTCAGCTGCTCTCACCTGGTCTCATGCAGTTGCAGTGCAATGGCAGCTATGGTGGTTCTGACAAGATGACCTCACTCGCGCATGTGGTGCCTTGGAGGGGACAGCTGGAGGGCTGGCACTCTTCTCTCTCTCCTCATGTGGTCCTTTTCATATGACTTGGGCTTCTCGGATCCAGAACTGGCATGCTGTTACTTCTGCCATATTTCACGTGGTTAAAATGAGTCACAGGACCACCCCTGGTAGGAGTAAATGTCTGGCACAGGTGTGAGAGGGGAGATGATGGAAAGAGTGCCCCTTACTGGCCATTGCTAGACTAGATTTTCTTACAGGGTCTTCCTCGCTCTAACATTCCAGAATTATACATTCTTCCCTAAACCTTCAGTAGAACTTAGTGCCCACTTAATGATCTAACTCACGACGCAATGGAAATATTTGTCTCTGGTCTCTGTGTTCCTTTTAAAACCTTGTACCGTCTACTTCTTTCCTGATAAATGTAGAGACTATTGACTACAGGGATTAACTTTAAAGCATTTACCCACATCTACGTGCATTTGTCCCGAAACTAATGATTTCAGGCTTGTGAGATGTGAGTCACCTTCTCCTCTTCTCCGGAAAGACACCGAAAAGCCACCTCTTGAGAGGCAGGGGGTCATTACCAACGGGAAAGGGAAGGACCCCTTCTGTTTAATGTGTGGATAAAAGTGGGATGCTGGAAATAGCTTTTTAATATGTGACTGCAGAGGTGGGACAGGCTGTCACAGGCTTCAGCTGTCTTGGAGAGGAAGCCAAAGGTGCCACTGTGGGGAAGGGAGCAGGGTGTGGAGCAGCATTCTCCCCAGAGCACCAGGAAGGCTGACAGCTCTCCCCCAGCTCTCCCCCAGTGTCCCTGCCGGGAATGGAGGGACGGGTCATGGGGCTGACCCCGGCTGCCATTTCTGACAGCTTTATAATTACACCATCTGTTTGTTAAATTACTGGTAAACTTTTGATCCTCTCACTGGGGAGCCTGTGTGTTTTTGATGTGTCTTTTATCTTAGTCTGATAGTCTAATCATTGTTTTCTTTTTCTTTTTTTTCCCTCACTTAACTTCTTTATCATGTGGACCACAACACTGGATTCTCAGGGCCCACTTGGCTTCTCTTTCCTTCCGCTTTTTCCTATTGTTGAATTACCTTGAATAAGCCTCATCACCTCTCTGAAGTCAGTTTCCCATTAATGAAATAAAATATTTTGATTGGATCATAAGAATTGGTGACATAGAACATCTGACTCGGCCTGCCATGTCTCTGTCCAAGTCCTCATCCTCTGTCATAGGCGGGACCATTGTCCGAACATCCCCAGATGGCATCCCCATGGGCATTTGAGCTCTGCCCCGCCCCTCCGAATCCAGTCTCCACCTGAGCCAGAGTGATCTTTTCAAACTGCAAATTGGATCATTTCAATCTCCCACACCATCCTCATACTTTCCAAGACCAACCTCCCTAACGTGTTCTCGGAGGCCCCACGTGGTCCAGCATCTGCCCACCTCTCCTACCTATTCCATGTCACTTCCTCTCTGTCCTCCAGCCATCCCAGCCTTTCAGGTCCCCTATCCTAGAACAGGGGTTCTCAAACGTGACTGAACATTACAATCAATATGGAAAGTTAAAAAAAAAATCCCGATGCCCAGGCTTCACTTCCAAAGACCTTTTAGAGTCTTTGGAGGTACATTCTTGGCATCAGTATTTTTAACATCTCCTAAGATGACTCCAGTGAGCAGCCAAGATGGAGAACGAATGGTCTGAGGCACCTTGTTTCCTTCCTCCATTTCTCTTACTAATCATCTCCTGCCATCCCAGAGGCCGTTGTCAAAGTGCCACCCCTGACCCCCACCTATGTCTGCGTTAGACCTCATGTTATTCCTTTCACAAAACCAGGGTCTGTACTTTCAGAGCACACACCTCAGTTTTCAATTGTATATTCATTAGTGTGATATTTGATTACTGTCACCACGACTGTGGTGGCCAGCCTCCAAGACAGCCTCCAATACTCTCAACTTCCTGGTATTCACACCTTGTGGGGTCTATTCCCACAAGGTACCAGGATTGGATTCTGTGACCAATAGCATATGGCAGAAGTGATGGTAGGCCACCTTCAAGATTAGGTTTTAAAAGACTAAGGCTTCCCTCTTGGGGATTCTCTTTCTCTTGGGTCACTTACTTTGGGGGGTGCCAGCCACCCTGTCAAAAGGACTCTCCAGACAGCCTATGGAGAGACCCATGTGTTGAGGACTAGGGCCTCTGATCAACAGCCAGCAAAAAGTTGAGGCCTGGTGCTTCCCTGGTGGTGCAGTGGCTAAGAATCCGCCTGCCAATGCAGGGGACATAGGTTCGAGCCCTCGTCCGGGAAGATCCCACATGCTACGGAGTAGCTAAGCCCATGCACCACAGCTACTGAGTCTGCGCTCTAGAGCCCGCGAGCCACAGCTACTGAAGCCCGCGTGCCACAGCTACTGAAGCCCACATGCCTAGAGTCCGGGCTCCGCAACAATAGAAGCCACTGCAATGAGAAGCCCCTGCACCACAACCAAGAGTAGCCCCCGCTCGCCGCAACTAGAGAAAGCCCATGTGTAGCCGCGAAGATCCAGCACAGACAAAAATTTCAAAATAAATAAACAAATTTGTAAAAAAAAAGTTGAGGCCTGCCAAGAGCCACATGAGTGAGCTTGGAAGCAGATTCCACAGCTTTCAGATAATTGCTGTCCCAGACAACAGCTTGACAACAACCTCATGACAGACTGAGCCAGAACCACTCAGCAGGGGACTTCCCTGGTGGTCCAGTGGTTAAGAATCCACCTTCCAATGCAGGGGACAAGGTTTCAATCCCTGGATGGGGAACTAAGATCCCACATGCCGCGGGGCAACTAAGCCCACACGCCACAACTACTGAGCCCACACACTCTGGAGCCTGCACGCCACAACTGGAGAGGAGCCTGCATGCCACAAGTAGAGAGAAGCCTGCACACCGCAACAAAGAGCCCACGTGCAGCAACAAAAAGATCCCACGTGCTGCAACTAAGACCTGATGCAGCCAAAAATAAAATAAATAAATATTAAAAGAAGAAAAAGAACCACTCAGCAGAGCTGCTCCTATATCCCCAACCTTCAGAAAATGTGAGATAATAAATGTTTATTGCTTTGAGCTGGTAAGTTTTGGGGTGATTTGTTACACAGCAGTAAATTACTAACACATTCTGATAGTTCTGTGAGCATGGAGACCACGGCTGTGACTACTCACCACTCTATCTCCAGAGTCTGTAGGAAGGCTCAACAAATATTTTTTAGAATTTTTCAATCAACAAACACTTCTTTAGCACCTACTCTGGGCAGGTGCTGGTCTAGGCAAAGGAGATACAGTGGAGAAGGGGACAGTGTCCTGTCCTCAGGGAACTTACATTCCAGGGGGATTTGATGAATAGGAAGGGGAAACGGAGCAAGGGTGGGGAAGTTTGGAACACAGAGATGTGTGGTGGGGTAGAGGGAATTCAGTCATGAGCAAAGGGGTTTGGGGCTTCTCAGGCCCATGGATGGGCCTCAGGGAGGCCATGAACCCATTAGTCTTGTGTGTAAAATGATGTGCAGATGTGCCTTGGAAGATGGAGGGATTCTACATGGCATCAAATTCTCGAAAGGAAGGCTAAGAACAACTGGCCTAGATGAATGTTACAGGTGAGTGCTGTGGACTGAATGTTTGTGTCTCCGCCACCCTTGCAAATCCCTATTTTGAAGTCCTAACCCCCGAGGTGATGGTATTTGATGATGGGGCCATTGGGAGGTAATTAGATCACTAGGGAGGAGCCCTCATGATTGAGATTAGTGCCCTTATAAAGAGATAGGAGAGAGCCTGCTTCCTCTCTCTGCTCTCTGCCATGTGAGGACACAACGAAAAGGTAGCCATCCACAAACTAGCAAGCGGTCCCTCATCAGACACCAGATCTGCCAGCACCTTGATCTTAGACTTTCCAGCCTCCAGAACTATGAGAACTAAATGTCTGTTGTTTAAGTCACCCAGTCAGTGGTAACTGGTTACAGCAGCCAAAACTAAGACAGCGAGGCAGGTGGTGACCTTCCAGTGCAGCCAGTTCCTATTCTTGTTGTGGGCAGAAGAACAGAATGGGGAGAAAACTGGACTTTAAATATTTGCTCTGACATCCACCATCTGCAGACTCTGGACAAGTTATCATCTAAAGCCTCAGTTTCTGCACCTGTAAGCTGAGTATAAGAGCAATGGCTTCATAAGGTTCTTATGAAAATGAAATAGGATGTGTATGTAAAGTCAGAGCCCAGAGCCTGCTGTCTAGCAAATGCTTTCTGACAGCTGTTAAGTTCCTTAATGGGGTGAAAGAGATTTGGGTTCTGATACCTTTTTTCTCAATATTTTTAAATGAAAAATTTTCATATATATCTTCTTTATCCATTCATCTGTCGATGGACATTTAGGTTGTTTCCATGTCCTGGCTATTATAAATACTGCTGCAATGAATATTAATCAGCCATAAAAAGAAATGAAATTGGGTCATTTGTAGAGACGTGGATGGACCTAGAGTCTGTCATACAGGGTGAAGTAAGTCAGAAAGAGAAAAACAAATACCGTATATTAATGCATATATGTGGAATCTAGAAAAATGGTACAGATGAACCTATCTGCAGGGTAGGAATACAAAGGCAGACATAGAGAATGGACGTGTGGACCCGGGGGGTAGAGGAGGGTGGGATGAACTGGGAGATTAGGATTGACATAAATACACTACCATGTGTAAAATAGATAGCTAGTGGGAACCTGCTGTATAGCACAGGGAACTCAGCTCAGTGCTCTGTGATGACCTAAATGTGGGGGATGGAGGGTGAGGTCCAAGAAGGAGGGCGTGTGGGTATGTGTATGGCTGATTCACTTCACTGTGCGGCAGAAACTAACACAACATTGTAAAGAAATTATACTCCAATAAAAAAAATTTTCAAATATAATGAAATGTTGTAAAGGTTTTGCAGTGAACATGAATATACCCACCGCCTAGGTTCTACCATTAAAGTTTTGCTGTATTTGCTTTATTCCATATCTATCCACTGCTGTCTAGCAGACAGTGCTATTGCCAGACTGATGTTCTCAGACTGTAGTTAACTTTGATAAAAATACTTACTCCTTCAAAACTCAATGGAACCCTGCCACAGGGGAATTCAAACGAGTCCCCTGCTCTTTTTCCTTTTCAAAGAAAAGCACATTGTGAAATTTATCAGTATCAATTACTATTTGTATATGCTCTAATCCTTTAGGTGTTGGACGGGTTTCCTTTCTGCTGGGTTCGATTTCATGACGATAAATGGTACCCAGGGGCACGATGATTGCATTGGTGGTTTGATCCGAATTTCTGATGCTTGGCAAAATTCACCCCAAAGCAGACAATTGGTGTTAGAGCCCGTGAAGGACCCAACCTGAGCCAAGATCGGTGAGGTGTCCAGGACAGAGAAGCAGAGATGAGCTCCTAATTTCTAGTTCTCCAGGATCTGGTGTTATCACCTTCAGAAAAACACATCATGCACTGAAAGGGTGTTACAATTACCAGCCCTGTTGGAGAGATGATGCTGAACTGTCTACACAACATCAAAAAGCTTGTTTTCTTCAATGATAATTAGAGCATCTCCATAGGAGAGCTAGTTCATAAAGACGCTCCCTGTGACATTGCTCCCTGCACACAAACAAGCCAGATGGGAAACTGCGACCAGGAGGGCAGAGGCCGCCACTAATTAGTCGTGACATCAGCATTTAGACTGTGCTGGCCAATTACGTCGGGAGAAGTGAATAAAGCTAATGAAACTTTCATCTGCGCCAGGAGCTGCAGTGTCTCCATAGGTGAGTGGGGTTTGCCCAGAAACCCCCTCTGCTGGAGATCTTTGGGGGAATGTGTGACCTTATTGCTAGAATTTGTTGGAGAGAGGAAAAAAATACCTAACTAAATCAAACAGTTAAATGGATAAACTTGGTTCCATGTGTCAGAGGAGACATACTTTTAGCATGGAAAGAATTTGCTTTCCAAGCTGACTCCAAGATAAGCAGAAGGACTTGCACGTCCGAGGACAGGCTGGGGTCCTGTTTGGTAACACGGTCCTCCTTCCACTGCAGGGGGCTGGAGGCTTGCCCCCCCTGCCAGCCCCCGGAGGACCACTTTGAGACCTGGGACAGTGTAGGGGTCATGGGTTCCGGAAACACACGGCTGGGTTTTGGTTCCCAGCTCCGCCACTTATGAGCTGTGTGATCCTGGGCAAGTTCCTTAACGTTTCTGTGCTTTCACTTCCTTTTCTGTAAAATGGGGATAATAAAAGTACTTACTTTAGTAGGGTTGTTTCCAGCATTCAGTGAGCTCAGGCACATGAAGCGATTAGAAGAGTGTTAGAAGAGTGACGGGCCACTTAGCTGGCGTCCCCCTGCCTCGGCTCCCCCCTCCCCTACCGACCAGAGGGCGCTTTCTTTTTTCCTTTCGAGGCTGAATTGTAAAAACACCGACTGCTGCTCTGCTAGTCATTGCTCTTGCCTTCCCTCTGCCCTTCCCCAGTGCCATGCCCATCCTCACTGCCTGTTGTAATGATCACCAACGATGTTATCCTGGGAATTCAGGAATATAAATCTATTTTTATTTTATTTATTATTACTTTTAAAATTTATTTATTTTATTGGTTTATTTTTGGCTGCGTTGGGTCTTTGTTGCTGCGCGCGGGCCGTCTCTAGTTGCAGTGAGAGGGGGCTACTGTTCGTTGCTGTGCGCAGGCTTCTTATTGCGGTGGCCTCTCTTGTTGCAGAGCACGGGCTCTAGGCGTGTGGGCTTCACTAGTTGTGGCTCAAGTGCTCTGCAGCGCAGCTCAGTAGCTGTGGCGCGCGGGCTTAGTTGCTCCACAGCATGTGGGATCTTCCCGGACCAGGGATTGGACCCGTGTCCCCTGCATTGGCAGGCGGATTCTTAACCACTGCGCCACCAGGGAAGCCCCTATAAATCTATTTTTAAGCAGTCACTCTAGGAGGCTCAGCACAGGAGGGGTTGGGGTGGTGTGGGCCCTTCGTGATGCACTACTGGGCTGTATGCTGGGGTCGGGGTGGGGAGTCAAACTGTGAAGTTTGATGATGGTTAGCATGGTTACTCTCTACAGGCGCATATTCTGCATCTAATAGGCCAACACACTAAAGAATAAGCTCATTTCATCTTTATGGGGAAGGTATTATATTGTACCCATTTTAAAGATAAAGGAACTAAGTTCCCCAAACAGGACCTTACGCGCCCAAGGCCACAGAGAGTGAGTAGCAGAGCCAGGACTCAAGCCCAGATGCGCTGACTCTGTCCCATTAACACGTTTTCCTCCCTGGCCTGGAAAGACATACTGGAGGCAGGGAGATGGGCTGGGAGGCTGCGGCAATAGTTCAGTGACCTGGATGGAAGCCGTGGCTATGGGGATGCCATTCACTGAATGCCCACTGTGTGCCTGCCACGAGCTTGACATGCATTGTTTCACTTAATCCTCACCCGCATACCATTATTATCCTACAGATAAGGATGTGAAGGTTTGCAGGGGCTTAAAACACCCAAAGTTGGGCAACCACTAGTGGCCCAGATGGGATTTGGGTTCAAAGTCTGCCTTCGGGGCTGTCAACCACTGCGCCGAGGATCTGGGGGGGCACTGGGGTGTTTGGAATCGTGAGAGATTGGACACAGGGCAGATGGAGAGGGAGAAGCTGGGTTCCTGATTCACGGCAGAGGGTGGGGGTGTTTGCGCCTGTCAAAACAGGGAACAACAGAAGAGAAAGTAGTTTCAGAAAGGAGATGGATTCAGTTCTGGACATGGCGTGCCTGAGCCCTCTCTGGGTCTCTGTTATGCTGTCCGCTTGGCATTTGGAGGATGTGACTCATGGGCTTAGAAGTCGTCTCATCTTAGAAATGGCTTATGTGGGAATTGTCATCACAAAAGTGGCAACTGATGCTATTGGTGCTTATGCTTCCCAAGGACAGAAGGGAGCAGAGAGGGCTGCCCGGGATGCAGGAAACATCAATATTTAAATTGTCTCACTGCTCTCCATTCAGCGGACAACAAGAGGCCGTCCTGTCCCCAGGGGCTCATGATCTTTTCTGACAAACAAGGGAGACCAGCAAGGTGCAGGTCTACGTGGTAAGTACCGTACAATGTCATTTACATGGCTTTTCAGGTAATCTGTGACAGCGAAAATAGGTGGTTTAGGGATACAATGTTCCAGCTTGGTAGTTTCCACAAAAAGCAAATCCAGTCTTTCGAAGACATTCTATAAGAGATGAAATGGATGAATTTCTCCATGAAATCTTGAAAGAACATCTTCAGAGCCCAAGGGGAGACTTTGATAGGCCCGGGAGTAAGCCACACCCTGAATGTGCTCTCCTTCAATGTCTAAAACACATCCCATAGGATCTACCCAGGGCAGAGATTCTGTGAAAGCCAGATGGTCGCCAGTCTATGCAGACGGTGGTCTTTGCCTGACAAGACAGAGAGGTGAACTGAGCATAAATCCAGAAAGTCTCACCTCTTCACAGTGAAGCACAAGCACAGAGCACCCCCGAGAAACGCATTCTCGGGGCACAGAATATGCCTGTCAATCAACCAACCAACCAGTCCATCAACCAACCAACCCCAAGGCTCCTCCACTCTTAGGGTCACCACCCTCTCCATCCTCCTCCCTCCTGTCTCACGGCCAAGGCTGTGCTCCTCTTCCAATGAATATCCCTGTTCCACCAGTATTTTCCTTTCCCACGTCCGTCTTCACCCTCCTTCTCTTGACTGCTGCTTCCTCTGTTAACATGCTCAACTCACACTTTCTCCACTTTGCTCTCAGTCTACTCCCCTCCCGAGGTCCCTGGAATAACTGGTCTTTGTGGATTCTCTTTTCTTTCTCACTATTCATTTTTTCAGCAACTTGTGGTGTGGCATCCATGTACTCAGTGAGGCGAGCGTTCATAGTCACCAACGGTCCTTATCCTCCCCGTATTTTTTGTGATCAGCGACGGCTGTTGGGTTGTATTGTTGGCATTTCTGGTTCTGGCCAAGGGGACCTATGGAGACTTTGTTGGGGTCTCCAGGAGATACTTTCCTCTCAGATAGAAAAAAGCAACTCTGTAGGTAAAGACCCACCCCACCAGCCCTGTCTTCCTGTCTTTGAACACAGTTCTATAAGGATGTGATGCTTGGAGCTGGGCAGCCACCTTGTCAATAGGAGTCACGACGGCATCTTCGACATGCAGACCTGACAGGTTGAGCTGATGGAACATCTCAAAACCACCGACTTCAGTTCCCTTTTAATGCTGAATAGTATCCCATCGTAGGAATGTACCACATTTTACTCATTCATTCAGTTATTGATGGACATTTGGGTTGTTTCTAGTTTGGGGTTATTATTACAAATAAGCTGCTATGGACAAATTTTTGGTGGAAATAGCCTACATTCTTCCTGGGTCAATACCTAGGAGTGGAACTGCTGGGTCATATGGTGGACTTTCATTTTTAAGAAACTGTCGAACTCTTTTCTAACGTGGTTGTACCATTTAATATTCTTGCCAAGAATGTATATGAGTTAGTGGACAGGAAAAAGGCTGGTTTTTCTTTACTCACCATTCACGGAATACTTCACTTCTGGTATTTAGGCTCACCATACGTGTGGGTTTCTTTTCCCCACACCAAGCAATTCTGCAACACGGGCTGGGTGTACTACAATGTACCTCAACTCTGAGATTATCTACCTAGAGATCACATCAGATCCCAAAGGTTAAGGTTCAGTCCCACAAGACTGCCCCATGCCCCACTTTAGATGCAAGTCCAGGTTGTCATGTGTGCTTCTGACTCCTCAGCTCTAAAGTGGAGGTTCCCACAATGCCCTTGTAGGGTTAAATGAATTTGCTAGAGAGCTCACAGAACTCAGGGAAACATTTTACTTACTAGATCATCGGTTTATTACAAAAGGATATAACTCAGGAACAGCCAGATGAAGAGATGCATAGGGCAATCTACAGCTATACTACCCTGAACCCGCCTAATCTCATCTGATCTTGGAATTTACAAAAGGTCAGGCTGGTTAGTACTTGGATGAGAGATGCACAGGGCATGGTGTGTGGGAAGGGGCAGAGCGTCCATGCTCTCTCCAGATGTGCCACTTCCAGCACCATCACCCTGGAAGCTCCAGGAATCCCATCCTTTGGGTTTTTATGGAAACTTTGTTACATGGCATGATTGCTTAAATCATCATTTGCTGGTGATTAATTCAATTTCCAGCCTCTTGGCCCTCCCCTGAGGATGGGCAATGGGCCTGAAAGTTCCAACCCTCTAGTCTGCTTCCATTAACGTAAATTCAGGTGTGGCAGAAAGGGGTTTCTTAGGAATAACAAAAGGCATCCTCATCTCTCTTAGTGTTTAGGAAATTCCAAGGGTTTTAAGAACTCTGCCAGGGACAGGGATGAGACCAAATCCATATTTCTTATTATGAATCGCAATATCACAGAGTTGTACCGAATTCTCACTAACATTTGGTATTAATCTTTTCCATTTGGGTGAGTGACAGATGGCATCTCATTGTAGTTTTAATTTGTGCTTGCATGTTGGCTGTGATGATGAGCATTTTTCATGTGTTTTTTGGCCATTCATGTATTTTCTTTTGCTAAGTGTCTGTTCAAATATTTTCCCCAGCTTTTTCATTAGCGTTTTAAAAATTGAGCTGTAAGAGTTCTTTACATACTCTGGACACAAGCCTTTTATGTGATAAATGTGTTGTCAATATAGCCTTCCCGCCTGTGGCTTGCCTACCATTTTCTTAGCGATGTCTTTTGAAGAGCAGAAGCTTTTATAAAGTCCAATTTGGCAATATTTTATGGCTCATGTTTTCTGTGTTTGCTGAGCAGCTGGAATTTGTAAACTTTTGTCTTTTACCAAATATGGGAAGTTGTTGGCTTTAGTTTCTCCACATAATTTTCTGCTCCATGATTCCTTTCTTTTGGGGGACTCATACTAGCTGTATATTAGACATTTTGACATTGTCCCACAGGCCCCTGAGGCTTAATTTTTTCCAACCCTTTTTCTCTTTCTCTTTAAACTGGTTGGTGTCTATTCATCTATCTTCATGTTCACCCATCCCCACTGTGATATTAAACCCATCCAGGGAATTTTTCAATTTCAGATATTGTATTTTTTCAGTTCTGAAATTTCCATTTGATTGTTATTATTATTTTGTATTTTTTTTTTTTTTTGCGGTACGCGGGCCTCTCACTGTTGTGGCCTCTCCCGTTGTGGAGCACAGGCTCTGGACACGCAGGCTCAGCGGCCATGGCTCACGGGCCCAGCCGCTCCGCGGCATGTGGGATCTTCCTGGACCGGGGCACGAACCCGCGTCCCCTGCATCGGCAGGCGGACTCTCAACCACTGCACTACCAAGGAAGCCCATCCATTTGATTATTTTTATACATTCTATTTCTCATGTGAGATATCCTTTATATTCATTCATTTAAAGCATGTTTTTTAACTTTATTTCGTTGAGCATTGTTATCATAGCTGCTTTACTACCCTAGTGTGATAATTCCAACATCTGGGGTATCTTGAGGTTGACTGCCTTTTCCTTTGTGAGTGAATCAAATTTTCTTGTTTTGTTTTTTTTGTACATCAAGTGATTTGGGTTGTATCCTGGGAATCGTGCACGTCATATTGTGGAGAATTGGAATTCTGTTATATTCCCCTGAATGTTGAGGTTTTTGCTTTAGCAGGAAGTTAACTTGATTACTTAAGTTGTAAGTTCTCTATTGCTTGCCTTAAGCAGTAGTTCAAATCTCAGTTCCATTCTTTAAGCTTTTGCTGCTCTATCCTGCTCATGTACACTTAGAGGTAAGCCAGAGATTTGTGTGAAGTTCACATAGAAAATCAGGGGATTTCCATTCCCACCTCTCTGGGATTCCTCACTCTCCAGTGACCTGGGCTTCTTCCCTGGCTTCTCTGGGCAAAGAGATGGTGGGTTTTGGGGAAACACTTTATCCATCCCAGTTGTGTTGCTCTACAACTGTGGTTTGCTCTCAGGACAAAGTGGAACAGGGAGAGGGGAAGTTTTGAGCTCCTGGTTTTTGTTCACTCTCCAAATCACCAAGTAGGCTTTTTGAGTCTATAGTTATCTGCAGCAGTGCTGGTCTGCAGGGGAAAAGCACTCAGCTCCGAGTGGAGCCCATTCCTTTTTCTGTTTACTCAGTGTGCACCAGTCTCAACTTTTCAGAAAGATTCCCCTTCACTCCTTCCGTGGCTTCCATCTTTCTCTTCTCGTGCTGAAACGAAGATGTTCCCTAAAGGTCTACTTTAAGGTTCTGTCCTCAGGTCTCTTCCAGTGCTGCTAAATTTTCTCAGGAATCTCATTCATTCACGTAGTCTCTCTGGGTATCACTTCCAAGGTGTATTGTTCACTTCCGAGTCCCACACTTGTACTTCCAGCCATCTCCTTCATATATTCCCATGTAACCTTTAGTCTAAAATCAGTCCCTTCTCTGGGCTCACCTGCTTTGGTTACTGGCACAGCATTCATTCAGCGAGCAGGGCTTAGAATTACTAAGAGTCAAGAACACTTCTCTCTTTATCCCCAGTTTCTTCACTGTGAGTGGAGAACCAAAGATAACACTGCTGCTGTTATTTACTGACCTGTTGACAATACCTAACTTTGAGGACGATTCCCAAAGAACTACCACAAGGCTTAGGAATGTGGCCTCTTTCCCTTCCCTGTATTGTGTTAATGTTGATAATTAGTATTGCTATCTATCTTCACTTATTTATTCCACATTCATGGTATAAGTATTCATTGAGCAGCTCCTCTGTCCCAGGCAGGGTTCTAGGCATTGGGAAGAATGGCCGATGAGACAGACAAGGTCCCTGCTGTTCCGAAGCTTGCATTTGGGGGTGGGCATGGGGGGGGATATAAAGATCAAGAAAAACAAGCAAATTTCTTAGTGACATGCTAGGAAGAAAGTAAACAAGGGAGTGGGGAGGTGATGCCTGGGGCTGAGGAACATAACCGCAGACAGGTGGGGAAGGAAGGATACTCTGAGGACTTCTGAGCTGAGGTCAAAATAATAGGAAGCCAATTCCCATCAGAGGAAACAGGAAGTGCACAGGGCAGTGGGACGGTCAGCAAGGGCAGGGTGGCAGAGCCGACGCTGAGAGATACGGGCGGGGCTGGGGCAGAGTGGGAGGGGCCTGGGAAGTCGTAGGAAGGAGTCTGGACTTTGTTGTAAGTGAGATGCAAAGCCCTATTAATGAAGAAAATTACTTTTTAAAGACAAATATCAGAACAGAATAATAAAAGGTAACTTGTGAATATTCACATTCAATACAATTTATTTACATAGGTTTTTTACTTACATTGTTGTTTTAGGTGTTATCTAAAGAAAAAAACCAATCTGTATATATTTGTGTGTGTATGGGTATAGTCACTAACATTAAAATAAAAAAAAGGAAATAAAATCCATTGAAGGCAAAAGATAATTTAGTCAGTAAAATGTTTTCTAGAAAGATGCTAGAAATCATTTATTATTCCAAGAAAAAAATCCTCCATTGTGCCTATATATAAATATACCTAAGAGCTCTCCAATGGTGTAAGACAGTATTTTATGAAATTATTAAAAAAAAACAGTATTACCTGTCAAGTACTATCTCTTGCATGTGCAACCAAAACTGCTAAAGTTATCTGAACAAGAAATCCCTGGTGTCTATTACAGAGAGCTTTTAATAGAACTTGCCTTGACAATTTATTCCTAAATCTTTTTTCCCCTTAGCTCAATACTATATTGTTACTTAATTTCATGACTGCACAAAACTGTTTTAGACACTACTTGGGGAATAAGTATTAAGAGTTCAAGTAAATGCAAATGATGTTTTTGCTACCTTTTCTCAAAAGATTTCACATTAGAAGACAGACTATAATATTAAACTGTATTATGTGTATATAGATTCTACAGTTATATGTAACTCAGTATCTTTTGCAGGTACATAAGGTAAATGGTCCTAGTGTTTTTTTGGTTTATTTTTTATAGTGCTGCTATGAACATAGGGGTGCATGTACCTTTTTTGTTTTTAATAGATCTTTACTGGAGTATAATTGCTTCACTATACTGTGTTAGTTTCTGTTGCACAAGGCTTATCAGCCATATGCATACACATGTCCCCATATCCCCTCCCTCTTGTGTCTACCTCCCACCCTCCCTATCCCACCCCTCTAGGTCATCACAAAGCACCGAGCTGATCTCCCTGTGCTATGCTGCTGCTTCCCACTAGCCAACTATTTTACATTGGGTAGTGCATATATGTCAATGCTACTCTCACTTCACCCTCCCACCCCATGTCCTCGAGTCCATTTTCTATGTCTACCTCCTTATTCCTGCCCTGCAACTACGTTCATCAGTACCTTTTTTTTTTTTAGATTCCATATATATATATGCTTTTAATAGAACTGTTAGCATACGGTATTTGTTTTTCTCTTTCTGACTTACTTCACTCGGTATGACAGACTCTAGGTCCATCCACCACACTACAAGTAACTCAATTTCGTTTCTTTTTATGGCTGAGTAATATTCCATTGTATATATGTGCCACATCTTCTTTATCCATTCATCCAATGATGGACATTTAGGTTGCTTCCATGTCCTGGCTATTGTAAATAGTGCTTCAATGAACATTGTGGTACATGACTCTTTTTGAATTATGGTTTTCTCAGGGTATATGCCCAGTAGTGGGATTGCTGGGTCATATGGTAGTTCTATTTTTAGTTTTTTAAGGAACCTCCATACTGTAATTTTTATCGGAGTATAGTTGATTTACAATGTTGTGTTAGTTTCTGCTGTACAGCAAAGTGAATCAGTTATATATATACATATGTCCACTCTTTTTTAGATCCTTTTCCCAGTCCTAGTGTCATTAGTCAGGCTTAAAACTAGTGTTTGCCTCATACCCCTCTATTAGGGACTGACTAACTAGCAATGCTGAAAAATCAGGATATTATGAAATGTTCTGTTAGTGCCATGAAGTTTACTACATTTTTTCCCCCTGTTCTCCAACTTGAGGGGAAACATGCCTGAAGACTTGAGATAAACTTACTTATTGTAAAAACCAAATGCAGTTAGATGATCATCTCCCCACCTGCTACTCACAAACCCACCCTTGAGTCCTGACAGTCCAGTTCTAGATCATTTTAAATAAGCTTCCTCCATTAGCAGCCCCTTGTTTTTTCCCCAATTAAAATGATTAATTGAAGGGGGGGAGCATTAGGTGGCCCTCTCTGCCCTGAGAGAGATGCTGGCTTCCTACCCGCTGGGGTGAAAACTATAAACAAGGAAGGAAGCTTCATCTGATGAAGTGTTTACTGTTGTGGCCAGAGCTGTGTCCTGTGGCCCATTACGGTTCAATTCAGCTTTTCAATCTCCTCCAGTGAAAATTCCCTGCCTGGAACGACCTGCTCCTTGGACAGGCTTTTGCCACCCTGAACCTGGTGTCAGAGAAGGGGCTTCTGGGCCTTGCCTAGGCTTTACAAACGCTGGGATGAAGTCCCAGGGCCTCCAGCTAACTGGGTGCCGTGTTGCCAAGAGCGGGTACGAACCTCTCACCTGTGAAAAACGTTTTCCGGGAAAGAGGATAATGTCAGGGAGCGTAGGCTCAACAGCTAGACTGCTTGCATCTCAGTCCTTCGCTCCCCACTGGTGAGGTGAGTGACCTTGGCCAAGGGGCCCCACCTCTCTGAGCCAAAGGACTTAAAACAGTACTTAACACCTAATAAACATTCGAAACCACAGCACTTATGATCATGGTGTGTTTTATTGTTTATCCCAGTATAAGGCACTTAAAAAATGTCTTTTTTTTTTTAAAGAAAAAGGACTCATAAGTGAACGCATTGGTAATTATTATCAGAATGATACACTATCGTTTCCTAACTGCTTTCTGAACCTATCACCACTGGGGAATACTGCTGTTTGGTTACTTTAAAAATGGTGAGAATTTCATAGGATTCCCTATTCGTAGCATATTCTTGCTGTGTTTTGAATCAATTATCTTCCTTATTAGGTTTTTGGAGAAGGAGATTTAGAAGTTTCATTTCAATTACTTTTAATTATTCCCATATCCTTCCCCAAACCCAAGTGCCACAGTCTAGAGCATTTTGCACAGGTGACGTGACTAAGAGAGCTCCAGTCCGTGGTGATTAAACTCTCCCCGTTTCCCCCAGGAGACCCACATCCGCACTGATGGTCCTGGTTCACGTTGCTCACGTCCGATTCTGAAGTTACCACATCTCAGGCCTCAAACGCATGGCTTATGCGTTACGCCTCTTACTGAATTCCCCTTCTTGATCTCTTCTATCCCCATCTGTTGTAAAGAAAGACGAATGCGAAGCAAGAATGCAGCAGAACTCTAAAACAGGAGCATTCTAATTTTGAAAATTTTTAATTTCTTGCCACATAACAATGAGCTATGGTGTGTCACTGATCTGTAGTAAAATTAACTTCTTGTCTTTTGTTCCTTATGAATTTATATATCCAGTTACCTTTCTATTTAATTTCACATGGTTTTGCTACACTGACTGAAGCTTTTTAACATGAAAGTCTTTTAATTTAATGGACTTTGCAGTTCATTTGCAACCAGTTTTTTGTGTTTTTGTTTTGTTTTGTTAGAATGACTGAATGCTACTGCATAACACTGTGAAGTTTTCCTGGCAGGATGGCGAGTACCCAGGCTCCCTGTCCACCAGGATGACTGCTGGAAAAGGCGGCATGGATAAAATTACGCAGTGGTCGGGAGCCGCAGAGAAGCAGCAGCGAGGTAGATTAAACAAAGACAATGCTGATTTTAACCCATCCACGCTCCTTGGTCAAGGGATCCTGCACCAGCACATCTAATCAAAATTGGTGCCAATTTAGATAACGTGGCTGAAAGCACTGTTTTGGCCCCACAGGAATTTCTGCTTGGTTTCTGAAGAACTCTGCATCAATTCCCATGTTTTCTGTCAAAGTAGACAGAGCTAAGAGTCTCATAAACGGAGGATGATTCCGATCACACGAGAACATCCACCTGCGGAGGGAGTTACTGCAGCAGCGAATGCGAACGTGAGTGAATCAGACGTGCTGCCCATGACTGCAGAGGCGGCCTTTTAGGGCTTCGGTTCTAGTCTCCGGGATGAGGTTTTTGAATGTGGACGATTTATGTGCAAAGGTGACTTTTCTAGCCGCCATGAAGGTAAACTCGAGCTTTGACTTGTATCCGCTTCATCATCGGCCATAACAGACGTCCCAGACTTTAACAGTAAATGTCGGCTACCCAGCTCCTCAGCCAGATGAGTTTCTGGCTCTGGTAACGGAACACAATTATTTGTTTTGTTAGGAAGGAAAGGAGATGATCTTCATTTTGCCTAGCATTTTGGGAGTTGTGACCACGGTTTACTATAATCAGATGACTTTTGTTCAAAGAATCATCAGAGATCACACTTGGATATCAGGGTGTGACTGAAATCGATAGGTTGACATTTACCATATGATGCCAGAAAACCATCTAATTCAGAGCAGAGTTGAGAGACACATCATTAGGAGAACTTATTCAATCACCCATGCAGAGAGATTCTAATAATATCATTTATTCTTTCATTCCCAGGCTCCTCCCCTCTCTTTTGCATAGGGAGGGCAGTTCTATTTTAAATATCATTTACGACAGGACCTAGCTCTCTGATTGAAGCGAAAGGACATAAATTCACAAATCTGCCTGGTACACTTTTTTATTTCAATATGGGGTTGTGTGCAGCTGCCGTTTCTTCCAAAATGAAAAACCAGTAGAAGTGAAAAGTGAATAAATCATAATCGGCAATCATTTTTTCTTCAACAAATCCATCAGATCGTCTTCTATTCCCTTCTCACTCAGCTCATCTAAACTGTAGTATCGATGGACGATCTTCTCAGCGGTGACCACCACGACCCGGAGCCCGTGGGTGTCTTTGCCCAGCTGGCATCCAATGGCAGATGATACCACCATGTCGAGGTCCTGGTAGGTGCCCCCGGCATTTCTGTGGTAGTGGCCTGAGAACACAGCTTTGATACCTGCAGGGAAGGGAAAAAACATTAGGGGGCCAAGGATTTCCATTTAGGTAACTTGGGGGCTCCAGTGGTTTCTTCTGTGAACAACACATATTATTATAGTAAATGCATAATATTATTCAGCATATGATAAATAAGAAGGCAGCATATGTGACATCCACAATCTTTTCAAGGATAATTCATATATATATAATACATTATTAACCTGTTTCTTGTAACTCATACAGGAAAGTACTAGGGGACAAGGAGAGAAGGGAGAAAAGGTGAATGACCTTGGGAGAGATGAAGGAAATATTTTGAGGCCTATATAACAGCCATAGAGTAGAAGGTACATGCCCATGAAAAATAATGTTTATCAGAAATATAGATCAATGGAACAGGATAGAAAGCCCAGAGATAAACCCACACACATAAGGTCACCTTATCTTTGATAAAGGAGGCAAGAATATACAATGGAAAGACAGCCTCTTCAATAAGTGGTGCTGGGAAAACTGGACAGCTACATGTAAAAGAATGAAATTAGAACACTCCCTAATACCACACACAAAAATAAACTCAAAATGGATTAAAGACCTAAATGTAAGGCTAGACACTATAAAACTCTTAGAGGAAAACATAGGCAGAACACTCTATGACATAAATCACAGCAAGATCCTTTTTGACCCACCTCCTAGAGAAATGGAAATAAAAACAAAAATAAACAAATGGGACCTAATGAAACTTAAAAGCTTTTTGCACAGCAAAGGAAACCATAAACAAGACAAAAAGACAATCCTGAGAATGGGAGAAAATATCTGCAAACGAAGAAACTGACAAAGGATTAATCTCAAAAATAAACAAGCAGCTCAATATCAAAACAACAAACAACCCAATCCAAAAATGGGCAGAAGACCTAAACAGACATTTCTCCAAAGAAGATATACAGATTGCCAACAAACACATGAAAGGATGCTCAACATCACTAATCATTAGAGAAATGCAAATCAAAACTACAATGAGGTATCACCTCACACCAGTCAGAACAGTCATCATCAAAAAGTCTACAAATAATAAATGCTGGAGAGGGTGTGGAGAAAAGGGAACCCTCTTGCACTGTTGGTGGGGATATAAACTGATACAACCACTATGGAGAACAGTATGGAGGTTCCTTAAAAGACTAAAAATAGAACTACCATATGATCCAGAAATCTCACTGCTGGGCACATACCTGGAGAAAACCATAATTCAAAAAGAGTCATGTGGGCTTCCCTGGTGGCGCAGTGGTTGAGAATCCGCCTGCCGATGCAGGGGACAGGGGTTCGTGTCCCGGTCCGGGAAGATACCACATGCCGCGGAGCGGCTAGGCCCGTGAGCCATGGCCGCTGAGCCTGCGCGTCCGGAGCCTGTGCTCCGCAACGGGAGAGGCCACAGCAGTGAGAGGCCCGCGTACCGCAAAAAAAAAAAAAAGAAAAAAAGAGTCATGTACCACAATGTTCATTGCAGCTCTATTTACAATAGTCAGGGCATGGAAGCAAACTAAGCGTCCATCAACAGATGAATGGATAAAAGATGTGGCACATATATACAATGGAATATTACTCAACCATAAAAAGAAATGAAATTGAGTTATTTGTAGTGAGGCGGATGGACCTAGAGTCTGTCATACAGAGGGAAGTAAGTCAGAAAGAGAAAAACAAATACCGTATGCTAACAAATATATATGGAATCTAAAAAAAAAAAAAGGTTCTGAAGAACCTAGGGGCAGAACAGCAATAAAGACGCAGACATAGAGAATGGACTTGAGGACACGGGGAGGGGGAAGGGTTAGCTGGGAAGAAGTGAGAGAGTGGCATGGACATACACTACCAAATGTAAAACTGATAGCTAGTGGGAAGCAGCCGCATAGCACAGGGAGATCAGCTTGGTGCTTTGTGTCCACCTAGAGGGGTGGGATAGAGAGGGTGGGAGGGAAACGCAAGAGGGAGGAGATATGGGAACGTATGTATATGTATAGTTGATTCACATTGTGATACAGCACAAACTAACACATCATTGTGAAGCAATTATACTCCAATAAAGATATTAAAAAAATAAATAAAATAAAGGAATAGCTGGATGGAAGGAGAAAAAGGTTTGAAATAGGAGAAGGGATAAGGAGGTGGACTTGTCCCTCTCTTTTAAACAGATACTTTTTACTCATTAACTCCTTCATATTTCTCAGGAATCTCTGAGTCCAGGAGCCAAAGATAGGGCCAGTGAAATAACAAAACGTGAAGACATGTATGCAGCAAGGAGAAGGTACACGTTCCACACCACGAGAGAACAAGCTATTTACAAGCACTCCTTCAAATCTCTATAACTGACACCCAATTCAAATGCCCACTGTTATTCATTGTTCATAGGATACAGCTTTATTTTGGAAGCTGCAGTGTTCTCATTGTGAAAACGGAGATGGGATTTAGTAGGTAACATCTTCTCTGTTTTAAGTGTCCTTCTGGTATTTTGTGTGTGCAAAGCTGTCCTTACCCCTAGCCAGGAGTCCTGACTTAGGAAAAGCTGTTTTAACTTATCACTGGTTGCTTAGTGTCGCAGAGATCAGCCGCCCAGGACTGGACTTGCTGGTTAGCCAACAGGCATCTAAAGGACTTCTGGTGTATCTTATTCATCTTAGGACGTGGAAAGTACACCTCTAAGAATTTTTAAAAGCGTAAATCATATACTATGGTATATGTAATCATTTGTTGTCTAGCATCAAGATTATTGACAGCTATATTAAAATCTTTTTGGAAAAAAATAACGTTTATGGAGTTCTAATCAAGATAGCACAGCATGGTCAACATTTAATGTACCTCCTCCTCTCCAAACTTAGACCTATGAAGGATAAAATATAAAAAAAAAACCCAAAGGACAGAGATAGCTTCAATACCAAAATAAATAGCTCTATGGACCAGAAAAAAAGCAGGAAGGCAGAGTAATGAGTGGGAGTTGAGCTCTTACAAGATAATCAAGATTGAAAGCACTTTCTCTGAGATGAGGCAATAAAGGCTGGCTCCCGGCTGGAAACAGGGGTGGTGTTAATACCTCCGTTTATGGAAGGAGACTGAAGAAAACCACCGCTGCCCTGTTCCAGGGTGGTGGTGGGCTAGTACACCCTGGTACAAGCACTCCAGAAAAAAAAAAAAGGACCTGATTTGTAATGTTTACTCATTTCCATGGAGTTAACATTCTCACGGTGGCCGATTTCAAATGACCAACGTGATGTCACTGAACCAGAGTGGTCAAGAGATGCCCAGGAGCACACCCACCACCACGGAGTATTCCCAACACACATACGAGAGCTGTACGCAGCCAAAGAGCAGGGGTGAGAGTAATACGGAGCAAGATAATTAGAAAATGGTTAAGTGTCGAGTATGAGCATTTATTACCCTTGCGTCTTAATATAATTTACTTAATGATGAGTTTGTATAATTAAATTCTAACAATGGCTGTTTAACAACCAACTCACACAATTCTCTAACACTTAATCATTGGTTTTCATGTGTTGGTAGGAGCTGTCTCCAGCACAGCACTGGGTGAAGGCTTATAGCAACCCACGGGTCTAGGGAGGAAGGACAGACACAGGTTCAAGTCAAGAAACCGAAACACGGTTTCGCAGGATGACTGGAGGGCCAGGACTCTAAAGCACTATCGTGAGGCCTGGTCCCCGATGGGGGCCGAAACCCCTGCACAGGGAGAAGTCGGTCAAGAGGAAAAGTGAGGGAAAAACCACCGCCTCCTCTGCTGCAAATACCACTTAACCAAACTGAACCTGAAATAAAAAATTCCACCATCCGTGAAAATCTCATGCTAAGTAAGACAGTCTTCAAACTCTTCAATCGGGAATATGAATTCACTTCAGGGGAAATCAATGATATAAACTGTCTGAGAAATACTTAAAATAAATGTTTAGGATATCAAACGTACTCAATAAAGGACAAATATCCATTAAAAAGAACAAGATGTTGTGAAACGAAACGGGCATGAATTGAATGAGAAGGGTTGGTAACGGAAATTTAGAAATGGTGGACATAAAACATATGAATTAAAATTTTAAAACAAAACCCTCAATAAATGGGATAAATTCTAGACTAGACACGAATCAGACAGGGAATTAGTGAATGAAAAGGTAGAAATGTGGAGCTGAATCAGAAAACAACACAGACACCCAGACATAAGCAATAAGAATGAGAAGTTCAAAGAACCCAAAGGATGGGTTATTTGGAATTTTCCAGAAAGGAGGAACATATGGGTCTTCAAATGAAAAGTACTAGTAGGATAAATAAAAATCAATTTATACTGACACATGCCATGGTAAAATTATGGAGCATCAGAAAGAAAAGTCTTAAAAAGATATCATGATGGGACTTCCCTGGTGGTGCAGTGGTTAAGAATCTTCCTGCCAACGCAGGGGACATGGGTTCGAGCCCTGGTCTGGGAGGATCCCACATGCCACAGAGCAGCTGGGCCCGTGAGCCACAGCTGCTGAGCCTGCGTTCCAGAGCCCATGAGCCACAGCTGCTGAGCACGTGTGCCACAACTGCTGAGGCCCGTGCGCCTAGAACCCGTGCTCCGCAGCAAGAGAAGCCACAGCAATGAGAAGCCCGCGCACTGCAACGAAGACCCAACACAGCCAAAAAAAAAAAAAAAAAAAAAGATATCATGGCAAAAGTACTATAAAGGGATGACAATTAGACAGGTAGCAGGCATCTCAGCCATAAAAGAATCAGAGAGTAATACTTTCAAAATGCTGAAGGCAAGTACTTGTGAACCTCAAATTTTGTACCTAGCTAAACCATCATTCAAGTTTAAGGGCAAAACAGATACATGTTTGGACATATAAAGACTAAGAGTTTACCACTTCTCAAAACATTATGCCGAGTTAAAGAAGTCAGATGCAGAAGGCCACATATTGTATAACTCCATTTATAAGAAATGTCCCGAATGGGCAAATCCATAGCGAAAGAAAGTATATTAGTGGTTGCTGGGTGAAGAGGGGAAAGAGGGAGTGGGAATGACTGCTAACGAGCACAGGGTTTCTTTGCAGAATGGTAAAAATGGTCTGGAATTAGACAGTGGCAATGGTTGCACAGTCTTGTGAATATATTAAAGCCACTGAATTTTGGAGTAAATTGTACGGTATGTGAATTATACAGCTCAATAAAAAAAGATTGTTTTTTTTTTTAAACCCGTATGGGAAGGGGAGGAGGCTAGAATGATCCATGTGGTAATGGATTAGAGTTGGAGACATCAGTATGAACTTGTGTTTACCTTAACGTGTAAACCCTGCTGACGTCTGGAAATATATATAGATGTGTATGTACACAGGTTAGTAGAGAGACACACATTTCTTGCTCTGTCAGGTGCAAGTGCCTAGGAGCAAGGACACATGCTAGCAGGGAGCACACGTAGCAGCCACATCTTGGTTTCTACTTCTATTCTCCAACAAAAGGAACTATGGATCCTTGGAGAAATGGGTGTCTGTAAGACTGGGGCAGGAAATTTATTTAAAAAGCCACGAGTCTATACTAATACAAATAACTGATTGAATAAATGTGGGGAAAAGAGACAAACATCCCATACAGAAGACTAACAGATAATTTATGTGGAAATTCCTCTTTTAAGGAGGTGGAGTGTAACTCCCTACCCCTTAGGTATGGGCTGTGCATAGCGACTTCCTTCAAAGAGTAAAGTATAAAGAGGGTTTTTTTTTTTTTTTAAAAGTAACTTTACAGTGGAGAAACTGACGAACATCAACAGTGATGATACGTCAGGTTGATGGTATGTACCTTGATATGACTGGGATTAAAACAGTAATTGACCTGTGTGGTCTTCCTCCCTTAAACCCATAATTCTGGCATGAAAAAGACATCAGACAGATCCCAATAGACATTCTATAGAATACCCGACCAGTACTTCTCAAAACTGTAAAGGTCATCAAAAATAAGCAAAGTCTAAGAAATGGTCACAGTCAAGAGGCACCCACACCAATGGAATACTACTCAGCAATAAAAAGGAATCAACTGTTGACACAGGCCACGTCTTGAGTGGATATCAAGGAGATTATGCTGATTTTAAAAAGCCAACTCAAAAGGTTCCATACAGTATGATTCCACTTACATAACATTCTTAAAGTGACAAAAATTATAGATATAGTTGCTAGGAGTTAGGGACAGGGATGAAGGGGGCTGGGAGTGGGTGTGGCTACAGGAGGGACCCTCGTGGTGAGAGAACTGTTCTGCATTTGACAATGATTCAAAAAAGGTATGAAGGAAATACGATCAAATTGTTTAACCCTTCTTGTTAGTAGGGTTCTGGGAGACTTTGAACAGAGCTCTGGAGACTACAGCCACTCTCCAGCAGCAAGAACTGAGACCCACCTGCGGGCAGGTGTGGGTCTGCCAGCCCTGGACCATGGCTAGGGATGGAAAAGAAGATGACCCAGGTTTCCCTACTTAAAACAGCCAAGGGTGGAGAGAAACAGCTATTTCCATTGACTGTTATTAGGATGCAAACAGATACAACTCATTTCAGAGGGTAATTAGGTGCTATTAGGTTCTGACATTTTGCTGTGCATTCCCCTTGACCCAACACCACCATTTTCATATAAATTTATCCTTCAGAGATACCCAGAGAAGAGCCCACAGATGTAGGTGTGTTTGTGGAGACAAATAAACAGTGCTCACAGAGGCACTGTTTGTAATATTCGTTTATGGGAGACTGGATAAATTATACTGTGTGTATTTAAAAAAAAAAAAAAAGAGGTTGCTTTACATGTACCGGCACTGAAAGGCACCAAATATATTATTAAGTATGAATAGCAAGATGTAAAAAGAAGTGTTGTGTGATCCTGTTTTTGTAAAATAAAGATAACGCCCGTATAAGAGGGTGTGTGCTTGAGTTTGTACCCCCAGCTGAATGGGGGAGAAACAGACACTAAACTCACACAGGTGATTTCACCACCAGGGTGGTGGGGTGGGATTAGCAAGGGCGGGCATCACTTTCTACGTTTTTATTACTATAATGTTTGCAGTGATCATGCATTGATTTGGCGATCACAAACAAACACCAAGGTGACGTGCACTGGGAAAGAACGATGACAGGAGGGACGGAGGTGCTGCCACACCAGGGCCGGAGCTGCGTGGCTAAAAGCTGCAGCTGGAACCGCTGGGTTGGGTGTATCGCCGTTAAGTTGGGGAAGTGAACAGCTCCTGATCACGCAGGCTGGAGGGCCGTGAAAATGACTGCTTCCTCCACTGCCTTCCTGGGGTTTCCGAGCCTTACGGCCTGTGCCGTCAGACGCCCAAATGGGAGAGTGTGCGATTAGACCCACCTCGGGGAGCTGCTAACGGCCGGTCGGAAAGCACTTAGTATTATTATTTGGCTGTATGCTAAATTACGTTTATGAAATTTGGCTCTTTAGGCCTAATTCATAGTTGCAAAATGTACTATTCTGGAAGGAATGTTTGGCAATTTTGAAAGTTGCTCGCATTAGCCGTAATTAGCTGTGAAAACTCATTTATGTTTAGATTTCACGCCGTTATTTGTTGGCATTCGCAGAGACAGGAGTGTTAACGGGGACTGTGCAAGTGACCGGCAGACCTTTCAGAAGGGGTCTCGGTGGACTGTGGAGAGCTGGGCTTCTCTGCCATCAGCGTGTCCCATCCATTTCCCGTCCCAGGTCCCCGGGGGCTCATCATTTACTGATAATGTCCCAAGTCACAGAAATGTGACCAGATGAGGATTTTTAGATGAGCAAAGAAGCCTAAAGAGGACTAGAAATAAAGATGAAAGAGCTGTCGGCAAGCAGAGCTGTTGTGTTCAGAATCTTCCTGCTTCTGGTAAAAGAGATCCCCACCTCCCCCCTGCCCAGTACAATGAGGAACTTGACATTTCGGAGTCCTGAACAGGAAATCAGGCAATGACCATGTGATAAACTTACAACAGGATGGTCAGGCAGGAGGCTAAAGTCTGTCTCAAAGTAGGGACGTATGAAAGACTCTCCACTCTCCTGGGTTCTGGTGCAGAGTTCAAGGCTCTGAGATATTCCCAGTTGGCCCAGGGAAAAGCAAAACACAGGGATGAGACTCAGGTGGGAAGTGAGGGAGCCTACTCTTGGGTTGGAACCGCACCCAGGAGCCTGGTATTTGGTAGTGGGAGTTTCTACTTCCCACCTCCTGGGAGGTCCAGGAGTTCTTAACCCCAAAAATGTCTCCTGATTCTGTCCCAAAGAAGGGCAAACACTGAGGCAGAGTGGGTCGAGGGCAGCAGCAGCAGGACCCTAAGAATTTTTTATTTTTTATTTTTTGCAGTACGCGGGCCTCTCCCTGCTGTGGCCTCTCCCGTTGCGGAGCACGGGCTCCGGACGTGCAGGCTCAGCGGCCATGGCTCACGGGCCCAGCCGCTCCGCGGCATGCGGGATCCTCCCAGACTGGGGCACGAACCCGTGTCCCCTGCATCGGCAGGCGGACTCTCAACCACTGCGCCACCAGGGAAGCCCCTAAGGACTTTTTAATCCATCATCTCCTGAATCCTCCCAATAGACCTTTGTCCTAGGGACACAGGAGTCATCTCCATTTTACAGATGAGAAGACTAGGCACGGAGAAGTTAAGGAACCAAGGCAAAGTTACTCAGTTAGAAATCAGGGCAGCCAGGATCAGAACCATGGTACTCGGATGTAAGAGCTCAGGTTCTTGCAGACTCAGGTTCTGCCCTTTGGGATCTTGGGCAGGTTACTGACCTTTGTGAACCTCGACTTCCTCATTTGTAAGACAATAATAATACCTGTCTCACGGGTGGCAGAGAGGTTTGGATGACAGCTCGGACGCTGGCAACGTGTGCCCAGTAAACAGCAGGTGCTCATCATGCCCCGAGGCCCCCCTCCTGGAGTGGGACGCAGACATGACCAGCTGGCCTTGCAACGTCCAGGCCCTGCCACCAGGACTTGCAAGAGGTTTTACTTATGTTGGTTTTCTACTAGCTTTTTAAAAAATAATTAATTAATTTCATTTTTGGCTCTGTTGGATCTTCGTTGCTGCGCGTGGGTTTTTTCTAGTTGCAGCGAGCGGGGGCTACTCTTCGTTGCGGTGCGCGGGCTTCTCATTGCGGTGGCTTCTCTTGTTGTGGAGCACGGGCTCTAGGCACACGGGCTTCAGTAGTTGTGACACGCGGACTCAGTAGTTGTGGCTTGCGGACTCGGTAGTTGTGGCTCACAGCCTCTAGAGCACAGGCTCAGTAGTTGTGGCGCGCAGGCTTAGTTGCTCCGCGGCACGTGGGATCTTCCCGGACCAGGGCTCGAACCCGTGTCCCCTGCATTGGCAGGCGGATTCTTAACCACTGCGCCACAAGGGAAGTCCTCTACTTGGGGACGCATTGATTCACAACTCGATAGCGGTAGAGAATATATTAATAAATCATGGTTTTCCTGATGGGGGATTGATTTTAGTGGTGTTTTCAAGAGTTGTGCAGAATTTCCATTCGGACTGTTCATCAGTCATCTGTGGCCGACATGCCTCTATGGTGCCTTAATTGAGCATCACGTATAGATTGTTTTTAAATTATGAACTGCTGTAAGGAGGTGACAAGCATCTCCTTAATTACCACCAGGAAAATCCGCAGCAGAGACAGCCCCTGCATCAAGAGTACGCCCTCCGTGGCATTAGCTTCATATTTATTTCTCCATGGTATCAAGTCATAAAGATGCTATAAAAGCAATTTTTAAGCTGTCCTGATTCAAATTCATTTCAAATCAATCAGAGGATTGGGATACAATCTCCATATAACTTAATATTCTAATATCAGAAATGTGCCTCACATCAACCAGGAAATCGGGATGCACCCCGGTACAATTTGGGGCTTAAAAACTGATGTCCTTAATGTCTTTAGTGTTACTTAGCCTTGGAAAGTGTGAACAGATTCTAATTGGGCAGTTTTTTCTTTTATCCTGAGTATACACTTATGAAAATGCTTGGCATCTTTACCTTGCCAGCTGTAGCAGTGAAACTTGTGTCACAAATCATTAGTCACACTCAATTTATTCTGTCTCAGTGGTAAGGAAAAATATGGGACTCATAAAAGAAAAAAAGAAAAGGAAAATTTTAAAAAGGAAATGGTTGGTGTGAACACACAGAAAGCAGGCATAAATAATCCCTCCTGCAGGTAAGGAATTTCCTCAGCAGGCAGCCAAGAGGCAGGCCTGGAGACGGTGATCCCTGCTGGCGGCCAGTGGCCTGGGATGGCTGTGAGGCAAAGGGGAAGCAGATGTTTCTTAGGCAGGGCTGGAACGTCAGCTGCTGATCCAATATCGGGGTTAAGGCCCACCTGACTCATTCAGTACGACATTCTTCATATTAAATTACGATTTTGAGTTGCCAATTTGGGAGTTATAGATTCCAGTATAATCACGCTCAGAATTTTCCTGGCAGGTATCTTTCCAGATGCCTAAGTGTCCATGGCCCATGGCTGCCAGGGACTGTGGAGAAAGGCAACGGCCTGCTCCCCGTTCTTCGGCTGAGGCAGGATGCTGTTTCTTCAGCCAGTTCGAGGCAATGAACATTTGCAGAGCTCCCTCTCGATGCCAGGTGTTGGTGGAGCCTAGCGGGCACCCAGATCAACCATTCCTAGCAATCAAGAGCTTAAAGTCTACAGCTGGGTAGTACTGGAAAGTGCTTTCATAATAAAATGCAGAAAGTAAAACTAACACGGTTTAGCGGTGTTTTATTTACAGAATATCTGCTCTGAGCTGAGCACTTTGCACGTGTATCATCTCAGGTAAGCCTCATAAGGACCCCCCACGAGGAAGATACTGTCCCCTTTTACAGATGATGGGATCAGGCACAGAGAGGTTAAGTAACTTGTCCAGGGTCACACAGCTAGGATTTGTTACCTAGATCAGACTGACTCAGAAGTAGATGCTCTGTCTACCACCCTGGAGGTCCAAAGTGCCACGGATCACAGATGATGCTGGGGCCCAGTAAGAAGGCTTCCTGGAGAGGGTGGCTTCGACCTAAACACACCCTCAGCTTCTTCCAGTTCTTTGCTTGTGCCTGACCTGGGACTTGAAGGGAGGTCATGATTAGGGTAGTAATAATAACAACAAGAAGCAGCAGCAGCAGCAGCATTACTTATGGAGTGTGCACCATCTGCCAGACATTGTGCTGAGCTACTTTACATGTTTTTTTAATTTTAATTTTAATTTTTTTTTGCGGTACGCGGGCCTCTCACTGTTGTGGCCTCTCCCGTTGTGGAGCACAGGCTCCGGACGCGCAGGTTCAGCGGCCATGGCTCACGGGCCCAGCCGCTCCGTGGCATGTGGGATCTTCCCGGACCGGGACACGAACCTGTGTCCCCTGCATCGGCAGGCGGACTCTCAACCACTGCGCCACCAGGGAAGCCCCATGGACCTCCTTTTGAGGATCACCTGTAACTTAATTGACCCGGGGTCTGCCAACCTTTTCCGTAAAGGGCCAGATAGTAAATATTTTAGGCTATTCAGTCTCTGTCGCAACTACTCAACTCTGCCTTCCTTTGTGACATGGAAGCAGCCGTAGAAAGTGTGTGAACACATGTGTGTGATCCAATAAAACTTTATTTACAAAACTAGAAGGAGGGCCACCCTCAGTAATGGGGGAAAAGTATACCAACTTAAAAAATACATTTGGGTGATCAAAGGTCAGTCACGATTTCTTGATTCTTCAAAAACTGGAAGCTTCTGTGCTTCTCCCAGATAAAGTAAACAACAAAGGACAAAGTAATTTGTAGTTTAGTTTATAAAACTATGGATGCCATTCCAACCAGAAGACACCAGCATATTTGCCCAAAAGAGAACACTGCTTTAAAGAACACAAAACTGGTCAATTATTCTATAAACAGGAGCACCTGTCCTGATGGTCAGAGACTTCTGTATCTACCTTAAACTAAGAGTGTTCACATCCTTCCATCTAAAAAAGTAATCCAGACCTGAAATATGGAAAAAATTGTTTGCTGACAATTTTTGCTTGAAATTAAGTAGCTAATGGACTTACAGAGTAAACAAATGTACCAATAAGGGAAACTATAAAATTTAACCAGCATACATTTTACACTCAATAAATATAAATATACGCTGTTGAATTAACCTCCTAGTTGTCTCTCACATAGACAACATGATGTGGAAAGAGCTCTGAGGTAGCGCTGGTCAAAAAGAAATGTAATGTGAGCCTCACGTGTAATTTTTGAATTTTCTAGCAACTCCATTAAAAAAAGTAAAGAAATAACAGGTGAAATTAATTTTAGTTATGTACTTTATTTAACCCAATGTATCTAAAATATTATCATTTCAACACCTATTCAGTATATAAAATATTACTAATTTTACATCCTTACTTCCACACTAAGTTCTGGAAAATTCAGTGTGTATTTTACACTTAGAGCCCATCTCAAGTTCTTGAAAATTCACTGTGCATTTTACACTTAGAGCCTATATTGAACAGTGTGGGGCAGATGTGGAAATCCAATTCCAGCATTGGTACTTTTTAACTGAATGGCCTTAGTTTCATCATCTATAAAATGGGGATAATAACAGCTACTCTGCAAAGCTGCTATTGTGAGAAACAGCTCTGCTGTGCCTGGCACACAGTAGGCACCAAATGAATGAAAGCCATTTTTATATTAATTAATTAAAGCACTGAATATTTATTTAATAGAAGTTCTTAATTATGAATATCATACAACAAGGCACAAATACAACAAGGCACTTTTGCAGAGCAAAAATGATAACTACACCACATATACAAGTAGAAAAAAAAGGCTGGCTCCAGGGTCATCAGTTTCCAAAGTTTACAAGGAGGTTGAACTGCTGGGTCAAAACACACCTCCCCCTTTTGGGTACAGCTTAAGGTATAACTGAAGAACCATAAACTGTGCATATTGGATCAGTTTTAACATATGTACACTCCTGGAAACCATCACCAAGATCAAGGTCATGAATGCACCCATCACTGCCAGTTTCCTGGTGCTCCTCTGGAGTCACTCCCTCCCTCCATCCCTGTCCCAGGCAACCACCAACTTGATTTTTGTTTCTATAGATTAATTTGGATTTTATATAAATGTAATCGCACAGTATGCACCTTTCGGCGGGGGCGGGGGGGTGGTTCTGGTGTCTTTCATCCAGCATACTTTTTAAAGATTTCATGAAAGAATCACGGAAGCATTAATTTTGAAAGATTCATCCATGTATCAATAGTTCATTTTTTCATTGCTGAGAACTATTCCATTGTATAGATATCCCATAATTTGTTTACCCATTCAACTGTTGATGGACACTGGAAGTTGTTTCCAGAACTGCCTCAGCACTTTTGATGAAAATTGATTAACCATATAAATTTGGGTCTATTTCTGAACTCTCTTTTCTGTTCCACTGATCCATTTATCTTTTAATACCAAATGCCTAACAGTCTTGATCACTGTAGGTTCATAGCTAATCTTGAAATCAGATAGGATAGGTCTTTCAAATTTGTTCTTCTTTTTCAAAACTGTTCTTCTATTATAGGTACTTTGCATTTCCATAGAAATTTTAGAATCAGCTTGTGGATTTCTACCCAAAATAAAACTGCAGGAATTCTGATTGGTATTATGTTGACTCTATAGATCAATTTGGGGAAAATGCCATATTAACAAGTCTTCTGATCCATGAACGTGGTCTATCTTTTCATTTACTTAGGTCTTTAATTACTCTCTGTAATGTTTTATAATTTTTAGGGTAGAGAACTTAAGATATTTTTTGTTATTCCTAGGCATTTTATGGTTTTTGGTGCTACTGTAAATTGAATTATTTTTACAATTTCACTTGACAATTGTTTGCTGCTCGTGTATATTGTACATAACTGTATTAAGAATACAACTGATTTTTGTCTATTAAGTTTATATCTGGGGACCTTGTTAAATTCATTTTTTAGTTCTAGAGATTGTTTTGTAGATTCCTACGATTTTCTAAGTAAACAATCATATCATCTGCAAATAGGGACAGCTTTACTTCTTTTGAACCTTATGCTTTTTCTTGCTTTTTGTAATGGCTGGAACCTCCAATAAGCTGTAAAACAGGAGTCCTGATCTTAGGGGAATCATTTAGTCTTTCATATTCCCATAGTTTAGGCTTTTGAAATAACTGTCAAATGATCCTTCAGAAAATGAACCAATTAAAATTCCCACCAAGGGTGTGAGAGTTTGGTCACCGAGATTCCATTCCCTGCTTGATCTTTCGAGGAAGAGCCTTGAAGAGGTTAAAAAGGGACCCTGCCCAGGACAACATACGTTTCTGTTTACCCAGAACTTCTGAGTAACTGCTGCTGTTATTCTATTATGCTGGGTAATCCCTTTCATTTCACTCTTAACGAAGCCCATTCACACGATTTACTCTGCGGGACTCTAATGGCGTCCCCACTAGGCTCCTTCACAGGCTGGTGTGTCCGTCCGCCAGCTGCTGGGCAGGTTGGCTGCTAATGGCTCACAGCTGCCCTTCTCTGAAGACCTGAATGACTGAACCGAAGCCACGGCACGCAAGTGGTGACCACCCCTTGAGGGCTGGGGGTGGGAGAGGGGCATAGCCCACGACAGAACAACAGGAGCGTGCAAAAGGCCAGCCCCCAAACCATATATAGTATGACTCCATTTACACGACATGTCCAGAACCGGCACATCTACAGAGGCAGAAAGTAGATTTCTAGGGCAGGGAGGGAGGAAGGGGTTGGGGAGGAAATGGGGCAGTGACCGCTAATGGGATAGGATTTCTTTATAGGGTCGTGAAAACGTTTTAAGATTGACTCTGGTGGTGGATGCACAACTCTGTGAATATACTAAAATCCACTGAACTGGACATCTTAAATAAGTGAATTGTATGTTAATGGTATGGTATGTCAATAAAGCTGTCATGAAAAAAATAAAAGGAAAAAAGGGAAGAATGACTATAATAGTATTAGCTATCATTTGCTGAAGATCTCCTACAGGCCAAGCACCAGGAACAAGACCCATTATATGCATTAATTTGAACTCTTCGACATTCTCAAAGTACATTACCGTATATGGGGGATGGGGGAGTCCCCCACCACCACCACTCAAGGTGGGACCACCTCTGGTGAGATCCCTGCTCTGGAGCTCCTGCAGGATCAGGCTGAAGTCTGACTCCAGCTGAGCACATATCCTTCTTAGCTCTGTCGCCTGCCCTGTCCCGTTGTTACTTCCTTGTTCCCTCACATGTCCTCCAATCCCAGTCTCAGGCTCTGCCTCCAGAGACCGCGACCTAAGAGAGTTACTTCGTGTGGACCCCTTGCCATCACTATTGCTCTATTTGTGAAGCTCAAGGGCTCACCAGCCACCTGGCTTCTCCCATGGTCCCACCCACGTTAAAAACGACAGACTTTCTATTAGAGCCTCAGCTTGCTCTCTTCAGTGGTTTTAAATTTTCCATTTCACTAGTTATCTTTGTTTTTCTGCTTTCAAAAGTAATGCATGCGTGGGCTTCCCTGGTGGCGCAGTGGTTGAGAATCTGCCTGCTAATGCAGGGGACACGGGTTCGAGCCCTGGTCTGGGAGGATCCCACATGCCGCGGAGCAACTAGGCCCGTGAGCCACAACTACTGAGCCTGTGCTGGAGCCTGTGCTCTGGAGCCTGTGCTCCGCAACAAGAGAGGCCGCGATAGTGAGAGGCGCGCGCACCACGATGAAGAGTGGCCCCAGCTTGCCACAGCTAGAGAAAGCCCTGGCACAGAAACGAAGACCCAACACAGCAAAAATAAATAAATTAATTAAAAGTAATGCATGCCTTAGGAGAGCAGTTGAATAAACTGTGGTACACTCACAGTTGTAAACAAACAAACCGAGGAAGATCTCCATAAACTGATACTGAATGATTGCAAAGAAAAATGTGAATAATGTGCAGGAAAGCATATATAGGAGCCTACCTTTTGTGTAAGGAAGGGAAAATAAAACACACATTGATGCATGCAACATACCCTATGCGAATAGATCAGAAAAACAGATCAGAAAAATATACTTGCAATATCTATTGCAAACAATAAAAAAATCAAGCAATTGGGGTAAAATGCCAGATAAATCCGGGTAAAGGGTATATAGGTGTTCTTTTTACTTGCAACTTTTCTGTAAGTTTGAAAATATTTCCGGACAAAAAGGTTTTTTTCAAAAAACAAGGCATGCTTGCTAAAAATAAAATCAAATATTATAAAAATACAAGGCACTTTAAAAAAGGAGGAGGGAAATCTCTTGAAATCTCTCTTTCCATTTTAGGAGTTCCATGTGTCTTGTCCAGATAATATGAATGGCTGTACTTATAAAAAACAGATGTAAGATATAGGTCTATAGAAAAACACACATTCACAAATACATATAATTTCACAAAAATGGAAGATGCTATCTGTGAATTTGATCCTTGCTTTTATTCACTCAACAATCTGTCTTTTAATTGTTCCCCTCAGGACATACGGCTCTATCTCAGAGCTGCCGTATAAAACCCTGAAAACTGTATCTGTAGTGTGTACAATCTAGGTTGTCAGATGATCATTCTATACTTTAAACTGGGAGGTCAGGACATTCAGTCTTCCGGCCCTCCAGGGACTGTTCAGGTACTTGGGGACACTCAGTGCAGCTTCTCAGAGAGCCTCGGGGGCCCTGGGGCAGTGACTCCGCAGGGAGGAAGGTGTCCATTTGCCCAGCCCCAATGGCCAGCTCTCCAGGGAGGGGCCCATCCATTCCTGTTTGCTGCAGGATCAACAGCGCAAGAAAAGACTCTCTCAGGTTAAAAAGCACCCAAGCCGGGCAGCCCTGCCTCTGTACCACTCGACCTGGGGTAGGGGTTTGGGGGGTTAGCTGCTACGGGAGTTGAACCCCAATCTTCTGAAGGGCATGAGCAGCCATAGAAGGCTGGAGATGACTTCACTGCCAGGGGGTCAGGCGCTCCCGGGCTGGGCCTCCGCTGGAAGCCTGGGTGGGGTTCATGCCACCCTTTCTTTTGTGGGTGCTATGCAACACACGAACATCTGGCCACCTCAGGCATTTGCTCAGATGTCTGGTCCACATGCTGCGAGAAGCATCTGGCTTGTCCTGAGGATTCATAGCCTCCTCTTGGGATTTCTCCTCTCTCTCTTTTTTTGTTTTGCTTGCGTTGAAAGTAATGGCCCAGCTATTGAAATGACCCTTCACCCGAGGCCAAGAGATTTCTTTTCTCTATAGAGTAGGAGCTGGTGTCAGGCGAAGAGATTTCTTTTGTTTTAAATTTTCTCCCCAGTTTCGTCTCCTAAAAAAATAGCCATGTAAATTCCACTTTTACCTCCCCTAGATAATCATCAACAAAATGATACTCTTCCCTTCCCAAGGCTCCTACAAGAAGGTGGGAGGGTGGCGGGATGAAACCACAATTCTCAGTGGCAGAGAAGTAGCTCAGAGAACACCGAGGGGCTGTGCATTTCCCGCTCAATCAGGAAGGGAGTGGTTTTGCTGAAAAAGTTCCCAAGAAGCGCGGGTGGAGAGAGATCCACTGATCCGTCATCACGCCCACACGGGAGGCGGTGGGGAGGGCCCCGCTCCTGTTTGTCACACGCATCTCCACCTTCACCACCACACCCCCTCACGAATGTCAAGGCCTGCACTCCCGCCTTGGGAGAACGTGAGCTCCCAGTCCCGGGCACAGAGCGGTGCTGCTGGGACATAATTCCACTCGGGGGCTGGAGATGCCTGGCTGCCCTCATGCGTGCAAAGCCTCCAGAGTCTGCAGTGAAGCATCGCTTCTCCACCTGGAGTTGAGGATTAATTATGCTCCTACCACCTTCAGACTCACTCCCCTTTATTCTTCTTCTACATGGGAAGTATGAACAACTTTTTAATTTTCCCCTTTCCTGATGACCTGGAAATTCAAAACCTGCGTGTAGTATGCAAGAGGAGAGCTGTATTTTCTTAATATTAATATTTGGTGGCTAGAAAAGCAGTGGCAGCTTGGGGCAGGGGCTCAGGAGATGAAGGCTTGAACCCCAGCCTGCCACTGCCAAGCTGTGAGCGTGGCATGTGCGTCCACCTCTCTGAGCCTCCGTTTCCCCCACTTGGAAGGTAGGACTAATGCCAACCACCCCCAGGTTCAGAGCTGTGCCCAAGGTCACACGGCAGGAAGCTGCATGTGACATACTCAGGCAACGCTCAATAATTATACCTTCCTCTCATCCTTCTCTAAGATTCTGATCAGAAGATCTTTTTTTTCATTTGCACAAATTACATCTCTTTCGCTATTCACAATTTCCTCTTTATTTTTAAAAGAAGATGGCAGGCTTGTGTGTGAGCTGGAGCGTGGGGCACACAGTAAGGTTTCAATCCAGAATGGACAATTTTCTAGATTTCCATTACCCAGTTTCCATGCCCTATCTTAAACACAGCTGTCAGGACAAGAGCCTCATTAAAAAAGATTGTTTTGACTGACGGCATGCTCATCTATCAAATTGGAAATCCGTCCAAAAATACTGGAGGGAGGTAGACAGAGGTGGCAGCAAGCCACGGAAGGGAGATGTTGAGCAGCGTGGCTGAAGATGAAACTTACTGGGGAAAAGGGGCTCTAGCTCGGGCGAGGTAGGTCCACGAGGGGAGCTCTGCGCCATCGAAATATCAGGATCTTGGGAGAGTCAGCTTCTGTTTTAATAACTGGGGAAAGAAAGATTCCAATCAGGCAGAGATGCCTTAAAGAACACAGCATTTGCCTGATTAGCGTGCTTTTCCATGAGCCCTTTAGATAGCAGCCTTCCCTGGGCTCTGCCCATGCCCTTCTCTGCTCGCTGGATGACCACAGCCTGTCGTGACCTCAGTCACCCCACCTGCTGACGACCCCGAATCATTTCCCGGCCCAGACTTAGTTCTCTCACTGCTCGGAGGACCTCTCTTCCTGATGTCCCTGCAAGTACTGCCAACTCACTCTTTCTGCCCCATGCCTGCTCCTCCTTGTGGGCTTCCCTGGGCCAGCACACAGCCACCTGCTCCAGGGATGTGGGCTGTGCATCCCATTGGTTTTTCTGCCTGAACATGCTCACAGCCCTTTCTGTTCTCCATCCTCAGGGTGGTCTTTGTGGCCACCTGCTCGTCCCTCCTTTCTGCCCCCAGGTGTGTCAGGATGACATTCAGCTGTCAGCGGCTTAAACAAGCAAAGGGTGTGCTTGTATTTACCTCTGATCTGTCCATCAGACAGGAGGTGGGCAGTCAGGGTGGGTGCAGCTACTCAACAATTTCACTGAGAATCCAGGCTCCTTCTGCTCTGCCATCCCCAGCTTGTGGCTTTGTCCTCAAGACTGCAAGATGGCTGCAGGGCTTCCAGGCATTATGTCCAAGTTCCAAGCAGGAAGAAGAGGGAAGGGCCAATGAACGCTTTCCAGGAAGCCCCACCTGCTAAATTCCAGGACTGGGACATGTAGCCACACTAGGTGTAAGGAGGGCTATAGGTGTTTCCAGCCTGTCATACGGTGCCCTGAATAAAACCAGGGAAAGAAGGAAGAAAAATGCATCCTGGACAGACCGGGCAAGGTTGACTTTCTCAAATGCAAAACCCGATTGTGCCACTTCTCCACCTAAAACCCTTCCATGCTTCTCCATCACCTTGGGGCCGGATCTGGCTCCTGTTCCGTGTCATCCAACACCTGAGCCACACTCTGGTCACCAAGCAGCTCCAGTGCCGGGCCCAGTACATGCCCGGCTGTTCTGTGGCTCCGGCCTCAGCTCATGCTCTGCCCTGTGTCTTGAGTGCCCACTTCCTGCCCACATCTGCCTGCTGAACTCTCACTCGTCCTTTACGACCCTGCCTGCTCCTCTTCGCGGGGAAAACATCCCTGGCCAAGGCGGACTGGGCTGATTCTCCTTCCTCCCGTGCTTTGCACACTCCTCTACTTTTGTCCTGAGGTTTCTTGCTCCCATCCTGGTGTCCCCTGCTGGCCTGTGAGGACAGAGACCAAGGCTATCTAACTAAATATCCATCCCTAGAATGAAGGTAACAGGGCTGCTGCTCTATAAATGACTGTTGAAGGATGGATGGATGGATAGAGAACGAATATATCAAACTTGTGGCAACTCATAAGCTGCATTTTAGTAGGTGTCCTGGAGAAGAAACTCAAATCTCCCCTCTGCCAATATTATCTAAGGAAAAGCAGAGTACCAGTATTTACTGATATTAAAAAAGAATTGCCATGTTCCTTATAAACGTCCGCTTCCCCAATTTTAAAAAGGGAGTGTTAACAGATCCCTCACAGAGTTGCTGTGAGTTTCAGAGATGATGTGTTTGAGCCCCAGCGCGGGCTCACTAACGCGCCCTGCGGACACAACACTTTTTGGTCCTGTTTCTGAAATAAAGTGTAAATGGGGGTCCTTCCTTCCTTGCTGTGCGAAGCAGTGCTGGTTGCCTCCCAATATCCATGCCCTTCCTTTTCCTCTTTGCTAAGAGGATCCTGATTCTGCTCTGGCAGGTCATGGGCTGCGTCCGCAGAACCAGGATGGAGGCAGTTCTCTTCCTATGACCACCCACGGGGCTAGGAAAGGGTCTGTGGCCAGGTCTCGGTATGCCGCTGTGGGAGGATACATGCTGAGGGTCCATCCTGGGAAAGGTGTTGCTTCCTTTTTTTTTAAAGCCCACTTTTCTGCCTCTTGGGGGTTGTCAAGTCTGAACGTTATGCCCAGAACTACAGCAGCCATCTGAGAAGGTCCAAACTAAAGAAAGGGCCACACTGGGTGTGTGTGTGCAAGGGGGGCGGTGGCGGGGACAGGACAGCAGAATCACAGTAAGATCCTGGTCCCTAAGTTAGGCTTGTCTGAGAGCCTGAACCACACGAGATCATAAACTTCCTTATTCTCTGAGCTGGGCAGGTTGGAGTTTCCGATTACGTACAGCCAAAAGGAGCGAATACTATCCTATCCTTTTTAGAGCAGTTAACTCGTCTTTTGGAGTGACCAGTGATCTGCTTTTAGACACGACATACGTTGGCCTTTGGAAGCTCTTACAAGATAATACAAAACGTCCCAGGATGTTTCCTTCATAGGGTGGGGTTCAACAGGACTCCAGCAGAGTGTTGTCTTGTCAGGGATCTTTTTTTTTTTTTTTTAATAAATTTATTTATTTATGGCTGCATTGGGTCTTCGTTGCTACTTGTGGGCTTTCTCTGGTTGCGGCGAGCAGGGGCTACTCTTCATTGTGGTACACGGTCTTCTCATTGCGGTGGCTTCTCTTGTTGTGGATCACGGGCTCTAGGCACGCGGATTTCAGCAGTTGTGGCACGTGGGCTCAGAAGTTGTGGCTCACAGGCTCTAGAGCGCAGGCTCAGTAGTTGCGGCACACAGGCTTAGCTGCTCCACGGCACATGGGATCTTCCCAGACCAGGGCTCGAACACTTGTCCCCTGCATTAGCAGGCGGATTCTTAACCACTGTGCCACCAGGGAAGCCCCTGTCAGGGATCTGCTTGACATGCTTTCTAAGCCTTTGTGAAATTGCTTTCTCAAGCATCAAGCACTCAACAGGACCCAAGGCACAGACCCAAGGCAGTGCCTGGCACAGAGGAGGGGGCAGGGCTCTGGGTAACCTTCGGCCATGTCTATATGACAACTTGGAGGCAATTTGGAAGTGAGAAACAGACAACACACCACAGAGTCAGAGTGTGCTATTATTAAAGACCCCAAACATAGTCAGCTATAAAGAAAATCTCCTCCTCCCTTAGATTTTAGTCTTTCACTTGTGGGTAGAAGATATGAAGTGTGGAAAATGCTAAGTGGCATAATCTTTTGAAAATAATTGGTGGCTCTGTAACTATTATCCCTAAACACAAGTGTCAGTGGAGACTGATCTTACGTTTCCAGACCAGAGGCTGGGAAACCACAGCTCATTGTCTATTAGCTTCTAAGGAGTGCGAACTAAGAACGCTTCCCATATTTTTAAATGGCTCCATTTAGGTTTATATAAGCCCCTCTGTATTCTCTTCAGTTTTGCCTCTTGGCCCACAAGGCCTAAGATATTTACTATCTGGCCCTTTACAGAAACAGTCTGCCAACCCCTGACCCTGACTTCATTACAGGGATTCTTTTATTATTCTTTTTTCATTTTTTGAGAAACTTAGAAGATTCAGATGAGGAAAAAAAATAATGTAACATTTATATTCTCACCACCCACAAATAATAAATATTAACATCTTGTAAGATCTCCTTTTACAGTTTTTAAGAAAAAAAATTATAATTATATAACTTGTATAAAATTATAACCCATGTCCCCTTTGACCAGCCCCTGCTGTCCCAGAGGCACCTGGCTTCACCTCTAAGGAACGGGCACCTTTGGCCAGAGGGTCAGTAGCTTCAACAAGGTTGAGAGCAGCTGTCCTGTAACCTTGATCAGAAGATAGGAAAGAGGGACACTAATCACAATGCTTCTGGGCGTTGACGTATCGATCACACAGAAAGGTTTCTTTTCCTTGAAAGCACTCTTTGCCATGATACGCGGGCTCAGCACAGGGTAGGCAAACTCCAACCTACTGGATTAACTGAATGAGTGCCCCCAAAGCAAACATTTCATGGAGCAGCTTCATGAAGACACAGCCGTGAAGTAAAGGTTGTTATGAATTAAAGTAAAGGAAGGAAGCGGGGCGGGGGCGGGCAATGAAGAAGGAGAAAGGAAATGCAATGCAACTCACACAATCTTAAGGGAAACCACGCCCCTATCAAATAGGTAGCAAGCAAAGTACATACATATCTTTAAATGTGACTTATGGAGAGAGGAATTTAAATATTAAAAACGAATCTCTCATGTGTCAGGAAGTACCCACTCTAAGGCTTCCACATTGGTTGTAATTCTCTGGTTCCCTCCGACTTTGCCCCTAGGATTGAGCTTAAGCTTAAGCTAGGATTGATCTTCTTGAGGGTAAGACCAAAGCTTACTCATCTTTGTTCCCCTAGTTTCCAAATGCAGAGAACACGTGCAATGTGTTCAAAAGGCAAAGATGAATGTGACCACAAGCAGCACGCGATGCCAGGGTCAAGAGCTCCATAACTCTTCCAGTCAGAGTGTCGAACCTCTTCAGCAAAACATGACTCCAGGTCACGCCTGGCCTTACCGTGACCAATTTCAGGCATTCATTTCATAAATAAAAAACATGTAAGCGTACTTATTTTAAGATTTGGGCCTGTTTGTGCACAAAGAACTTCATAACAGTAGTATTTATCACAGAGAAAAATCAAACATAACTTAAGTGTCCAATAGTGGCAAAAGAGTTCAATGAACATGGTATGTCTACATGGTATAAAACATCTGTGGTCTGGAGAATATTTTTAATGACACGAGATAATGCTCTGTATGACATAATCTTATGCTTCTAAAATGCTATGATCTTAGCTGTATGAAAAGAGAACTTCTCAGTAACAAGAAAACATTAATGAATGGATTACTTATAAACCAAGCCCCTACTAAACCCCACCCCCCAACCTGTACAACCAGGCAGAGGAAGCTTTCTGTTAAACCACAAAGACACAGGATTTTATATAAAGCCAATGAAAAGTGACACCAGGGAACTGCCTGAATCACGGGGGAAGTCATTAACAAACAAGGCTCCGGCAGAATACACACACACACACACACACTCAGGCGCAAACACGTTCCAGAGAAGGGCAATGATTGGACTACTGATAGATTCAGAAAAAGACCCTTGAGAAAACTGACGAAACCTGAAAATATTTTTTCTCTTATAAAAATGACCCTCAATTATGCTACTGCCAATGTCAAATGCAGGATGCTGTCAAACAATTATTTCAGACAATTTAGGCCAAGGAAACCAAATTGCCACTTGATTCATTCTTTGTTCATCCTAAGAGTTGGTGCATATTTGCAATAACAACCAACATTTTATCAAATACAAGTTGAAATAAACTGATTGCCATAATATGTCTCTTTTCTCAAGATAGTGTCTCAAAGCAACCTTTATTTTTATTTTATCACTATTTTCTATGAGCTACAGCTGCCATTTTTAAAATAAGCTTTTTCTGGTGCCCATAATCCTCTGATAGGAGCCCACTTGCACTTGTATCCCAGGGGAGCCAGTCAGAGTCTGCGAGGGGTTGGGGGGGGTAGGGCGGGGTGTACAGATCCCTTCCTGTTTCAAGCAGCATCTCTGTCTGCAGAAGGCACAGTCCACCCACTCTAGATGAGAGGATGAGGTGAGGGGCTTACTCTGAAAAAAGACTGCTGCTTGCTGAGGCCAGAGAGGAATTCCACACCCTGAGTGGACTCCCTGGACCCTCACCCAGCAGGACCCCTTCAGATGTTGTGATTCTAAGCCTCCATGGCTGGCTGCACCAGCTCCTTCCCCGGGGCAGCCCATGAAGGAGCGCAGGTAGAGAGAGGAAGTGGTTTGCAAGCAGGTGGGAATCGTCCCAACACAAGCTGGCCTGGCTCTTCTCACCTTGCCCAAAGTGCATTCTACTCATTACCCCGAAAGCATGATTAACAGGCCAGGGGTCAGAGCCAGAGCCCTGGGACTGGAGCCGAGCTGTGTGAAGCTGGGTAAGCTGAGGTGTCTCTCTGTGCCTCAGTTTCCTTATCTATAAAATCAGAGCAATAGTACCTGTAGCATAGTATTTAGTAAGTGGGAAATATTATTAGTATGTGAATCTAAAGTTAATTGTGTTTTAAATGGCTTATAAAGCAAAACTGATAGTCAAGGAAGTTGGTTGCCCTGGGGTCTTTAGCACCCACAGGTGGCACATGGTGGGGCTGACTCAGGGACGTGGGACCCTGGTGTGGTGGGCAGAGAAGTAGAAGGAACAGTGTCAGAAAGACTTGGGTTCCAACTTCGGCAACATTCTAGCCACCAGCAGTGGGTGAGAGGTGTGAACTTGTGCAAGGGAGAAAATAGGTTCCTTACACATCAATTTCTCTGATGTTAAGTCACCTAAAATATTTTTATGATAATAATGAAAACGATGATAGTAAGATGGATAATACTAAGAGCACCATCATCATTGAACACTTAACAGGAACCAGATACTGTGTCAAGGTACTGGATTATCTTATCTGATGCGTACAAAAAACAGAGATATTCTATCCCTGCTTCCTAGCTTTGTGACCTGAAGAAGTGATTCAGCCTCCAGGACTTTGCTTGTCAGTAAAATGGCAAGAACGCCAACACCTTGAGGGGCGCTGTGTAGGCTACGGTGACAGTGTGAGCAGCCGCTGACAATAATGTGAGGAATAAAAAAACTGAATATTGGGCTTCCCTGGTGGTGCAGTGGATAAGAATCCGCCTGCCAATGCGGGGGACACGGATTCGAGCCCTGGTCCGGGAAGATCCCACATGCTGCGGAGCAACTAAGCCCGTGTGCCACAACTACTGAGCCTGTGCTCTAGAGCCCACGAGCCACAACGACTGAAGTCCGTGCGCCTAGAGCCCGTGCTCTGAAACAAGAGAAGCCACTGCAATGAGAAGCCCGCGCACTGCAATGAAGAGTAGCCCCCACTCACCGCAACTAGAGAAGGCCCGCGCACAGCAACGAAGACCCAACACAGCCAAAAATAAATAAATTAATAAAACAAAACAAAACAAAAAACTGAATATTAGCCATGGCTCTCAATAAGCTTGTTCATCTTCTGCCTTTTTCAGGAGAAAAAAACTGCTCTATTAGGTGCCTTCAGTGGCATCCCGGAGGATGTGAGGTTAGGAAGTGAGGTTACAGTCCCCCAAGGGAGAGGGACCACAAGGCCCCACCCAGCAGGTGGCCCGGCAGGAGGCTGGTGGCTGAGGCAGCATCACACCGGTCAGGACTCGGCCCCTTCCACCTAGGCAGCGGTGCTGCAGGGACTCCTCACCTGCACTTCCACCAGTGCGTAGGGGAGGGCCTTGTGTATAGGAGACATATAAGAGAAGTTCTTTTCCTTCCTCTCGTGTGTCTGTACTTTAAATCTGAAATGGACTCAGGTTTCTCACTGCTGTGTGCTCAGGTTCCTCACCTGGACTGCAGACACCTGTATTCACAGGACCCTGGGTTGTGACGACAGGGCACATGGGAGGCTTTACCCAAATGGGTGCCGTTCTTTTACTTCCAAATGAGTCATCAATATGCAAACATTTCTGTTAAGTAAAATTGTAAAACAAAACTAAAGCAATTTCCAGCTTATTTTACGTAGCAATATTCTAAATTTTCATGTACAGTGTTAACCATAGTCGGGGCAAGTGTCTTTTAAGTGACGGCAAGTCCAGTAAATAAAAAAATACTTGAACTAGTATAGGAAGTAAGAGTGTTTAGCACCAGAGGGCAGACAGCAGAAGAAAGAAGAACTACGATCCTGCAGCCTGTGGAACAAAAAACACATTCACAGAAAGAGAGACAAGATGAAAAGGCAGAGGGCTATATACCAGATGAAGGAACAAGATAAAATCCCAGAAAAACAACTAAACGAAGTGGAGATAGGCGACCTTCCAGAAAAAGAATTCAGAATAATGATAGTGAAGATGATCCAGGACCTCGGAAAAAGAATGGAGGCAAAGGTCGAGAAGATGCAAGAAATGTTTAACAAAGACCTAGGAGAATTAAAGAACAAACAAACAGAGATGAACAATACAATAACTGAAATGAAAACTACACTAGAAGGCATCAATAGCAGAATAACTGAGGCAGAAGAACGGATAAGTGACCTGGAAGACAGAATGGTGGAACTCACTGCTGCGTAACAGACTAAAGAAAAAGAATGGAAAGAAATGAAGACAGCCTAAGAGACCTCTGGGACAACATTAAACCCAACAACATTCGCATTATAGGGGTCCCAGAAGGAGAAGAGAGAAAGGACCAGAGAAAATATCTGAAGAGATTATAGTCGAAAACTTCCCTAACATGGGAAAGGAAATAGCCACCCAAGTCCAGGAAGCGCAGAGAGTCCCATACAGGATAAATCCAAGGAGAAACATGCCAAGACACATAGTAATCAAATTGGCAAAAATTAAAGACAAAGGAAAATTATTGAAAGCAGCAAGGGAAAAATGACAAATAACATACAAGGGAACTCCCATAAGGTTAACAGCTGATTTCTCAGCAGAAACTCTACAAGCCAGAAGGGAGTGGCATGATATACTTAAAGTGAAGAACCTACAACCAACATTACTCTACCCGGCAAGGATCTCATTCAGATTCAATGGAGAAATCAAAAGCTTTACAGACAAGCAAGAGCTAAGAGAATTCAGCACCACCAAACCAGCTGTACAACAAATGCTAAAGGAACTTCTCTTAAACAATTACCTTAAACATAAATGGATTAAATGCTCCAACCAAAAGACACAGGCTCGCTGAATGGATACAAAAACAAGACCCATATATATGCTGTCTACAAGAGACCCACTTCAGACCTAGGGACACATACAGACTGAAAGTGAGGGGATGGAAAAAGATATTGCATGCAAATGGAAATCAAAAGAAAGCTGGAGTAGCTATACTCATAACAGATAAAATAGACTTTAAAATAAAGAATGTTACAAGAGACAAGGAAGGGCACTACATAATGATCAAGGGATCAATCCAAGAAGAAGATATAACAATTATAAATACATGTGCACCCAACATAGGAGCACCTCAATACATAAGGCAACTGCTAACAGCTATAAAAGAGGATATCGACAGTAACACAATAATAGTGGGGGACATTAACACCTCATCTACACCAATGGACAGATCATCCAAAATGAAAATAAATAAATAAACAGAAGCTTTAAATGACACAATAGACCAGATAGATTTAATTGATATTTATAGGACATTCCATCCAAATACAGCAGATTACACTTTCTTCTCAAGTGCGCACGGAACGTTCTCCAGGGTAGATCACATCTTGGGTCACAAATAAAGCCTCAGAAAATTTAAGAAAACTGAAATCATATCAAGCATCTCTTCTGACCACAACACTATGAGATTAGAAATGAATTACAGGGAAAAAAATGTAAAAAACACAAACACATGGAGGCTAAAGAATATGTGACTAAATAACCAAGAGATCACTGAAGAAATCAAAGAGGAAATCAAAAAATACCTAGAGACAAATGATAATGAAAACACGACGATCCAAAACCTATGGGAAGCAGCAAAAGCAGTTCTAAGAGGGAAGTTTATAGCTATACAAGCCTACCTCAAGAAACAAGAAAAATCTCAAGTAAACAATCTAACCTTACAACTAAAGGAACTAGAGAAAGAAGAACAAACAAAACCCAAAGTTAGTAGAAGGAAAGAAATCATAAAGATCAGAGCAGAAATAAATGAAATAGAAAAAAAGAAAACAATAGCAAAGATCAATAAAACTAAAAGCTGGTTCTTTGAGAAGATAAACAAAACTGATACACCATTAGCCAGACTCATCAAGAAGAAGAGGGAGAGGACTCAAACCAATAAAATTAGAAATGAAAAAGAAGAAGTTACAACAGACACCGTAGAAATACAACGCATCCTAAGAGACTACTACAAGCAACTCTATGCCAATAAAATGGACAACCTGGAAGAAATGGACCAATTCTTAGAAAGGTATAACCTTCCAAGGCTGAACCAGGAAGAAACAGAATATATGAACAGACCAATCAAAAGTAATGAAATTGAAACTGTGATTAAAAATCTTCCAACAAACAAAAATCCAGGACCAGATGGCTTCACAGGTGAATTCTATCAAACATTTAGAGAAGAGCTAACATCCATCCTTCTCAAACTCTTCCAAAAAATTGCAGAGGAAGGAACACTCCCAAACTCATTCTACGAGGCCACCATCACCCTGACACCAAAACCAGACAAAGATACTACAAAAAAAGAAAAGTACAGACCAGTATCACTGATGAATATAGATGCAATAATCCTCAACAAAATACTAGCAAACAGAATCCAACAGCACATTAAAAGGATCATACACCATGATCAAGTGGGATTTATCCCAGGGATGTAAGGATTCTTCAATATATGCATATCAATCAATGTGATACACCATATTAACAAACTGAAGGATAAAAACCATATGTTCATCTCAACAGATGCAGAAAAAGCTTTTGACAAAATTCAACACCCATTTATGATAAAAACTCTCCAGAAAGTGGGCATAGAGGGAACCTACCTCAACATAATAAAGGCCATATACGACAAACCCACAGCAAACATCATTCTCAATGTTGAAAAGCTGAAAGCATTTCCTCTAAGATCAGGAACGAGACAAGGATGTCCACTCTCACCACTATTATTCAACATAGTTTTGGAACTCCTAGCCACGGCAATCAGAGAAGAAAAAGAAATAAAAGGAATACAAGTTGGAAAAGAAGAAGTAAAACTGTCACTGTTTGCAGATGACATGATACTATACACAGAGAATCCTAAAAATGTCACCAGAAAACTCCTAGAGCTGATCAATGAATTTCGTAAAGTAGCAGGATACAAAATTAATGCATGGAAATCTCTTGCACTCCTATACACTAATGATGAAAAATCTGAAAGAGAAATTATGGAAACACTCCCATTTACCATTGCAACAAAAAGAATAAAATACCTAGGAATAAACCTACCTAGGGAAACAAAAGATCTGTATGCAGAAAACTAGAAGCCACTGATGAAAGAAATTAAAGATGATACCAACAGCTGGAGAGATATACCTTGTTCTTGGATTGGAAGAAACAATACTGTGAAAATGACTATACTACCCAGAGCAATCTACAGATTCAATGCAATCCCTATCAAATTACCAATGGCATTTTTACGGAACTGGAACAAATCATCTTAAAATCTGTATGGAGACACAAAAGACCCCGAATAGCCAAAGCAATCTTGAGGGAAAAAAATGGAGCTGAAGGAATCAGACTCCCTGACCTCAGACTATACTACAAAGCTACAGTAATCAAGACAATATGGTACTGGCACAAAAACAGAAACGTAGATCAATGAAACAAGATAGAAAGCCCAGAGATAAACCCACGCACCTATGGTCAACTAATCTATGACAAAGGAGGCAAAGATATACAATGGAGAAAAGACAGCCTCTTCAATAAGTGGTGCTGGGAAAACTGGACAGCTACATGTAAAAGAATGAAATCAGAACATTCCCTAACACCATACACAAAAGTAAACTCAAAATGGATTCGAGACCTAAATGTAAGACCGGACACTATAAAACTTTTAGAGGAAAACATAAGAAGAACACTCTTTGACATAAATCATAGCAAGATCTTTTTTGATCCACCTCCTAGAGTAATGGAAATAAAAACAAAAAGAAACAAATGGGACCTAATGAAACTTCAAAGCTTTTGCACAGCAAAGGAAACCATATACAAGACGAAAAGACAACCCTCAGAATGGCAGAAAATACTTGCAAATGAATCAACGGACAAAGGATTAATCTCCAAAATATATAAACAGCTCATGCAGCTCAATATTAAAGAAGCAAACAACCAATCCAAAAATGGGCAGAAGACCTAAACAGACATTTCTCCAAAGAAGATATACAGATTGCCAACAAACACATGAAAGGATGCTCAACATCACTAATCATTAGAGAAATGCAAATCAAAACTACAATGAGGTATCACCTCACACCAGTTAGAATGGGCATCATTAGAAAATCTACAAACAACAAATGCTGGAGAGGGTGTGGAGAAAGGGGAACCCTCTTGCACTGTTAGTGGGAATGTAAATTGATACAGCCACTATGGAGAACAGTATGGAGGTTCCTTGAAAAACTAAAAATAGAACTACCATACAACCCAGCAATCCCACTACTGGGCATATACCCAGAGAAAACCATAATTCAAAAAGACACATGCACCCCAATGTTCATTGCAGCACTATTTACAATAGCCAGGTCATGGAAGCAACCTAAATGCCCATCGACAGACGAATGGATAAAGAAGTTGTGGTACATATATACAATGGAATATTACTCAGCCATAAAAAGGAATGAAATTGAGTCATTTGTTGAGACCTGGATGGATCTAGAGACTGTCATACAGAGTGAAGTCAGTCAGAAAGAGAAAAACAAATATCGTATATTAATGCATGTATGTGGAGCCTAGAAAAATGGTACAGATGAACCGGTTTGCAGGGCAGAAGCTGAGACACAGATGTAGAGAACAAATGTATGGACACCAAGGGGGGAAAACTGCGGTGGGGTGGGGATGGTGGTGTGATGAATTGGGCGATTGGGATTGACATGTATACACTGATGTGTATAAAACTGATGACTAATAAGAACCTGCAGTATAAAAAAGACAAAAAAAAAAAAGAAAAAACAAACACACACAAAAAAAGAGTGTTTAGCTAAGCGAGGGATATTTCAATTTTACAAAGGAATCCCACTGCTCATTTGAAAATGACACTAATTGCTATTTTTAAAACGTGACCTAGAAAGAAAAGATATAATATTTTGACTTCACACGCTTAAACAGACATTGCTGTTTCCCATGTACTTGTGGCTCCTTTTTGAAATGCTGCAATGGGATTTTTCCACAAGATTTTGAGTTTTTAGTTTGAGGGTGACCTACAATACTCTGTTTTGTGCATTGCTGCCCTGGGTGCCCAGCACAGGGCCCAGGCTATTTGTTGAATGGATAAATGCTGACTTAACTTTGGGAACAGGCAGCACTCAGATACACATGCCAGATTCTCAATTTATAAATAGTTACTATCAGGACTTGATTTTAACTTTAATTAGCCCAACTGTTAAGGATACGTCCAAAGTGAGAAATGTAATCCACCACTTCGCACCAGATGTAGCTTCCGTAGTTGGTCTTTTATCTTGGTTTACAGTGAATGAAACACAGACATAAAATGACTAAAGCATGATGTTTTATGGTGAACTGATTGAAACATACAGCAGACCAAACCTGGACGATGAATTCAAGACCAAATGTAAATTAAAGAGGGTAGAATTCCTCAAGCTGACATGCCCCCAGAAACTCTGAATTCTGCAGATGCTCAAAAAAAGGACTGTTTGTTGAGTTCTCACTTGGAAGTCAGTTAAAAAAAGAACCAATGAGATAGATTTTTTAGTGCATTTTAAACAGAGAGCATTGGGACTTCCCTGGCAGTCCCTAAGCGCTTCCACTGCAGGGGGCGCGAGTTCCATCCCTGGTCAGGGAACTAAGATTCCCACATTGCCGTGTGGCCAAAAACAAACAAACAAACAAAGGGTGTTTTCTGATGACAGCCACTGCCTTGTGGACCCACTTGCTGGATTCAGAAAAATCTGACTGTGAGATTACGCATTCCAAAGTGTGTTTATTAGCACATTAATTGGTGAGGTGTGTGCTTTAAAAAAATAAATGCAGAGTCAAATCCTCTCACTAAGTTCCATAGGAATTTTCCATCTAGTTCAATGTTTCCCAACCTTTTAAACGAATACCCCTTTCGACAAAACTGAAAATAGTGTACATTCCTCATTCACCCCGAAAAACCTCAGACTCTGAGGCACAGCCTATCTTCCTGCGTAGCCCAGAAGCCAAGAGGTTTCTTGTCTAGCTTCACTTCCTTAGTTTGTATTCTAAAAAGAATTGCTAATTCCTCTCCCTTTTTCAATATATAAAGTTATGTTAGCAAACTGCAGGCACGTCCCCAGACTCGACGTGCCTCTCCGTGCCTTGTGCCCCCTCACGTACACCCTCCCAAGAAGACGCTGCCTGCTCCGGGCAGCACCAGGAGTGAGAAGCGCTGCTCTCATGAAAGGAAGAAGCCAGACCCCGGGTAAAGCTAACTTGCCAGCTGTGGGCTCGCACCACGGTCCAGGGCCAGGTGACGACAAACCACCCTTCATCAAGCACGTGCCACGTCCCAGGCATGGGGCTAAGTGCTCTTATACACGCCTCCCTTTACTTGATTCTCACACCAACACTATGAGGTTGGGACGAGTACCCTCCTTTAACAAGTGAGTAAACTAAGGCAGAAAGATGTTCAGCAGATTACAGGAAGCCGCTTCACCGGGGAGGAGCACCAAAGGATTGGAATCCAGGTCTGTCTGAAGCCAAGCCCACCCGCTGACCTGTGGCCTTAAACGGTCTTACAGCCCACCCTCATGAGCACGGCACCCCTTGTACCGCCATCACAAGTTCGGCCTTACCCGCACACTACCCACGCTACCTGTCATTTATTATTTTTCTTTCACTTGATGAGCTAGTTATAGTTTTTTTTCTAACACATGTTAAACACCCAAGCGTCTGATTTTCAGTGCCCCAGGAGCCCTCCCACCTTCACCACATCATGGGCCTCCAGCGGGATGAGCTGCACCCAGGCATGCTCTCCACTGAGGAACCTGGGGCCCCTTCTGGGCAGACCTTCGGTGAGTCGGCAGTTGTGACAGGGGGGTCATCAGAAGCAGCCTGGAATTAGACGCGTGCATGTTGTCTCACGGGAGAGAAAGAGCCTCCCGCTGTATCAGGAACGTCTCTTTAAGCCAAGGATGGGAAAACTATGGCCTGCAGGCCCACCACCTGTTAGTGTAAAGTTTTACCAGAACCCAGTCACACCCACTTGCTTACGTACCATTTGTGGCTATTTCCATGCTACAGAGGCCAAGTTGAGCAGTCGCTACAGAGACCACAGCCCAAAACATTCACTGTCTGACCCTTTGCAGGGAAAGTTTGCTTTCCTAGACCCCTGCTCTAGGTGATGCATTTCCCATCCAAAAGTCAGCTGGTAAATACCAATCCAGAGGTAACATGGACATTACCTGTGATTCTGCTGATTAGTAGATATGAATCAAGTTTACCTCAATTCCGTATTTATTTATTGAGAGGCTACTATGTGATAGTCTAGGCTAGGGGCTGGGTTTGTAGAGGTGAACAAAGCTGGGACTCCATTTCCTGGAGGAATCAGGATGGAAACAAATAATTTCAATACAACTCAATATTAGATGTCAGAGTAGGATTTGATGTTTCATTCTTCCTGTGAAGTAGACCCTGGAAACCTGACCTTTTTGTTCTTTAAAACTTGGAAATTCTAAAACCATAACGGTACATGGGCTAAGATCTCTTTCTAGTTTTTTTTTTAAAGCATAAATAGAGGTGAAACTATAATTCTGTGAAATTACTCATTAGCTTTTACAGGAAAGATGAACTTACTGGAATTCTTCATTATTGCCAAATTCACTCTGGGCTTTCTACTACACAGTTCTAATCTCTATGTTGAGAATGGAAAAAAGAAAAGGTATCGAGACATCAAGGGAAACAGGGTCAGTTAAAGAGCCAGACTTTTGTTTTTTAAGACTGAGTTTTTAAATTGAAATCTGTATTAACTGGGTCACATATTAACCTTCTGCTGAAAAAGGCATGACGGATACAGACAATGGCCAGGAGGTTCGACCAAGATTTCATTATCTACTGTCTTTGTAACTCCAACTAGGTATCAGGTGAATTAAGGGGAAAACCAATTTCTACATCCCGTGGATGTGATGAAACTGATTATCCTCAGGCAGAGCAAAGAAGACGGAAAATAACTGTGCCGCTTCACATCTGTGCATCTGTCCTGCCCCGATAACTGTTTATTTGTACTGGCTATTGACAACATTTTCGCATCATACAGAGAAGGTTTTTTTATTGAGCTTCAAAAGGAGAAACAGAATGCATCTGTTTCTAGGGAAACCTGAGCTCGGAGGCTGGAGGCTTTGATTCAAAGAACGCATCCCTACACACATGGTGGCCCATTGTATAGTAACAGCCCTCCTCCTCATTTACCTCATCCCGTTTAGAAAATTAATGCCACAATGTGAGATGATTGTTGATGCTCATTATTAAATCATTTATTCATCCCACACAATGATTCAGAATTATTCATTAAGCTTGCTGGAAGGAAGCTGGGTGTTACCTCCATGGGAGTTTGAGGAGGGATGTGCTCTTTAAAAGGATATTTTATAACAACACAATTATCATAATTAAAAGCTACCCTGATATTCTGATAAGCTTTTGACATATTTTTGAGTACTGGCATTTTAGCACAAGGAGATAAATGAGACTGAAATAGTATTAGGGAATAATATTGCTGTGGGGAGAAAAAGCTGGAGGCAGTATTAAATACCATCTGTCATCATCACCCCCAATTTGATCATGGTCTTTAAGTTAATGAATTTCACAGAATGTCACCTGAACTTCCGGCTTTCCAAAATGAGTTCAAGAACGACATAGCTGTGACCTGAGCGATCTCCGGCATTACTGAGTCGTGGGGGCCTACATTCCCCATGACAGCCCACCTACCTGTGCTCCCAAACCAAGCTGGCCCCTCAGGCTGCCACGGAGCTGTGACTGCATCTTATCCCGATATCTTCCCAACGCTGCCGATGCTTTGTTCTGAGTTTGAAAGGCCATTAAGCAAAGGGCCTGGTTTGGGAAGCCACTCAAAGTGACAGGTGACTGCAGGAAGGGCACTCTTCTCTCTGCTTTTGCCTGGTCAATCAGGTCTAAGGGAAGGTCCTAAGGCCAGTGACCAAGAAGAGCACACCTGCCTATAAGTGAAGGTGGTACCTGATGGGAACAGCAGGGGACCACTTGGGAAGAGAGCAACTGACTGCTGGGTGAGCCTGGAAAGTCAGCATGTGGGTCAGAGCAGAGTCACACGCATGGCCTGACCCAAAACCGAAGGACCAGGAGGCTGCATGATGTGTGCCCAACACTGGGAACACACCACGCAGAGGCTGTGCCCAGGAGTTCCACCGAGTGGGACCTGGTCTGCTCTGTGCCAGGTGCACAGTGGGTGCTAAACCGAGAAATGAGCTGGGCTGGTTGGCCACCGAGGGAAGGAGCCTGCATCAGAGGTTCATCCTTCACTCATTCCACAAACACTGATGAAGCATTTATTACAGGCTAAGACCCGAGCCAGGCCTCCCCTGCACTCAAGGAGCTGAGAGTCTAGGGGGGCTTCAGACAGGCTGACACTTACAAATGCACTGGGAGCAAGGGAAGCTGAGGAAGAACCTGGTGGGGCAGGGCGGGGGGCACCTCATACAGAAAGCTGAGGCGGCGTTGGCCAGGTGAAATGGAAGAGGCAGAGACAGTGACAAAGGGTGAGGACAGCCTTATCCTATGTATGAAGGGGCCTCAGAAGGGTAGATGCTGTTGGGCTACATACTCCTCTGGATGTAGTGGAGAATGGACCAGAATGGGGCAAGAGTGGGGCAGGCGGACCAAGTGAAAGCTGTTGCTACCACCCAGCTGAGAGGCAATGGTGGCCTAAAGAAGTGGACAGGCCGGAGAGCTATTAAAGAGGCAGAATTAAAGGCACATGAAGTATCAATCTTCCTGGGCAAGGAGGCCCTACTGGAGAAGAATCCATCAGAGTTCCAGAACCAGAGGCCATTAAGAGCTGATAAGATTATTTACAGTAGCCAAGACATGGAAGCAACTCAAGTGCCCATCAATAGACAACTGGATTAAGAAGATGTGATACACACACACACACACACACACACACACGAATATTACTCAGCCATAAAAAAGGAATACTGCCATCTGCAGCAACACGGATGGACCTAAAGACTATTATGCCCAGTGACATAAGTCAGACAGAGAAAGACAAATACTATATGATATCACTTATATGTGGAATCTAAAAAATAATACCAATGAGTGTATATGCAAAACAGAAACAGACTTACAGACATAGAAAACAAACTTGTGGTTATCAAAGGGGAGAGGGAAGGGAGAAGGGACAAATTAGGGGTATGGAATTAACAGATACCAACCACTATATATAAAATACGTAAGTAACAAGGATGTACTGTACAACACAGGGAATTATACCCAATATCTTGTAATAATTTATAATGGAGCATAATCTGCAAAAATACTGAATCGCTATGTTGTATACTTGAAACTAACACAGTATTGCAAATCAATTATACTTCTGTTGAAAAATAAAGAGCAGATAAGAAAACTAGTCCCTCTGCTCTGTCTCATGCCCGGCAAGCAACCTCCTGATTATAACTGGGCCTCCCATGCTGTTTTGTCTACGGGAAGAGACTGCACTGCTAGGGTTAAGGGGAGGATTTCAGCCTTGCTCTAAATTAATAAAATGTAAAATAGATAGCCAACGGGAAGCAGCCGCACAGCAGAGCGAGATCAGCCTGGTGCTTGGTGACTACCTAGAGGGGTGGGATAGGGAGGGTGGGAGGGAGATGCGAGAGGGAGAAGATATGGGGATATACGTATATGCATAGCTGATTCACTTTGTTATAAAGCAGAAACTAACACACCAATGTAAAGCAATTATACTCCAATAAAGATGTTTAAAAAATTTTTTTTTTTTAATTAATAAAATGCCATTCTGGTGGTAGGTATCAGTCTCTGTGAGCTGGGGCAATTGGAGCCCACCTCCGAGACACAGACCAGCTCTGGGGGTGCCGACAAATCCTCCCTGCGCTTACAGGGCTGCAGGCCTGACGGGGGAGGTGGCTGGTGCATCCCAGATGCGATGTCACCCTCTGGGGTTCCTGGTGGGTGGGCAGCAGGATTCCCCCGAGGATGCGCTGTTAGAGCTGGGATCACCCTCTTTATAAACGTCTCCAGGTCTCAGTATCTGGGGCTGCTCCTGGACCGCATGTGCTCCGTCCTACAGTGGGACACCCAGAACCCCATGCCACTCAAGGATGTGGCTGACAGCAAAGGGCAGCCATGGGGACGGCACTTGCGTCATTTAACATTTGATATAAAAGGAATCATTTCAGTGGCACTAAGTGTTCTCTCCGGCATTATTCTCTGTTACAAAATAGTCTCCGTGGTGGTGCTGATGCCATCTTGACACTTCATTTCCTTGTCAACAAAAACAAAAAAAGTTGGTTTTCTGCACCAACTCAAGCATGGCATAGAATTTCAAAGGCTTTGATAAAAGTTTTCCAACTTCATCTCCATGGAACAGTTGGAAAACGTCTCTAATTATGCAAGCTTTTTGTAAAATGTCTCGAAAATACAGAAGGGCCTATTGTACTTTTCACAAGTAAATGTGAACACATTTAATGCTCAAAGGTGAAAAGAGTGCCAGGATTTTTTTTTAATGAATGCTTGCTACTTATTGGGTCAGGCCCTCTCCCTCTCCCTACCCCCTAACAAATAAAAGAATGCATTGATATTTTAGAGGCGTCTGATGAAGTACACTCTGGAAAGATCTGAAAGGAGGCATTAGGACCCAAACAAGAGACACAGCAGCCGTCAAAACTGGAATCCTGCCAAGGCAGTGGTAACGCAGGGAACCGGCCGAGAACGCACCATTTCTCGTGAGAGGAAAGCTGCAGGTGCTCCCAGGAGGAGGAATGAGGTGTGTGGGCTGGCGGTGCACACAGCGCCACCGGAACTGAGATCTCTAGAAATGGAGTGTCCTCACTGTGTGTGTGTGTGTGTGCTCACGTAGGTGTCATGTGTATGATTAGCTTAAAATTCACAGCAGGGTTAAGGTCAGACTAAACAGATTTCTCCTCTTACTTCTGGAGGAGAACTCAGTCCACCTCACTAAAGGAACACTGATGAGGCTCCAGGACCTGCCCTATAGCCACATTCCAGGATTTCCCGGGTTACATCTAATACTGGTAGGGTTTGGCTCTTAAATATCATCTGCCCTTGGGCAAGTTCCTGCTTCCCAGAGAAATGAGAAAAGATACTCCTGGCGTCTTCCTTTGCCTGGGGCACATACAGCCACACTCAGACCAGACCCGCCCGGCCCCCCCCACCCCCCAATAACCCCCAACCTGCAGGGTCCCCATCCTCAGCTGTGAGCAGCTATGACTTCAGTACTCAGCTTGGGGCTGTTCTAATCTAATCCTGTCCAGGCCCCTTCTCACTGAATCCTCACAGCCACCCCACGAGAGAGCTGCTTCTGCTACTCCTACTTTACCGACGAGGAAGCTGAGGCTCGGAGGGCAAGGCAGCTCATCTAAGGCCACACAGCCATGAGTGCTAGAGCTGGGATTAGAATCCAGTCCTGCCCAAAGCCCCATCCTCCCTCCCCTTTGCCAGGCCGCAGAGGGGCAGGAGAAGGATCTGGACACCTCCTCTCCAGATCACCCGGACACCTGGGCCCCGGGCCTACCTGCTAGGGAGAACTTGTCTGCCATCTCCTTCCGCACCAGCTTGGTGAGGTTGAAGTAGCTGTCGTCCTCGTCGACGCTCTGCAGGAACAGCGGGATGTGCTGGAAGACGATGGCGTGCTGGCACTTCCGCTGCCCTGCGATGCTCAGCTGCTGGTCCAGCCACTGGGCCTGGGCCTGCTTCAAGGCAGGGCACATGGAGGCATCGTATAAGAACTGGGAGTTGAGGACGAGGAACAGGACGCCCCCAACCCAGAAGCTGAAATAGTCATCTCCCCAAGTCTGCTGGAACTCCGCGATGGTCTCGGGGGTGGGGACATTGCCCACGTCATGGTTGCCGCTGACAAGGACCAGTGGGATCTCGCTGTCCACGGTCCTGAGCACCCGCTGCAGGTCCTCCGTCTGCTCCTTCCGCCAGGGCATCCCTGGAAGAGTGAGGGTCATGTCCTGAAACAGCTGAGGCTGTTTGTGCCTTTATAATATCGAATTAGAGAATAATCTAGAAATCCACTCAACTGGACACATGGAAACTGCAAAAAGCAGTCGTATGTTAAAAACAAATCAACAAGTGAGATGGGAACTTCTGTCCTCCTTCCCCTGGAAATTCAGTGTCTAACTGGCCATCTGACCCAAAACTGCTGATTGAGCGATGGTGTAGAGTCATTCTAATTGTAAATATTAGTGAAGCTGAATTTCTATCTTTTATTTAGAAAATAAATATAAATAGTTGTGACTTTTCTGCCCTGTTTCAAGGGGTCATCAAATGCACCCCTGAGGTGTGTGGACCCAGCTCTGAACGCTAACCTCAAACGACAGCTATTTAAGATTTTCTTACCATACACACGACCGTGCAGACTGTGTGACCACTTTTATGGGAAAAATTCTTAGAGTCCAAACGGCTACATCAACTGGCATGTGTATCTTGCCAAACCTTCCCCATACAGCGGAAGAGGCATTTTATATTCTACTAGCAGTGTGTTAGAGAGCAGGGGCTCAGTGCCTTAATATGAAGCACATTCCCCCTGGCACTCAGGAGTCAGTGTGGAGATGATTATTTGGACAAACGGTGGGTTCCCTCCTCCCTCAGATTCCTGGCTTCCACGCTTCCTGTAATAATGTATTAAAACCTTAATAAATGGGCTTTGAGATGACCAATTTAATTCCAGATCTGGTTTTTTTTTTGGTGCTAATTTATTCAACAAATATTTATCGAGTACTGACTATGTATAAGGTACTGATTTAGCTACCAGGGTCAGCTGTGAGTCAAAGAGACACAAACCGTTCCTTTCAAACTAGTGAGTCAGACAATCTGTCAAGTAAATTATAGAAGCACACCCATCTGTATCAGATGTTATTAAGCATGACTGAGAAAAGCAAAGCAGGGAAAGGACATGATTCCTGATAGTCCTGCGGAATAAGCTCAGCATCCTGCAAAGACAGCATATGAAAAATGATGAAAGAGAGAAGCCCACCTTCACGAGGGATGATAAAATTTACCTGAAAAATGCTGCCATGAGCCGATGAAAATTAGACCCCACATTTCCATCATGAATTAAAAAGAAAGCAGCAAAGTCTTTACAAAGCAATTATAGCTAAGAAAGAAGAACATAAAGCAGAAATAAAGGAATTCAGTTTAGATGGTCAGAAAATAGGCAGATGTGAAATAGGAACTGGTAGAACTAACTCAGGAAAGAAAGAGAGGGAAATGACAAAGCCACTTCAGAAATTACAACCACAAGATTAGCAGTGAGATTTCCTTTACAGCAAGTATATGCCTGCTTTTCTAAACATCCCATGAGAGTGTGTACAGAACGTGCACTCTGTTGAATACAGAATCCCTCATATTTCCACTCAATCAAACTTGTTAATGGGGTGATTCAAACCTCCTATGTCATTATTCTTTGCTTTTGGCCTATTGATCTGTATCAGTTTCTGAAAGACCTGGTTAGGTCATCACTCTAATTATGGATCGATCGATTTATCTCGGTAATTCTGCCAAGTTTGGTGTTCACTTACTTTTAGCTATGTTGTTAGACACTTAAGAGTTCAGAACACCCATATTTCACTGATATATTTTTATTATTATTTTTATTATTATTAATAAAATAAATAAATGAAGAGAAAATAAAGAGGTAGATCTGCACGGATGTTCTGGAAAGATCTGTAATATATATTAAATTAAAAAGGTAAGACATGGAGGAGTAAAAATCACACATAAATTTTAAAAAGGCTTACACATATTCATATATTATGGATAGAACTTCTCCAAAGATACAAAGGAAACTATCAACTCTGGTTAAATCTGGGAAACAGAAGCGGGGAGTGAAGGAGACTTTCACATTTCGTTGAAAACCTTTTATACTATATATATATATATATATTTTTTTTTTTTTTTTGCGGTATGCGGGCCTCTCACTGTTGTGGCCTCTCCCGTTGCGGAGCACAGGCTCCGGACGCGCAGGCTCAGCAGCCATGGCTCACGGGCCCAGCCGCTCCGCGGCACGTGGGATCTTCCCAGACCGGGGCACGAACCCGCGCCCCCTGCATCGGCAGGCGGACTCTCAACCACTGCGCCACCAGGGAAGCCCTATACTATATTTTTAAAGTTCCTTCCTTTCTTCCTCACTTTTTCCAAGCTTATGTATCAGTTTCATTTTTAAAAAGAATTAAATTTTAGAAAGCTTATGTATTATTTTCATTTTTAAAAAAAGAATTAAAAAAAATCCTTAGCCTCAGGATCCTAAGGATTAAAGAAGATTGAGGGGAGGCCAGTCAGGCGGCTGCATTTCCAGGAGACCCCAATCTCGGGGTGAGTGGAATCTACTGGGGAAAGGCTGGCTGATCCCCACAGAAAGAGCTCAGGCGAGGGGAGAAGCAGGGCCTGCCTAGCACTGGGGACCAGGAGCCTCTCCCTCAGTGGTGCTGGGGATTTGCCTACAGACAGCATCTGCTTCCTCACTGGTCTGGGCTGGCCCTGGGGCTCCTGGTTTGAAGAGGCCATTGACTGATGTTGCTTCCTTAGCTGAACTTGGACTGTGGGTATCTGTGTTGACTCTAAACCCCTCTAAGACCCCATGGTCTGTTCTTTTCCCATTGGAGAACCTGAACTTGGTGCTCCGGCTCAGAGTGCTGCCTCTCATTACAGTGTCCTGGTGACAGTGTATTATGAAGTCCTGATCCACACGACAAGGACTTTATAATACACTGGGGTGCAGAGTGTCTCCCATTCTTGATTTTCAAAAGACATTTCATCACAATGCTTCATACACTGGCTGAGGAAGACACAAAGAATGTTCAAGTAGCTAACGACCATACACAGAAAAGTTAAAACTGAGCACCTCAAAAGACAGACTTAGGGGCTTCCCTGGTGGCGCAGGGGTTGAGAGTCCGCCTGCCGATGCAGGGGACACGGGTTCGTGCCCCAGTCCGGGAAGATCCCACGTGCCACGGAGCGGCTGGGCCCGTGAGCCATGGCCGCTGAGCCTGTGCGTCTGGAGCCTGTGCTCCGCAACGGGAGAGGCCACAGCAGTGAGAGGCCCGCGTACCGCAAAAAAAAAGCCAGACTTATTCAAACCTTGGAAAGGAGACCCTGTCTACAAAGCAATCTACAGTGAAGAGCTGTGAATTATACACAACAGGATGTTTGTCTGTTTCCAAACTTCAGAGGGATGCTGCTCTTGGAGAAATCACAAATAATCCCCAATAACCTGTTAAAAACCATGAAGCCCATCTTCCCTGGATCCCTTCAATCAAAGATAAGTCTCTCTTGCGCAGCTTTTCCAGGACTTTCTATACCCACCCCCCATCTGGCAAGGTGTGGATGGGGAGAGTCTGTGACACATGGGTTTGGACCTTGGCTCTTGCCCTTCACAAGCTGTGTGGCCTTGAATGAGTCACCTGGGTCCTCTGAGCCTTGGCCTCAGTATGTGTGAAATGAGAATGATAACCCCACAATTCAGAGGGCAGCGGTAAGGACTCATACCAAGATAATTTCCAGAATTTGGTACAAACAGGTATAGAAAAGGTGATCTGTCTTCCCTCCACCCCACACCTGAACGTAGTAATTCTTCCCTCTTTATCAGTAACCCAACCATGTACACAGAGCAATCAGTGTATCATTTCTGGGGACTTCCCTGGCGGTCCAGTGGTTAGGACTCCGCATTTCCACTGCAGGGGCATGGGTTCAATCCCTGGTCAGGGAGCTAAGATCCTGCAAGCCGTGAGGTGCAGCCAAAAAAAAAAAAAAAAAAAAAATTATTTCTAAAGGAATAAAAACATTCTCCAGGGATATAAATAATTTTTAGGTAAGAATTTCAAAGTGAAGGAGTAAATTCTAGACGGTAAAAAGCCAAGTTTAATGAAAACACCTGCATTACATTCAACACACTCATTTGTGTATATCAGAATTTCTTTTTTTTTTTTCTTTTTTTGGGGGGGCTTCCCTGGTGGCGCAGTGGTTGAGAGTCCGCCTGCCGATGCAGGGGACACGGGTTCGTGCCCCGGTCCGGGAAGATCCCACATGCCGCGGAGCGGCTGGGCCCGTGAGCCATGGCCGCTGAGCCTGCGCGTCCGGAGCCTGTGTTCCACAACGGGAGAGGCCACAACAGTGAGAGGCCTGCGTACCGCAAAAAAATAAATAAATAACTAAAAAATAAACACATATAACTAACTGCATGTATATTAATTACACATACATCACACTGCGTGTACGCACACACACACGTTTATGTTTCTAATCAGAAAGTCATTAGAACTGAACTAAACTGGATGACTTTCCATAGATGCTGGACAAGCCCAGACGTCTCTGCAAGGCTCGTCATCTTCAGGGGATGTGCAGTAGGTTTGGTGAGTACCTGGCATCATTTTTCTCCCCAGGGGATGGCACCCCAGAGAGACTGCTCAGAGCAGTGTGGGACCAGGCTTTTCTCATCTGTGGCTTTTTCCACTGTGGAGAAGGAAGCCTGTGCCCTTAAAAAACAAATATTGGATTCTCTTCCGTATTCTTCTTAACTGTCCCTGATATCAGACCCCTGTGTGTGGCTTGGCTTCAGCTGCTAGCAAGCCTTTCTCAAAGAGGTGTTCAGGGTCTGTGTTCTCAGCGTTCTCTCCCAGGGATTTGTGTCGCAGCTAAAGAACCTTCTTCTTCTCGGAACTTCTGACATTAACTTGGGTTTTCAATTTTATGCAGGTCTATCAAAGCTTAGTTTACAGCTCAACATGATTAAACAAAATTATATGTTGTTACTAGGATAAAACTCCCACGCCCGGTTCATTTATTCCACAATTAAACTCTTGCGGGCACGGCACATTAAAAGTAAATATCAGAATGTACCTGGGATGGCTATTCGTGGAATATTGCCATAATATTTCAGAAGCAATGGTAAAACCCTTGGAAGGATGAGATGAACTCTTGGCCATGTAGCTTTTCTTAGGATTGTAACGCACTGCAGTTTATCGTTTATTGAGAACCCAAGTGGTTACTTCATTTCCAAGAACAGAGGTGTCCATGTTATTGCCATTTTCCACCCCCAGACTAGGGCTCCAACTCCTGAAGGGAAAATAACCACCACGCGTCACTTAAAGTATATCTCAACCAGAAGTGCAGGCAGCTACTGCAGAAATTTTTGTGCGTACCTGCCAAGCACAAAACATCATGATAATACACATTTGTTTCCCCCTTTGGGGGTAAAGGAAAACAGAAGCTGCTGCAAAGCACCGGAGAATATAGCCTGGTTACAGAAAAGATAGAACAAGAAACAAGCATTGAACTCACGTGCTTCCATTTCCCTTGAACCACCCACCCCAGCCAGCAACACACAGTGATGCAAAATCCCACCAGCAGATTACTTAGAAGAACCATCCACCTCTGAGACCTTCACAGCATTTTCTCTCCTCTGTGGAGGTCGTCTGAAGAAGAGATACTGCGAAATGATTTCAACAGGGTTATTAATCTATTCACTGTTTTAGTAAGAAGATTTTCTTCCTTTTTTAAATACAAACAAGGAAACCAACGTTCTCTGCAGCGAAGCGACAGGAAAGGATGCTGCTTAGTAAATGAAAATAAGACCTCTATATTCCCCAGTCCCTGAAGGCACAAGAACTCAAACGAGAACTGATGATAACACACTCAACCACTGGCAGGAAGAGATAAATGAAATAGTGGAAGAGTAGAGAAACAGTCAGGTGAGGTAATGGGCTACTCATTCAGGGGGATCTAGAGTGGACTTCCCAGTTCAATACCAGCAGCAGCGAAAAGAACAACAAAATCAAGGCGGCCCTCGAGTAAGCCCATGCTGAGCAGTTACTTGCAAACCAAACGACTTCTCCAGCTGAGGCCGGTGCAGGGGAGGCAGGTGACTCAGCCTGTGATGGGGAAGGATTTCCTGGCAGAGAGACCGCTGCTGCTGCTGCACTCTGTCAAATCCTTTCACACCCACAGAGCCTCCTGCCTGCCCCAGCTCCTAGGTGTACCCTCCCACCTGGGACCTCACACAGACCCTGGCTTCCCCACGGCACCCTCAGGCTGGGCTGTTAAGTGATGGGTGGTCTCCAGCAGCATTTTCTTTGCACAGTGAAGATGCTTGGTAGATATGTGTATGGATTTGGTCTAATTTGACTGAATACAGAAATTAATAGGAGGGACTTCCCTAGAGGTCCAGTGGTTAAGACTTAGCCTTCTAACGCAGGGGGTGCGGCTTCGATCCCTGGTGGGGGAGCTAAGATCCCACATGCCTCAGGGCCGAAGAATCAAAACATAAAACAGAAGGAACATTGTAACAAATTCAGTGAAGACTTAAAAAAGAAATGGTGTACATCAAAAAATCTTTAAAAAAAAAGTAATTAATAGGAAGATACTGGGATATGCATGGAACACCATTTCTCACCCCTCCTCTTCCTAATTTCAGCAGCAGGTTATCGGCGGGGCAGCCTTAGAACCCTTGCTCCTCAGTCCAGGCCTTCTGACAAGAACAGAAGTCCAGCAGCTTCTCCACCCAGTTCCAAACCAACTTCTACACACACACACTGTTTCTCTGGTCTTCTAAAGTCTCTTTTCCTAACAGAGTTGTGGCCAATTTTTAGGCAATTGAAGGCATGACGTATGGCTTCTTGCAGTCTGCGAAGCTGTAAACAGGTAGCAGCATCTGCCTCCTATGGACTGAATTGCTCCCACACCCCCAAAATTCATACACTGAAATCCTAACCCCTGTCCAGGAAAGCTAACCCTTTCTCCTCTACTTAAATTCCTCTCTACCCATCCTTTCCGCATCCTAGAACCGGCAAGACCATGTTTCCTCTCCCCTGGTTATAGCTCACTGCCCAGAGGACCGCAATACCCTCCTGACTGGCCCATCTGCCACGAGCACCCCTGGACAAGCTGTTCTCACACAGCCATTGGCATGAGTTTTTTTTTCAGCCAGGCCACCAGCGTGTTGAATCATTCACCTCTCCCGATCACAAACTATTCAAAGTTTCATAAACTTAATCTCATCTTCTTATACTTTATCCCATCTGATCCTCACATTGTCCCTTTGGTGGCCCAATGCATGGCCTTGTGGCACCTTACGCAAGAGACATCTTCTGAAAACCTTGCCCAATTCACAACTTGCATATTTCCAGACTATGCCTGAAACAGAAAGGTACTTCTTACCAGCTGAAGTGTCCCTGCCACTTTGCAAAAACAACCAAGAGTTTTGTACTTACAGTAAGTCCCCTACATATGAACCTTCAAGTTGTGAACTTTCAAACATGCTAACATGTGTTCGCATGTCCAATCACATAAGTTAGCTCACGTGTCTGGCGCACACTGTCACGAGCGTGTATCCTCTACGAGTGGTTGTGCTTTTGTGTACTTTACTGTCTAGCAGTGTATAGAGTATAGTAGTACAGTATCTTTATTTCAAGTCCAAGATGTCCAGAAGCAAGCGTAAAAGCAGTGGTGATGTAGCGGGTACTGCTAAGAAGTGCCAAGCAATAACGATGGAAACAAAAGTGAAATTAATTGAGGGAGTGAGTGACAAGAGGAAAAGGAAGTAACTGCAGCACTGAAGAGATTCACGACGCAGGAAATGGCAAGGGGACTTTCTTTATCTGAGGAGGCACTGTTAGTTTTTTTTTTTTTTTTTGCGGTACGTGGGCCTCTCACTGTTGGGGCCTCTCCCATTGCGGAGCACAGGCTCCGGACGCGCAGGCTCAGCGGCCATGGCTCACGGGCCCAGCTGCTGAGCGGCATGTGGGATCTTCCCGGACCGGGGCACGAACCCGTGTGCCCTGCATCGGCAGGCGGACTCTCAACCACTGCGCCACCAGGGAAGCCCAGCACTGTTAGTTTTTGAGGCACAGGACCCCAACACAGAACGGTACATGAAGGTGGCAGCAGCCGTTCAGAATGCAATCCAGTGCTACCGTGTCATCTGTGATGAGGGAAAAAAAGAGCTACGACCCAGACATCACTGGATCGTTTCTTCAAGAGAGTCAATAGAACTGAATCCACCAAGGGACCAGACCTGTGCCATCCACGTCAGGCGTGAGTGGAACTGCAGCTCGCCCTCGTCTCCTACTGCTGACCGTCCTTCAGCTCTACCACCTCCCACCTCCTGTCCCTCCTCCAGTCAGTAGCTCTTCTTGCCTGTTCACTCGATGCCAGCCCCCGTATGCCAGCTGTTCTACTGCACTTTTCAAGGCGCTGTACTGTAAGATTAAAAATGTCTTTATTTTTTGTTTGTTTTCCATGTATTTGTGTGAAAAGTTTTATAAACTTATTACAGTACAGCACTATATAGCCGATTGTGTTAGGCTCACTTTGTTCGACTCACGAACAAACTGGACTTAACGGACGCGCTCTTGGAATGGAACTCGTTCGTATGCAGGGGACTTACTGTACTCATCAATAGCTTCACCAGCTCTAAAATGGCACGGTTCTTGACAAAGGTTTGATTTGAAGGGATCTGTATTACTTCAAAGCTAAAGCATAAAGAGAGGCTTTTTTTTTTTTGGTATCACACTATTTGGGGTTCACACAGCATCCATCCCATTGTTCTGTTACCACTGTTTACAGGCAAGCAAACCAAGGCTTACTGCAGTCACGGGGGAGGGGACGGGGCGTGAGGACTCAGAGCCGAGCTACGTGGAGCCCAGGGCTCAGCCATGGAGGACTGGCTTGGGAATGGGACCATCAGTGGGGCTCACTGCTGGGGACTCAGGGAGTGGGGAGACTCGGTTCTAAATCTCACTCTGTGACCAACTGGCTGTGCTCTTTTGGCAACAATCAATCATAAACATGGCCCGTGCTATCATCAGTGAGGGTTTCTATCTGCCAGGGCACCAAGGAAAGCACTTCACACATAATATTTCATCATGACAACAGTCCTGTCACCACGACACCACTTCTTACTTAACTGTGTGCTGCCCTCATTTCTCCACGCATAAAGTAGCAATAGGAAACTTGCTGTATCTACTTTCAATGAATGGAAAAAAAACAAAGACATGGGGCTTCCCTGGCAATCCAGTGGTTAAGACTTCGCACTTCCACTGCAAGGGGCACGGGTGCGATCCCTGGTTGGGGAACAAGATCCTGTATGACGAGCAGTGTGGCCAAAAAACGCACACAAAAAAACCGATGACATAATGTGTACACAGCTAGGTGGCCTGGACAGTGTGAGGAATGAGATGGACACAGTCCCTTTCCTCATGAAGCTCAGCGTGGGTACACGAGGCTATGCTGGAGCCATCAGGAGGAGGGCACTGCTTCCACTTGGTGCTGAGGACCATCCTCGTAGCACCGATCAAGGAACCATCGATTCAGTAACAACAAAGAACAAACAGCCTTCAGGCTTTCAGCCATAAACAACTTGGCCCCTGGGTTTATGAGGTATGGTTAGTACATCCAAATGTGTGCCAGATATAGGGGGATTCTAGACATTCTTGAAATATATCCATTTAATCTGTTTAATCATTCAGACAGGCACTGCAGGTCATGGTAATAGGGAATATAGAGTAGCAAACCCTTGGACCAAAGCATCAAATCTGCCAAACGGAGGTCGCTGGAATTGTAGGGGAGATTCTGGGTATCACAACCAATCTTTTTAAGCATTCCATTCTGATGGAGTAATGTCATTTCTCCAAATAAAGATGAGGCTCTACAGTTTCTGAATTCATCATAATTCTGCACTTATGAACATTATAGTATGGATTTACTAACTTGCAAAGTTTATAAATTATCCCCTTTGTAGCATCCAGCAGTATTAAAAGAAAAGGGGAAGACACTAGAATTATAAAACTTTTTTTTTTTTTTTTGCGGTACGCAGGCCTCCCACTGTCGTGGCCTCTCCCGTTGCGGAGCACAGGCTCCAGACGTGCAGGCTCAGCAGCCATGGCTCACGGGCCCAGCCGCTCCGCGGCATGTGGGATCCTCCCGGACCGGGGCACGAACCCGTGTCCCCTGCATCAGCAGGCGGACTCTCAACCACTGCGCCACCAGGGAAGCCCTATAAAACTTTTTTTAACCTCTTAGAGTGGTCTTCATTTTAAAAATGTACTGTGGGGGGACTTCCCTGGTGGCACAGTGGTTAAGACTCTGCACTCCCAATGCAGGGGGCCCAGGTTTGTTCCCTGGTCAGGGAACTAGATCCTACATGCACACCGCAACTAAGAGTTCGCATGCCACAACTAAGGAGCCCGCCAGCCACAACTAAGACTGGGAGCAACCAAATAAATAAATAAAATAAACAAAATAAATATTAAAGAAAAATGTATTGTATGCAGAAGTTCGTTCATAAACTGGCTGTTTGGAATGTAACTAGGGTTTGTCACAGAAATAACACTGTAATTGGTGATTAGATCTCAGGCCAAATCACAAAAACCTAGTTTTTTTCATCACAACACGGATGAATGTATTAATTCAACTACATAAGAGTTATAATCAAGCTTTTCTCCCTAGCCACTCTGTTTACTTTCTAGTAAAACATTTGAGATTTCTGTTTTTGTTGCCAGATTCTGTGTCTTTTCTTCCCTTCAAAATTCTCTTACCAGCTAGCATAGGAAACTAACCACTATTTATACCCATAGGTAACAATGATCATAAGGGAATTTAATATACTAGACGAGAGAAATGTATTATGTAAGGTAGTAAGTATATTAAATGCATCTGATTAGAGAGTCGATAAAGGTATAATCGTGGTTATTTATACTTCGAAATATTATTTGTTACATTAGAAGTAAGCTGTATGAAATTAGTGGTTTGGGGATAACATATCTCTGATATATGATGAAGCAGGGAAGATAAAGATAAAGGGTCTGCAGGCTGATTATATTCTTGAGACTCTGAAGAAAGAGTCAGGTAAGCCAAGGTCACTATTTGAGTTTGACCAAGTGAAGCATATAACTCTCCTGGTTACTCAAAAGCTCACTCTATAAGAAGCAATAACAAACATAATATCAGCTCTCATTCATGGAATTCTAACCATGTGCTAATTAGCACCTGCATGACTGCACCCTGACAAGCCTGTTACTTTACTACAACACGCGACACATCTGGTTAACCAGCTGACTGGGGCCCCTCCTCATGCTAATACTATTCTAATGAGTAAAACCATATCAGATGAAGCGAACTGTAACCAGGGGATAAGAAACATGGTCGTGCCAGTTCTGGGATGCAGGAGGGATGGATAAAGAGGAATTTAAGCACAGGACAAAGGGTCAGCTCTCCTGAGGAAGAGCCTGAGTGGTAAATGGACGGGGACATCCAGAGTCTGGGAGCTTGGGAGCACCTCAGGCACTGAGGGTGCCTGTCACCTTGTCTGCCTCATGGTCACCACCACTGTCAGCAAAGATGTCTGGGACTCCTTGCTGCCATCCTGCCCTGCCAGTTGCCATCTCTGCATAGGAAGGAGGCCCCACAGGGGGCCCAGAGGGTCAGTGGGGGTCAACATACACCACCGGTTCTTTGGGAAAACATGATCTGACTCCCAATTCACGGCTCTAGGAGTTCCACTGTGCCTCCTGGTCCTGGTGTACAAACCAAAATGGTGAAGAAGTTTCAAGGGCAATGGGAACACCTGGGACACAGGCTTGGGATATTACAAGATTAAATGTTGGGATGCTACAAGGTTAAATGTTGGGATGCTGCAAGGTTAAATGTTGGGATGCTGCAAGGTTAAATGTTGGGATGCTGCAAGGTTAAATGTTGGGATGCTACAAGGTTAAATGTTGGGATGCTGCAAGGTTAAATGTTGGGTCATTGCAAGGTTAAATACTGGGATACTGCAAGGTTAAATGTTAGGATGCTACAAGGTTAAATTCTGGGATGCTACAGGTTAAATGTTGGGATATTACGAGATTAAATATTGGGATATTACAAGGTTGAATGCTATAGTATTCGGATTTGCCTGGACTTGGACATTATCTGATCAGCTTAAAAATCCTAAATACAATAGTATACTCAGAGTTTTACAAACTGAAGAAAAAAATTTAAGGGAAAGAATCCTAACAGACTATACCTTCAGTTTGTGTTCATTATTAATCACTATATATGATAAAGACATGGAATCATAATGATCTTATTATTGTGTTCACAATGCAGAACGCAGAAAATAATGTCTACAGTAGCTGTGAAAGGCTGAGAGTCACAAAACCACGTTTTTATAAAACCATTAAGCAGAAATGACTCAGAAAAAACACAGGGATAATTATGTTTGGTGAGACTGAGAGAGCTAAAAGCCATCTTAAAATCACAACAGACGGGCTTCCCTCGTGGCACAGTGGTTAAGAATCTGCCTGCCAATGCAGGGGACATGGGTTTGATCCCTGGTCCGGGAAGATCCCACACGCCGAGGAGCAGATAAGCCCATGCACCAAAACTACTGAGCCTAAGCTCTAGAGCCCACGAGCCACAACTACTGAAGCCCACGTGCCTAGAGCCCGTGCTCCGCAACAAAAGAAGCCACCGCAATGGGAAGTCCGCGCACCGCAAGGAAGAGTAACGCCTGCTCGCCGCAACTAGACAAAGCCCATGCGCAGTAACGAAGACCCAACGCAGCCAAAAATAAATAAAATAAATTTTTAAAAATTAAAAAAAAAAATCACAACAGAGGCTTCCAGTTAAAGATGGTGGATTGAAAACACACACTTAGCTCTGTTCCTTCCACAAATCCTACTGCAAAGACAGTAAATTTCCCAGGACAGAGATAACAGGGGAAGAGAAAACAGCCACAGATATTTGGAAACCAGAAAGCAGATGGACAAGTGGTAATGGGCTTAGCCAATTTATAAAGGTAAATATTCATCTGGCAGTGGGAAAAGTCAAGAAGCAAATGGCTTGGTACAACCACTTTGGAAAACACTTTGGTGGTATTTACCAAAGCTAAACCTACATCTTCCTGATGGCCCAGCAATTCCACTCCCATGAATACACTCAAAGAAAATGAGTGCACAGGTCTATTAAAAGACATGAACAAGAATGTTTATGGTAGCTTTATTCATAGGAGTCCCAAAAGAGAAATGACCCAGATAACCGTATCAACAGTGGAATGAGTAAATAAGCTATGATATAATAACTAGATGGATACTATATAGCAATAACAAAGAACTAATTGCTGCTACATGCAATAACATGGATGAATCTTCGACATTATGTACAGTAGAAGCCAGAAGAGTACATACTGTATGGTTCTGTTTTTATTAAGTTCAAGAACAGGCAAAACGAACTGATAGTGACAGAAAGGTTACTGATAGAGAAGAGACACGAGGGAGGATTCTGGCGTGTGGCAAATGTTCTCCATCTCTGAGTGGTGGCTAAGGGTGGACTCACATTTTCAAGCTCTTCACTTCGCATTGATTGCATTTCACTTTATTTATACTAAATCTCAATTTTTTTAGAAAAAGTAAAGAAAATGAATGAAAAGAAAAAACTTTGCTTTGGGATGTCCCTGGTGGCGCAGTGGTTAAGAATCCGCCTGCCAATGCAGGGGACACGGGTTCGAACCCTGGTCCGGGAAGATCCCACATGCCACCAAGCAACTAAGCCCGTGTGCCACAACTACTGAGCCTGCAAGCCACAACTACTGAAGCCCGTGCGCCCTAGAGCCCACACGCCTCAACTACTGAGCCTACACACCACAACTACTGAAGCTCACACGCTCTAGGGCCCGCGAGCCACAACTATTGAGCCTGCGTGCTGCAACTACTGAAGCCCACACGCCTAGAGCCCATGCTCCAAAACAAGAGAAGCCACTGCAATGAGAAGCCCACGCACCGCAACGAAGAGTAACCCCCCCGCTCGCTGCAACCAGAAAAAGCCCGCATGCAGCAATGAAGACCCAATGCAGCCAAAAAATAATAAATTAAAAGAAAAAAAGGCAATAAAGTTAATCAGCCCCTAATACCTTGGTGCACTGATGAGGAGGACACAAGGTAATTATAAACACAAAACAAAGAAAAACAAACAAAAGAATTCTGCTTTACATTACAGAAACCTCACAGGCCCAGGAATTTGTGGTGACAGGTATCCTTGGAAATGGGAGTAAAAGAGCCAAAAAAGAAAGACCTACAGACACCGATACTGGGGACAGGGGAAGCCTTCACTATGGTGAAGATCATGGAATACAAGCCCTCCTACAAAAAGGGTCCAATCAGCTTTCTAGTGCTGCACTGGTTTTGTGTGTGTGCTACACCCTTAAACTAGCAGGCAGCCAGGTCAACAAGACACCTAAGGAAAGTGTACAACAAACAACCAAAATGGGAGGAAACAGACTATTTGGAGAAAAAATAAAACTATCATTAATATTCTCAGAGAGGGAAAAGAAGATATTGCCTCCACTAAACAATGGTAGGATGCTTTTTTTTTTTGCTGTACACGGGCCTCTCACTGTTGTGGCCTCTCCCCTTGCAGAGCACAGGCTCCGGACGCGCAGGCTCAGCGGCCATGGCTCACAGGCCAAGCTGCTCCGTGGCATGTGGGATCTTCCCGGACCGGGGCACGAACCCCTGTCCCCTGCATCGGCAGGCAGACTCTCAACCACCGCGCCACCAGGGAAGCCCCATAGGATGCTATTTTTAAAAGGCATTTAATGACCAAAAAAGCTCTTGGAAATAAAAACTATGGTAGCAGAAATGAAAATCTCAGTAGAAAGCTTAAAAGATAAAGTTGAGGAATTATCTCAGAAAGTACAATATGCAAGGAAATGGAAAAACAGGAAATAATATTTGAGGACAAGTATAGGAAGTGCAGCATCCAAAGAATTCAAGTACCAGAGACTATAGAAAAAAATCACAGAGGGAAAATCATCAATGAAATAATTCAAAAAGATTTCAGAACCAAAGGCATGACTTTAAACAGATTAAGCAGATTCACACAAGGTACGTCACAGCGTTATTTTAGAATCCTGGATACAAAGAGAAGATCCTACATGTTGCCAATGCCACATAAAGGATCAAGAATCAGAACAGAATCAAACATCTTAATATGCATACTGAGCGAGTAAAGGCAAGGAAGCAAAGCTTTTGAAATTCTGAGAGAACGATGACTCCTTACCTAACATTCTATACCCAGCCTAACTACCAAACTACCAATTTAATGTGAGGGTAGATTGAAGATATTTTCAGATATAATTTCTTCTCCAGAAGCTGCAAGAGGATATAATCCATCTACAAAGGAAAGAAAAGAGGATCCAACATGAGAGAGAGGTAGTCAGTCCCTCGAATAGGAATGGAAATCCTAAGATGACAGCTGTTAGAGAATGACCAGTGAGGAAACAGAGGGCTTTAGGAGAAATTTCTTCAAGAAGCTGAAACTGATAGAATGCCTTATATTTCTTTAATGTATTGACATATCTTCCAAAGGTATGTGCACTTAAACCTTTTGAAGGAGAGATTGAGGTTGATCCAGTCCATTTAAAAAACTAAGAAATTTTATTTTAAAAATGCAAATAAAATCTGCAGGAGAAATAATCATGGCTTATTAAATGGCTCAGCTGTGAGTAGTGTTTAAAATACTGTATATATAGATGAACTATTAGAAACACTAAATACCAATATAACCAAAATTAGGATTTAGCAAAGATGCACATTCAATAAACAACGAGATCCAGAAATAGCAGCATAAACATGTTATTTAGAATTATGTATGTGATTGTAAACAAAATTAGCTAAAGTCATTGATAGTGGTGGCCTCTGGGAAGTGACCAATGGGCAGGTGAGAAGTCGTAAGCTATGCTTCTCACCACATCCTGTGTACGATCTGACTCATTAACCTGTGTGCATATATAACACTGACAAAGATGAAAAACTAAATCAATAAAAGCAAAACTTTCTATTATAACTCTATTTTTGTTTTCTATAAAATAGCGAGTCTATAACCTATATAAACCACTACACAATAATTTTTATAATTAAAAAAATCACTTTCCTGTCCCTGAAGGCATGTAAATGTCTGGCTCCACAAGGTAGTTCAACTCCCCGAAGTGTCTGTAGGGTCCCCATGACCCCTCATCAGAGCAGGTGAGGAAAGCGGCGGAAGCTGAACACAGAGGGTCACAAATCACAGTGGGTACCCCGTGAAGACCACAAAGCAAGTGAGCCTCTGGGCAAACAGAGATCAGCCAGGGCCTGAGACGAAAGGGCTCCTCTGTCTTACCTGTGCTCGACCACTCTCCCGCACCCAGCACCAGACTTCAGAGAGCAGTCAAGGCAGGGAAATGCAGGATGTGGGGTGAGCCCTGCCAACAGGCAGAGAAGTGGGGTCTTCTGAATGTCTGAAGACTAGAGTCACTGCCATCACAGGTATACAGATGTCCGGGAGACCCTGGGTACAACTCCTTTTCATGGGCCTGAAAATCTGCTTCTCTGACGCACTCCGTGGAACGATGATTATTTTTCCCTTTTCATCTCTTGGGAAAAGAGAGGGGATGAGCAGCCTATGACCATAAAACAATTTGCACCGAGATCCAGGTGCCCCTTCCCCAAAGATAAATTACACGCAGTGTAGCAGTATGTCTAATTATACTGCCTGCTTTATAGGACTGTTATGAAGACGAAGTGAGTTCATCCTTGCAAAGCACTTAGAACAATGCCTGGCACCTAGCGAGCTGTATAAATGTTAGTTATATAAATAAAATAAAATGAGGGAAGAGAACATGGCGTGTTTGCAAAGGTGTTATGAGAAGTCTCCATCCACAGGCTGATGAAGTGTTTCTATAAGAGTTTAAACAGGGCCTGCCCCCTCGGGGCCCCAGTGAGGAGAGAAAGTTACACTTGGATTAAACCAAATGGTGGAAGAGAGGTAGGCCTGGGTAACATTATGGGCCACCGTTTCAGCCCTAGGGGGAGGTATAAGTACAGCAGACCACTTCCCAGCTTCGAAACAAGAGCCCCTGGGCCCTTGGTGCCTGACTGAAGACTTCTGTGTTCTGACTTTGTTGCACTGAGGTAGGCATGGGAGAGTGGGGGCTGGGAGGGGGCCCCTACGTCCAGGGTGGCTTTGACCTTCAGAGAACCATCTTCCCAGTCAGTGGGCTACATATCCCAATATTGCTTAGCACTGTCCACAGGTGAGGGGAAGCCTTAAATACCTTTGGATTCTGGCTCTTGTGGTCTAGAAACTTCCAGTGTTTAAAAGAATCAAAGTAAATACCCAGAGAGAAGACTACATACAAAGAAAATGGAGGAGTGACTTAGATTTAATACTCCCCCATCAGCTTAATAACAATTTACTAAACGACTACTCTGGACCCAGCACTATGCTAGGCCCAAAAACAGAGATGAAAACAGAACAAAGAAAAATTCTTGCCCTCTTGGAACTTACACAATAGTGGAGAGAGAGAGAGAGACTATCAGTACAGTTAATAGGGACTTCCTTGGTGGCACAGTGGTTAAGAATCCACCTACAAATGCAGGGGTCTGGGAAGATCCCACATGACGTGGAGCAACTAAGCCCGTGCACCTGCACTCTAGAGCCCGCATGCCACAACTACTGAAGCCCATGCTTCGCAACAAAAGAAGCAACTGCAATGAGAAGCCCGCGCACCGCAACGAAGAGTAGCCCCCGGCCCCGCTCGCTGCAACCAGAAAGCCCACGTGCAGCAATAAAGACCCAATGCAGCTCCCCCAAAAATTAATTAATTAATCTTTAAAAAAGTATGCTTAATAAGTAAAAAAAATGTAGGATGTTAGATGGTACTAACTGTTATGGAAAAAAATCAGGCAGGGTAGGTGTTAAGGAGAGCCGGTGGGGATGGGAAGAATTATAATTTTAAAATCAGAGACAATCTCAACGAAAAGGTGACATGAGAATAAAGACTTGAGGGTAAGACAACAAATAACCGGAGGATCGGCAGGAGTTCAGGTACCGGAAGAAGGGAAAGGAGGAAGATGGAACAGTTTTCAGGAAGAGGGAACAGTATGTGTGAGAACAGAATGTCAAAGGAACGCGGCCCAGTGAGGAAGCAAAAAGCAGTTGGTATGGCTGGAGGCCAGAGTGCTGAGGGGAGAGGGACAGGAGGTGCAGCAGGCAGGGCCAGATCAGGCAGAGCCTTGTGGCCCACCTTAGGGACCTGGCTGGATTCCAAGAGCAATGGGCAGCCCCCAAAGGGTTTTAAGCAGGGATGGGCATGTTCAGGACTGAGGTTTCAAATAAAAAAGAACTAAATAATGCCATCTGTAGCAACAGGGATAGACCTAGACATTATCATACTAAGTGAACTAAATCAGTCAGAGAAAGACAAATACGTGGTATCATACATATGTGGAATCTAATTTTAAAAATGATACAATGAAACTGCTGTGGCCTCTCCCGTCGCGGAGCACAGGCTCCAGACGCGCAGGCCCAGCGGCCATGCTCATGGGGGCAGCCGCTCCGCGGCATGTGGGATCCTCCCGGACCGGGGCAGGAACCCGTGTCCCCTGCATCGGCAGGTGGACTCTCAACCACTGCGCCACCAGGGAAGCCCCAGACTCACAGATTTTGAAAACAAACTTATGGTTACCAAAGGAGAAAGGGTGGGGGAGGGATAAATTAGGAGCTTGGGGTTAACATACACACACTACTACATATAAAATAGATAATCAACAAGGACCTACTGTAGAGCACAGGGAACTCTACTCAATATTCTGTAATAACCTATATGGGTAAAAATCTGAAAAACAATGAACATATGTATATGTATAACTGAATCACTTTGCTGTACACCTGAAACTAACACAACATTGTAAATCAACTCTACTCCAATAAAATTAAAAACAAACAAAACTCTCCAGCTGCAATGCTCTTACTGCCCACAACTTTTCTGAAGAATGAAAAGTTAACAGAGGGTCTAAGTTTACCGTTGCCTTACCAAAGGATTCTATTAACCATGTGACGCTGCAGGGACCAGAGGGGCCGGCTGAGCCACAAGAAGAAAAGGGACACCGGAGATGGGTGGCAATGGAGCTCGAAGCCACCAGATGGAGACCAGATAGGAAACAGCGGAAGGGAACAGCTGGAGGAAACACGTGAGGAATTTTCTGACTCCTTGGTATTCATCCTCTTGGTGTCAGGGACACCTGCCTGCAAGACTGAAGGATCTGGCTGGTTTTTTAAATATAAAAATTACCAAGGAAAAGTCATCATGACAATAAGAATGACTGATGCTCATCTGTGATAAATTGTTAACATGGTATTTGATGCAGTAGAGGGCCTGTTAGCAGATGTGTCAGGATGTAGGTTATTCTTCCTTTGGAAAACGTTAGCAATTCAAGGCTCACATCACAACATCCATGAGATAATCCAAACGTGTATCAATAAAGGAGGGTATGTTTGGGGAGTGGAGGGTGAAGAGGAGTTCCTTAAGCTATGGATATGGAATGGCAGGCACCCTTCCGTTATAAATAATTTTCTATAAAGAGCCAGACGCGGTGCCAAAGGCAGGAATAAAGGAATGCACAATTCAAAGGCTGTGCTCACTTTCGGTAAAGACAGCCTCAGACCACTCTATGCTCACCATCGAGCCACCCTGTGTAGCACCCGAGCCTGCAAATCTACAACCTCATCCCCACGATGAGAGAGGAAAGCATGGCTGGTTTGTAGTCACACTATTCTCTAGGAGACCAGTTGCCTGGAAAAGCCCAGGCATGCCCACGCGACAGAGCAAAACAGGGAAGGATCTTGAAGTTCTTTTCAATGCTTGGTTAGTAACAGGCCCGGGAACTGGACTCCCATGTACAAAGCCGCTGGAAGACTGGCAGGCTTTCTGCTAATGAACATGTGAGTTATCTGCAGAGAAATCATCAGACTCAAGTCTCTATAAGGCAGCAATTATTTCTGTGTTGGAAACAACCACTTGCAAACTCCAGAAGCACTTTAGGCTATTTGACAATAGTGATGCAATCATATGCAGGTTCATATAGGCAGAGAGGAAGAAAATGAAAGGTCACAGGCAAGAGCTCAGAACTGGAAGAAAAACACAAGGTACCAGTTCTTAATTCTTCTTCATAACACAGGGCTGGGATACACCCTGCAGATTTGTTGCTTAAAAAAAAATCACTCCTCAAATTACACATTCCACGTAGGAGGAAATGATGTCTTTTGAAGGAAACAGATGACATTTTTTTCTAAAAATTAAAAAAATCGCTCATCTGATGGGTTCTCATAGTTGTAGCACCCATCATATCACAGAGTAGAATACATTATTTGCCAGGGCTTGAACTGCAAAACCAAAACAAACATAACCAAAAATATTTTCTCCATACTAACTTTAGCATCAGCCCCGGCCGCGGAAATTACAGTATCCCTCCCCAGACACGCGCTGCACTTACTCAGAATCCTAGTAGCTGTCAGTTTGGTACTCTGCAGCTCTGAGGGCCCTGGTTCAGGTGTTTGTGAGTCACTCTATTTGGAGGTAATTTGAACAGAAACGTTGGGAAGAGGAAAGGAGGAATGAGGATGGCCAAGCAGAGGGTGCATTTTCCCACTGCTATCTTGGTAAATTTGGACTTGAGGTCAGCACCCTAGTGCCTGCTGGGCAGGAGGAAATCAAGACATATAAAACGGGCCAAGAAGACAGGAAGCAATCACAGTGAACCATAAAATGAGGAAGACACCGAACATTCAGAAAGAGAACAAACATTGCTGGAGTAAAGGGGACACTGGCAAAGAGAGGACGATGCCTACCTTAGTATGAACCACCACAGAACACACTTTTACCAAACCTTCTTAAAATGAAAAGGCAGATCCTGAAGCATATCTAATCAAGAAAATGTTTCTATTTTGAAGTATAAAAAATACTATTGAAAATATTTTTACTTAAGGGGATCTACCATTGTTAGTGAGCATTTAAATAAAAATTATGAATGATGGTGTGTTCTTAATGAAGAAACATTATGCAGCCATTCACAATGATGCTTATAACAAGGAGGTTTGTTTATGTTCCATGAAAAATCGCAGCACGTAAAACTGCAAATAATGCATGAACTCAGCTGTGCCAAAAAGATTTAAGAAAATATTAGGAAGGACATATGCCAAAAATGTTAATACTGTCTCTGGGTAGTATAGAATTATGAGTGATTTTTCTCATTATTCTTCTTCCCAAATTTCTTTCAACTGAGCATCTATTACTTTTATAATCACAAAAACCACACACATTAAAAAACATGTTGCAGGGATGAAATGTCTCTACATATTTTAGTTCACAAATGCATAACTGTAAGCTGTGAACATGAATATAGATGATCCTTGTTTCATTTATCCTGAAATAAGAATGCTGGGGTTTTCCAGAATAATAAAGGGCAGAAGCTCCTGGCAAAGTGCCTTACCTACTTAACAGGAAAAGATTATGCAAATTACTGAGTCTTAAAAGAGTATGGACTAACCATGGGGTAAATGCTTATTAACTAGCCTACCATACAAGGCCCTGTACTAAAATTATAACCCTGCTCATAGAATGAACGTCACCTCATTAGACCCCAAATATCAAATTACAGCTGCAATATTATTAGTGACCTGTTTTTGCCAAAACATGTTTAATGTAGAAGCTTAACTCTGTCAGGCTAACAATCATTGCGCCCTGGTAGAAAAAAAATCAAATGCAGGAGTCTTCATCCCAGAGGCAGTGTAGCATCGTGGAAGGTGAGATCCGGAGGGATGGAGGGAGGGAGTGAGGGAGGTTCGGGTTTGAGCCTTGGTTCTGCCACTTACAGAGCTTCATAACCTTAGGCCAGTCATTTATTCTTCCTGAGATTCCATTTCTAATTGCAAAATAAGTATAATAATGTCTACCTTGCCAGAACTGCCATGAGAATAAGAAAAATGTATCTGAGAGTGGCTAACGGCTGGCTCACACTGAACAGTGGATGAGTGAACAAAAGAACAAATAACCAAAGCAGGTGGGTTTTTCCTACTCATCCACTAACACCAAAGTACTTGTTCTGGTAAATACTGGGGCAACCGGGGTGGGGCAGACCACTCCTTGTGGGCTAGCCTAACTCCCATTTCTTCCCTTTTCCTCCCTGTTCACTTCCAGTAGAGAGGCTGGAAAAGCTACACACATGGTTTCCAGACTCCTTTCTAGCTAGAAATGGCCAAGTAACAAGGTGACATAAACAGAGAGTAGCTGTCTCCCTACCTTCTCTCTTCTCTTAAATATGGAGGAGATGGCTGGGCTACAGCAGCCATCTTGCAACCAGGAAGAAAGTAACAAGAACATGGCAGAGACCCCATCATGACAGCGTTAAGCAACTTAATCAATGCCAGGAGCTGCCTATCTTTAGGCTTGTTATTATGTAAGAAAAATAAGCCCTACCTTATTTATGCTACTTAAAAAAAGAAAGAAAAAAAGAACAACCCTGCAACCAAAGCATTCTTAAATATAGAAATCATGAGTATAATGGTGCTTGCTCTCATGGAGCTTACTGTCTACTGAGGATAAGGAAAATAAAAAGGGCTCACAAATAAATATAAAATTAGAATGTACAGTCAGCCCTCCAAATCTACAGGTTCTAAATGTATGGATTCAATCAACTGCAGATGGAAAATATTTGGGAAAAAAATTCTAGAATATTCCAAAAAGGAAAACTTAAATTTGCTGTGCTGGCAACTATTTACATAGCATTTACATTGTATTTACAACTATTTTGATAGCATTTACATCATATTAGGTATTATAAGTAATCTAGAGATGACTGAAAGTATACTGGAGGATGTTAGCAGTTTATATGCAAATACTACATCATTTTACAGAAGGAAATTGAGAATCCACAGATTTGAGCATCTGAAGTGGGGAGGGGTCCTGGACCAAATCCCCCGTGGATAACGAGGGCTGACTATATTATTAGTGTTTGAAGAAGGGGGGGTGCTTGAAACTCTCTCCTTGATATATGAGGGCATTTGAACCTGCTGAGGTGGTCAGGGGCAACTTCCTTGACTGGGTCATGATGATGTTGAGGAAGGAGGGGGTAAAGGACAGGATTCTCAGCAGAGTGAAGAGCAGGTGCAAGGCCCTGTGGCAGGAAGGAGAGTACAAAGTATGAGGATCTTAAAAAAGGACTGTGGGCTGGTGTACAGAGAGCAGGGAGAAGTACAGTACAAGATCAGACCGTGGAGACGGGCAGGGTCAGACCTCTTTGGACCTTGTATTTATTTTAAGCATTTAGTGTTTTGGGTTTTTTGTTTTTCTGTATTTTGTTATTCCCTAAAAGCAAGGGAAGCTATGTGAGTCTCGCAGAGGGGTGACGTGTTCAGATTTGATTCTAGTGGTTGTATGATATCTATCTGCAGGTGTGGTGTGGTGTATGAGAGAAAGAGAGAGATTGAGAATACATACTTGTGGCCAACACTAACACCTGTGTACCCAGTAGCCATCCTCCGTCCTCCCTTGCCAACAGAAACCCAATTTTGTTGAGGGCAACCATGTGTTGGGCCCAGCTAAAGAGCAATGATGGGTCCACACCAATAGGCACATTCCTCTTTCCAGCTTTCCAAGACTCCCTGGGGGGTCCATGAATGGCCACGTGACCCAGATCTGCCTGGTGAGACCTCAGCAGAAGTCTGCCAAACACTGGGGGTGGGGTGAGGGTAGAGGTGTGTGCAAAGGGCATAGTTCTAGGGAAGCTATAAAAGGGGACCCATATGTGGCCAATACAGCCAACTTGAGACAAGGTAAGAAGCAGGAATTTGAAAGCCAGCATGCTAAGGATGATGGCGCTTGAAGTTAGAAATACTCTGGGTCCCTGAGGGCACTGCTTGGGCTGCTGAACTGCAGACCCCTATTTGTTTAGGCTGCCAATACTTGGGTGGTCTACTAATTGCAGCCAAACACTTTCCTAAGTGATATACCAGCTTTGCTCACCTAACTGAAGGAGAAAAGGCTAAGGGTCCACACTTATTCAACATGCTTGAAAGTCATTTGCTTAATAGCTCTAAGGAGCCAGCACTGCACTAGGTAACATTCCCATTTTGAAACCAGGAAAACTGCCTGACACAGCGATATAACAAGACCCAATTGTGACAAAATACAACAACTTCAGGTCAACTAGCTGGATGATAATTATAATATAGTGGGCAGAACAGAAGAGTAAGTCATCAGAGAGAACTATCCTGCCTCATAAATGGCACCAGAGATGCTCAGAATGGTTTTATATCAGACTTTTTAAAAATGGGCAGAAAAAATAAATCCTCCTTTGGATGTTTTTCTGTAGGATAAGTGAATTGAGACAGACCTGTTTCTAGAAACCTGCAGAGAATCGCATGTGATCAGAGAGACATGGCAGTCGTCCAGAGTGATAAAGAGACTCCGTTCGCTGTTGGTGTGATTTAAGGCATTAAGCTCAGTTCAGAGCAGTTTCTGAAACGGGCATGATTATTTGCTTCCCCTCATTAGGGGAAGAAATTAGTTGGGCACTAGTGATCTCTTCATACAAGCCACCAGGGAGAATCACTATCAAAAAGCAGGTTGGGCGTGTGAATTCCTATGAGACAAAATACACTGAATGGACAAATAAGACATCTCTTGGAATTTTATAAGAGCGTTCACAGTTAACCGTGCTGCAACTTACAATTTTTAGTATGTAATGCCAATCACTGTACGTGTGTTTACCTCACATCTGTGGTCAAACAAAGTCAACAGTATTTAAAACATGACAGAATAGAGATGTTCTTATAAGCACACGAAGAGAAACATGTAGAGATGACCATAATACTTGTAGAAAACATATTTTAAATAACTGTAGACACGTCTTTCAAAACACGTTAATGAAATCGCTCAACTAATAATGAACTACTACCTACAGAAACATTACATGAATAAAAGCAGCTGGTTGGATGAACAGCTGGCTTGCTATGTTAGAAATATGGAGACAAGTCGTAGTTCAGCTGCTGTAACAAAGTGCCACAGACTGGGTGGCTCATAAACAACAGAAGTTTATTGCTCACAGTTCTGGAAGCTGGAAGTCTAAGATCAGGATGCCAGCCTGGCCAGGTTCTGGTGAGAAACCTCTTGCAGATTGCTAACTTCTGGCAATGTCCTCACATGGCAGAAAGAGGAGTAAGAGAGCTCTCTGGGGTCTCTTTTATAAGAACGCTAAGCCCAATTATGAGAGCTCCACGCTCATGACCACCTCCTAATATTATCACATTGGGGGTTAGGAATTCAACCTGTGAATTTGGGGGACACACACACATTCAGTCCATAGCTGTACACAAAGGCAGAAATGTGAAGCATGTTGAATAATAGGATTTTAAATTCTCAGACAAGGTTAAGAAGATAGAAAATTCCTAACTTGGGATACTACAGGAACTATAAATGTTCCAAGATGATAAAAAATAATTATGATTGCTAACCTTAAATAGATATGGGAAAATTTATTTCACTAATTGCAAAAACATAAAATATGCCCATCTGAAAGACTTACAGCTGAATATTTAACCTTTCTCAAACTACCATAGCACTTTACCTATTCCTTTCTTACGGTTATTAATGATCATTTATTGAGTGATAAACACCTGAAAGCGAAGGGGGGCTTAGATGCTTAGATAAAGAAACGAATGTTTAACAGTAGTTAAGAACACTGCCCAATATCTGCTTCTCAGGATTATTTTAACATCAGCAGGGAAAGGATAGTGTGTTGGGGGTCCTCAGGACCACCGCCGGGTTTGATGACTCAGGAGGAGGACTTACAGGACTCAGCACCTAGTACTCACGGTGTAATTCATCCCAGCAAAAGCATACAGAGCAAGAGCAGCAAAGGGATCAGGTGCGTGGGGTGACGTGTGCCAGGTCCCGAGACTCCTCTCCCAATGGACTCACAGAGGATGTGCTCACCTCCTCCAGCAATGAGCTGTGACAGCACATGTGACATGTTTGTATCAAAGAAGCTCATTAGAGACCCTGTGCCCAGGCTTCTCACTGGGGGCCGGTCACGTAGGAGCCTCTGCCTGGCACAGACCAACATTCCAGACTCGCAGAAGGAAAGGGGGTGTTCAGCATAAACCACATTGTTCGTGCAATCCAGGCACAGTGAGGCCCTCTTATCAGGTCTGGGAATGGTGGGAACCCTCCCAAAATCCAGGTTCCCAGACGCCAGCCAAGGGCCTAACTTGTGAACAGGCCTTTCATATGGGAAGTCTCAGGCCTGCCGGGCTAAGCCTTTTCTGCACAGATAGACTATTCATTAAACAGTGATGGAGCAACTGGTAATCCCAACTGGAAAAAAATAGAATAAATTGGGTCTCTATCCCTATCACACACAAAAATCAGTTCCAAATGAATTAAAGACGTAAATACACAAAAACTTTCAAGCTTTCAGAAGAAAATATTAGTAGAATATCTGAATAACTTCAGGGTTAAGCATTTCCTAACTAAAGTAAAACAAAATGCACTGACCTTATTAAAGGAAACTGACAAACTGGACTATATTAAAACTTTAAACTTCTGTTCATCAAAAAACAATATAATTTTTAAAATGAAAAGATAATTAAATCTAAGAAAAGTTAGCAACAACCAATTTAAGCTGACAAAAGATTAATCTGTAAAATATATAAAGAACTATTCCAAGTTACTAGAAAAAGACATATATATTTCAATGGAAAAAAACAGGCTGAGATGAAAATGTGGTCGGAAAACATGTGAAAAGATGCTTAATCTCTCCAGTAATTACAAAAAGGAAATTAAAACCACAATGAGGACTCACTTCTGCTTCCATCCAAGGAGGAGGAACAGACACCAGGTTTACCTTTTTGCCTGGAACTATTAAAACAACGGACAAACTATACGACCTGATGGCACTCAAGACAGTGAACTGGGCCATGGCCCTCAGGGACCATAAGAGACAGGAAGCAAGTGAGGTGAGCCCTACAACTGCCCAGATACTGCATGGACAGTTTCCAGGCCATGCTGCAGGGAAGGGAGACCCAAGTAGACCCAGTCTCCCTAAGTTAAGAAAATAGAGCTGGGAGTCCAGGCGTCAAGAGTTGCAGGGCAGAGAACAAGCAAGGAGAGTCTCATTGACAAAGAACCCCAGATATCTGCTGAGTGTCCCCACTTGAGCCTTCAGTGAGAACTGATCAAGGCAGGTGAGGAAACTATCCCAGGCCAAGGAAAGAAACACTTGAAAGGACTAGTGGGAACAATCCCCAGTGCTCACACAGGGCCAGAAACAATTCCCATTCCCACCCGTCAGAAGGGAAAACCTCATAATTCATGGGCAATCAGGCAGAAGACCTGAAGAGGTTTGCTTTAGTAGTGGGGGCAAAATTAGTCCCAAACCAAACTCTGTGCTGGTCCTGCATAACAAGCAAGACTGAAAGGATTAGCTGTTTCCAAATAACTTAACTGTGTCCTAGAACTCCTCAAAAATATTTATAGGGACTTCCCTGGTGGCGCAGTGGTTAAGAATCTGCCTGCCAATGCAGGGGACACGGGTTCGAGCTCTGGTCCGGAAAGATCCCACATGCCGCGGAGCCACTACGCCTGTACACCACAACTACTGAGCCTGCGCTCTAGAGCCCATAAGCCACAACTACTGAGCCCATGTGCCACAACTACTGAAGCCAGTGCGCCTAAGAGCCCATGCTCTGCAACAAGAAGCCACCGCAATGAGAAGCCTGCGCACCTTAACGAAGAGTAGCCCCCGCTCACCGCAACTAGAGAAAGCCCGAACGCAGCAACGAAGACCCAACGCAGCCAAAATAAATAAATAAATTTATTTATTTATTTTTAAAAATTTATAGGAAGATAAAAATATCTAGCATCCAACCAGGTAAAATTCACTATGTCTGGAATCCAACTAAAAATTACCAGAATTGCAAAGAAGTATGAAAACAACACCCATAGCAAGAAGACAAATCAATCAACTAATTGATTAATAGAATAGAAGAGAATAAATATAGTAGCAAAAAGCTGAAAACATCTTACATGTCCAACAACAACATAATGGATAATGGTAAATTATCGTACAGTCATATACTGGAATACTCTACAGCAGTAAAAAGTAAATGAACCAGAATGATCATGTGAATGTGGATGACTTTAACATACAGCTGAATGAGGGAAAAAAGCAAGTTGTGGAAGAACATACACAGAATGCAATACCATTTACATGAAGTTTAAAAACTTGTAAAATAAGCCTATATACTTCTGAGGGATACATACACATACAGCAAAAATATAAAGAGACAATTTTTTGAAAACCTCTTAATTTAGGATAGTGTTTACCTCTCAAGGAGAAGCTGCCAGCTGCCGACCTAATAACCCTTCTTTTCTTACCAGCAGAACCTACACTTTGATGGCAGTGAAAATGATCTCTGCTGATAATTACTATTTCCAGTACAATTCTGGTCTCTGGGATGAAAGTCATTGGATGGGCCTTCCTGAAAAGCCCTTTTGCCAGCAGTGTTTCCTCCTTCATGGAACTCGAATGTGATGGCTGCAGCTCCAGCAGCCATTCTATCATGCATGGAAACGAGGGCCACAGCCTAAAGATGAAGGAGCACGAAGCTAGGACAGCCTGGGTCCCAGGAATGCCTGCCCCAACACTTATTACCCGAGAGAAAATATATACTTGCCACTTTTATTTGGAATTTCTGTCACATGCCCTTTATCTCTAACTGAACCTGGCACACAGCGGGCTTCAACAGCGTTGTTAATGTTTTATTTTGTAAGCTGGCTGGTAGATACATGCGTATGCATTATATTAATCTCTAGGCTATTTTTGGTGTTCTTTATGCTTTTTCGTTTTTCAGTCTTTCTAAAATGCTCAAATTTTTAAATGCTCATTTAAAACTCTTAGCCCAATACTTAATCCTCAGTAAGATTTTGAAGGCTCGATGATAAAATATATGAGAAATGCCTACAGTAGGCAACTCAATGAATAAACTGAACCAGAAATAAAAAGAAAGCTTCCTAGAGTCACCAAGCTAGTAGACGGTGGTGCCGGAACTCAAACCCAGTTTTATCTGACCTCCAGTTCCAAGCAATTCCCAATACACCCTAAGTTAATGAGTAAACACAACTTTGCCTTGAAGATAAAAGTGTCTCATAATAAACTAGTTCTGGCTTATAAAAATCAACAGGAATAGAGCAGAGGTTAAAGTGCTATTTTAAAATGAAAAGGCTCATTCTTTCTTTAAGAAAATCTATTCAAAGAACATCATGGGCTGTAAGTGGATTTTGGCAAAAAACATTCTTTGGATCTTAAAAAGCCGACTTGATGTTAGTTTATAACATAAACGTGGCACCTGAATTGCTGTTCGGGTTTTAATGAGCTGGCATGCAGGATAAGAAACTCTCATGTTGTGTATTACTCGACCACACAAACAGGGAAGCTTTGTTTAATCTTGACAGCTCCCACTTAATTCTCCCTAACTGCCTTCTGTTCAACCACCCTTGTCTTCCGATTGGTGGGAATAAATCAATTTGCGTCAGCTTGAGTAGATCAAATTTATTAAACTCTGAAAACCAGTTACTTGAGGGCTACCCTGGCAGGTAAACAAATGAATAAACAGAGAGAGACTGTTTGGAATGGTATGAAAAATTATCTATATAGTTTATTCTGCCTGGGTGGCAATACCAACTTCAAACTCTCTTGCCTTTCAGATTTACAAGCTGAAGACAGCAAAATGAAGCTTTCCAAGCAAATCTGAACTGTCTGAACTACCATAAATTCAGTACAGTGTGAGTTTATCTTTAATCTTTTTTTCTTATTTTCCTATTACTTTATCAAACACCAAAAATATTTCTCTGAAAAATTACTGGATTTCTTAGCATGCTGTTATGGACTGAATGTTTATGTCCCCCGCCAAATTCCTATGTTGAAATTCTAACCCCCAATGTGATGGAATTAGGAGACTGGGGGTGGGGGGGCTTTGGGAGATAATTAGATCATAAGGGTAGAGGTCTCATGAATGGGATTAGTGCCCTGGTAAGAACTGACCCAAGAGAGAGCGTGTTTCCTCTCTGCTCTCCACATGTGGGGATTTAACGAGAAGGCGGCTGTCTGCAAACCAGGAGAAGGGCCCTCACCAGACCCCAGATCAGAACAATGCATAAGCAGAGGCACCTGGACAGCAGTGCTGTGGAGAGAGCTTCCATTAAGCTCTGCTTCCCAGCTCCCCAGAGCTGGTCAGTTCCTTCTGCTTTCCAGATGCCTATTTTTCAGCTTTTCCTTCAATCCTGTGAACCACCTCTTATTCTTTCCATTAATTGCTTTTATTTTTTTCTTCTTAAATTGGCCACCGGGTTTCTGGTGCTTTGCAGCCAAAGAACCTTGAGCAACAAACTGAAATGCCCTCCTCCCTCCTCTAAGCAGATTCCTGGGATACCTTCTGGTAGATGACACCAGCCCATTCCTGCCTTCCCGCCTCCACCTGCACACATTTATGGGGACAAGTGCCTGTCGCCCATGTCTATACAGCATGAACTTAAGCACCTGGCAGTGGCTGGGTGGTGTCGGGAGACATCTGACCCCAGCTGAGCCAATCACACGTTCTCTTCTGGGAGTCTGAAATTGGACCTTTTGATTTCGATGCACCTCAATGAAGAGCTGAGATGTGAAATAACGTGAAGGCAGACGGGGATCATCCTGTACGTGCACCCAAGCCGAGAAAGCTGTCTTCCACAAAGCAGAGGCCAGGCAGACCCAGGGATGCACAAGTCACTGACGGATGCCCTTCCTGTCTCTGTCCCCACACTTCCTTGCCTTCCACGGTCTCAATGCACTCCTGCCCTCGGATTCCATGAAATCCTCCTGAGACCCAACCCCCTGCCACCCCTACCCTCAGTGCTTATTTTTTTCTCAAGCTAGTCTGAGTGGGCTTCTCTTTCTTATAATAGAATCACCTTTCTTCCACATCCTCATAAACTCCCTCTTTCTCCAAAATCCCCGACGCCCACCCCACCATCCTGTCCCCACTGCACAGGCTGATTTGAACATAGGCCCTATTTTCTACATGGAGCCTGTGCTTGCTTTGCCTGGATCACACGCCCTGTGGGAGCCCCTCACCCCCGTATGGTTAGAGTCTAGCCTTTGGGAAATCGAACCCTATTTAGTGACTGATCTAAGGAAAAGAGGAAATGCGGATGTTCCTCCAGTGTGGAACAGGTTCTCATGGAGAACCTGGACAAGAATGAACCACAACAGCCAAGAACGAGGCTCTGCGTCACTGGAAAGTTTAATTGTGGTCATTTCTTTTATAGTGCATGCAACCTCCCTGGGGTTCTTGACCCCTTTCCTCTCTGGCTGTAGGTTCTTTAAGGCTCTGATTCTTTCTTTCTTTGTGTGGCACTCTTTGTCGGATAGAAGAAAACAGAGAGATATTTGGTCCTCAAATTGCATCTCAATAACGGAGAGCCACTCCCAGGTACACTGTGCCCTTTGAATTCAGTCATTTGAGGTTTCATAGTCTCAGTGTTGACGACAAATGAAATAGTAAATATAGGTCTGAAAACCTGCTTTGTCTCTAGATCATTTTGACAGGATGCTTTCAAGCCAAACCAAAACCAGATTGAAGCCCTCTTAGTTCAAGGTAGCTTTCACGAGCAACTGCTTGTTGGTTTCGGGGGGAGGGGGATGGGTTCCTCCTCCTATGAGAAGCCTCCCCCCACACCGACTAACAGCAGTCATATTCAATACACTGTTGGGGGGAGCACAATTTCTAAATCTGATTAAACAAACTGAGGGGATGGGTGCACAGTACAAGTGCATTCTTGGCCTTAGAAAAGGATAAAGTGCAGAGGCCCTCTGAGATCCTCTGCTGCATTCTATTTATACTATAAATAGAATTTTCACAGGTACTTCTCTACTGCCTGTGAGGAAGAGGCCAAGAGGGAGAATACCAGCTCTTCTTTGACCTCACAGTAGATCAAATTAAAGAAAGTATTAAAGTACAGCAGGAAAAGGTGGGGTCAGACTCGCTGTAAAACTTCTGCACGCTGGAAGTGGTGGGGCAGGAGCCATATTCCAGACTAAGATGAACAGTTTTCTCTCTCTTCCTCTCTCTTTCTCTCTCTCTCTCTCTCTCTCTCAGGCATGAGGCAGCAAAAATGGGGTCAAACGGTCTCCAGTGGGTGTCTTTTGGCATTGAAGTTGCATCATCTTTATGACTACGATCACAGTGACCCTCATGGATTACCTCTGAAATTCTCTCAGGGTGACCCTCTTACGAGTATTTCAATACACATCTTTATATATCTACCAGCTATGCAGTTAGATCACTTTGGGAATGGGTCTAAATACTTTTGAGAAGGTTCATATCCATACAGTAAAATTAATTCCCTCTCTGTTGCTTTATCATATGAAAATGGCTAGACACATTCAGCAAATTTGGAAGATATGTTTCAGACAGTATGACGTAATACCCAGGTTAAGTGGCATATTTGAAATTTGTACTAGGGGCTCTGCCAGGTGCCTCGAAGAAGCAGAAGTGGGTTCAGATGCAGATCCTCTGAAGTAGGTACAATGATACGTCTGTAGAGCAGGCGATTGGGAAGGCATGCTGTCCATACTGAGAAGCTGTGGACGCAGGCAGCTGTGGTTTTAAATAAGAGCCCCAAACGGAAAGTCACAAGGGCAAAGGCGGCAAATGAGAGGATCGATCTGCAACAGAGCTGCGTCTGTGCAAACTGCTCCGGGTGAAGCAGCAGCAGAGACGTATTTATTTAACAACAGCTAGTGATCCTCCCGAGAAATGCCAGGAAAGCCAGCCATCGACAAAATAAATCAGACAAAAGTAAGCAATTAAAGGGTATTATGGGAAGCTTAGGGTACAACTTTAACCCTTGAGATGGAAGTTATAGACCTCAACTACGCTGCTCTCCCAAAATATATCCCTGATGGGTTCTTTTCCCTATAGAGTGGTGAACATTTATATTAAATGCATGGATCAACCATTTTCCAGGTCTCGCTTCTGAAGTTTTTAGTTACAATGCCCTGAAAAATGTTTTTCTTCATAAACTACCATCTAGGTCTGGGAGAACCCTACTGTCACACATCGAGGATGACCACCCATCTCAGCTTGCCCAGAACTGAGGGGTTTCTCAGGATGGGAGACTTTTCGGTACTATTACTGGGATAGTCCCCATCAAACCAGGCTGGCTGCCTGGCTGGCTGCCCTAAATTGGAGCAATACAGAACTCTAAAGTACAACTACAAACATCACCACGGATGCTAAAAGAGCATCATATTTTGCAGTCTGCCTATAGGGTCTGCCTACCTGAATGGTACAGAAGGACCTTAACACGCTTGAAAACAAAAACTCGTAAATAATTCTCGGGAATGTAATGTATAGCATGGTGATTATAGTTAATAATGCTGCACTGCATATTAGAAAGTTGTTAAAAGAGTCGATCTTAAAAGTTCTCACCACAAGAAAAAAAACTGTGTGACTATGTGTGGGGACAGATGTTAACTAGACGTATTGTGGGGATCACTTCACGATACATGCAAGTATCAAATCATTATGTTGTATGCCTAAAATGAATATAACATTACATGCAAGTATACCTCAATTTAAAAAAAATATTCAAATTCAAAAATGAAAACAAAAAAGAAAATAAAGGCCCACATGACTTAATGCCTTGGGTTATTTTATAGATGGAGCCTCAGACCCCAGGCACTGATATTCCACATGGGGGTCTTAGCAGCAGAGATGTCGTGAAGGAACAACAGTTTACACTGGTGACGAGCTGCATTCCATCCAGATCAAACCAGTCCTAGTGATCAACCAAACCAGTCCTAATGGCAACCTTTTAAAAAGTCCTCCTAGCATGCTGTCAGATGACGCCAGATGAAAACGCTGTCATCATTTACAGGAGATGGTGGTGTGTCAGAGCATTTGGCTGAAAAGACCATGTTTCCAGATAAATTTGGTAGCTTGCTAGGGCTGCTTCAAAGCACAGCAAAATCTATGGCAAGGAAAGGCAGAAGAGGAACTAGTCATTTGGGCGAATCATGTGATCAAATACCCAGTTTTCATCACAGGGCTCTCTTGGCTGTTGTTTTTCCATGTAAGCTTTCAGAATATTCTGAATAAGAGCTGCAAGGTCAAAGAAAGAAAAAACAAAGCCCCTTTCTATTTCTCACATTTCCACTTCCTGCAGGAAAAAGGACGGGGTACTACTGCATGGTCCAGCATGGCATCAAGTGAGGATAAAGGAAAACAAGCGAGGACATCACTCTCTTACTGCTGCCACCAAGGTCTGTCACAGACCCTGTAATTAACAACCTTGTTTGATCCTCCAAACAATCCAGAAACATAGATACCATCTCCTCTGGCTTCCAGATAAGGAAGCAGACGCTCAGTGAAGTCTACGACCTTGCCCACAGCCAAATAGCTCTTAAATGACACCTAGTCTTTTTTTTTTTTTAATTGGAGTATAATTGCTTTACAATGTTGTGTTAGTTTCTGCTGTACAATGAAGTGAATCAGCTCTATGTACACCTATATCCCCTCCCTCTTGGACCTCCCTCCCAACCCCTACATCCCATCCATCTAGGTCGTCACAAAGCACCAAGCTGAGGCTCCTGTGCTTTACAGCAGGTTCCCACTAGCTATCTATTTTACGCATGGTAGTGTACATATGTCAATCCTCATCTCCCAATTCATCCCAGCCTCCCCTTCCCCCACCCCACATCATGTCCACATGTCCGTTCTCTACATAAATGACACTTAGTTTTTTGGTTTTGTTTTTTTGGCGGTACGCGGGCCTCTCACTGTTGTGGCCTCTCCTGTTGCGGAGCACAGGCTCCGGACGCGCAGGCTCAGCGGCCATGGCTCACGGGCCCAGCCGCTCCGCGGCATGTGGGATCTTCCCGGACCGGGGCACGAACCCGTGTCCCCTGCATCGGCAGGCGGACTCTCAACCACTGCACCACCAGGGAAGCCCAATGACACTTAGTTTTAACCCAGGTCTCCCTCCTTCCAAAAAGCTTATATGCTTTGAGCACCTGCCATGTGTCAGATACTGTGATAGGTTCTGGGATACAAATGGATAAATGGCAGAGAACCTGTCTTCAAGAGGTTCACAAGCTGGGAGAAAATACAAGAAGAAGCACCGTAACAGTCATTACAATGACGGAGTGCTTATAAGGTGCCAGATACTGTGCGAAATGTTTCCCAGGCAGTATTTCAGTTAATCCTCCCACCTGTTCATAGATACACCTATCACTTGGCATGTTTTACAGAGTCTGAGGCTTAGACAGTTGAGTAACTAACCCAAAGTCACAGTGTGAATTAGTCACATCTTCTGACTCCAAAACCCAGACTCTTCATGGGACGGCACATCAGACAGATGCAGAGGATGGTCTGAGCTTAAAACCACATCAGTGAAGCAGACCACCGAGTTTAAGGCAGAAAGAATCACTAAAAAACTGGTACTTCTAAGATAGGAAGTGGAGCTGAATCTCAAAAGAAGGTGTGATGATGAGGATGGCAATGACGGCAGCATAATGAAGACCGAGGGTAATGCGGGGGGTGGTTCAGCCACTGTTTATTCAATGCCTCTGTTGTGCCAGCCCTTGTATCAATACGTCCATCATCTCGCCTCATCTCCACAACTAGCCTCTCAAGTGGGTGCCACTGTCAGTCTCATTTAACAGAGGAGGAGGCCAAGGTCACATGGCCTGTGCTCTTGACCAGCACCTCTGCGGACACAAGGTGAAAGGAACAAGGGAAACACACTCCACCTCCGGATGGGAGAGCTGCGAAGGCATGCTGCAGGGTGGGGTGCAGGACTGAGGCCATTTTGTGATAAGAACACCACAAGGGTGATGAGGCTGAGTATATGACGCAGGAGAGGTGGAACAGGTGGGCAATGAATGGGACCGTTTGATGAGGGCCACGCTGTAGAGAGCACACAAGGAGGCAGCTGCACGAGTCCTGGCGTGAGTGTCTGGGGCTGACAGGACGGGGGGGCAGGGCTATAGGGGGACTGGGCAGGACTGGGCAGGAGCTGGGTGCGGAGGGAAAGACGGCTCAGGGGACTTCCCTGGTGGTCCAGTGGTGTCCAGTGGTTAAGACTCCGCACTCCCAATGCAGGGGGCCCAGGTTCGATCCCTGGTCAGAGAACTAGATCCCACACGCCTTAACGAAAAGAGCCCACACACCACAACTAAAGATTCCACATGCCACAACGAAGACCAGGAACAGCCAAGTAAGTAAATTATTATTTTTTTTTAAAGAAGAATGAATTCAAAAAGGTCACATCCTTATGACTGAGGGAACAATGAGAAGGAAGCTCTAAGAAGAGAGTAGGTTCGGTTTTCACATGATGACACTGAGGGGGAGAAGCACAGAGCAGAATCTGCCCCAGGGTGGTAACTGGGCAGCACTAGAAGAAGGTGCCGTGGAAGCTTCCATCAGTCAGGTTCTTTGTTGCACACAACTGACTCTGGCTAGTCTGAATAGAGAAGCAATTTATAAAGGATATCAGGTAGCTGGGAGTCTTACAGAGAGCTGGAAAACCAGGTCTCGAGGCTAAGAAGGCAGCACCTCCAATCACATTCAAAAATGCTTCCAGGAAAAAAAAAAAAAAAATGCTTCCAGGGAGAAGCGCTGGCCTGGGCACAGACGCTCCCAGGCTGCCCACTGACACAGTTGATGGTGATGCTGGATGTGAATAATGCTGGGACCCCGCCCACTGCTGCCCCCTGAAGGTAGACGCAGCTGCCAACCCCTTCACCGGGACAGATCCTGCCCCCTCTGTGTCAACAGCTGAAGATTCAAAATCTGCTTCAGGGGGGTCTGGGTGGTTGGGACGGGGTCACAAGCCTGAGTCCTAGCTGCACGGGAGGCTGGAAAGAGCAACAGGGCACCTGGCTTCAGTCACAGCAGGTGGTTTCTGCCTCCCTCCAAGACACACACCGGAGGGAAAGTGCGGTTCAAAGTAGTGGAAGGTCAAGACAAAGGACAAATGTCCATTGCAAGTGCCTTGTTCTGTCTTTTCTAAATAACTGATGGTTAAATTTGCCTTTCACAGGTAGAAACATTTTCTATGTTTCGGAATGAACAAAGAGTTTAAGATGGCAATGCTAAGATTTGGGACCTGATGGCAACGTTCATCTTCAGAGGAGTCTGGGGGCTGCTGTAATGATACGGTCTGTTTTTCTGCTGTTGGGGGCCCAGTGGCCCCGGGGCAGCAGACCTGGTCACTGAGAATAACAAAACTGTGTTCTGCTCAGAAGTGTTGCGAAGCTCCCACAGCATGTGCCAGTGTTTGGAGATCCCTGGATTAGGGACTCTGGGGACTACTTTTAATTTACCGACAAGGAGAATTTTAAAATGTGACATCTTTGAGTACCGCTGCCCTGGTCTATTAAACAAAGAGGAGCAATTCTCATGGCGGCATCGTCCTAGTAACCTAAAGCTGATAGTGCTGCGGTGGCCCAGGGCCGGCAGGATGGCCTCGACTGCGACTAAGCGGCGCTTGTTTCCACTCACAGAAACACGGCTTCACCCCTACTACAGAGCTGCATCTGGAATACGGAGACGGACCATCTTAGATTTTGTAGTTTTGGCTCCAAAAGCACAGCTAGGGCCGTCATCAGATTCCCCCAAGGAGGGAACACTTGTCCTCCCCCTCCAGCACCTCTCTCCCTAGTTTCATGCGGCCTTGGCCTGTTGGTTGGCAGCAGATAAGGAACTCACTCTAGGACGGCTGTAACTCCTTGAGGGTCCAGTAAAGGGAGTCTAGGCTCACAGTTACTGAATGGACCTCAGCGCCAGCAACACCTCCCCAGCAGGCGGAGCTGGGCAAGCTGTCTGACCTGACAGTTTGCTCATCTGGAAAAAGGGATAAAAGCACTATTCTTTGATCATAACACAGCTACCTTAGTGGCTCTGCACTACCACGAGCCCTACTCTTTAGAGTACACGCTCTTCCCAATTGCTGGTGGCCACTGAGTTGACCTAACGATAAGGAAGGAATCAAGGAAGACTGTTTTTTGAAGTGCTTACATAAGAAATAATAGGCGGCTACAGATACTCAACTAAACTTAGTAAATTTGCTCTTTATTTCCCAAAAGTTTGGGTTTTATTTTCAGACAAAAATATTCTTAATAAAAACTGTGGGGCTTCCCTGGTGGCGCAGTGGTTGAGAGTCTGCCTGCCAATGCAGGGGACACGGCTTCGTGTCCCGGGCCGGGAAGATCCCACATGCCGCGGAGCGGCTGGGCCCGTGAGCCATCGCTGCTGAGCCTGCGCGTCCAGAGCCTGTGCTCCGCAACGGGAGAGGCTACCACAGTGAGAGGCCTGCGTACCGCAACAACAAAAAAAAAACTGTGAAAAAATGAAGAGTTAAGAATCTTATTAAAAAAAAAATAGGCTCTCAGCTATTTGAGATGGCAAACTGGGGTTTGCCTGAAGGTAGGGAGACGGCCCACTCCCCATCGTCTCCCTTCTACCTAGTGACGAGGGTAGGGATGTTATTTAGTAATGGAATAAAAATATTAAAATATAGGGACTTCCCTGGCGGTCCAGTAAGATCCCACAAGCCACGGGTCACAGCCAAAAAATAAAAATTAAAATATATTAGTTGAGAACTTCCCTGGAGGTGCAGTGGTTAAGAATCGCCTGCCAATGCAGGGGACACGGGCTGGAGCCCTGGTCCAGGAAGATTCCACATGCCATGGAGCAACTAAGCCCGTGTGCCACAACTACTGAGCCTGCTCTTTAGAGCCGGCGAGCCACAACTACTGAGCCCACGTGCCACAACTACTAAAGCCCGCACACCTAGAGCCCATGCTCCGCAACAAGAGAAGCCACCACAATGAGAAGTCGGTGCAACACAACGAAGAGTAGCCCCCGCTCGCCGCAGCTAGGGAAAGCCCGCGCACAGCAACGAAAACCCGATGCAGCCAAAAATAAATAAATAAATAAAATGTATTAGTTGACCATATATTAGGACAAAGGCCTAATTTCCACTTTCCTTAATATTAACATTTGGTTCAACAGTCTATTTCTAAGAATTCATCTCACAGAATAACAACAAAAAGTAAAAGTAGGTAAATGAAATGCAGTCTATCCGTACAATTATTCAGACATAAAAGAGGAATGAAGTACTGACACCTGCTACAATACAGATGAACCCTGAAAACATCATGCTCAATGAAAGAAGCCAGTCACAAAGGATCACATATTATATGATTCCACTTACACAAAATGTCTAGAACAGGCAAATCCATAAACACAAAACGTAGATTAGTGGTTGCCTAGGGCTGGGGATGAGGATGGGGTGGAGGGGTATGGAGAGGAGTGGTTAATAGTATGAAACAAGGCTTCTTTTTGGGTTGATGAAAATGTTCTAAAATTGATGGTGGTGTTGTCTGCACAATGCTGTGAATAAACAAAAAGCCACTGAATTACACATCTTAAATGGGTGAATTACATGATATGGGAATTAGATCTCAATAATGCTTTTATTAAAAACAAAAACAAAACCTAACTAGTGGAAGTAATTGTAGTTACTGGACGGTACTAAACGCCAGACAGTGTTCTGAGCACTTTAAGCTTTATGAGAAGCCTACCAAGTAGTATCATCATTATCTGCATTTTACAGATAAGGAAACTCAGCTACTGAGAGAGAAGGTAAATTGCCCAAGGTTACCCAGTCAGTAAACAAGGGACCCAGGATGTGAATCTGAGCAAGCTGACTTCAGAGCCACATCCTTAACAGCTGCTTGTGCACACAGAGGTGCACTGGTCACGCAGAACACAGGGCACAACATAAATGCCCCCCAGTCAGGGGCAGTTCAAACACAGGCTGGTATCTTGTCCACTGAAAAGAGTGACGCATGTCTATACCTCCTGCTACAGAAAGATAACAGAAATGACATAAACAGATACTGTGTCTTTTTTTCTTCCATTTGTACTTTTTACAAAACACTCTACATGCAAGTGTACATAAGCTTGACAATTTTCTGCCATTTTTCGTGAAAAATTAATAACCATGGGTTTCCTCTAAGAAGTAGGTCAGTGGTGGCTGGAACGCTGACTTTTATCTTCCTGAATACCTTTTAGTACTGTTTGATTCGATTTGATTTTTTGAACGATGAGCAGGGCAGAGGCTACGTAATATTACTCCGGTTTCAAGGCAGCCTTCGCTAACCCACCGATCAGGGCTGCATCCTGCATCTGCTCACAGCACCACACACCACGCCTGGAATCACTCACTAAGGCTGCTGCTTTATTTCATTTATAGAGATTTTTGCTTCCCTCCCCTCTCCCTAACTGGAAGCTTCCTGAGGACAGGCACTGGGCTTGTTTCTTGCTAAGCAGTGCCAGGCACATAAGCAGACCCTCCACATTTATTTGCTATTATTGACCAGACAAACAAATGAGTAAATGAATTAGGGTCGAATTACCTAACTCCAACTGCCAATAGTCAAGGGCACGAGCAGCGATGATGGAACAGGTGGACATCTGGCTGGAAAACACTAGGGCTAGGGACACAGTGGCACAAGCAGCCTTGAGCGGAACTTAAGAAAATGATTTACTCCTTCAATTCAAAACATTTACTTTCATCTAGTCCCAGAGAATTTATGGAGCCATAATCCTTTCCATCTCAAATCCTTTCCATTATCTTTTCCTAATTAATTGAGGCATGTAACTTCATTTGATCTAAATCTTTGCAAGCATAAACGTTACTCACGTGGTGATTCGGCAGCACATAGCTAGCAGATCAAGTTTAATCTGGTTCTACTGGTTTTTAAATTATACATGATATTAAACAAGATTCATTTAACTTTGCATCTAACAGCTACAACTTATTACACTGGCTGCTCCCAGACATTTATAGCAAATCACTGTTGAATCTGTACAGTGAACCAACTTAGGATACAATTAATAAAATAAACTGTTTGACACTATAGGAGCTTTTGGTATGATATAAAATTTAATATTTTTTGGGGAAAAAAAAGATTAAGGAAAGTATATTATCCAAGTGAAATTTCTAAAGCTGCCACCTTACAGATCAATACAAAATCTCTTCACAAGAATATTTATGGATTATGACAGCAGTATTTCACCCAAATAATACATAAAGAAAGGAATAATACATTTTTTATACAACCCAAATAACATATATTGAAAAGAATCTACCATGGTTTTCCAATAAACTATTTCGGAACTGAAGGGAGTGATACATAATTCCAGACATGCAGGTGAGTGTCTAAATTATGGAAGTTACAAAATAGGCATCCTCAGCAGTTTTGGCCTGAAATATATGCTCCCTTTTCTAACCTCTCATTATTTTTTTCATTTCACATTCTGATCACTTGACCAATTAACTGGTAATTGAACTCCTTTGGGATCCTGCTTCTTTTTCCTATTTCATTTAGTTGTAGATAATAGGCCCATTAAGGAAGTGAAATGTCCCAATTCCAGAAAATGAGTATTCAGAGCAAAAACAACGAAAGGAAAGATGTAACTATTCCAATGAGCTAAGCACAAGCTAGAAAGACGTTGGTTTTGTCTACACTGTATTGGTTTGCCAGGGACTCTGCAAGCTTCTGTAGCATCCCTCTGCCGCCTCCAGGAAACCCCCCAGGATGTGGGGGAGGGTGGAAGTGAGCTCCCTAGCTGTTCTGCTCAGTGGCCTGCGCCACTCAGAGGGCTGGCCGGGGTCGCGGAGCAGACTGCCACAGGTTCTTTGCCTAATGGCCTCTACAATCATGGTCTGCTACAAAGCAAAGAAACGGGGATCCAACCTGAGAGAGGTTGTCAGTCCCTAGAACAGGGATGGAAATGCCAATATGACAGCTGTTAGGCTTAGACAATAATGAGCCAGGAAACAGAGGGCTCTAGGAGAAATTTCTTCAAGACGCTGAAACTGATAGAATGCCTAATAGTTTTAAATGTACTGACAGGAGGGACTTCTCTGGTGGCGCAGTGGTTAACAATCCGCCTACCAATGCAGGGGACAGGTGTTCGAGCCCTGGTCTGGGAAGATCCCACATGCCGCGGAGCAACTAAGCCTATGCGCCACAACTACTGAGCCTGCGCTCTAGAGCCCGTGAGCCACAACTACTGAGCCCATGTGCGTAGAGCCCGTGCTCCCCAACAATAGAAGCTACCGCAATGAGAAGCCCGCGCACCGCAACGAAGAGTAGCCCCGGCTCACCACTAGAGAAAGCCCGCGCGCAGCAACGAAGACCCAACGCAGCCAAAAATAAATAAATAAAGTAAATAAATTTACAAAAGACAATTGTTAACTAGCTCCTGTTACTCAGCTCATTTCTTTTCAGGGAATAATCAGAGGTCCACATTTTCCTAGCTACAATTAAGAAGCGTTTTAGCCTTTAATTCAAGGTAGAGTTTCTGCCATTGAGTTTATACTGTGGGCAATTATAACATCCATACATTGACTATGAAGAGAAAGCTCTGACTAGTCAAACAAGAGTATATCCGCATGTGCACATGGATAAGGGCCCTTAACCTGGAGTCCACGGGGATCTGTGAACCTAGATGGGGAAAAAGCCTATATTTTCACTGACCTATAACTGACATTTAGCATTTCCCTCTACTATGAAGTTAGGCAGAAAGCCACAGAGGTATTCACGCTCCTGTGATTCTGTCCACCAACAGAAATCACGAGGATTTTTCATATTCCATTACAGTTGTTGCAATACCTCACAACGTTGCTTAAGCTCAAGCACCACTTTGAAAATACAGTAGTTATTAGCCTTGCTGTTAGACTGTATTATATAACAATAGATCAACAAAGAGGCATGCATTTTACTCTATCAAATAAATTTTAAAATATTTTGATGACTATATTTCAATATAATTGGTTTCTGAGAAACCCCATGCATTTTATTTTATGCATTTAGAAACATTATTATGAGAGGCGGTCCAGAGGCTTCAGCAAGCTGCCACAGGGGTCTGGGCACAGAACAAGCTGAGATGCCCAGCAGCGGGCACAGGGCCTCTGCCATGAGGCCACGTGGCAGATGCTGGCGGGGGCAGGAGGGCGATCACCGCTCCCAGCAGTGCTGCTTCAGACCACACACATCAGAAACAGTGGCATGGACATATATACACTACCAAATGTAAAACAGATAGCTAGTGGGAAGCAGCCGCATAGCATCAGCTCGGTGCTTTGTGACCACGTAGAGGGGTGGGATAGGGAGGGTGGGAGGGAGATGCAAGAGGGAGGAGATATGGGGATATATGTATACGTATAGCTGATTCACTTTGTTATAAAGCAGAAACTAACACACCATTGTAAAGCAATTATACTCCAATAAAGATGTTAAAAAAAAAGTCACAAGAAAAATTTGTAACTATGTATTGTGACAGATGGTAACTAGACTTACTGTGATCCTTTCACAGTATATACAAATATTGAATCACTATGTTATACACCTGAAACTAATATAATGTTGTATGTCAACTGTATCTCAATAAAAAATCCTCTCTCCATGAACAACAAGAACAAAAAAGAAACAACTCTGCAAGTAACGCTCAGTTCCCTAATTAGTAATATCAGGTAAATTAGTTCAAACCACTTTCAATCAGCCCCAGCAGAAGGGAGGCATTGATTGTTCCTGATCGCCTGGATGCTTCAACAGCGCTTATACGCTTATAATGCATGTGAAGGAGCCCGGAAGCCCGGGGCTGGCTGATTGCTCCGGGTCACCACGGCTCAACATTCGGCCCGCACACAACCTGCTGGAAGAGCTGAAGACAGCAGCCCGGCCCAGTCCAGGGCCTGGTGATATTTCAACCAAGGCGGGTCACTTTCTTGCACCCACAGAACCCCCCTTTAATGTTTCTGTATGTTAAGCTGTGTGGTAAATTGTCTTTAAATCATGGCATTTCTTGGAGCCTGGAATATGCACTTAAAAATAACAATGCAAGGCTAATTATACAGCCAAGGAACTGAACATGAGTTAACTGAGCTGCTTTTAAAAACAACAACAACAACAGGAACAAATCCTGTTAATAGGGACAAAAGGGTTTCCGTTCAGTGGAAACTTTCTGAGTACCTAGGGTGTGGTGGGCAGTGCAGGCAGAGATGCTGCTGCACAGCAGAGATGGTACAGAAGGAAAGTGCAGCCAGTCCCTGAGAGGGGTCCTCCTGGGAACTGCAGAGCGAACCGCCTGGTGTTCACTCCCTCCAAGTGCTAGAGCAGGTCCCGAACCAGCCAACCCATTTTGACTTCAAGCCTAAAGAAAAGCTGACCTGAGTACACAAGAAGAACCTCTGCTAGCGGTACTGTTTAGATTATCACTCCTAGTGATGGTGAGGAGAGAGGACTAATCAATTAGGAGATTCCAACCCACGGAACTCACCACAGTTATTAAAAGCCTGACATAAACCTCTGTGTATCAACGTAAAAGCGTTTTCCAGATGGATGCAAGGGGGAAAAGCGAGGCACAGAACAGTGTGTGCAGAATGATGACACTTATGTAAGACCAGGTTGCTCACCAACACACATACTTTTAACTATGGTGACCCCAAGGGATGGACCTGGTTGGGGGTTACGGTTTATTCTAGATACAGATTTTAAATCTTCACAAAGAGAACGTATTCACATATTACTCGTATAATTTAAAAAGCTAATAAAATAACAAAACAGATCCATAGCTACACGAGTTTGAATCCTACAAAAGATAAGAATGACAAAAAATAATACTTTCATGTTTCCATGCGTCCCTATTCCTTATTTCTAGGTCAAGCACAGGTTTTGATCTCTTCTATTCACTTATGTAGCACAGGCATCTGGAACAGTGCCTGGCTCAGAGTAAGCACTCAACAGAGATTTGTTAAATAAATGAATTGATTACTCATCTAATCCAGAAATTCGTACTGGGGGCCTACCATGTGCCAGCTACTTGCTAAGGACCCCGGGAAACATAACAGTGATTCACTTGACCTGCATTCATTCACACCGTTCACATGCCCACAGTGCTGGACGCTTGATGTAAACACACACCAACACAGATACACACACTCGCTGCCCTTTAGGAACTTAGAATTCAGCTTGGGGGAAGGTGAATCATAGAGGCTGGAGGGCAGACGTAAGGCCTTTTCCTGGCCACAGCCTTAATCCTGGCTTTGGTTTTCAAAAGTGTGCCTCTGAGGCTTTGCTTATCATAGTCTGTCTTGTACCAGAATTACGTTCACATGTTTGTGCCTGCCCAGCTGGGGAAAAATAAACACCAACCTTCCTGGATTGTGTGAACACAGAAGGACAAATGGCTTATTCTCTGCCTGAAGCCCAGCGTACCAAAGCATTCCATCTTGCTTTATTTCCCAATTCTACCCATTCATCATAGAATTAGAAATCTAAGTGGGGAAGAGCCTGATGGCCATTTAGCCAGGGCTACTCTTATCTGGACCTTGGCCTAGCCCTTCACATCTAATTTAAGGTGAGGGGCTACCAAACTAGATGAAATAGAACCTTTCAGCTCTCGCTTGGGTCTTGCAGGAAAACCACAATTCAGCGGTTCTGCTTTACATTCCCAGAGTGTCTCCCATCCTAAACACCATGCCACTAATCCCCTTAATCTCCAGCCTTTTGCGGCCATATCTGCAGAAGCCCAGTCCTTCTCTACCCTGAAGTGAAGATTCTTCCACCTAAGTGGATTGATTAGTCTGCACTTATCTGTAGCAAACATCACCTTTGTGTACATACCCTCTCTTTCAATTTGTCAGAATGATTTCTGAACGCAACTCCATTTTCATATTCAGTCACTTTGGTCCCAACAGGAATGGTCCCCAAAATTCAAATATAAGATGCCTGGGAACATTTTTAACTTTGAAACTAAAATGTGGCCACGGTGCAATGGGTGTACACAAGTGAACTTGGGGGTGTGACATTAAATGGGAAGGAAGGAAGAGCCTTCTGCTTCTGGTGATGAAAGGTTTCTTCATCTATAAATTCCAAATGATCAACACTGCAGATTCATGTGTTCTTATCCAAAATGCTTTGGGCCAGATCTGGTTTGAAATCTGGAGTTTTTCAAACTTAAAAATAGCAATACCAGGCAGAGGGCACATATTAAATAATGCCTCCAGCTGGGTCTCAGGCACCACCCCATCATGGAACACGGTAATATTTCACTAGCAAAATATATGAATGTTCTAAGTAGGATAAATAGAGACTATAAATAGCTTCATGTCAGTTCAGGTCAGTTTTGTTGCCAACTGAGTTAGTTCCAAACTTAAGCAAAAAACGTTTAGGTGTTCAGAGCTTTGTGAACTTTGGAATGGCAGATAAGGGACCATGCACACAGACAGGACCCAAAGAACCAGCGCTAGCCCTCCTGACCTTTCTGCATAAAGATACTTTTAAAGCATATAGGTGTGGCTGCTTTCCTGAATATTTCTGTCAGGTTCTGTTTGGGAAGCCCTGCATAGCAGAGGTCATTCGGCTTTAGTTATTCAAACTGTTGTTTAGAAAGCAAAATAAAAACCTACAAACTTAAAGCATTTCCCTTTGAAGCTGAGCACCATTATCTTTAAAAGCTAAAGTGAATTTTCACAAACCACTTGCACACACACAAAATGGTACGTAGTACACAAAGAAGCCAAACACCCAGGCACTGTGCATATCAGTCTATTAAGTGCTTCTCAGACTTAATTGTCCATAAGATTCATCTGCGGATCTTGTTGAGATGCTGATTATGTCTCATTAGGTCTGGGTGGGGCAGAAATCCTACATTTCAAACAAGCTCCTGGATACAGCTCTGAGGACCAGCCTTTGAGTAGCAAGGCTGCAGCAGAAGTGCATTAAGTTTGGAAACAGACGAACCTGAGTAAGATCCTGACTCCACCACTTACAAGCTAAGTGACCCTGGGAAAATGGAAATAACAATGACACTTTTTCAAGCCCATAATGAGTGAGCTAGCAGCACAGTTCCTGGCACATAACAGACCCCGAATTCATCCTTTGCCAATCTGTGGTTGGCTGAATAATGGTCCCCCAAAGATGTCCACATACCAGTCCCCCAAATCTATGAATATGTTACCTTACAAGGCAAAAGGGAATTTGCAGATGTGATAAAGTTAAGGATTTTGAGATGAAGAGATTATCCTGGGCTATCTGAACAGGCCAACATGATCACAAGGGTGTTGATAAGAGGGAAGCAGGAGGATAGGAGTAAGAGAATATGAGAGGGTGAATCAAAGGTCAGTGAGGCGAGAAGATGCTATGTTGCTGGCTTTGAAGACAGAGGAAGGGGCCTTGACCCAGGACATGTGCACAGCCTCTAGAAGCTGGAACCTCCCAGAAAGGATGCAGCCCTGCACACCCATTTTATACTCTGTCCTCCAGAACTATAAGAGAATAAATGTGTTGTTTTAGACCACTAAGTCTATAGTAATTGTTTACAGCAGCCATAGGAAACTAATACACCACCTATTGAAATAATGCTAACGCAGGCTTACCTCACTTTATGTAACAGAGGACTTCCTGGGGCTGAATCAACTGAAACATCATGTAACAGCTGCCCCAGTGGAGGTCAGTAAACAAAGAACTCTTCAAGGAGACTTTGTATCAAGGAAGGAATTCCTCCCGCTTTATCTGTTTTGTTTGGTTATAGCCCTTGCTACCAAACAGGGACAGACACACCAACCCATTGCAAAGACTAAAGGGACTCTCCTGCTCTCTAACTGTATCATCACATTCCAGCTTCTCATGTAATTGTCGAAACCTAATAAGGCTCCTGGGGACAGCATCAGTGGGTCGATGCCTCAACATCAGGAGGACCGAAGAAAGTCATCCTGGGCTCAAGAGTGAAGGATTGAAAATCAATGGTCTCAGTATTTGTACAAGTCTTCATTTGCTACTTATAATGTGGTTTATCCCACAGAGACGCTTTATAAAATAAGAAAATACCAAGATAACCCAAAAGACGCCTGCAGAATGAAAACTGCATATGTTTCAAAACTAAATGGGCCTTGTCCTGCATTTCTCAGGCTTTTTCCTGCAGGCCTTGGCACCAACAGCACCCCTTAACCATCCTGGGTTTTACACTTCCCTTACCAGACTCTAAGCTCCGTGGAAGGGCTGGTCTCTCATTTCTAACTATCGTATCCACAGCATCTGTAACTGACACTTAGTTTGCACACAATAAATGTTTGTAGATGAACGAATATTATGATGGATATTTATAATAGAAAAGCATATTCGGACTTTCATTAACAAAAGCATTACTTGTAAAGTTCTTTTTCTCCAATTTGAACTTAAAACTACTTGGCCCAAGATATTATTTATGGTGGAATTAAAAGTATGCTCTCCGATTTTATCTGCCTATTAATATATGCATTTGATAATTAACAATGTGCTAAGCAGTCAAAGCAAATAATTACTTTTCTAATGTCTGCCCCTGCGTATGAGCTAAATGAGGGGGAAGCCACTAATTGCATATTAAAAAACGCAATTAAATGCAAAAAAAAATGGTAACTAGATTCAAAATGTTTTGTTTAAACCTCAGACCACAATATTCAAAAACAGTTACAATCCTTTCACTGGGTCAGTTACAATCCCACAAAACAGTCCAAATCTTCAGAATTCTGTTCGGGTCACAATGAATATAAAACAAGTTCTCAAAAGTTTGCTAGTTCACATTTTCGAGGTCTTCTGACCAACTGGTAGGGTTGATCATAAAAACTCTATCTTTTAATTTACTTATGTTCAGTACACTTTATTTAAGAAGCAGTGTAATCACATGGAATGCTTTTATTTTAAACCTTATTTTGAAATATGACTGAATACATTAACATAATTCAGAACAAGTCAGTAAACATCTACAAGAACATGTTATATAATTCTAGTGAGTCTCATAATATTCTATTTTCAAAGGAAAAAAAAAAAAACACTGGACAGAAAAGCAGTAAATTTGGAATCTGAGGGTTCTCCCTGCTGGCCATACTCCCTAGACTTCAAGGAGAGCCATTCTGAGCAGCCCCTTCTCCATCCTCACACGTTCACTCTGGGATTGTTCTAGATAGGTAGGTTACCAGACAAGTGAGTCCTGGAGGGGAGGAATTAATGTACCCAGGCTTCCTGCAGAGTGCCTTGGATTCTAAAGACATTAGAAATCATAGCAGGACTCAAGAGTCTTGGTTTACAAGGTAACGTTAGCCAAAAACAAACACCCAGAGCAACTAGAGTGTTTTTTGCAGTTGTCTTTGGGTCATCTCTGTCCACTAAGCAGAGACCAAGACACAGACAAGAGTGGTCTTGGGTGCCTGCTCTGCCTCCCAGATGGGCAGGGGCGGTTTCCACTTTCTTATACTTGCTCACTGGGCTTTATCTTTGCCTGGGAGAGAAGGATATCAAAGGAAAGGGGAATAAATAAAGGAAGCGAGTTCTAAAAAGGATCTGTTATGTTCCCGTTCCTACTATCTCACTTTTCTTCAGGGGAACCATCCTGTTCTTCTGACCACTTGGCTGCAGGGGAGCTGACCCCACACCCCGGCTTCATGGGGCTATGTGAGCTGGATGGGTGCTGGTCTGTAACTCTGATTGGACCACTAAGAATAAGGCACTTTCAGGGGCTTCCCTGGTGGCGCAGTGGTTAAGAATCCACCTGCCAATGCAGGAGACACGGGTTCGAGCCCTGGTCCGGGAAGATCCCACATGCCGCAGAGCAACCAAGCCCGTGGGCCACAGCTACTGAGCCCCTGTGCCACAACTACTGAAGCCCGTGTGCCTGGAGCCCGTGCTCCGCAACAAGAGAAGCCACCACAATGAAAAGCCTGCACACTGCAATGAAGAGTAGCCCCCACTCGCCACAACTAGAGAAAGCCCGTGCACAGCAACAAAGACCCAGTGCAGCCAAAAATAAATTAATTATTTTTTAAAAAAAGAATAAGGCACTTTCTTTCTGTTGTGGTTTCAGTAAGAAGGACATAAACCTAAAGCTCCCTGGAGCCACTACCTGGAAAGAGCCTGCATGAGAATAAATTCAACCCAGAGGAAAGCAAGGCTGAGCGAGGAAGAGACCAAGCCCTGACAGCAACCTCTGAGCCCCTGGATCCGGCCGTACCCGAAGCCCAAATCTGCCCTTGGACTTTACAGTCCCATAGGGTAACACAAACTTTAAAAAAAAATTAATCTAGTTCAAGTTAGGTTGTCATCTGAAACTGAAAAAGCACTAACAAATACAGGAGAAATAAAAGCACAAGAAGAAGGGAAACGAAAGGAGAAGATTACGTTTATGGATATGGGATCTGAAAGTAGTTCAAGTTTGCCCCCTGGAAATGAAGAAAGGTGACACGTAGGAAACTGTTCCATTTTTCATAGTCAGCTCAGACCGTAAGAACTGTAGCTCTGCCTAATTACTGTGATTAATCTTGCCAAATTCTAAAAATAAAATGAGCGTGTATTTTCTGATGTTTGATGATACTGCAACCGTCGTGAAGAGAAAGAATGAGCCGTTACTGAATAGAGTCGTCTTTTAAGACAAATGATTATTTTCTGGCTGTGGGGAGAAGACAAGGTCACAATGACGACCCCAGTCTTACCGGGCATGGCATGGACGAGGTCCCCGCACAGAACAAAGAACTTGGGCTTGGGGCCCAGCTTGTTGATAGCCTGGACGGCCTGCTCAGTCAGACGGATCTCCTGCTTCCACTCGTCGCCACCGCTGTCACAGTCCCCAGTGGACCAGGCCTTCATCAGTCCGAACTGTGGGTCTGCACCTTGGATGAAGTAGAACGGGCCTTTCCATTCCCTTTCCTTTTCTTTAATTAAAAAAAAAAAAAAGAATGAATGAAAGGAAGGAAGGGAGGGAGGAAGGAAGAAATATTATAAAATCTGTCAGGGAAAGCACCCAGGTTACCCTGCGAGTGGATACAATATTTTTCTTAAATTAAGTAGGTCATTTTAATAAGCTGCTGTTCAAACACACCATTTTCCTGTCATCAGCCAGAGGATTTTGATTTATACTAATTATGCCTGGACCTGGTGATTCCCAAAGGCCAGGGAAAAACCACATGGGCCGTTAACAGCTATGCAACCAAGCTGTCTGTCTAAAAGCCAGATGGCCAAAATGGAGCACAGAGGCACCACGGCACGCTGTATAGAGGCTATTAATGTTCAATAGTTTTTTAATTAGAATTAAAAATACCCCAAATTGAAAGCTGTCAGAAGTTATTATGTTTAAACGACGAGATGAAGTGCTTTCAAATCGTTTACGCCAGGCTTAATGGCACAATTTGCACTGTTTCAGGGGATGTGACAGAAAAACTTGGAGCTCAGAAGCTCCGGCTATCCGGTGGGAAAGGCGGGGCCAGAAATGAAATCTTAATATGGAAAAAAAAAATGATGCTAACATTTCCAAGGCAGCATGATGTGGGCATAGGTGAGGTGTGAGGCTGCAGGGGAGGGCGGGGGGACGAGATTCTTTCATTCTTTATGTCCTTGGAAAGCACTTAGGTCGCCTGAAGGTAAACTGTCAGGCTGCTCTTCCTATTGGTTCTGCCAAAGCTTCAAGGGCCACGGGTCTCCACCCTGATCTGCCCAAAACACTGCCACCAGTGTCTGCATTTACAGAGCTGGAATGCCCATCAGTGGGTGCGTGGGTTTCAAACTTTTCTTTGGCCACAGAATCCTTTCTTCAAACAAAACCACAGGTGGCTGACCAGTGTTGAAAACACGTAGCCTCCTCTGCCTGAGTGGGTTCTGGGGACAGAGCAGTCTGAACACACCCACTCATCAGCCCAGATTTTATCCTCAGCCCAGAGAGGTGACGTGACTTGCCTCATGGACACCAGCCATCAGCTGCAGGGACAAAACTAACTACCCCACAATCTTGAGACTGTTTTCTTCTCTTTAACAAATGAACGTATTTTGCAGGTGAGCTGAATAAATGGCATTTCCTTTGGAAGTCATGAAGATACTAGAATTTCCCAAAAGCTCCTTGAAGTCATTTCACGTCTTTGTGTTCACTTCACTCATTTATTCAGTATTTACCGAAAGCCTACTGTTTGCCGGGCCCCGTGCGAGGTGCTGATGACACACAAGTGGACCAAGACAGGTGAGGGCTTGGCTCTCGGGGGCTTAGTTCTCACAGAGGGAGAGAGAGCAAACAAGGAAATTCGCAGAGAATAGAGCCGAGGGTGCTAAGGGCTCTGCGAGGATTACGGCGAAAGCAATGGTTAATTTAAATTGGATGCACAGGGAAGGCCTCTCTGAGGTGGGGTCATTTAAGCTGAGATCTAGATGTAGCACCTAAGCTTTTAAAATTCCACGACCACCCTCCCACCCACCATGCCTAGCTTACTATCATCTCAGAATGGATCTCAGGCTTTAGGCCTCCTTTCCTTAATTCCTCTTCCAGAACTTAAGAAGACAAGCATGTAAACAAACAAAATTACCCATCCATACTTTCCAGAACAAATTATGTATGTGTGTTAACCTGCCAGTTCTTGAACTACAGCTTAAAATGCTAGCTGCTCAGTCAAATCACAACCTACCTAAACTCACCCTGAACAAGGACTGCAATGAAACCCTGTTGTGTGCATCTCAGTGCCAAGGACAGCGATCCAGCACTGCAACGGATCTGACTCACACTCATTGAGCCCTTACTACATGTGGCAGAAAGACTCCAAAACACCCCCGCAAGACCCCTGAGTCCTGATACTCACATCCTGTGTGATCCCCTCCCCTCGAGTGTGGGCTGGACTGCTTCTAATAAGCAGAATACAGTTATGGGATGTGCCTTCAGAGACTGGCTAGACCAAGATATGGAAACAACCTAAACGTTCCTCAGTGGATGAATGGATAAAGAAAAGGTGGTATATACATACAACAGATTTTAAAAAAGGAAATCCTGCCATTTGGGACAAAATGGATGAACCCGGAGACACTAAGCTACCTGCAATAAGCCAGTCGCAGACAGACAAATACTGCCTGATCCTCAGCTTGTATGCAGAATCCAAACAGTCAAACTCATAGAAGCAGACAGTAGAACGATGGTTTCCAGGGGCTGGGGGGTAGGTAGGGGAAATGGGGAGGGGAGGATCAAAGTTTCAATTATGCAAGATAAGTGCTGGAGATCTACTATACAGGATGGTGCCTAGCTAACAATACTGTATTGGACACTTAAAATTTGCTAAGAAGGTAGATCTTAAGTGTTCCTATCACACACACACACACACACACACACAACAACAACAACAATAAAGCGGGAAGAAACTTTAAGAGGAGATGGATGTTTATGATAGACGTTGATGGTAGTGATGGTTTCACAGGTCTGTACTTATCCCCAAACTCACTGAGTTGTACACATTATATATGTACAGCATTTCATGGCATCATATCTCAATACAGTAGTTTTGAAAAAAGAGAGAGAGAAGGCTAAAAAAAAGACCCTGACTTTCACCTTGCTCACTCTCCCTCACTCTCTCTCGGAGCCCTTCTCCTGGAGGGAACAGGCTGTCATGATGAGTAGCCTCCTGGAAAGGCCAACATGGCAAGGAATTGAGGGAGGGCTCTGGCCAACAGCCTGTGAAGAACAGAGCCCCCCGCCCTCCCATGCAACAACCTGAAAGAAACCAAATTCTGCCAACAAGCATGGGAGTAAACTTGGAAGAGGATTCGCCCTAGGTGAGCTTTCGGATGAGACCACACCCCAGGTGACACCTTGACGGAACCCTCATGAGGCCCTGCAGCAGAAGGACCCAGCTAGGCTGCACCCAGATTCCTGATGGAACTGGGAGATAGATAATGCACATTAGTTTTCTCAAGCTGCCAAGTTTCTGGGTAACTTGTTACACAGACCCGACTTAAAGGGCCAAGAAGGAGTCAGCAAAACTTCTTCAAGAGCTCAAGGTTGGTGTCATGAAAAAAACTGAGATTCTGATTTGAGTTTTAAAGTTAATTGTTGGCACTGTTCATTTATTTTACTTTAATAATAACCATTTTGCACTGATGAATGCTTTTAGCTATGTTTCTGAGGCAGTTTGCAAAGCTGTTTAAACTGGATAAATTAATCAGGGAGATAGATGACTGTCACCCCAAAGTTGGGGCATAAATCAATCTGCTACAACAACCAGAATTTAGAAGGTTTTCTACAGTGAACCTTTTAACAGTTATAGTTGCCTATCACAAATAGTCATAGTCTCGAAAAGTTGTCCTTAGAGGTATTAAATCTTTCATTTTTACTGGTTTACTAAGTAAAATCTCAGAAAGAATCTCAATTTTATGATGACAAGGTACAAAATAAACAGATTTGACCTAAAATGAATGACAGCTGCATGTCACTGTTCCATCTACCTTATCTATCTAATAAAGGCAACCTGCTGACTCAGGGTTCTGCATTCTCAAAAGCACCTGGAACCTCTTAAAGTTCCTGCTACAGAAGTCTGTGGTGTTTGGCCTCATCTTAATTTTAATCAAGGCTGAATTTAAGATATTTGAGGCTTGTAAGACTTAGTACTAGATGGAGGGATCTTTTGTAAACTTATACCTCCCCCACCCCTCAGAAGGGCAGACTTTTATATTAGGAAAGCGAATTCTTAAAAACATTTGCATTAAATTATTTCACCGAAGTCCAGAATTACCCCAAGGACAGGGCATAGGTATTAGCCGACTGACACCTACAAGGGCCTGAGAATGCTTACGATGATGCCTCCCTTCCAGGGCAGAGCAAATGTCTGGCCCCAGCTTCTCTCTTTAGACTCTGGAAAGCACTGTCCTGGCAGCTCTAACTGTGGAAGTCTAGATGTGGTAAGGACCACCCCTAAAGCAACCTGATACACAGTCAGGGCATTTAAAAACCACTTAAGGGTCTGGTGGTTTATTGCTTGTTGTTTTGTTTTGTTTTTAATTTTCCTAGTCAAAGAACCTAAAGGTGAGACAGCCTGGTAAATGACTGACAACCCATTTGGAGCAGAAGTACCTGGAAATGGAGGCTGAGGGAGAAGGTGAGGATGACGAGAGAGCAGCATTATGCAGGCCGTACTTGGGCACAGGGGGCTGGGCTGGGCCTCCACCTCAGTCCTCAAGGTGTGGCAACGGACCAGCAACATCACCATCACCTGTGAGCTTAGGAAGCCCGCCCCAGACCTACTGAGTCAGAATCTGCACTTTAACAAATTCCCAGGTGATTTTATGCAAATCCAAGTGTGAGAAGTACTGGCATGCAACTAATCAAGGACCTGTTTAAATGTGTTTTATATCAAACAGATGTAAAGTGATTGTTTCCCTAAATTGAAACAACGTCTGGGAGGGGTTTTGCTGTTGTTAGTGGCTGTGTTTTTTGTTCTATTTTGTTTTTTTTTGTTTTGTTTTCTTTTTAACATCTTCATTGGAGTATAATTGCTTTACAATGGTGTGTTAGTTTCTGCTTTATAACAAAGTGAATCAGTTATACATATACATATGTTCCCATGTCTCTTCCCTCTTGCATCTCCCTCCCTCCCACCCTCCCTATCCCACCCCTCCAGGCTGTCACAAAGCACCGAGCCAATATCCCTGTGCCATGCGGCTGCTTCCCACTAGCTATCTACCTTACTACGTTTGTTAGTGTGTATATGTCCATGACTCTCTCCCGCCCTGTCACAGCTCACCCTTCCCCCTCCCCATAACCTCAAGTCCGTTCTCTAGGAGGTTTGCGTCTTTATTCCTGCCTTACCCCTAGGTTCTTCATGACATTTTTTTTTTCTTAAATTCCATATATATGTGTTAGCATACAGTATTTGTCTTTTTCTTTCTGACTTACTTCACTCTGTATGACAGACTCTAGGTCCATCCACCTCATTACAAATAGCTCAATTTCGTTTCTTTTTATGGCTGAGTAATATTCCATTGTATATATGTGCCACATCTTCTTTATCCATTCATCCGATGATGGGCACTTAGGTTGTTTCCATCTCCGGGCTACTGTAAATAGAGCTGCAATGAACATTTTGGTACATGACTCTTTTTGAATTTCGGTTTTCTCAGGGTATATGCCCAGTAGTGGGATTGCTGGGTCATATGGTAGGTCTATTTGTAGTTTTTTAAGGAACCTCCATACTGTTCTCCATAGTGGCTGAACCAATTCACATTCCCACCAGCAGTGCAAGAGTGTTCCCTTTTCTCCACACCCTCTCCAGCATTTATTGTTTCTAGATTTTTTGATGATGGCCATTCTGACTGGTGTGAGATGATATCTCATTGTAGTTTTGATTTGCATTTCTCTAATGATTAATGATGTTGAGCATTCTTTCATGTGTTTGTTGGCAGTCTGTATATCTTCTTTGGAGAAATGTCTATTTAGGTCTTCTGCCCATTTTTGGATTGGGTTGTTTGTTTTTTTGTTATTGAGCTGCATGAGCTGCTTGTAAATTTTGGAGATTAATCCTTTGTCAGTTGCTTCATTTGCAAATATTTTCTCCCATTCTGAGGGTTGTCTTTTGGTCTTGTTTATGGTTTCCTTTGCTGTGCAAAAGCTTTGAAGTTTCATTAGGTCCCATTTGTTTATTTTTGTTTTTATTTCCATTACTCTAGGAGGTGTCATTTTGTTTTTGTTTTGCATATTTTCCTATTCATTCTGACATCCTGCCTATGTCCAGCTCAGGTATTTGGTCCTAAACATTTCTTGGTCTTATCCATTACTGTCTAATCAACTCCCTTTAAATCACCTTTCAAAATCAATTCAGTTTTCTTGGTAAGAATTCCAAGATTCCAGGTAAGAACTTACTCAGGGAATTCATTACTAATTAGTGAGTCCTAACACTTTAGATTTTTCACATGACATCATGACATACAGTGAAAGCACCTGCTAGCAACTGTGTGTGTGCAGCATACACAAATGTGTGTTTTCAAAAGCACAACAGAGAGGTAATTTTCTTTTGTCCAAATTTGATACAAGAATGCAGTCAGGGACTCTAATTGACAACTATGATAAGACCAAGGTCAAATTTTTGAGATAAACTAAGTATTTTGAATGAATGGATTAAAGAATAAAGTGAGTTGATTAAATTAAGATCTCATTTCTGACCCTGATGGTGCTAAAACCAGACTGTAATCTTTTGAAACATTTGACACAAAGCTCTGGATAATGCCTATATGGTTCTTAGTGTTAAGACACAATAATGCATACATTCATTTAACTAAAACACTTCAATCTGCTATGAATAAGAATGTCTACAGTGAATGTAATTTTTTCAATGTTAATTTTTTAAACAAATTCAAAGAGACGGTGTAATAGCCATCTACTGCTGTGTGACAAATCACCACGAATGCAGCACCTTGAAACAAGACACATGATTTATCTCACAGTTTCTGTTGGTCAGGAATCTGGGCACAGCTAAGCTGGACCTTCTGCTCAACATCTCTCAAAAGCTGCAATCAAAGTGTTGGCTGGGGCTGGAGTCTCATCTGAAGACTCAGGTCAGGCAGGATGTGCTTCCCCGCTCACTTAGGTGGCTGTGGACTGAGGGATTGAGGGCACCTGTTCCTTCCTGGCTGTCAACCAGAGGCCACCTGTTCCTTGACACGTGGGCCTCTCCAACGTGGCAGCTCATAACGTGGAAACTTGTTCATCAGAGGCGGCAAGAAAGAGGGTTTGCTAGGAAACGGAAGTTACGATCTTATGTAACATGATAATAGAAGTGACTGCCCATCACTTCTACCAGGTTCAATTCATTACAACCAAGTCGCTAGGCCAGCCCACGCTCAAAAGCAGGGGCTCATGCAGGGAGGCAGGTCCTGTCTGCCACAGATGATAATGTTAACTAACATAATTAACTAATCTCAGGTAACCACAAGTTTAACGTGACCCTCCTGTACTGAGCTGAGTGAGCTCATTTGTTGCAGCCCATCCTATGAAGGCTGAAGGCTCACCTCATACAAGCCCACCTTTTCCCCCTAAAGAACTGGAAATTGTGCTGGAGGGATTCTCAGGGTTACTTTAACCAACACTCTCATTTAACCAAGGAGGGAATACTGAGGCCTGGCTAGGGATCTTAGCCATGGCTCAAGTTCAAGGTTACAGTTTATGAGCAGCAGCATCTCAGTGTTGCCGGGCTGGCCTGGAGAGGAGAGAGCCATGAAGAAGACGGAATGTTCCCTAGGCTGCCTGCAAGTTGCCCACCTCCATAAAGACATTTTTTGTCTCCAAAAAGTTTCCTTTAAATGGCGCATCTTGATGAGTGCGAAGACAGCACACAAAGATAATGCTGACAAGGTGCTCACAGACCCTGCCAACAGCAAAGGGCCCAGGACATCTATTTTCTGTGGGATGCTAACTGGTGATCTCCTCAAGACATTACAAACTTCAGGTCTCTCGATGCGATCTGATTAGCAGGTGTATTCTGTTTGGCACACGCCGTGTTTATAAAATTTTGAATTTGTTGCCAACAATTTACATGCATGAGTTTCATATATACAACTGGCTTTCTGGATTCTCATGGAAAATATGGCCACACCAGGCCCAAATGGAGTGTGCCAACGATTGGCTGGGACGGAGCAGTAACTGCCCCTTTACTGGCATGAATGCTCTGGAATTCACTGCGGTCCACACCTGGCCCCATTCACCACCTGGCCCCTGAAGACATCTGGGATGAGAAGCCCTTATCCACAGTAACCCTTCCATTTTGCTTAGAGGTACAGAAGAGGAGACTCACAAGGGCAAGGGTAAATAACTTGATCAAGACTAACAAGGCGTGAGGGGCAGAACCAGGCCAATTACACCACAGAGCCCTGACTTCAGGGCAGGTGATCACACAAGTGAGATTAAAGAGAAGACTCATCGGCTAGGAGTGCCAAGGTCTGCTCAAATGACAAGCTGGAAGAAAACAAGCCCCAAGCTACCAAAATAAATTGCCATAATTTAGTATGTTACCGTAGCCTGAATCAAAATTTAAGATTAATTGAAAAATACTTTTTAAAGAAAAAACGGGCCTTAGAAGGAAATCTGACTCATCCGTCATATACAGAGTAACAAGATTTGGCCACTTCCAATTTTCAGCTAATGGATAGAGACTGTCATAGAAACAATCTTTCAAAATCGAGGGATGAAAAGGACACTGGATTTGGTATTAAATCATGGTCAGGAAAGGCCTGTGAGTCTCCTTTAAGCATTACTGAGTACAAAGCAACTGTACACAGAAAAGAATCTTAAAAACCTTTTAAAATTCACATGATTCTTTACCATTAAGCCTTCCTATGAGATTCTGTTTATGTGCCAATATCTTGCCTGAAAAACAGACATTCAAATTGCAATTGTTCTTTACAGTTTGCACCTTTAATATCACGAACTAAATGTTTTCTTGAATTTGTCTCTGACAATATATTTCCTCTCACTCATTTTATTATACCTTTTGGGCACATTTTTCAATTGTTAATGAAAGTTGACTTTTTAATATACACCAAGAATCAGAAATCGCATTGATCCTTTCATTCTTACCAGTTAATCAATAACTAACTATAATGCATGCACCCCCCCCCACAAAAGCAAATGAATCACTACTTCCATCGCCCAACTAGGAAAAGGCCTACGGGAGTCAGCCATGTCACTAATCAACACCTAATACTCTAATAATTTATATTTTCATGATGTGCTAAACCTGCCACTTTATAGGCAGCCCCAAATAATTCAAGGTGGAATACAATGACAAACAGCTTTCTTAATTTACTGTTTATAAATTAGAGTCTCATTTTCTAAACCTAGTTTGACTTTCAGAAGACAGAATTAAAATCACAAGATAGTGGTTAAGAAGTGTGAGAGCTACAACACATCACTGCATTGTAAGAATGTTTAAGAATTCAATGTTCTGACTCCTGTTAACGAATCTGACTCAAAATAATACATAAATTGGGACTACAGAGGCCACATTTCTCCACTGGACTGTAAAGTTAGAGAATTAACTCAGCATTAACTGAGAGCGTCACTGTCTTGGGTCAGGCGTCCACCATCCCCACCTGGAGCTACCAAGACAGCTCCATGCAGGACTCCCTGCTCGGATCCATCTCAGTCAATCACTGCCATCGTGACTTTATAAAATGCTCACCCTGGTCATCAAACTCCCTCGCTGAAGGGCCACTACCTTCTAACCTCCATAAGGAAAGGCCCACATTTGCTTTCCCTTTCCAGTATTCTGTCAGCATGTTATCATTTGGTCCCTGGCAGGTGGGAGGCATTCAGTAAACATCTGGTGAAGGGATAAATGAAGATGTCAGTGGATCCTCGCTCATTCCGGCACCTGGTGCTAAAACACAGCCCGAAATTTTCCCAACTGTACCGATTACTGTTCCCACTAGACCAGTGGCTCTAAACCGGGGATGATTTTGATCCCCAGGGCACATCTGATGTCTGGAGACATTTCTGGATATCACACTGGGAGGGGGATGGTGCTTCCGGCGTCCAGTGGACAAAAGCCGGGATGGTGCTAAACATCCCACATTACACAGGGCAGCCCCACAAAAGAATCCAGTCCATGTCAACAGCGAGACTGAAGAACCCTGCACAAGACATACCACAGGATCCCACCACATGGACCCTTCCCTGCTCCTCAAACACGCCCCGTGCTTTCCCGCCCCTTCCTCCAGGGGGTGCTCTCCATTGTACCAGCTCCTCCTGCTGAGGTGCTGGCTATCCTTCCGGGCCCAGCTCACATGCCACTTCCTCCTCCCCGGCAAGCGGATGCAGCTCTGACTCTTCCCCTCATTCAGAAAGTTTGTTCTGAGGACGGGTGTCATATTAGTCACCAGACATTCAACTAGTGGGCAAGGCCACAGGTCCCATTCCTTAAGACCTTACAAGGACTTCCCTGGTGGCGCAGTGGTTAAGAATCCGCCTGCCAATGCAGCAGACAAGGGTTCGATCCCTGGTGCTGTGGAGCAACTAAGCCCGTGCGCCACAACTACTGAGCCTGCGCTCTAGAGCCCACGAGCCACAACTACTGAGCCCACGCGCCACAGCTACTGAAGCCCACGCACCTAGAGCCCATGCTCCGCAACAAGAGAAGCCACCGCAATGAGAAGCCCGCACACTGCAACGAAGAGCAGCCCCCACTCGCCGCAACTAGAGAAAGCCCGCGCGCAGCAATGAAGACCCAATGCAGCCAAATAATAAATTAAAATAAATTAATTAATTTAAAAGAAAAGACCTTCAGAATGGTGGTGAGACAGACAACGAACAGGTCAACAACTAAGCTCATTACACACTGTGCTCCTTGGTACCGCAGAAGTAATCAGGGTGATCACGGACGGAGCAACTGTTGGGTGGGAGAGCTCTGTGGTAGATGGAGGAGTGAGGCAACACAGGAGATCTGAGGACGAGACAAAGCCAGGCGGGGGGCTGGGGAGATGCACCCCAGACAGAGGGCACAGCAAGGACCAGACACTGAGACCAGGGGTAAATATGAATATTGGGGATAAAACAGATCATACCCAGACATGTGGGCTTGGGGAAGGGCTTCAAGCCCCTGTACCACTTCGGGCCTCCATCTCCCAAAGCCCTAACCTTGTTCCAGGACAGCCCAGACTCTGAGGCTTGAGTGCCAGGATCAAATCCCATTTCCACCCTTTACCAACTCTGTGACGTGATGCAAGTTCCTTAACCTCTCAGGGCCTCAGTTTCCTTATCTGTAAAGTAAGAATAACTCACCTACCTCAAAAGGGTTGTTGTGAAGAATTAACTGAGCTAATACATGTGAAGCATTTGGACTTGGCACATACTAAGCAGTCAAGTGTGCGCTTCTATTACCATGACTGTTATCCACGGTAACTCCTACCCGTCTCAGCAGACAGCGTTCTCAAAATCTTACCCATTTCTTTGTTTCCCATAGCACATAGTGGGGCTCAGAAAATATCTGATGGTATATATGTGTATGTGTGTGTGTGTGTGTGTGTGTGTGTGTGTGTGTGTGTGTGTGTGTGTATGCTTTGGTCTTAACATCTTTTCCTTTATATACTGTGGATATTGCTTTGGTTATAAAATGGCAAAGATGGGTTGCTTTACAGCTGCCCAGAAGCTTTGTAGCTAAAGAGCAAACGCCAACGAAATGCAATTTTTGCAGTTTCTCACAGCAGCGATCTGCACAGTGAATCACAATCTAAATGTCTTCAGCAATGCCCCTCATCTTCTCTGGGGACTAATCTTATTTCAGTGGTTAAAAAACAAAAACACACAACAGCAGCAAAACAATCTTCACCGCTTTGGGACTCTTTCTGGTTTAACAATCCAAATGTCCCAAAGGTAAGACTGCCAGAACTTAATGCAGCAGTTAACAGTGTCTTTCACTAGTGGTTGCCTAGGGCTGGGGGGCTGGGGGTGGGTCGGGGTGTGGGGTTTCTTTTTGGGGTGGTGAACATGTTCCAAAATTTGTGGCAATGGTGGTACAGCTCTGTGAATAGACTAAAAGCCACCGAATCGCTCACTTTGAAAGGGTGAATTGCGCGGTATGTGAAGCTGTTTAAAAAAGTAGTGTCCTTCAGGGCCCCTCCGCCCCCAAAATAATTCAGTGCGACAGCAAAATACTCAGAGTCTCCAAATTACGTTCCCTAAGTACCAAAGTGAATTTACCCAACCTCTTCTCAGCCCACATGCATCCAAAAGGTAGCATTTTGAGATACGCAAAAGCTTCTGAGTCATAGCTTGGCTGCCACACTTGCCGTTTGGGGATGAGGGGCCTGCCAGCATCTTTATCTGCAACCCTTCAGAGAAGTAAGAAAGCAGATGCGCCAGGACTACTTGGCCAGGCGGCTTTCAGCATTCCTGGCTTTGGCCAACGCTGTTCTGGACAACGTCTAAGCGGGGAAAAAGACATTTTCCATACCTCTCTCACTTTTCAAAAGCAGAACTCCATTGAGGGTCTGCATGTTTTGGGTGGAGGTTTGCTATGACTTTTGCGCCATTCCCCGTGTTTCACTGCCAAGAGAGCCTGTGGCTGCTGGCCCAGGGGGTGGTGCTTCGGGGAGAACTGGAAGAAGGTGCTCGCTCTGGACAGGGGCAGCCCTGCAGGCACAGGCTGAGCAAACGGAGGCCCTGGATGGGAGGAGAAGGCCACCCTTACTTGGGGCAGATGCAGCTCCGAGAGGGGGCAAGGAGAGGAAGGACCCGCCTGCAAACAAGCACCGGCCCCAGCGGGTGCCTCTGAGTACGGCACCAACTGCCCAGTGGTGCGTGGTTTGCAAGGGTCCTGTTGATTGGCTCAATACCTTGGTTTCTGTTGGTTTTGTCCAGAGAAAACATGATGTGTGTAAGCTGTGGGTTAGGTGGATACACACACATGATCCTGTGGGCATTGTACTCATTTTCATTCATTTATTCACATAATGAAAGGCCACTGAAGGTCCACTACTGCCAGACACTGTCCTAGGCCTGGGCTTCCTGCTCCACCCCCAAGGAATTTATCACCTACGGGCAGGAAAGGACAACAAAGTCAGAGGAGTAAAGACACAACTCTAAGTTGTAACAAGTATCATAAAGGAAAAGAACGGGTGAAGGCGAATGGCAGAGAACCTAACTTAGAATAGGAGAAGCAGCACAGGCCTGAAGAATGAGGAAGAGAGGGAAGAGGAGGGGGACAGAGAAAAGCCACGGCAAGGGCTGACAGACCCAGTTTTTGTTTCAAAGACATGACTCTGGATGCTGTCCAGGGAAGAGACTGGAGGGACAAGAGGGACTCAGAGGCTGCTGGGACTGTCCGGCTGAGAGGCAGGGTAGGTGGGGTGGCCGGGCTCACGGTGGTGGGAGCCGGGAAGCAGCGAAGTAGATGAAGCCCAGGTGTGCCCTGGGGGTGCGTGGATGGGACTGTGGGCGGCCGGGACACGGAGAGCAGGGCGAAGCAGAGGTCAGGAGCGACTCCCAGGCTGCTGGTCGGACAGAGCTAGGGGAGACTGGGAAGGGGCAGACTTGGGGGAAGATGAGGTGCTCCGTCCTGCTCCACTGTATTCTGGGGGCGGGGCCAGAGGGCAGGAAGCCTGAAGAGCTGCGTCCTCCTCTGGATCCTCCCACTTATTAGTTTGGGGCCTGAAATCACCAAAGCGTCCCCACATAGATGAAATCAATGCACTTGTCATCCTGGCTGCTCCTTAAGACAGATCTAGCCAACACTCGGCCTCCTTCTTACAAATGAGGACCTGTGCCATTAGCTTGACAAAGAATTTTCTTCTTTTCCTTTAAACAAGGCTACGTGGGGGAGTCTGGACGTTCTTTCGCTCAACAAATATTTCCTGGGTGTCTGACTCCACATTCTCTTGGTCCTGAGAGTGGCTGGCAGCAGTTCTGGGGCTTCTGGAGTCTCCAGGTGCCCTGGCCCCGTGTTACTGCCCCTTGCTCGTTGGAGGGTTTGACAAAGTTAAAACTCACACACTGCACAAATATAAAAAGTTGTCAGTTAGTCCCCTCTGTGAAGAAGATACTCTCTTAACAGACGTCCACTAGACCAATGTGAAGGAGTCATCAACACTCTCCATGCCTCCACGAAGGCTCTGACCACGGCCCAGGGCAAGCTGATGGCCTTCCCGTGCTCTACGCACCTCTGCCCCGCCCCTCATGGAGTGTCTGTCAGGAGGTGCCCCCAAGTCTGTTCATGCCAGCACTTAGTTTTAAATCACCTAATTTAATCAAACATGTAAGCCAGAGAAATACAAATGTAAAAAGGGTTGTTTCTAATAAAGCAACGACGGATGCTTTGGGAAGACTCAATAAAAGCAAGCTGGTAAAAATAAAATACTATTGAATTAGGTGTCGGGGAGGCAAGTGTGAAAGATCTGATGAGAAAGTGTAAAGCTAGAAGAATCCTTCGCTCAGACTGCTCTTTAGGTGATTTTTAACTGACTGCTCCACTGGAAAAAAACCCAAACTGGAAAAGATTTGCTATGGGTGTTGTTTATGCAAGAAAGGCTCCCGGGCAGGCCCATCTGTAAACCCATGCTCCAAGACATGACCTTGGCCTGACCTCAAAAGATCAGTAACTGAATTTACATTTATAGTTTACATTACAATGAAATGTCAAAAATGTGTAATTTTTTTAATGATTCCCCTCTTTAGCTTATTTTTTCTATTCATTGACAAACTACCAGGCTTCTACTGTGGTTAAAAAAAAAAAAAGGAAAACTTCTAATAAGACGCTTACTCCACATCATACGTAAAAATTTATTCAATAGGGACCCAGACCTAAATGTAACAGCTCCAACTATAATACTCTTAAAAGAAAACACAGGAGTAAATATTCACAATTTGGGTTTAGGTAAAGATTTCTTAGATATGGCATCGAAAGTACAAGTAATAAAAGAAAAAGTTGATAACTGGGACTTCATCAGAATTAAAAACTTGGGTCCTACAAATGATATCATCAAGAAAGTGAAAAGACAAGCCACAGAATGGGAGAAAATATTTTCAAATCATATATTTGACAAGGGACTTGTACCCAGAACACATAAAGAACTCTTACAACTCAATAATAAAAACATAAATAACTCAGGCAAAGGATCTGAACAGACATTTCTTCAAAGACTACAAATAGCCAACAAGCACATGAAAAGGTGTTCAACATCATTAGGCATTAGGAAAATGCAAATCAAAACCACAATGAGGACTTCCCTGGTGGTGCAGTGGTTAAGAATCTGCCTGCCAATGCAGGGACAGGGGTTTGATCCCTTGGTCTGGGAAGACCCCACATGCCGCGGAGCAACTAAGCCCGTGCACCACAACTACTGAGCCTGCGCTCTAGAGCCCGCGAGCCACAACTACTGAGCCCGTGAGCCACAACTACTGAGCCCGTGCACCTAGAGCCCGTGCTCTGCAACAAGAGAAGACACTGCAGTGAGAAGCCCACGCACCACAACGAAGAGTAGCCCCCGCTCGCCACAACTAGAGAAAGCCTGCGCGTAGCAATAAAGACCCAACGCAGCCAAAAATAAAATAAATTAAATAAATTTATTAAAAAAAAAACCACAGTGAGATTCCACTTCACACGCATTTGCTTGGTTATAATCAAAAAGACAGACAATATCAAGTGTGAATGAGCATATGGAGAAATTTGAACCTGTATGCACTGCTGCTGGGAATGTAAATGGTGCAGCTGCTTTGGAAAAGTTTGGTGGTTCCTTAAAATGTTAAACACAGTTACTTATACGACCCAGCAACTCCAATCCTAGGTGTCTACCCAAGAGAAATGAAACATATGTCCATACAAAAAGACCTCTAGGGCTTCCCTGGTGGCGCAGTGGTTGAGAGTCTGCCTGCCGATGCAGGGGACATGGGTTAGTGCCCCGGTCCGGGGAGATTCCACATGCCGCGGAGCAGCTGGGCCCTTGAGCCATGGCCGCTGAGCCTGTGCATCCGGAGCCTGTGCTCCGCAAAGGGAGAGGCCACAACAGTGAGAGGCCCGTGTACTGCAAAAAAAAAAAAAAAAAAAAGACCTATAATGTGGATGTTCATAACAGCTTTATTCATGATAGCCAGTGTCCAAATGGGGGAATGTCCATCAATGTCCAAAAAATATCGAAATGTTCACCAACAGGTAAACGGATAACAAAATGTGGTAATCCATACACTGGAATACTGTTCAGTAACAAGGAACAAAGTGCTGATACACACTGCAACATGGCTGAATCTTAAAAAGATTATGTTAAGGGAAAGAAGCCAGTCACAAAAAACCACAGATTATATGATTCCATTTATATGAAACGTCCAGAAAAGGCAAAGCAGGGAGGTAAATTAGTAGCTGACTGTGCTGGGATTGGAAACATAAAGAGACTGAAAATGGACACAAAGTATCCTTTTTGGGGGAGACTGAGAGCTTCTAAAATTCTGATGTTGTACCACTCTGTAAATTTATTAAAAACCAGTGAAACTTGAAATTAGTGAATCCACATACCGCGGAGCAACTAAGCCCATGTGCCACAACTACTGAGCCTGCGCTCTAGAGCCCGCAAGCCACAACTACTGAAGCCCATGCGCCTAGGGCCCATGCTCCGCAACAAGAGAAGCCACCACAATGAGAAGCCCGCGCACCGCAACGAAGAGTAGCCCCCACTCGCTGCAACTAGAGAAAGCCCGTGCGCAGCAACGAAGACCCAACGCAGCCAAAAATAAATTAATTAATTTAAAAAATTAATTAAAAGCATTCATTTCATTTCCTTCATTGATAAGTTTGAATTTTTTACGCCACAATATTTTCAACCCTCTTCAGACTTGAACAAACATTTCCAGGCCTACTGTTTCTAGAGAGGTTCTTAGGTGAGACCTGGAAGGGATGAAGTACATTATTCTTTAGAGATTTCACTTATTCTCTGCGAGACGGTTTCCAGAAGGGACCAAGAAACATTCAGAATCAGTGAATAGAGTTGGCTCCTCTGAAACAGCTGTGGAGGTTTAAAATGTCCAAGGAAATCATCATTTTAGGTAAACCACTGAAGATCCCTGTTCTCTAAGGGGGAAAATACTCCAGTGGTAAAATGAACTGGAAAAACTGATTAGGACCTGAAAACAATTAAAGATAGGTAATTTTGAAAACATATTTTATCTTGATATTTCTCCCTTTGAGAATTTCTTCAAAACTGATGTTGTAAACTTTTCAGAAAGACAATTATTTGTTAGGAGAAAGTAGTCTTAATTAGGATACGTCAAGGAAATATAATTATTAATTTGCCTAATTAAAATGAATATTTGAACATGCCTGAGGATTGTGAGCCTTCTCAGGTGAGACACGTACAACTTACTTTCTATAAACATCTGTTGACAGAGCCTAGCAGGTTGTGTTAACAGGAAATGGATGACTGAAGCCAGGCTTCACATACAACACTCCCGGAAGAAGTGCGTGGGAATACTGTTACTCAAAAACTATCGGGGGAAGTGGTCTTAAAGTGCTTGCCATGGACTGTTTGTGTCCCCCCAAAATTCTTACATTGAAATCTAACCCCAAATGTGATGATATTTGCAGATGGGGACTTTGGAGGTGATTAAATCCTGCGGGCTTAGTACTGGAATTACTGCCCTTATGAAAGAGACCCTAGATCACTCACTCCCGCTTTCCTCCATGGGGGGACACAGCAAGAAGACAGCCATCTACTACAATGATGGTCACATGTTATTATACAGTACATGTACATTGTACATAAAATGTACAACTCTAAGAGTGCACTGTAAGGTAAAGTGTGGACTTTGGGTGATTATGTTGTGTCACTGTATGTTCAGTTGTAACAAACATACCACTCTGGCGGGGGATGCTGATGATGGGCAGGCTGTGCACGTGTGTGGACAGGGGATGTATGAGAACTCTCTGTACCTTCCGCTCAATTTTGCTATGAACCTAAAACTGCTCTAAAAAATAAAGTCTTAAAAAAAAGAAAAAGAAAAAAAAAAGACAGCCATCTATGCACCAGGAAGAGGGTTCGCCCCAGACACTGAATCTGCAGGTTCCTTGACCTTGGACTTCCAGCCTTCAGAGTGTGAACAATATATTTCTGTTGTTTTTAAGCCATCCAGCCTATGGTGTTCTGTTATAGCAGCCTGAGCTGGGTAAGACAGCACTCTTTCATTTACGTGACAAGCTTCACTTGAGAAAGAAACTGTTTAATTCTGGAGGGGGCTTCCAGGAGGGAGTGTGAGGGTGATCAGGGTTGTGATTTGAGGCACAGTTGCTTGAGTTCACCAAAACCTCTTTGAGAGGCAATGTGTATTTTGGCAAGAGAGAAAAAGCCAGTTCCTTTCCTTTCTCTTCCAAGCCTGCCCTTGGGGCAGCTCTACCAGCTTACCACCTGCCCACAGAGCCTGAACTGGCCATGGACCCTCCAAGAGGATCGCTCAAAGTCACCAGCAACACTAATAGGGAACTAGGACCCAGGTAAGTCAGTGACAGCAGTAGAGGCAGCTCAGGGGTAGACTAGGTGCTCAACTTCTAGTGAAGGGTTCTGAGCCTGACCCTCCAAGGCCGGGCGTCTAGAAGCCCTGAGCTGTATGACGCATACTGGGCATGCCCACTGGGGCTGCTCAACCCACAGAGGAGACCAAGTGCAGGCCCCACTTCTAGAAGTCCAGGGTCATTTTCCCTCCTCCTATCTCAATTTATCTTCTCTGTCTCTCTCCACCCCCTCGTGCGGGTGGAGTCTCTCTCCACCCCCTCTTTTTTTTTTTTTCTCCACCCCACTCTTTTCCAGGTGAGCACCTCTCCTGCTCTCTGGTCCCACGGCAGCCCTGGGGCAGCTCCAGTGGGCTAGGAAGCTTCACACCTCAGCGCCCCCATCACCTCCTCCAGAAGCCCCCCACCACCACCACATGCCCCTCCAGCTGCTGGAAGTCAACAAATTCAAAGTGAACAATGTGTGCCTTGGAAATGCTGCTTCAAGGCGAGTGGCTGAGCTCCAGCTTCCAATCAGATTGCACCCCAAGTTCCTCGCAAGCAGAGACTCTTCTGTTGTTACTGCTGCAGCCAGACCATTCTTTCCAAAATGGAAATCAGACCATGTGTCCTTGTGTCCTCACACATGCAGCTTAAAGACAAAACCTCCCCAATGACCCCTTCCCCATGCTCCAGTCTCATCCTGCACCACCCAGCTCCAGACTCAGGGGCTTCTTTCTCCTCTCACCCTTCCCTTTCCTGTCCCACCATGTCAGACTTTCACACTTGCTCCACCTGTGGTCTACAACGGTCCTCCCCCTCCCTTCAGAGCCCAGGTACCTCCTACTCATCCTTCAGCAATCAGATGACACACCCCTTCCCCAGGGGAGCCCTCCCTGCAGGGCCTTATTAAGATGCCCCTCACTTCCTGACAAGTGACATTCCTCACTTCCCTGACACTTGCCACAGCTGGGATTTATGATGGTTTGTGTGATTGGCAGGTTAATGGTAGGCTCTCCAAGTAGCTACAGGCCAGAGGTGAGGAATCACATCTGGTTTTCACTCATCACTGCACTCTGGGATCTAGCACAATGCCTGGGACAAGGGAGGTGCTTAGTACATTTGATGAGTGGGCAAGTGGATGAACCAATAGACAAATGGATGGACAGACAGATGAAAAGATGGACATATGATGGACAGACTGGTGGATGGACCGTCTGGTAGATAGATGGATAGACAGAAAAACAGTTAGATAGAAGGAGGGAGAGATGGTCGAAGAAGAAATTTGTTCCCAGGGCCAACCCCTCTTCTGAGCCCTCAATGCCAGCTTTTCCCATCTCCTCAGATATTGCTCTCCAACAATTATCCTGCCTTTTGCATTTTTCAACCCCAGATCCATCTCAGACCAATCATGTGACCTTGGGCAAGTTGCCTAGCCTTCCTGAGATTGATTTTCTCCCACTGTAAAAAGAGGGTAACCCTAATAGCTAGCTCAACAGCACTACTTTGAAGATTACATGAGATAATCCACACACAGCACAGAGGATAGTGCCTGGCACGCCGTAAACACCTGATAAACGTTAGATGCTCCTGCTGTTCTTATCACCATTAGTACTACCGCAAACCCTTCAGCCCTCCTTCAGCATTGCTCCTCCTTCAAACTGCTACGACCCTATGTCTACCCTGGATCACCAAACGGCTCCAAACAGAATCCTGCCTTCGCTGACTGCACATCCTCAATCTCCACCATTCCTCAAAAGCCATGCACCAGGCTTCCTCCTACAAACTGCACTGAAACTGTCCTGAAGGCGACATAACAAACCTGCCATCCTCTGCTCAGCTAACACTCACCTAGATGTCTGCAGCATCTGAGCCTGCGGACCACCCTGCCTTAAGCCCTCCTCCCCAACTTTGGTACCAAGGCTGGCTCCTGGATTTATCTTCCAAAATTTCTGGTTGTTTCCTGCTCTGAGGCCTTCAGTGTGTCTTTTCCTTCTTCTGACCCCCTAAACGATGGCACATCCTAAGGTTACACACACACACCCCGTCCACTACTCCACACCTTGCCCCTCAGGAACGCCGCCGACTCCTACAGCGATATCATCTACTTGCCTCTCTGTGGGTGGCACCCACACCTCCATCCCCAGCTGTGCGCCGCACCCTGCAAGTTGCCTCAGATTTCCTGACCGCAACTCAAAGCCACCACTTCCCAAATTAATCCCATCAAACCTGGCCCTACTCCTTACTCCCTGATTTCAATTAACAGTCTCACCATCACCCAGGACCAATGCTTAAAATCCCGATTCCCAGGCTTCCCTGGTGGTGCAGTGGTTAAGAATCCACCTGCTGATGCAGGGCACACGGGTTCGAGCCCTGGTCCAGGAAGATCCCACATGCCGCGGAGCAACTAAGCCCGTGCGCCACAGCTACTGAACCTGCGCTTTAGAGCCCGTGAGCCACAACTACTGAAGCCCGCGTGCCTAGAGCCCGTGCTCTGCAACAAAAGAAGCCACCGCAATGAGAAGCCCGCGCACGGTAACAAAGAGTAGCCCCTGCTCGCCGCAACTGGAGAAAGCCCACGCACAGCAACGAAGACCCAACACAGCCAAAAATAAATAAAATAAAATTAATTAATTAAGAAAAAAAAGCTTAAAAAAAATCCCGATTCCCACTGCAGTGGCCTACAGAGCCCACCAGTTGCCAAGAATTATTTTTTGTGCCACAGCTCTGTGCTTAGATTATGAGCCCTTGCCTTCCCCTTGACTTTTTTTTACTCATCACAAGATACTAGAGAGTGCAACAGGAACACAGTAAATACTTCCTGAACTGAAAAGAGACAGTGCAGAGTCACAAGGATCTCTCATAGCCCGCTAGTGGGAGCATAAGTTGGTGCAAACATTCTGGAAGGAGATTTGACAAGATCTAGCAAAGCTGGAAAAGATCATACCCTACAACTCAGAATTTCGCTCCTCTGGGTACATGCCCTGGAGAAATGTTTCCCTGTGTCCACAAGAAGGCTTGTACCAGAATGTTCATAAGAGCACCGTTACCAAGAGTGGAAAACAGAAATAACTGAATGTCCATCATATCAGGATCCCAGCAGGAAATAGCTGGCATACTCAAATCAGGATAACTAAAGGAGCGTTTAATTACTTGGGATGAGTTGAGTATCGAAAAACACCAAAGGACAGTTCAGTAGTCCAACACAGAAAAGCAGAACTACATCTGAAAAGAGTTCCAGCAGAAAGCCTACCTTGAAAGCAGCAGTGAATTTCAGGTAAGGAATACAGTCAGGTTGAGGCAACCCCACAGGGACTAAACCAGGGGAATAAACACGCTGACAATTGTTTTCCCCACCCTCTAATCTCCAGTCAGGACTTCCCACCAGCTGAACCCAACAGCAGGCCAGAGGACAAGGCGCCCCTGGATGAAGCCCAAAGATGTCAACCTCCTGGGGCATGGTGGAGCAGGGAGAGAGTGGATATGGAGAAGCAAGAAGATCCTCGCCATATCCAGCAACAGAATGTATCAATATATGCTGATACAATGGCTACTGCCCAGCAGGAAAATGAGCAGACTAGAGCTACTTAGACCAATATGGATAAATCCCCAAAACCTCACATTGGTTTGAAACTGAGTGGGATCCTGTGGCGCCCGCCAGGGCACAAAAGCCCTTCTACATCTCCCATTTCTTGTTTGCAGAAAAAGGCTTTAGTATCCTAAACCTTCCCTGAGTTCCAAAGGGCAGATTCAAGGGGTTACTAATTAGGGAAGTGAGGAAATGCAGAAACAAAGGAAAAGCAGTCAACAAACAATAGTTCAGCTATAACAGAGTCTCAGTTCCTAACTGGACAGATACATGTAAAAGAATGAAGTTAGAACACTCCCTAACACCACACAAAATAAACTCAAAATGGATTAAAGACCTAAATGTAAGGCCAGACACTATCAAACTCTTAGAGGAAAATATAGGCAGAACACTCTTATGACATAAATCACAGCAAGATCCTTTTTGATCTACCTCCTAGAGAAATGGAAATTAAAACAAAAATAAACAAATGGGACCTAATGAAACTTAAAAGCTTTGCACAGCAAAGGAAACCATAAACAAGACAAAAATACAGCCCTCAGAATGGGAGAAAATATTTGCAAATGAAGCCACTGACAAAGGATTAATCTCCAAAATTTACAAGCGGCTCATGCAGCTCAATAGCAAAAAAACAAACAACCCAATCCAAAAATGGGCAGAAGACATAAATAGACATTTCTCCAAAGAAGATATACAGATTGCCAACAAACACATGAAAGGATGCTCAACATCACTAATCATTAGAGAAATGCAAATCAAAACTACTGAGGTATCACCTCACACCAGTCAGAACAGCCATCGCCAAAAAATCTACAAACGATAAATGCTGGAGAGGGTGTGGAGAAAAGGGAACCCACATGCACTGTTGGTGGGGATGTAAATTGATACAGCCACTATGGAGAACAGGATGGAGGTTCCTTAAAAAACTAAAAATAGAACTACCATACGACCCAGCAATCCCACTACTGGGCATATAACCTGAGAAAACCATAATTCAGAAAGAGTCATGTACCACAATGTTCATTGCAGCTCTATTTACAATAGCCAGGACATGGAAGCAACCTAAGTGTCCATCGACAGATAAATGGATAAAGAAGATGTGGCACATATATACAATGGAATATTACTCAGCCATAAAAAGAAACGAAATTGAGTTATTTGTAGTGAGGTGGATAGACTGAGAGATTGTCATACAGAGTGAAGTAAGTCAGAAAGAGAAAAACAAATACCGTATGCTAACACATATATATATGGAATCTTAAAAAAAAAAATTGGTTCTGAAGAACCTAGGGGCAGGACAGGAATAAAGACGCAGAAGTAGAGAACGGACGTAGAGAATGGACGTGAGGACGTGGGGAGGGGGAAGGGTAAACTGGGAAGAAGTGAGAGAGTGGCATTAACATATATACACTACCAAATGTAAAATAGATAGCTAGTGGGAGGCAGCCGCATAGCACAGGGAGATCAGCTCAGTGCTTTGTGACCACCTAGAGGGGTGGGATAGGGAGGGTGGGAGGGAGACGCAAGAGGGAGGAGATATGGGGATATATGTATATGTATAGCTGACTCACTTTGTTATAAAGCAGAAACTAACACACCACTGTAAAGCAATTATACTCCAATAAAGATGTTTTTTTAAAAAAAAGAGTCTTAATTCCTTAGTCTTATAGTTCCCTCAAGAGATGTGCCTAACAATCTGATACAGTCTTCAAGTTCTGCAGGCCCCCACCCAGGTGAGGGATGGTAAGTAACTGCTGAGACCCCAGACTGGTCAGAACCAGAAGGCTGATGCTTGAGATTCCTGGACCACCATCCTGTTACCTCACCAGCAACCAATCAGAAGAAAGTCATTCACCCTGCAGCTGTCACCCCAAATGTTGCCTTTTAAAACTCTTCCCTGCTTCTCCATTGGGGATTTCCCTGGCGGTCCAGTGGTTAGGACCCTGTGCTTTCACTGTCGGGGCCCAGGTTCAATCCCCGGTTCGGGAACTAAGATCCCACGGGCCACGTAGCGTGGCAAAAACAAAAACCTCTTCCCTGAAAACTACAGGGAGAGCTCGGGTCTTTTGAGTACAAGTTACCTGTTCTCCTAGCTTGGCCCTGCAATAAACCTTTCTCTGCTCCAAACTCTGATATTTTGTTTGTTTGGCCTCACTGTGCATGGGGCGCACAAGCTTGGGTTTGAAAACAGGTTGAAAAAGGCGAATTAAAATATTTAGAGAATGGTCACCACAACAGACTATTTTCTAAAATCCACCTCAGCTAGATTTCTGGCCTTACATGCTCTTCCAGAACCTTGCCACTCCCCACCAACAGCTGCAAAGAAAGAAAAGAATAAGGCTTTCGGACAGGAGTTACAGGAGAAACCCACTTTAGTAAGGGTAGCCAGGGAAAATCTGTCTGAGAAAGTGACTGAACTTTAAATAAAGTGTGAAGGTTCAGAAAGTGCTATTAGCTAGGCGAGCAAAGAGCAAGCACAAAAGCCCTACGGAAATAAAGGACTTGGACCTTTAAAATTGGAGTTAAGAAAACCAGTGAAGCAGGAGAACTGGGCAAGGGGAAGAATGGTGAGCATGAAGCAAGAAAGGTGAGTACAAGTCAGATCACGCAGCGTGTCTGGGGTGACTGCCCCGGGGTGACAAAAACTGGAATTTGACCACGCAGCAAAAGACGCAGGGAGGACCAATAAAACGGGCAACAATGGTCCCTTTTATAGCTCTAGGGCTAACATTCACTTAGCACCTAGCCTATCAGGCACTTGGATACAGAAATCCTTTTAATCTGCTAACCCTCCCCTATGCGGTAAGTATTAACAAACCCATTTTCACAGCGAGGCAGATTATCTAAATCCAAAATCCAAGCACTTAACCCCACACGGCTCTTCTGCCTCCCCTCTCCAGTTCTGATGGGCACTGCTAACATTTTGGTGGATGACTCATATTATAGAAGGTAACCATGATTATGGAGTATAAACTACATCGTGGTGAATGACCATAATAAAAATAACCGCATCTCACGTGCACCCAGCGCTTATCCTGTGCCACACACAACCTCGCTGCGATTATTCCCCTTTTACAGATGAGGAAACTGAGACCAATACTCGCTGAGCAACGTGTCCAAGGCAGGGCTTGGAAACCAAGTCCAACTGCAGAGCCCACGCTATTAACTATGCTTTGCTGCCTCACTCTATCTTCTCTCAGGGAACCTTGGTCAAGGCCAGCGAGGCTCCACGACCGTACCCCTTGCCCAGACACTCTTCTTCCAAAAGCGCCCCTGGAAGCCCCAAGTGCGGGCGGTGCGGCCTCTATTGCCGTCCCCAGCCCCCGGGTGCAGCCCCCGCTGGGGTCCGGCTGGAGGCGCACATCCCGACCGAACGTTCCCGCCGAAGGTTCCGCAGCCCTGAAACCATCACCTTCCCAGGCGAAGGGCAGGCAGTACCTGAGGAAAACGCGTCCAGGGTCCTGCCCCGAGCTCTGCGGAAAACACCTCCCGCCTCCGCAGCCGACATGGCAAGTTTTCCGCCTCGAAAGAGTCCACTGCGTAGGAGGGAGCGGCGCCACTCCTAACCGCCCAACTGCCGCTTGGGGCCTGCCCGGCTGGGGGCTGCGCCCTCTGCTCGGGGCGGGGCGGGGCCGGCGGGCGCGCGGGGCTCGGTCGCTCGGGGCGCCACTAGTGCTGCCTGAACGGGCGGAAGCGTGAGGGGCCCCTCTAGGATCGACTGGGGCTCCTGGCGAGGGAGCCAACTTGCCTGGCGCCTGCGTGAGCAGAGTGAGCGCCTTTGGACTCAAGGTTTGGGGGGGGCAGCCATTCCCTAAAAGTGGGGTCTGCAGGTTTAACAAATAAGAATACAGGACGCCTAGTTAAATTGGAATTTCAGATAAGCAATAAATGATAAGTATGTGCTATGCAATTTGGGAGATGCTTGTCTAAATTTTTTGTGGTTTATCTGAAATAATTTAAGTGGGACCTGTATTTTATCTGGGAATCGTACCTTACGGTCCAAAGGACCCGGCCCTGTCCTTGGAGCACTCGACAGGACAGTCCTCCGAGCCACCAGGTGTGATCTCTGTCACAGTTCTGAGGCATATTCAGTTTCCTAGTCATCATCACCATCATTCCATTTCAAACCAAGTCCCCCTAAAACTGAGCTCCCTTACTGAATTATGATTAATCTCACTATGCCAAATTTTATTCTCTTTCTTGTCTGGCCCCTGTTCCCCTCAGGATTGAGGACTGTCAAAGAAAAGGGGAGATGGAAACCAAGCAAGACACTGTAGGGCCTTACCGGGTACAAAAGCCCCACTGTGTCCCCTGTTGCTTTTTTTTTTTTAACATTTTTTTAAATTTTATTTTTTCTTCATTTATTTGGCTGCGTTGGGCTTCTCATTGCAGTGGCTTCTCTTGTTGCGGAGCACGGGCTCTAGGCGTGCGGGCTTCAGTAGTTGTGGCTCGTGAGCTCTAGAGCTCAGGCTTACTCAGTAGTTGTGGCACACGAGCTTAGTTGCTCCGCGGCATGTGGGATCTTCCTGGACCAGGCCTATGAACCTGTGTCCCCTGCATTGGCAGGCGGATTCTTAACCACTGTGCCACCAGGGAAGCCCTCCCCTGTTTCTTGTTTGTAGAAAAAAAGGCTTTAGACTCCTATGCCTTTCCTGAGTTCCAAAGAGCAGGCTCAAGCAGTTGATGATTAAGACAATAGAGTCACAGAACTCCTAGTTCCTTCTGGAAGGATATAGATAACAATCTGATGGATTGCAAGACCCCCCACCCAGGTGGAGGGTGGTAACTACAAGCTGACCACAAGCCTCGACTCCAAACTGGTTGGAACCAGAAGGTTGAAATTCCAGAAACATCACCCCGTTACCTCCTCACCAACCAATCAGAAGAAAGTCCACGAGCTGATCACACATCCTATGACCCTCTCCCCTAATACTGTCTTTAAAATCCCTTGCCTGAAAACCATTGGCTAGTTCAGGTCTTCTGGGTATGAGTTCCTTGGTCGGCGCCCTGCAAATAAACCCTGACTTTGCTGCAAACACCTGATGTCAGAGTGTGGCTTTCTGTGCCACGGGCATAGGAGCCCTTGCTTGGTGCCACGGTACTGTCATCATTGCTCCCTAAGCATCAGGCATTGCTCTGAGCACTTTGCACCAGCTCACTTAATCCACTTAACAGCCTTAGAAGATGGTACTATCATTAGCTTCATTTATCAGAAGGGGAAACTGATGCCCAGAGGGGTGAGATTGTGTGCACAAGGTGACACACATCCAGGAAAGTAGTGAAGCAGCCACCCACCCAAACTGGAATCTGTCCAGCAAAAAGCCATCGAACTGAACTACTAAGCCAGCGTTTGTCAAACTTGCTAAAAATACAAAATCCAGGGTGGACCTACGGAGTCTAAATCTCCAGGAGAAGCTTCTGTTTCCAACTCCTCAGGGAGTTCTTACGACACGCCAAGTGTGGGAAATTCTCTTAACTAGCTGCCTGCATCTGAAGCATTGTTTGGGGTGGCTAACATGACCGGGAGAACTGTCCTCTAATCTTAGATAAGAGCCAGTAAATCATAGCGGTTAAGAATACAAGTGCCAAAAAAAAAAAAAGAATACAAGTGCCTAGGAGTTCTGGAGTCAGACTGCTACCACTTGCTTGTTGTATGATCTTGAAAATTACTTAGTTTCTCCATGCCTCAATTTCCCTATCTGTCAAACAAAAACAATGGTAGTATCTTGGTCATAGAGTTGCTGGGAGGCCTAAATGAGTTGGTGCATCAAAGTGCTTAAAACGAAAATGGTACAGATGAACTTACTTGCATAGCAGAAATAGAGTCACAGATGTAGAACACCGACTTATGTTTTCCCCCCAAGGGGGGGGGCGGGTGAGATGAATTGGGAGATTGGGATTGACATATATACACTACTATGTATAAAATAGACAACTAATGAGAGCCTACTGTATAGCACAGGGAACTCTATTCAATGCTCTGTGGTGACCTAAATGGGAAGGAAATCTAAAAAAGAGTGGATATATGTATAACTGATTCACTTTGCTGTACAGCAGAAACTAACACAACATTGTAAAGCAACTCTACTCCAATAAATTTAAAAAAATAATCAAGTGTACTGGAATGAAAAAGTGCTTAAAACAATAGTTCTAATAGCAAATGGTAAGTACTCAATGAATATTGGCCATTATTATTATCATCATTATTAATCACTGTATCTCTACTCACTGCCCATGGCCAGGTCCAGCAGGAAATTCTCAGGAAATGTTCAAGGAAGGAATGAGTAAGTGAGGATCAAAAGTCCTAATGTTGGCCTCTAGGCCCTGCGAGATCCAGCCTGCTTCTCACCCGCTAACTTTGCAGTCACTGTCTTCCTTAAACATGTTCCTTAAACATGAAAATCCATTCCCCTCTTTGCCTTTTTGGTTCCTTCTATTGACAGTGTATCTGCTCATTTGAATATCAAGGCCTCTGCTTAACTCATACGTCCACGGAGAGACCTTACCCTACACACTTGCACACGTTCTTCAGAGCTAAACTAGGTCTTCCTCATTCTTTCTGTAGCGCTCGGCTCATGATCATCGTAGCCCTTTGCACAGCTGGTTATCATATGTTTACAGATGTAACGACTGGTTTCCTGTTGTCTCTCCCAGTTCAAATGTAAGGTTTGTGAGGGCAGTTACTTTGACTGTCTTGCCCATCAAGCAGGGGGCTTAACGCATAGACACAGATGGCTGTTGCATGAGAAATAAATGGATGATGACTATCTTGGCAAGATAACCCTGTTTCGAACCTGGGCAGTGATGGTGAGTAACGTCAGAGCTGCATGGGTGCCACTTCCTGGTAGTTATGGCCGCAAGTACACTTTGTCCACCACTGGGACCAGCAAACTCTGAGCTTCATTGCCTGCCACATCCTCCCCTGATCACTGTGCAGCTCAGTGTTTCCACTCTCCCCAACCGTGCTCTTTCAGCCCATACACTCTTATTTTCAGCTGTCTGCCTGGAAGGTAAGAGGGGGAAGACAAGCACCATAAGAACGGCATATTCCTGAGCAGCAGGCTGACCTGTTCAGTCCACTTCTCAGCTGTGTGACCTTCGGCATGTCACTTAATCTTTCTGAGCTTCTGATTCTTCATCTAAAAGGAGTTTCCTGGCGGTCCAGTGGTTAGGACTCGGCAATTTCACCATGGATGTGGCCCGGGTTCAATCCCTGGTTGTGGAACTAAGATCCCGCAAGCCATTGCTGTGGCCAAATAAAATAAAATAATATAATATAAATAAATACATAGAGATAATCACAGCACCAACCTCATATGGTTTTTCGGGGTTTTCTTTAACATCTTTATTGGAGTATAATTGCTTTACAGTGTTGTGTTAGTTTCTGCTGTATAACAAAGTGAATCAGCTATACATATACATATATCCCCATATCTCCTCCCTCTTGCGTCTCCCTCCCACCCTCCCTATCCCACCCCTCTAGGTGGTCACAAAGCACCGAGCTGATCTCCCTGTGCTATGCGGCTGCTTCCCACTAGCCATCTATTTTACATTTGGTAGTATATATGTCTATGCCACTCTCTCACTTCGTCCCAGCTTACCTCATATGGGTTTTGTGAGGAGTAAATGATCCTCTAGGCAGTTTCTGGAGCATACTCAGTGCTTGATACATTTTTGCTGTCATTGATACTGTTAATATCGTTGTTGGAATACACTTCAACTCATTTTTTTCTAGTCAAAATTCTACTCTTTCAAGATTCTTTTAGGGAATTCCCTAGTGGTCCAGTGGTTAGGGCTCAGCACTCTCACTGCCAGGGCCCCGGGTTCGGTCCCTGGTCAGGGAACTAAGATCCTGCAAGCCGTATAGCGCAGCCAAAAAAAAAAAAAAAATTCTTTTAATCAACTATGCTTCAATAAAAAATTTAGGGACTTCCCTTGTGGTGCAGTGGTTAATAATCCGTCTGGCAATGCAGGGGACATGGGTTTGAGCCCTGGTCCGGGAAGATCCCACATGCCACGGAGCAACCAAGCCCGTGCGCCACAACTACTGAAGCCCACGTGCCTAGAGCCTGTGCTCTGCAACAAGAGAAGCCACCGCAATGAGAAGCCTGCGCACCGCAATGAAGAGTAGCCCCCGCTCGCCGCAACTAGAGAAAGCCCGCGCGCAGCAATGAAGACCCAACGCAGCCAAAGATAAATAAATAAAATAAATAAATTAATTTTTTTTAAAAAAGAGTCTATTCAGGTGTCACCTCTTACATCAGCCAGGTATCATTTCATTGCAAATAACAAAATCAGTTCAAATTGGTTTGATCAGAAAAAGGAATTCATTGGCATACATAAATGAAAACTCTGCTATGTGTGGCCAACACGGTGGAGTAGGAAGACCAAGCTCACCTCCTCCCACAGGTACACCAAAATTACAACTATTTACACAGCAACTACTGATGAGAATGACCGGAAGACTCAAAGAAAAAGATCCTCTACGACTAAAGATATAAAGACGGAACCATAACGAGATGGGTAGGAGGGGTGGAGATGTGCTATAGTCCAGACCTTCCACCCTCGAGTAGGCAAACCACAAGTGGGAGGATAATCACAATTGCAGAGATTCTCCCCAAGGAGCGAGGAGTCTTAGCTCCACATCAGGTTCCTCAGCCTGGGGGTCTTACACCGGGAACATCAGCCCCCAGGATGGCTGGATTTAAAGGCCAGTGGGGCTTGCATACAGGAGAGCTAAAAGGTTGTAGGAAACAGGAACTCCACTCAAAGAGTGCACACAAAATCTCATGTGCTTTGAGTCCCAACCCAGACTAATCTGAAAGGAGTCAGACCTACTTGCTGATCTTGGAGAGCCTCCCAGAGAGGCAGGAGGCAAATGGGACTCCCCCTGGGGACATAGACATGGGTGGCAGCCGTCTGGGGGGAGCTCGTTCTACCATAAGGACACTGGTGCTGGCTAGAGCCATTTTGGAATCCTCCCCCTATAGCCTATGGGGGCTTACCCACCCATCAGTGCTCCAGCATTAGTCCAAGGACACCGTGGACCCCACAGCCAGCCAACCCAGAACCCAGCCACTTCCACCAGCAGGCTGGCACCAGCCCCAGGACTCCCTGGGCTGAGCAGCTAGTCATGCCAGGGCTCAGCCCTGCCCACCAGCAGACTGGCAGCTTCCACACAAGGCATGGCCTGGCAGACACCTGGGCCAAGGGCCAGCCTTGCCTACCAGCATTCCCACAGTAACTGGCTCTGCCGCAACAGAAGGGCCCGTGCAGCCCACGTAGGGGGCACCCCTAGAGCATGACGCTCTGGTGACCAGAGGGCAGTGTGCTGCTGGGCAGCATACCAGCTAGTGACTATTATGCCCCCTTCCCCACCCTTTAAAAACTGCCCCTTTTCTTCCATCCTCCCCCTTGTAACAGCTAATCCAAATGTGCTGTAATTTAGAGACTTAGGTATATTACTAAGAACATCAGTTGCTGTTCTGGCCTGTATTACAGCCTCACTCCAGGAAGCAAGCAGAACCGTTTCTCCTAACGCTCAGGGGCCCTATAGGCAGATGAGCTTTTTTTTTTTTTAACATCTTTATTGGAGTATAATCGCTTTACAATGGTGTGTTAGTTTCTGCTTTATAACAAAGTGAATCAGTTATACATATACATATGTTCCCATATCTCTTCCCTCTTGCGTCTCCCTCCCTCCCACCCTCCCTATCCCACAGCCCCTATTCCACAGCCAGGACATGGAAACAACCTAAGTGTCCATCAACAGATGAATGGATAAAGAAGTTGTGGCACATATATACAATGGAATATTACTCAGCCATAAAAAGAAACGAAATTGAGTTATTTGTAGTGAGGTGGATAGACCTAGAGTCTGTCATACAGAGTGAAGTAAGTCAGAAAGAGAAAGACAGATACCGTATGCTAACACATATATATGGAATCTTAAAAAAAAAATGTCATGAAGAACCTAGGGGTAAGACGGGAATAAAGACACAGACCTACTAGAGCATGGACTTGAGGATGTGGGGAGGGGGAAGGGTAAGCTGGGACAGATGAGCTTTTATAAATCTTCTCTGTCCTCCTCACTGTCAGGCCGTGAGCTGTCCCTTCTCACTGCTCTGGCATCTGCCTCTAGCGGGTCCTCACGCTTTACGTTCTTCCCTCATTTCTCACCTGCCCAGGTTTCTAAAACCAGACAATAATGGTTGTTAGGATTCTGAGCCAGGTTCGTTTGTGGATTTCAGCCAGTAGGCTTGGCCTAAGACCCTGAGGCCTCATTTAGAGAAGAATGCCTGGGCTTTACTTTAATGAGCATGGTCATTCCTGGTTAGACTGCGTGATAGTTAATTTTATGTGACAACCTGGCTGCTTCCCCACCCCCACCTTGGACCCAGATATTTGTGCAAACATTATTCTGCATGTTTCTGGTTCTTCTTTTTTTTTTTGGCCACGCAGCGTGGCATGCAGGATCTTAATTCCCCGACCAGGGATTGAACCCTTGCCCCCTGCAGTGGAAGCGTGGAGTCTTAACCACTGGACCGCCACGGATGTCCCCAATGGAATTTATTCACATGAATATTTTTCCATGTTTATACATATATATGGACCTTATTACTCTTAACAGTTGCCTATTATTCTATTGTATGGATGGACCACACTTTATTTAACCATACTTCTTTTTTTTTTTAACCATACTTCTATATATGAATATTTAGGTTATCCCAGTTTGTCTCTTGAAAAACAAAACTGGAGTAAGTATCAACATACATGTATTTTGAGTCCTGAGTATCACAGGTACACTTGCGGATACACCCTAGTTTACTTAATTGGACACATGAGCCAATATGTGTCCTACATTTGGACACATTTTCCTACAATTGGACACATGAACCATTTCCAATTTTTTTAATATTTTCCATGCAGTGGTTTTACTGTTAACAACTATTTGTTTGAAACTTTTGGGCTATGTGGGGGTTATTTATTTAAGATAGAGACTCCAACATGGTATTAATGGATCAAAGGGTTGGGCATCTTCAAGGCTGTTGATGCATGTTGGCATGATTCTATCTTAGAGACTCCTTTTTCAGCAGGAATTCTCCTGGTGTCTGTGGTTGTTTTACACATAGAGAGTGACAGGGATCTGAATTGCCCATCATCAACTATTCCTCCTCAAGGCTACCTAAGGAACCAATCAATCTAGGCATGAAAAACTCAGTTAATACTGATAGACTAATTTTTTATTTAGTAGTTAGCATTTTGCTTATTTTCTTTAGTTTTATTTTCGAGGCATTGATGTATTTCTTTGTTTTTAAACAAAGTTGTTACACTGGACACTTTACACATAAGATTTCACACCTGAATTGGCCTTGAGCCCAGTAGGGCACACCTACTGGGTTTTCCTGATGAGTTCTCTTTCTTACTCTCCAAGACAATAGTCCCTATCTTCTCCTCTCATCTTCCCACTGCCATACCTATCACCTCCCTGCATCCGTACCACTTTCCCTCTATCACCTCCCTGCATCTGTACCACCTTCCCCCTTCCCTCCCTCCAATGATAATGATGGGACAGACATTGATACCCACAAAAGGAACCCCTTACCTTGTGCACTGCATCCTCTTCCCTCTTCCCTGTTCAGCAGGTAGTAGTTCTCCTTCTTGCTACTCTGTCTTTCACTTCAGCATGCAATGCTGGAGAGATTTTTGTTGTAGCAGAAGTTAAGCTACAAAAGTGCCTGGTCTTCCTCTCTGGAAAAGGAATAAAAAAACAATGCAAAGGGCAACATCTTGTCAGGTTTTCTAACCAAATCAGGACTCCTCTGAAACAATGTGGGCTGCAGCTGTCCCCTCCTGGAGAGTTTGCCTGTGGGACAAACCAGCTGCTGCCTGCATGGCAGGATGCCCCACACAAGCTGTGGATTTCTAACTGCCCGTGGTTACTCTATTCCCAGCCCACAGAGTTTCTGGTATGACATTCAGAATCCCTAGTTTTCATGAGATCCGCAGAGCAGATGAACTGGAAAAATGAAATCCTATTGTCTCACTCTTCACGCAGTACTGTTATAGGCTTTCCCAGTTAAATAAATATGCAGAATTCCAAGATAGGTTGATGGGCATTGAGAGTGTTTCTTCTTTGGGACATTCATTGATTTGTTCTGCAAATACCTATTGCATGTCTACTTTGTTCCAGGCATTGCTTTGGGGGACTTGGGATACATGAGTGAATAAAACAAATACATCTGTCCTCATGGAGTTTACATTCTGTCAGGGGAATTCAGACAATACATATAATAGATGGATGATATAGTGTGATTGAAGATGATATTGATGCTATGGAAAAAGACAAAGTAGAACAAGGCAACGGGGACTGAGCACACTACAGCTGGGGAGAAGGAGGGTTGCATTATTAAATAGGGCGGTCGGGGTGGCCCTCATTGAGAAGGTAGAATTTCAGCAAAGATCTGGAGGAGGTGAGAGAATTAGCCAAGTAGATATCTGTGGGGGAAGAGTGTCCCAATAGAGAGAAAAGCTAGAGCAAAGGCTCCAAGGAGGTGGAAAGGAATGCTTGGAACATGCAAGAGCAGCAAGGAGACCCATGTTCCAGGAGCAGATGAACAAGGGGAGAGTAGTAAGAGAAGCAGTCATAGAGGTGATAGGAGTACGTCACATGAAGTCCTTTTATGCCATCATAAGACTTTGGTTTTACTTTGAGTGAAACAGGGTGCCACTGCAAAATTTGGAGCGGAGGCATGACATGATACGACTTATATTTTTAAAGGCTCACTCTGTCTGCTGTGTTGAGAGTTGACTAGAGAAAAGGAAAGAAGCTGGGAAGCCTGTTAAGAGGCTATTGCTGGGATCCAGGCAAGAGTTAACAATGTCTCAGAACAGGATGCTAAAGGTGGAGGCAGAGTCAAGTGGTTGCGTCCTGAATGTATTCTGAGAACAAAGTCAACACGATTTTATGAGAGCTTGGATGCCAAGAGAAGACAAGGATGCTTCTGAGATTTTGTCCTGAGCCACTCGAAGGATGGAGTTGTCAGGACATGAGATGGAAACAATGGTGCAGTTTTTTTGGGGGGAAGATCAGGCGTTCAGTCTGGGGCATGTTGAGTTTGAGATGCCTGCTAGATACCCAAGTAGAGATGCTCATAGACAGTTGGATAAATGCATCTGGGATACAGGGGAAAGGTCTGGGTTGAAGTCAACAAAGCGCACAATTTTTTTTTTCTATTTCTATAAGTCAAAGTTTCTGTTATTCAAAAGCATATTAACCACCTTTTTTGGTTTGTTTGTTTTCCAAGTGTCTCTCATCAGTAATAATGTGCAGAACACCGAACACAAGACCTATAAAACCCTCAAATACCTTCTGATTCATTGGTGAAATAAAATCAAGTTACGGGGCTTCCCTGGTGGCGCAGTGGTTGAGAGTCCGCCTGCCCATGCAGGGGACACGGGTTCGTGCCCCGGTCCGGGAGGATCCCACATGCCGCGGAGCGGCTAGGCCCGTGAGCCATGGCTGCTGAGCCTGCGTGTCCGGAGCCTGTGCTCCGCAACGGGAGAGGCTGCAACAGTGAGAGGCCCGCGTACCGCAAAAAAAAAAAAATTTCTGAATCCCCAAATCTTCACTGTAAAAGGGGAATAACACCCATCTTGGAGGGATATCAAGGAAAATGCCACACTTGATACTTTATAATCATTGTTTTTGTGATTTACATCTTTCCCATAAGGTGAGTGTCCAATAAACCATCTTATTCCAGCTCCTCCTCTTCCCAGCACCCACAGAATGCCTAGCATATAGTAAGTGTTCAATAAATGCTTATGATTCATGACTCAGATGACCCCCACCCCGTCAGAGGAATCCTCAATTCTCTCTCCATTCTTCTGCTATATATTTGTTTATTTCCCTGCCACCATGTGGCCTGACATGACACATTTACCTGTTTACTCTCTGCCTCACCCATGACATGTAAGCTCCAAGAGGGTAAGAAATTGTATTTATTCAATCCCTATATCTCTAGTGCCTAGGACTGTGTCTGGTACATTGTTGGGGTTCAACAAAAGTTTATGGAATAAATTAGGAGATGAATGAATGATTTCAGCCAACAAACCAGCTCTACCATTTCCTAGACAAAGTGAAACTTCAAGGACCATCAACAAAATCACCTTGAAAAATCCTCTGCCCAGAAAAGGACAGACTGGACATTGTTTCCAGCAGTAAGGGTTTACAAATTAATTGATTTTTCTGACTCAGTGTGGGTTTCAACCATTTATCTGAAAGCGCTGTAATATATTCTTTGAATTACTCTAACAATAAGAGACACAAAAGCTGAAATAATGAGTTAAACACTTAGTTGAGCCATCTCTATTAGCCCCTCATGTTTATTGCCTGTCAGTATCACCTCTGCAGTGCCAGCTTCAATGCACATTTGGTTCTTCTGGGGACAGATGCGTTGAGTTTTCTCCCCATTTCCCTCCCAGCTCGTTTGAGAAAACTGCAGACCTGCCCTTTGGTGACATCACCTGCTCTCAGATCAAGAGCCTTTGGTGGAGGCCTGCCAGACCTTCTGAAGAAGGCTGCTGCCTTGTCCTAGCCCTGGTGTGCCACCCACTCCTGCAGCAGCAATATTTAATAACACAAAGAATACTAAGCCCAGCTGGTGAGTCACTGTTGTGAGTGACCCACCAAACTGAAATCTCCTTTAATAAAATGGCCTTGAAAGGCAGGAAGAAAAAAAACCACTCCTTTAAGTTCCGCTTTTAATGGGGATGCTATGCATTTCCAGGGACAATGCCTGTGCTTTCTTCTTCCTGGTTGATGTCATAAAATGCCTCCGAATCCGCGTTAGGTTCAGAGTTCTTTCTTAACCCAGTGTTCTGCAAACTTCAGGCATGTGCAAACTGTCTTCTGCCACTTTCTTTGCCCTGTCTGCATACCACCTGCATGACTATTTACTTCCTAGTTTTCTTTACTATAACTCACTTTGGTTACTTAAACATCTTCTTTCAAAAGACAAAAATTTCATCTCACTCCTCCTGATTCTGGTAAACCAGTATTTCCTACCAGAAATAGACAGTAAAATTAGAGGGGAAACCAAAATACTATCAATTCTTGTTAAACAGTTTCTGTGGTCTGCTGGGGACTCTGAGGCTGGGATTTGGGATGTCTCTGATAAAGAGGGAGAGTGGAAAGCATTAGGTGTTAAAGATACGGTGACTGCAGATGCAGATGGTCTCATGAAGTGAACTGAGGAGGGAATACAGATGAGGGGCGCCTTTGTGGTAATCCATTCTGAATCAAGATTGTGATGGTGGTTACACAAAACTATGCATGGAATAAAATTGCACAGAGCTGTGCACGCACACACACATATACATGTCAAAAAACTGGTGAAATCTGAATAGGGTCTATAGTGGGGTTAACAATATTGTACCAATGTCAATTTCCTGGCTTTGATATAGAACTTAAGGTGTCACCATTTGAGGGCTTCCCTGGTGGCACAGTGGTTAAGAATCCACCTGCCAACGCAGGGGACATGGGTTCGAGCTCTAGTCTGGGAAGATCCCGCATGCCACGGAGCAACTAAGCCCGTGTGCCACAACTACTGAGCCTGAGAGCCACAACTACTGAGCCCGTGTGCCACAAGTACTGAAGCCCACGCGCCTAGAGCCTGTGCTCTGCAACAAAAGAAGCCACCGCAATGAGAAGCCTGCGCACCGAAACGAAGAGCAGCCCCTGCTCGCTGCAACTAGAGAAAGCCCACGCGCAGCAACGAAGACCCAACGCAGCCATAAATAAATAAATAAATTTATCTTTAAAAAAAAAGATGCCACCATTTGAGGCAGCCAGGTGAAGAGTTTGTGGGATTCCATGTATGGTTTTTGCAGCAACTTCCTGTGACCCCACAATTTTTTTTAAGTTGCATATTTTAAAAAAGAGTACTAAAAAAAAAAAAAAGAGTACTGTCCCCCCATGTGGCTTGATTCTGTGTATCACCTAAAATCTACAAGTGTACTACCAGTGGTATATGTCCCCCTTTGGGCAAAAATTGCTTTATTATTCTTTGGAGGGAAAAATCTAAGAAGAAGATACATTTATCAGACTTTGAAACCCTCAAGTGTAGGATGCGGTACTGTAAGAAGCAAGACAGCGTTGTGGTTTAGAAGCTTTGGCTGGGGGCTCCCATCAGAACTAGGGTGAATTGCAGATTCACTCTACCAGTAGTGAGACCTCAGGCCACACTCTTAGCCTCTCAGAGCCTATGTTTCTTTGGTTGAAAATGAGAATAAGAACGTGGTACGTTTATCATACGTTTTCTAAGGGGATTGTATGAAATCATTCAGACAAAGCACTTAGGATACTGCATGGCACTTAATAAGGCTCAATAATTATTTGTCTTGTCCTAACTTATCGTCTTTCTCTTATTCTCCTCCCTCCCATCACCACCACCACCACCATCATCTTCACCACCACCATAATCATCACCATCATCATACTCATCTTGTACCAAGAGGAACTAGCATTTGGGAAATACTAACTTCATCTCATTTCACAATTAAGAAGGCTAAGAACCAGTGAGAGTAGTTGACTTGTTCTAAGTCATAGCGTGAAACTAATGTCATACCTGGAATTAGAACTCAGTTCTCTCTGATACTCTGTCTTAACAGCAACAAAATAATAATCAATCGTTGAGCCATGGAATTTTAACTGTCAGGGCCTCAGAGCTCATCTAGTCCAAATTCTTCCTGAGGAAACTGAGGCCCAAAGAGAATCGATTTCCCAAAGTCACAAAGTTAGCTGCTGTGGTTTTCTCACACCCACAAAATATACATCCAAATTACCCAGCAATCAAAGAAAAATCGTAGTTGATGCTGCCCCTAGTGGCCAAGCTCTGCAATACAAACCATCACAGCACAGATATTTTTAAAGGTAGATTTCTTAACAAAAATAATAAACCACAGACCACACAGCACATCCGGGGGAAAGTAAGGTTAATTCCTTAATATATTAGATTTAAATTTATGATTACTCTACCTTTGATATGGAACTTTAATCACTGGTGCCCAAATATTTCTTTTAGCTGATTTTATATCTTTTTTTCTAGGTTAGTACAATATTATTGCACATCCAGAGCTAATAATTTTCTATTAGATTTTAACACACAGTTAAATGTACTTAAATCAACTAAAAACTAGTGTGTTACTCCCAACAGAACTACTTTAAAATCACTTTCAATACATGTTATACATGTAATGCAGAATTGGGATGTATTTTATATACCTGCATGGCTTATGTGCCAACAAAAATGGTAGTAACACAGAACAACCGTTTTTTTAAAAAATATGTATCTCAATGGGGAATCTTTTGTTTTTTTCTTTAAAATCATCCTGCCTTTAACTTCCTAATCAATACTTATATGAATTTCAGCAAAAAAGTAATTGGCAAACAGGGTACTTAACACACTCCCCCTCCCCAACTCCGACGAGCAATTAATCCAGACATACAGATATGTGATCTACTTTTTGAGGACCACAGGAATAGAATGGGTCTGAGGAGTTGCTTTTCTGGAAAAAATCAGAAAGTCCTCATTACCTCTGGTTCATGTACTTGGCAAATAGCTTTAGAAATTAGCAAGCCCTGGGGACTTCCCTGGCGGTCCAGTGGTTAAGACTCCCTGCTCCCACCTCAGGGGGTGCGGTTCCATCCCTGGTCTGGGAACTAAGATCCCCCATGCTGTGGGTGGTGGGGAAAGGAAATGAGCACAACCCTAACTCTGGTTCTGTCCTCTCAAAAATAGAATTATGATGCTATTAGGTTAAAGGGGAAAAAAGAAGAGTTCATATTGATGTTGCCTTGAATATCTTCCACTAAGAATAGGAAGGCTAAAGGAAACCAATTGTTGTGCTGGATAAGCACTGTAAGTACTTTATCTTTTAAAATTCTAAGAGTATACGTGTGAAAGATGCCAATCTCATTTTTATTTTTATTTATTTATTTTTATATCTTTATTGGATATATAATTGTTTTACAATGTTGTGTTAGTTTCTGCTGTACAACAAAGTGAATCAGCTATATGTATGCATATATCCCAATACCTCCTCCCTCTTGTGTCTCCCTCCCACCCTCCCTATCCCACCCATCTAGGTGGTCACAAAGCACTGAGCTGATCTCCCTGTGCTATGCAGCAGCTTCCCACTAGACATCCCTTTTAAATTTGGTAGTGTATGTATATCAATGCTACTTTCTCACTTCATCCCAGCTTCCCCTGCCCACCCCCACCCGAGTCCTCAAGTCTGTTCTACATCTGCATCTTTATTCCTGCCCTGCCACTAGGTTCATCAGTACCATTTTTTTTAGATTCCATATATGTGCGTTAGCACACAGTATTTGTTTTTCTCTTTTTGACTTACTTCACTCTGTATGACAGACTCTAGGTCCATCCACCTTATAACAAATAATTTCATTCCTTTTTATGGCTAAGTAATATTCCATTGTATATATGTGCCACATCTTCTTTATCCATTTATCTGTCGATGGACATTTAGGTTGCTTCCATGTCCTGGCTATTATAAATAGTGCTGCAATGAACATTGTGGTATGTGCACTTTTTTTTAATTAATTAATTTATTTTTGGCTGCGTTTGGTCTTTGTTGCTGCATGCGGGCTTTCTGTAGTTGCGGTAAGCAGGGGCTACGTTTGGTCGCAGTGCGCAGGCTTCTCATCGTGGTGGCTTTTCTTGTTGCAGAGCACGAGCTCTACGCACGGAGTTTTCATTAGTTGTGACTCGTGAGCTTCAATAGTTGTCACTTGTGCGCTCTAGAGCACAGGCTCAGTAGTTGTGGCGCACGGGCTTAGTTGCTCCACAGCATGTGGGATCTTCCCAGACCAGGGATTGAACCCTGTTCCCTTGCATGGGCAGGTGGATTCTCAACCACTGCACCACCAGGGAAGCCCGGTACATGTATCTTTTTGAATTATGGTTTTCTCAGGATATATGCCAGTAGTGGGATTGCTGGGTCATACGGTAGTTCTATTTTTAGTTTTTTAAGGAACCTCCATACTGTTCTCCGTAGTGGCTGTATCAATTTACATTCCCACTAACAGAACAGAACGGTTCCCTTTCTCCACACCATCTCCAGCATTTACTGTTTGTAGATTTATTGATGACGGCCATTCTGACCAGTGTGAGGTAATACCTCATTGTGGTTTTGATTTGCATTTCTCTAATGATAGTGATGTTGAGCATCTTTTCATGTGTTTGTTGGCAATCTGTATGTCTTTTTTGGAGAAATGTCTATTTAGGTCTTCCACCCATTTTTGGATTGGGTTGTTTGTGTTTTTGATATTGAGCTGCATGAGCTGCTTGTATATTTTGGAGATTAATCTTTTGTCAGTTGCTTTGTTTGCAAAATTTTTCTCCCATTCTGAGGGTTATCTTTTCGTCTTGTTTATGGTTTCCTTTGCTGTGCAAAAGCTTTGAAGTTTCATTAGGTCCCATTTGTTTATTTTTGCTTTTATTTCCAATACTTTAAGAGGTAGGTCAAAAAGGATCTTGCTGTGATTTTTTTTTTTTTTTTTTTTTTTTGGGCAGCATTTGGTCTTCGTTGCTGCATGCGGGCTTTCTCTAGTTGTGGTGAGTGGGGCTACTCTTTGTTGCAGTGCACAGGCTTCTCATTGCAGTAGCTTCTCCTGTTGCAGAGCATGGGCTCTAGGTGCGCAGGCTTCAGTAGTTGTGGCACGCGGGCTCTAGAGCTCAGGCTCAGTACTTGTGGCGCACGGACTTAGTTGCTCCGCGGCATGTGAGATCTTCCTGGACCAGGGCTCAAACCTGTGTCCCCTGCGTCGGCAGGCGGATTCCTAACCCCTGTGCCACCAGGGAAGCCCTTGCTGTAATTTATGTCAGAGTGTTCTGCCTATGTTTTCCTCTAAGAGTTTTATAGTGTCTGGCCTCACATTTAGGTCTTTAATCCATTTTGAGTTTATTTTCCTGTACGGTGTTAGGAAGTGTTCTAATTTCATTCTTTTACATGTAGCTGTCCGGTTTTCCCAGCACCACTTATTAAAGAGGCTGTCTTTTCTCCATATATTCTTGCCTCCTTTGTAAAATATAAGGTGACCATATGTGCGTGGGTTTATCTCTGGGCTTTCTATCCTGTTCCATTGATCTATGTTTCTGTTTTTGTGCCAGTACCATACTGTCTTGATTACTGTAGCTTTGTAGTATAGTCTGAAGTCAGGGAGTCTGATTCCTCCAGCTCCGTTTTTTTCCCTCAGATTACTTTGGCTACTCGGGGTCTTTTGTGTCTCCATACAAATTTTAAGATTTTTTGTTCTAGTTCTGTAAAAAATGTCACTGGTAATTTCATAGGGATTGCATTGAATCAGTACATTGCTTTGGGTAGTATAATCATTTTCACAGTGTTGATTCCAAACAATCCAAACACATGATATATCCAAACACATGATATATCTCTCCATCTGTTTGTGTCATCTTTGATTTCTTTCATCAGTGTCTTATAGTTTTCTGAATACAGGTCTTTTGCCTTGTTGGGTAGGTGTATTCCTAGGTATTTTATTCTTTTTGCTGCAATGGTAAATGGGAGTGTTTCCTTAATTTCTATATACTTCCCTCTTAGAACTGCTTTTGCTGCATCCCATAGGTTTTGGATCATCGTGTTTTTGTTGTCCTTTGTCTCTAGGTATTCTTTGATTTCCTCTTGGATTTCTTCAGTGATCTCTTGGTTATTTAGCAACGTATTGTTTAGCCTCCATATGTTTGTGTTTTTTACGTTTTTTTCCCTTAATTTGTTTCTAATCTCATAGCATTGTGGTCGAAAAATATGCTTGATATGATTTAAATTTCTTAAATTTACTGAGGCTTGATTTGTGACCCAAGCTGTGATCTCTCCTGGAGAATGTTCCATGTGCACTCGAGAAGAAAGTGTAATCTGTTGTTTTTGGATGGAATGTCCTATAAATATCAATTATGTGCATCTGGTCTAATGTGTCATTTAAAGCTTCTGTTTCCTCATTTATTTTTTGTTTGGATGATCTGTCCATTGGTGTAAATTGGGTGCTAAAGTCCTACTATTATTGTGTTACTGTCGATTTCCCCTTTTATAGCTGTTAGCATTTGCCTTATGTATTGAGGTGCTCCTATGTTGGGTGCATATATATTTATAATTGCTATATCTTCTTGGATTGATCCCTTGATCATTAGGTAGTGTCCTTCCTTGTCTCTTGTAACATTCTTTATTTTAAAGTCTATTTTATCTGATATGAGGACTGCTACTCCAGCTTTCTTTTGATTTCCATTTGCATGGAATATCTTTTTCCATCCCCTCACTTTCAGTCTGTATGTGTCCCTAGGTCTGAAGTGGGTGTCTTGTAGACAGCATACAGATGGGTCTTGTTTTTGTATCCATTCAGCAAGCCTGTGTCTTTTGGTTGGAGCATGTAATCCATTCATGTTTAAGGTAATTATCTATATGTATGTTCCTATTACCAATTGTTATGGGTTTGTTTCTGTAGGTCTTTTCCTTCTCTTGTGTTCCTGCCTAGAGAAGTTCCTTTAGCATTTGTTGTAGAGCTGGTTTGGTGGTGCTGAATTTTCTTAACTTTTGTTTGTCTGTAAAGCTTTTGATCTCTCCATCAAATCTGAATGAGATCCTTGCTGGGTAATCTTGGTAGTAGGTTTTCCCTTTTCATCACTTTAAATATATCTTGCCACTCCCATTCTGGCCTGTACAGGTTCTGCCAAAAGATCAGCTGTTAACCTTATGGAGATTCCCTTGTATGTCATTTGTTGCTTTTCCCTTGCTGTTTTTTTTTTTTTTTTTTTTTTTTTTTTTTTTTTTTGCGGTACGCGGGCCTCTCACCGCTGTGGCCTCTCCCGTTGCAGAGCACAGGCTCTGGACGCGCAGGCTCAGCGGCCATGGCTCTCGGGCCCAGCCGCTCCACGGCATGTGGGATCTTCCCAGACTGGGGCACGAACCCGTGTCCCCTGCATCGGCAGACGGACTCTCAACCACTGCGCCACCAGGGAAGCCCTCCCTTGCTGCTTTTAATACTTTTTCTTTGTGTTTAATTTTTGTTCGTTTGATTAATATGTGTCCTGGCATGTTTCTCCTTGGGTTTATCCTGTATGGAACTCTCTGCACTTCCTGGACTTGATTGACTATTTCCTTTCGCATGTTGGGGAAGTTTTCGACTATAATCTCCTCAAATATTTTCTCAGACCCTTTCTTTCTTTCTTCTTCTTCTGGCATGCATATAATTAAAATGCTGGTGCACTAAATGTTGTCCCAGAGGTCTCTGGGTCTGTCCTCCTTTCTTTTCATTCTTGTTTCTGCTCTGCAGCAGTTATTTCCACCATTCTATCTTCCAGCTCACTTATCCGTTCTCCTGCCTCAGTTATTCTGCTATTGATTCCTTCTAGAGTATTTTCAGTTTCAGTTATTGTGTTGTTCATTACTGTTTGTTTGCTCTTTAGTTCTCCTAGTTCCTTGTTAAACGTTTCTTGTATTTTCTGTATTCTATTTCTGAGATTTCAGATCATCTTTACTATCATTACTCTGAATTCTTTATCAGGTAGTTTGCCTATTTCTTCTTCATTTATTTGGTCTTGTGGGTTTTTATCTTGCTCCTTCGCCTGCAAGATATTTCTCTGTCTTCTCATTTTGTCTAATTTACAGTATTTGAGGTCTCCTTTCCCCAGGCTGCAGAGTCATAGTTCCTCTTGCTTCTGTTCTCTGCCCCTGGTGGTGAGGTTGGTCCAGTGGCTTGCATAGGCTTCCTGATGGGAGGGACTTGTGCCTGCGTTCTGGTGGGTGGAGCTGAGTCTTTTCCCTCTGATGAGCAGGGCCATGTCAGGTGGTGTGTTTTGGGGTGTCTGTGAGCTTCGTATCTTTAGGTAGTCTGTGTGCTGATGGGTGGGTTTGTGTTCCTGTCTTGTCTGTTGGTTGGTGTGAGGTGTCCAGTGCTGGGAGCTGCTGGTAGTTGGGTGGAGCTGGGTCTTGGATTCAGATAGAGGCCTCTGTGAGAGCTCTTGGCAATTAGTCTTCCCTGGGGCCAGGAATGCTCTACTGGTCCAGCGTCCTGGACTTGGTGCTCCCACTCTGGAGCCTCAGGCCTGACTCCTGGTCGAGGAACCAAGACCCTGCAAGTGGCTTCTCCTGGCAATAAAGGGGATTAAAAAAAAAAGACTAACAAAACCCCAGACAAATGGTAAAAAGTAAAATCAAACAAACAAAAAGAGAAACAAGGAAACACACACACGTAAAAGAAACAAAAATAGAACCAAATAAATGAAAAAGCAAGAAAACAACCAGACAAATGGAAGAACTCAAAAACAAAATCAACCAATTCGGATTAAAACTAACAAAAACACACAACTCATAAACAAAAGCAAAGCAGTGTGCCAACCGAAGAATAAAGCAAGGAAACAGAATTAACTGATAAAAATGATTAAAAACATAATAATAAAATAAAACAAAATTGGAAAAAACACAGGACAACAGAAAAGCAAAGTAGAAATGGAAATATTAAAAATATATGTTAAAGAAAAAGAAGAAGAAAATAAGGAAAAAGAACATAGAGTAACAGAAAAACAAAGTAAAAATAGAAATAAATTTTTAAAATAAAAATTAAAAATATACTATAAAAGATGGAGATCCCAGGGCTTCCCTGGTGGCGCAGTGGTTGAGAGTCCGCCTGCCGATGCAGGGGACATGGGTTCGTGCCCCGGTCCGGGAGGATCCCATGTGCCGCGGAGCGGCTGGGCCCGTGAGCCATGGCCGCTGAGCCTGCGCGTCCGGAGCCTGTGCTCTGCAACAGGAGAGGCCACAACAGTGAGAGGCCCGTGTACCGCAAAAAAAAAAAAAAAAAAGATGGAGATCCCAAAAGACTAAATAAGAAAAAATACTACAACAACAAGAACAAACAAACAAACCAAAAAAATAAGAAAGAAAACCCCTCCCAAAAAAGCCAGAACCAACAACAGAATGGATCAAAACAGAATTAGTAATAATAATTATGTCTCCCTGGAGTCTCTGCTGTAAGTGTCCTTGCACATGCCGTGAGCCTCAGCCAACCTCTGCCTCCCCACGAGGCTCTCCTGCCTCTGGGCTGCTCTCTGGACCTGCTGTGGGCCCTGTGGGGACCTCTCAGACTCTGATGTGGCCAAGTTCCTGCATGTGCTGCCCTCAAAGTCCACAGCTGCCAGAGCTAGACCGTTTTAATTTGTGGGAACATTCATTGTCTACTCAGATATTCCATAGATGCGGTCACAATCTATATGATTGTGGGGATTTAATCTGCAGCTTGTACAGCTGTTGGAAAGATTTTTGATCTTCTTCCTTAGTCACCCCATCCCTGGGGTTCAGCTTTGGTTTTTTTTGTTTTTGTTTTTTTGAATTTTATTTATTTTTTTATACAGCATGTTCTTATTAGTTATCCATTTTATACATATTAGTGTATATATGTCAATCCCAATCTCCCAATTCATCACACCACCACCATCAGCTTTGGTTTTATCCCCACCTCTGTGTGTGGTCCACTCACAGGAGTCTGGTCCTGAGGCCACCTTGGAGCTCTTGGGTCTGCCCCAGTGAGGACAGGGCGCAGAGGTGGTATGACTGCTTGGATCATGGGAGCCCTGGCGGCACCAAATGTGCAGGGAAGCCTGTGGCCATGGGCACAGGAGATATGGCCCTAGTGAGGGCCTTTTCTGGTGCCCAGCGTAAGGCGCGTGAGGGCCAGCCCTGAGGGGGCTTCTCTTATTATCATCAGCAAGCACCCGCGTGTGCAGGGAGAGAGGTTACAATAGTGGCTCCTCCCCCTGCATGAGATTCAGCAGCAGCGCCTGCTTCCACAGCAGTCTGGCCTTCCTCTGTAGGCATTCCCTGCTGTGGATTTCCTCCCTCCCATCCCCTCAGTCTGTCTCCCCACAGCCAACGGCAGTTCTCGCTCCAAGCCTGTTCTCCAGTCCCCATGCTTCAGCTCCCAGCCCCCTTGCACACCTGTGAACATACGTCCCAGTCCGGGCCACACAGGGCTGTGGTATGGACCATCTGTGTATTTCTCACTCTGTACCATCCGCCACAGATCGGCCACTTCACCCTCTTCCGACAGCCTCAAATGTTTCCCTCCTGTCCCAATCGATTTCCCCGTTGGAGAGGGGGTTTCCCCAAATTCGGAACTCTCTCCTCCTCCTCAGCTCCCCCACCCTGGGATGCAGGTCCCATCCTGCTTCTGCTCCTCCTCCTTCTCCCTTCTTTTTCCATCCTACCCAGTTATGCAGGGATCTTTTTTTTTTTTTTTTTTTTTTTTTTTTTTTTTTTTGCGGTACGCGGGCCTCTCACTGTTGCGGCCTCTCCCGTTGCGGAGCACAGGCTCCGGACGCGCAGGCTCAGCGGCCATGGCTCATGGGCGCAGCCGCTCTGCGGCATGCGGGATCTTCCCAGACCGGGGCACAAACCCACGTCCCCTGCATCGGCAGGCGGACTCTCAACCACTGCGCCACCAGGGAAGCCCATGCAGGGATCTTTATAGTCCTTTCCAGTGTCCACGGTCTTCTGCTAGTTTTCAGCCAGTGTTCTATGAGAATTATTGCATCTATAGATGTATTCCTGATGCATCCGTGGAGACAGGTGAACTCCACGTCCTCCTATTCCTCTGCCATCTTGAATCCCCACCCACCCCCAATCTCATTTTTAAAATGAGGAAACAAGCTGAAAGAGGCTCATCTGTCCTTGGTGTAATGTTGCCAACCAGCATTTGTTGAGTCCTCGCTATGTGCCAGGATCAGTGCAATTCTTTTACGTGTATTATTCCCTTTCATCTTCAAAATCTGTGTGGCATCATCCATATTTCTCAGAGGAGGAAATTGAGACTAGAAAATATTCAAACTTCTACAGTCTTAAGGGAGAAACAGATAAGTTTCCCTGGGACAAATTGCAATTCGGGGGACAGGGGTTAGAAACATGGAGATCAAAACACCAAGTGAAAAACCAGAGGCTGAGTGGATGGAGGTCCCCTCCCAACACATCACATGGCCAAGGTCACACAGCTTGTAAGCAGAGAATGTAGAATTCGAACTCTGATCTGCATGCCTCAAAGCCCAGACTCTTATCCACCACTCTGTCCTGTCCTTATTCTTTTTCTTTTTCAGAAAAATATGGGATAAGAAAGACATCCTACAAACACCAGTTTCACCCATGCAAACCTTGGCTACCTACAGGGGATTCTAACTACTGTCATTAACTGGTTAACTAAGGGTTAATGAATACTTTATTTTTTTAAATAATCCTTGGAAAAGAAAAATCTACTGAAAAATGGTCCTCTACCCAAATTAGCAAATATAACCAGGACGCTTAACTGCCAGTAATAGGAGCACAACTTCAACAAACGTAAACTAAAGGGTATGTTTATTAAAAAGGCACTTGAGAGTCAGACAAAGAAAGAAAATGTTCTCAAACTGGGAGAAAGCAGAGATGCTTCTGAGGTTCTATTTGACAGTGAGAAGAAGAAAGATCTTCTAGAAAGATTGGCTTCTCCAGCAGCAAGGCATGTATTAGTGTCCTACTGCTGCTGTCGCAAGTGACCACAAACTTAGTGGCTTAAGACCACACAAATCTAATATCTTATAGCTCTGGAGGTCAGAAGTCTGCCATAGGTCTCATTAGGCTGAAATGAAGATGTGAACAGGGCTGTGTTCCTTTCTGGAAGCTCTGGGGGAGGGTGTATTTTCTCACCTTTCTCAGTTTCTAGACACCACCTGCTTTCCTTGGCTCATGGCCCCCTCCCTCCATCTTCAAAGCCAAGCAAAGCTGCATCTCTCCCTGAATGTTTTTCTGTTTCTCCCATCTGCCTGACTCTCCTCTTCTTCCTCGCTCTTCCATTCTTAAGCACCCTTCTGATTACAGCGACCCCCACCTGTTTTATCCAGGATACTCTCCCTGTTCTAAGGCTGGCTGACTAGCAACCTTAATTCCTCCTGAAACTCTAATTCCCCTTTGCCACATACTGTAATATACTCATGGATTGGGAGCATTGGGTATGGATACGTTTGAGGGCCACCATTACTCTGCCTACCGTAAGAGGTGTTGGGCTGCTCCCCGCAGATGTACAAGGCCTGCACTTGCCCAGCTTTAAGACTGAAGAAAGAGCCCAGAGTCAGTAATACAGACATCAAAGGTTTAATGGATGGGAGAGCTTACACATCTGAAGCAAGGTCCTGGTGCAACATCCCACCATGCAGCAGACAGCAGGCGGGACATGGTGGCAGTCTTTGCTCGGAGTGTGGCGGGGGGGATGGGATAGGGAGATTACCAGCTATCTGGGGAATTGATGTCAGGTGGGCTCATTAGTTACCAGGGAAACCAGTGGAGGGGCAGGCGGCACCCATTCCCCCGTTTTTTAAACATCTTTATTGGAGTATAATTGCTTTACAATGGTGCATTAGTTTCTGCTGTATAACAAAGTGAATCAGCTATATGTATACATATATCCCCATATCCCCTCCCTCTTGTGTCCCCCTCCCACCCTCCCTATCCTACCCCTCTAGGTGGTCACAAAGCATTGAGCTGATCTCCCCGTGACAGGCAGCTGCTTTGATAAGAACCATTACTAGCTGGGGCCTGGGGCAATTACGTAGGAAAGTCAGTCACCTGTGTAGGGTGTAGGTGAAGCAGGCCCTGGCTGGGCAGGGGATGTACGGAGAGCAAGAGAACAGCTATCTTGGGACTTCCGTGGCAGTCCAGTGGTTAGGAGTCTGTTCTTCCACTGCAGGGGGCGTGGGTTCAATCCCTGGTTGGGAAACTAAGATCCTGCATGCCACGAGGCACGGTGAAAACAAAAGAACAGCCATCTTGAGTGGCCTGACCATACAAGAGGGTAGACACCTGGATTTACCAATCAGGGATTCTGAACACAAAGGGTGAGGGGTAAACTTCCAGAAGGAAGTTGGAGCGTTGGAAGAGGGGGAATAATTTATAAGTGGCCAAAAGTGACAAAAGTCCTCAACGAATGGGGAGTCATTTCAGAAGATGGAAGGGCCGCTGAGTGAACATAACTGTAGCTATCTACTTGGAGCAACATCACCGAACTACAGAGCGAAATCTCTCTTCGATCATTTGTGCTCTCTCAATGTCTCAAGACCAGGCTTATGACTACCGCCAACTGTATGTAGCGCTCAACAGGAAATACCAGGGAAGGGGTTCTGTATTGGCTTGTAAAATACCCTGACTTAAAAAAAATTCCAGCATAAGTTGTTTTCTTGTTGTTTGTCCTTGTCTTAGAAAAGTGGACTGTAGAATTCATAAAAATGATTATGTGAGGGCACCAGTGCATTGAAATTTTCTTCTGCTGTGTTTAAGACAATACAACTTCTTTCAAATAAATGGTAGTAAGACCTTTCTCTCAATTTAAGGCATAAACATTCTTATCTTTATTCACTCAAACTTGGTGAATTTTCTTGGCCAGAGAAAACAATTTGTTCACATTCTGGGCTGCTGGAATCCCCTTATCTCACTCTATTGCCAATAGGTAACTAGATGATTTACAGTTTGGTGTGTGTATTGTTCTAGATCTTTTTCTATTGGATTCATATGTAGAAACATGCAATAAAAAAGTTTGACTAGAATTTTTCTCATGTAACAATGCTCTTTAGAGAACATTGTAGGTCAGGCCAGATAGCTCTACCTTGTTTTTTGAAATAGACAACTGCAAGATCTTCTGAATGTCTTGAGAGGAGCTCTAGATTCAGATATTTATGGGAAAAGTTCTGATTTTTTATATGTTGGCAACTAATTTAAAAATGTATAGTAGAGTGTGAAAGCATAACAGAAGATGCCTGTGGCGTTGATTCATCCCATCAATGGCCAGTCTGAGACCTCGGAATGGATATGCTCTTCAATGTAGCCACACATGCCTGGTGTTGGTAGAATCTGCTGAGGTCTGGGCGTAAGAGGATGAAGGAGGACAGTACTCTGATGGTTGTAGTTGAGATGATGATTATTCACCAGTGAAGGGAGATTGAACTTCTCAGCCTCCTTGACCTTAGTCAAAGCCATATGACTAGTTCTGGTGAATAGGTTGTGGGCAGAAGGGACATGTGTGATTGCCAGGCTGTGGTGAAAACCCTTTGCCTGCTCTTCTCCCAGCAATTATAGAAGCACATCCTAAAAAGGAGCCTCCAACATACTGGATCCCTGAGTGGCTATTCTGAGAGGAGCCCTTCTAATAAAACACATCAGACATTTGTGTGAGTGAGAGGTAAACCTTGGTTGTTTTATGATTCTGAAAGTCTGTGTTTTTTAAAAATAATTTTAAAATTGTAATATTACTCAGTTTATCCTAATTTGGGGCATATTCATTTTCTATTGCTGTTTGACAAATTACCATAAACTTAGCAGCTTGAAATAACACCCTTTTATCAGCTCAGACTTCTGTAGGTCAGGAGCTGCATTCTAATCTGATGGTTCAACTAGGTAAAGTGTCCCTTCCAAGCTCCCTTGGGTCATTGGCAGAATTCATGTCCTTGTGGTTGTAGTACTGAGGTTCCCACTGTCTTTCTAGTTGTTGATCTGGGACCATTCTCAGCTTCTAGAGGCTCATCTCAGGTTCTTGCTATGTAGCCTCCTCCTTTGACAACCAAGAATCTTCCTGAAATTGAATCCTTTTCATTCTTTGCATTTCCCTGACTTCCCTTTCTATGACCAGCAAGAGGAAACTCTCTGCTTTTTAAAGCCTCGTGTGATTAGATTAGTGTGATTGGGATTATGTCTTTATTCAAGGTCAACTGTACCAAGTAATATAACCTAATCATGGGAATAAAATCCATCATGTTTATAGTCCTGGGAATTAGGCAGGGCAATTTACACCAAAGGGGCAGAAAAGCTTGGGATCCATATTAAGAGTCTGTCTTACACATGGGGAGAAAGTAAGAATGAGAGCAAGTGAGTGAGAAAGAGTATTTGTTGGTCTATTTCTGCCTGGGGAAGAATCTATACGCTTATCTCCTTTTTAATGACTCTAATTCATTCCTGAAAATTCTGATGCTAAGTAAAAAGTCACTAAATGGGAAAATTTTTTTCCATTACTTTTAATGGGAAAATTATGATGTATTCCATCTCAATCTAAAATACCCTCATGATTTTCAAAGATAGAAAATATATCAATTGAACAATGGAAACAAGTTTATATAAGTAATAATTTTTAAATGGAGAGTAAATATAGTTGTTCACAAGATATAATGCAAAGAAGCTTCATTGTACTTGCCAAAAGAGGAAGGTAAAACTTAATTGAAAAATTGGCAGAAGACCTAAATAGACATTTCTCCAAAGAAGATATACAGATTGCCACCAAACACATGAAAGGATGCTCAACATCACTAATCATTAGAGAAATGCAAATCAAAACTACAATGAGGTATCACCTCACACCAGTCAGAATGGCCATCATCAAAAAATCTAGAAACAATACATGCTGGAGAGGGTGTGGAGAAAAGGGAACCCTCTTACACTGTTGGTGGGAATGTAAATTGATACAGCCACTATGGAGAACAGTATGGAGGTTCCTTAAAAAACTAAAAATAGAACTACCATAGGACCCAGCAATCCCACTACTGGGCATATACCCTGAGAAAACCATAATTCTGAAAGAGTCATGTACCACAATGTTCATTGCAGCTCTATTTGCAATAGCCAGAACATGGAACCAACCTAAGTGTCCATCAACAGATGAATAGATAAAGAAGATGTGGCACATATATACAATGGAATATTACTCAGCCACAAAAAGAAATGAAATTGAGTTATTTGTAGTGAGGTGGATGGACCTAGAGTCTGTCATACAGAGTGAAGTCAGTCAGAAAGAGAAAAACAAGTATCATATGCTAACACATATATATGGAATCTAAAAAAAAAAAAAAAGGTTCTGAAGAACCTAGGGGCAGGACAGGAATAAAGACGCGGATGTAGAGAATAGACTTGAGGACATGGGGAGGGGGAAGGGTAAGCTGGAACGAAATGAGAGAGTGGCATGGACATATATACACTACCAAATGTAAAATAGCTAGTGAGAAGCAGCCGCATAGCATAGGGAGATCAGCTCGGTGCTTTGTGTCCACCTAGAGGGGTGAGATAGGGAGGGTGGGAGGGAGACGCAAGAGGGAGGAGATATGGGGATATATGTATATGTATAGCTGATTCACTTTGTTATAAAGCAGAAACTAACACACCATCGTAAAGCGATTATATTCCAATAAAGATGTTAAAAAAAAACTTAATTGAGAAGGAAATACAAAAGGGAATGGTGCATTTTTCTTTCTGCACCATGTTCTTCAGTAATTTCTGAACAATCTGGGGGCTGATGGGTTGGTTATCTTGTATTCAGATTGTACCAAAAAATTACACTAGAGCTCAGATAAACACCTTTAGGACAAAACAACACTGAACATGAGAGTGATCATGGAAATAGTACATGTGCCAAGTACACTGGAGAGCTATAGAAGATGCTGCCTTTTTATCCCTCACTGTTGGTGTATATATGCAGGGAAAATCTTCAGAGTTCGTTCCAAACATGGCTTGCAATTCAAATTTGTTCCACTTAGTATTTTCTGACTTGAAACTGTTGTGTTGGGTAAATTGGAAAGTGTGTCTTTGCCGGAAACCGTAGTGTCAAACTATCACTTCTTATAGTATATTTATTTAATGTGTTTTGGGGAAAAAACATTGGTATTAAAAAATAAATAAAAAGAGTGGTTGTCCAAAAAGTAGCATAAATTTTCAAGAGCCATTATGACAGAAATTGATTGAACAGCTATAATGTGATCTAGTAATTAAATCTAGTCCTAGGGTACATAGTTTAGGGACCTTCTGAAATACATAGGCCCATAGTTGGTTTCTATTTGTTAGCTGTCATTGAAAAAAATCCCTCTTCTTTTTCATAGTTACATTGAAAATTAACAACTATCATAAAGAAAAAAATAAGATTAAATCAAGTCAAAATGACCCATTTGGGGGTTCTCACTGATTAGAAATTGCTGGAAGAACCATGCTTCAGAAATAAATGTAGAGCTTAAGGTAGATAGTTATTGGCTTTTATAAATCTTTTAATATTTTAAAAAGGAAATTTCAAAGTTAAATGTCAATTTCATATTTCAGGGTGCTATTTACTGTAGCACAAAAACATGATAATGAAAATACAGTTTTAAAAAGTCAGCACAAAAGCAATAATAATGAAATTCTGTATCTTCCTTTAAAATATTTTAGTAGGAACTGTCCATTTATGTTATAGTATTATACCTCTGTTTTCTAAATGCTAGGTAGGGTAGTTTTTTTGGATTTTGAATGAGATAGAAAAAGGCTGTAAACCTCAGCATTTCTCTTGCTGTTTTTCCAGGTTAGCCTTACTTTAAAAATTCTCGGATATAAGTTTATGTTTACCTAAAATGGACAAAAGAATATTTTTAGTAAAGTCCCTTGACTTTCTCAAGGAGAGAAAATAGAGGTTTTTGTTTTTTTGTTTTTATTTATTTATTTTTGGCTGCGTTGGGTCTTCGTTGCTACATGCGGGCTTTCTTTAGTTGCGGTGAGCGGGGGGCTACTCTTCATTGCCGTGCGCGGGCTTCTCATTGCAGTGGCTCCTTTTGTTGCGGAGCACGGGCTCTAGGCGCGCCGCCTTCAGTAGTTGTGGCACGTGCGCTCAGTAGTTGTGGCACACGGGCTCTAGAGCACAGGCTCAGTAGTTGTGGCGCACGGGCTTAGTTGCTCTGCAGCATATGGGATCCTCCCTGACCAGGGCTGGAACCTGTGTCCCCTGCATTGGCAGGCGGGTTCTTAACCACTGTGCCACCAGGGAAGCCCAGAAAATACAGTTTTAAGTATACTACAGAAATGTAGTACATTTAAAATAATGTTTATAAAAGACGTTTTGTGCATGCCCTCAATACATTTATAATTCCAAACTATTTACTTTGCTTCAATTCTGATCTTTTTTAATAGCCTTATTGAGAACTAGCCCAAGCACTGTACTTATGGAGAAGCAGGTAAAGCACTTTCTCTTGACCTCTCTTCCCCACATTCCATCTTAGTTTATTGCTTTGAGGATGAATGCTGAGCAAAGCGAAGGGGAAGTCAATATTTGACTTTGATGTGCACTGAATCTCAGTGTTTAGTGAAACCAGAGATCGACACCAATTGTTTCAGGAAGAATTCCATTATGCATTCCCTTTGAATGAGCTATGTATTTATGTGTATTGCCTTATGCAATCTGATTCCTCCAAGGTTTTCTGAGGTAGTTTTAGGACTTCTTCCTCAAGTGATGACAGATTTGAAGGCATCTTGTTATAGTAACATAATAGAATGAAGTTCAGCTGCAATAAAACCCTAATGATGGTGACTTGAACAATAGAAATGTATTTCTTTTTCCTATAAATGAAGCCTAGAGGCAGGTAGCCTGATGCTGGTATGGCAGCTCCATAGTTCTCAGGGACTCATGCTCATTCTATACAGAACACATGACTTTTACCTCATTGCCCAAGATGGTTGCTGGTGCTCCAGCCAGCAGGAAGAAGAAAGGGAGGAAAAAGAGGCAAAATATACATGGAAGCTATCTTTTAGGAAGCTTTCGTAGAAGCCACTATAGATTACTATAGATTACTATAGATTACTTCCTCTCACACCTAGGATTTAGTTTCATGGCCATACCTAATTACAGGGGAGGCTGGGATGGGTAATCTTTGTTCTTGGTGACTATATATTAATAAAATGTGCCTAAGTAAAAATCTGGGATTTTATTCCCACAAGAAAAGGGGAGAAGGCATCTTGGTCTCTGCCACTAGCAGAAAGAACATGGTCTTTGAAGTCAGACACATCTAGATTCACATCTAGCACTGATTAATTCTGTGACCTTGTGAAAGTGACACAGTTAAGCCTCCATTTTAATACAAGGATGATACCATCTAGCTCTTATGGTTATTATGGTCTTTCTTCCTAACTTCCATGAAGTATTTCTGTATAATAATAAAACTCTGGATCCTGATATGTGCACCTTACATCATAAGTTCTAAAACATTCAAACATCTTTGGAAACAACTCTTTAGGGAATTCCCTGGCAGTCCAGTGGTTAGGACTCAGCACTTTCACTGCTGTGGTCTGGGTTCATTCCCTGGTCCGGGAACTAAGATCCTTCATGCTGCAGGGCATGGCCAAGAAAAAAAAAAATTTTAATAAATAAATAAATAACTTCAAAGTCACATGAATCTCATTAAATTAGAATACAATGCTTAACAGAGTGTTTTTATAGTAAATGTGGACTGAAAGAATAGATATATTTGAAGAATTCTCCCATGAACACTGTTATACAAACTGTATGATAGATATTGACTGGATGAAAATTAAAGAAAAAAACAACTACTCAGATTCTTTATTCGGTCAATAGTTTTGAGCAAAATTATGCGGGCTCTGGGTCAGCCCTTCCTTGATTCCATCCTTATTGTGAAGAGAGGGATTTTTTTTTAAATTAATTTTTTATTACAAAAGTCAGGGTTCAGAAACAGAACCAATAAGAGATATTTAGATAGATATAGACCTCTCTCTCTCTCTCTCTATATATATATATAAATCTGTATCTATATCTATATCACCTATATCTATTTTTATATCTGTGTCTGTATCTGTGTCTATATGTATATGTATGTCTATATCTAGAACAAGATTTAGGATAAGGAATTAGCTATGCAATTATAGAGGCTGAGAATTCTCATGATCTGTCACCTGCAAGCTGGAGACCCAGGAAAGCCAGTGGTTTCATTCAGAGGCCTGAGAGCTAGGAAGTCGGTGGTGTAGAATCCATACCGAGTCTGAAGGCCTGAGAACCAGGAATCCTGAGAGCAGGAGTAGGTGGATGTCCCATCTCAGACAGACAGTGAATCCCCACTTCCCCTCTGCCATTTTGCTCTATGGGACCTTCAACAGATGGGGTGATGCTCACCCACATCCACTTCACTCAGTCCCCCAAGTTAAATGTTAACCTCCACACAGCCACTCCTGGAAATACCTCACAGACACACCTGGAAATGATGTTTAAGCATATATCTGGATACCCCATGTCCCAGTCAAACTGACACATAAAATTAACCATCTCATAAAGTAACAAAAAAAATTGGTTGCAAACAATTTGGAGTACAGAAATGTTTAAAATAAACTATTGACGCTCATCACTGTCTTCATCCTTTAGCTTCATTCTCCAAAGATAATTGCTGTTTGTAGTGTGGGCTTTTTCCTTTCTGACATTTTTTACTATACATATTCAAAAATATAAATATAGTGATAATACCAAACACTATTCTGCAATAGTATTGCAAGTATTCTGCAATACTTTTTTTCCTTACAATACATCTTGGACCACTGAGCAACATCTGTGTGTAAAAGCTGCCCTCACTGTTTTTTACTGCTGCATACTACTCCACTGTATGGATTTCCCCCTACATTTCTTAAGTAGTGCCTGAATGTGGATGTTTACACTCTGTCCAGTTTTTCTCTAGGACAAACAATGTTGCCAGGAATATCTTGTACAAATATTTTTGCTTGCATCTATGGCTAAAATTCCTAGAAACTGAGATCACTTGCCTAAGGATGTGTTCATTTGGCACTGAAACATAGAATGACAAAATGCCAGAAGACATTTAGACATTTTTGATTGCCATTATCTGAGTGGTATCTGGGCTGACAAGAAATTTCCCACTGGACAGAGATATACAGAGTCTTTCGTATTTCTAATGCTCACTTCTCCTTGCCACCTCTTTGCCCCAACAGCCCAGCGGGTTAACCACTTCTTGACCACTATCATGTTGGCAAGAGAAAAACAAGCCTGTTCACTGTGTCCCTAAAGTACTGCTAGCATTTTTTTAATATATAATTCAAAAAGATACATGCATACCAGTGTTTATTGCAGCACTATTTACAATAGCCAAGACATGGAAGCAACCTAAGTGTCCAGAGACAGATGAATGGATAAAGATGTGGTATATATTATATATGGTGGAATATTTCTCAGCCATAAAAAAGAATGAAATAATGCCACTTGCAGCAACAATGGATGGACCTAGAGATTATCATACTAAGTGAAGTAGGTCAGATAGAGAGAGATAAATATCATATGATATCACTTATATGTGGAATCTAAAATATGATACAAACAAACCTATCTACAAAACAGAAACAGACTCACAGACTTTGAAAACAAACTTTTGGTTACCAAAGGGGAAAGGCTGGGGGAGGGATAAATTAAGAATTTGTGATTTACACATACATACCACTATATATAAAACAGGTAAGCAAAAAGAACCTACTGTATAGCACAGGGAACTACATTCAGTATCTTGTAATGATCTATAAGGGAAAAGAATCTGAAAAAGAACAGACCTATATATGTATAACTGAATCACTTTGCTGTACCCCTGAAACTAACACAATATTTTAAACCAATTATACTTCAATTAAAACATAACTGGGGCTTCCCTGGTGGTGCAGGGGTTGAGAGTCCGCCTGCCGATGCAGGGGACACGGGTTCGTGCCCTGGTCCGGGAAGATCCCACATGCCGCGGAGCGGCTGGGCCCGTAAGTCATGGCCGCTGGGCCTGCGCGTCCGGAGCCTGTGCTCCGCAATGGGAGAGACCACAACAGTAAGAGGCCCGCGTACCGCAAAAAAAACCCCAAACAAACAAAAATAAAAACCATAACTGACAGCATTTTTAAAAATTTTATTTATTTGTTTGGCTGAGTTGGGTCTTCATTGCTGTCGCGGGCTTTCTCTAGTTGTGGAGAGTGGGGACTACTCTTCATTGCAGTGCACAGGCTTCTCATTGTGGTGGCTTCTCTTGTTGCGGAGCACGGGCTCTAGGCACGCAGGCTTCAGAAGTTGTGGCACGTGGGCTCAGTAGTTGTGGCGCATGGGCTTCATTGCTCTGCGGCATGTAGGATCTTCCCAGACCAGGGCTCGAACCCGTGTGGCCTGTATTGGCAGGTGGATTCTTAACCACTGTGCCACCAGGGAAGTTCCTGATAACATTTTTGAAAGCAGAGATGATGCTTCAATTAAACTGTTTTCTTTAGGTCAGGGGTGAGCAAACCAAAACCTGTGGGCCAAATCCAGCTACCATTTCTTTTTATACAGTCCGTGAGTTAAAAATGGTTTTTACATTTATAAGTAGTTGGGAAAAAAATTAAAAGATAAATAATATTGGTGATGGGCAAAAATTACATGAAATTCAAATTTCACATCCACACGTGAAGTTTTGTTGGAGCACAGTCATACACACTCATTCACATACTGTCTGTGGCTGCTTTCACAGAACAAGGATGGAGTCCAGTGGTTGCAACAGAAACTCTATGGCCCACAAAGCTGAAAATATTTACTATCTGGCCTTTTACAGAAAATATTTTCCAACTGTTCCTTTAGGTCTACAGTGTTATTTTTTCTTGCGTATCTGTCTCATTTTTTTCCTCTAAATTTTTCTCTATAATTGTTACTTCTTTTTTTCTTCAACTCTTCTGCAAAGATTATACTGCAAGTTAGCAAAGTCCATTTTAATAGTGAACTGTACTTTCCTACTTGCCAGGTTTCTGAAGGTAAAATATATTTTAGGGAAAATAAAGAGTAATGGCTTTGACTTTGGTCTAAAATTAATTTTGGTCACAATATTAACACAAAGGTAATGAATTTCAGAAGGAAGGGTTTTTTTGGTTTTGTTTTGTTTTTAGTGAATGAAACAATGTAGCTCTGAATCCTTCTAGTTTTATGTTTCTCTAGAGAGAAACATTTAATTTGAGGGTAGGAGCCAGAGGAACCCCTTCACATTTGGGGTCCACTGAAACAAAAACAAATAATTAACTCTTTCTGAATCAGAGCTGGTCAGAGGCGGAACAGCTGCTAAAGTATCTCTGAAAAATTCTACCTCTCAACTCAGGGATGCAGAGAGGGGCTTGGTCTTTTTAGATTCATTCCTTGGCTATCTGGTGATTGTAAGGTGACAGGGTCGCCTTTAGCATCAAAGGAGAGGAGTGAGAAGGCATTCTGGTGGTCTCTTTCCAGGGGGGCTCCCACATTGAGAGGGCTGTATGGGGCAGTGAGAATGGACCATGGTTGATGGCTGGCTAATGGGGCCAGAGCTTGGAAATGAGATGGCTCCCTGAGAATTAGACTATTAAACAGATGGTTCGAAGTGTGTTCCCAGGGCCTTCCCCGGCCGTCCAGTGGTTAGGACTCCGCGCTTCCACTGCAGGGGGCTCGGGTTGGATCCCTGGTCAGGGGACTAGGATCCCCTGTGCCGGCGGCATGGCCAAAAAAAGAAAAAACAACAGTGTGTTCCCAGACCCACAGCACGAGCTTCTCCTGGGACTCGTTACAAATGCAAGTCATCAGACCTATACCCTAGACCAACTGACTCAGAAGCCCTGAGGGCAAGGCCCACCTCTCTGTTTTAACAAGCCTCCAGGTGATGGTGATGCTTGCTTCAACCTAGGAACAGCTGGGTCCAATCCACGCCTAATGGTTCAGCTGCATCCAATCCACGCCTAATGGTTCAGAGTGGAGGCAGCTCTCAAGGGACCGCAGCTCTCAAGGGACCGCAGCTCCTACACTGTTGGTGGGAATGTAAATTGGGGCAGTCGCTGTGGAAGATGGTACAGAGGTTCCTTAAAAAACTACAAGTAGAATTACCACATGATCCTGAAATCCCACTCTTAGCATATATCTGGAGAAAATGCTGTTTCGAAAAGAAACGTGTACCCCAGTGTTCATTGCAGCACTATTTACAATAGTCAGGGCATGGAAGCAAACTAAATTTTCATTGACAGATGAATGGATAGAGAAGATATGATATATATCTTATATATATCATTATATATGATATATATCTTATATATATCATTATATATGATATATCTTATATGATATATATCATATATATCATTATATATGATATATATCTTATATATCATTTATATATGATATATATGTATAATGTAATATTACTCAACCATAAAGAAGGATGAAATAATGCCATTTGCAGCAAGATGGATAGAGCTAGAGATTATCATACTGAGGTAAGCCAGACAATGACAAATATCATAATATCACTTATATGTGGAGTCCTAAAAAAAAAAGATACAAATAAACTTATTTACAAAACAGAAATAAACCTACAGACATAGAAAACAAACTTATGGTTATCAAAGAGGAAGGGGGGAGGGATAAATTAGGAGTTTGACATTAACACATACACACTACCAAATATAAGGTAAACGACAAGGACCTACTGTATGGCACAGGGAACTACACTCAATATTTTGTAATAACCTATAAGGGAAAAGAGTCTGAAGGAGAATATAGATACATATATGTATAACTGAATCACTTTGCTGTGCACCTGAAACAAACACAAAATTGTAACTCAACTATACTTCAATTAAAAAAGAAAAAAGGAGAGAGAGAGACTGTATGTCTCCTAGGGCTGTTAAGGTTGAAGTTTTCCGTTTGTTGGTTGGTTGTTTCTACTAATGACAATGGTAACAGTCTAGCTAGAGCTTAGTGAGTCTCGGGTGCTCTGGTACATTGAAATAATAATAGCCGCCACCTACTGAGTGCTCAATGTGCTCCAAAGTGCTTTATTCTACCAACTCACTTGATTTCGAGAATAATTTCATGAGGTAGGTGTTGTCATTACCTCCATAATACAAATGAGAAAACTGGGGTGCAGAGAAGTTATGCCCTTTGGTGAAAGGTAATAAAGGATGTGACCCAGGATGTGAGCCAGGTGGTCAGGCTCCAGAGCCCTCACCTGTGACCACTATGTATTGTCAATGGTGTTCTGAGATGCATTAATGAATTCATTTTATCCTCTCCATATTACTTAGAATGTGAAATTCATTAAACAAATGTTATTTTATTTTAATTGAAGTATAGTTCATTTACAATGTTTCAGGTGTATAGCAAAGCGATTCAGTTAAACACAACTGTTTGTGTGCATATATATTTTTTTTTTTTCAGATTCTCTTCCATTATAGGTTATTACAAGATATTGAATATAGTTCCCTGTGCTACACAGTAGGTCTTTGTTTTCATTAAACAAATTTTATAGTGGAAGAGTCAGAGGAGGTTTAGGAGGAGGTACATTTCCTAATTAAAGGCTCAGCCGGACGGAGAAGCTGTCCTGCCTCCTGTGCTCAGTTGTCTGGTCTATCCCCCATGCTTTCTCCTCACTCTTGCCATTGTGTTGGCACACAGCAGGTCATCGTCGCTGAGTGCTGCCAGCTGTTGATTCAGAGACCGTGTCCCAACCCTGTTTGTGGGCAGCCTGACCTGTTCCTTAGGTCATATAAAGAACAGGTCCTACAATTACCCCCAAACTGAGTACTACCAGAAAGAAGATTCCCCAGGAGCCTCCTTGAAGCTTGCTGTAAACCAGCAGAGACAAGTCCTGATTCAAGCATGATTCATTTGTACGGTTTTCATTAGTAAATAAATTGGGTGGGGGGAAAGACATCAATTAGAATATGTGGTTAAATAATCAGAAAGATGCAGAAAGTTCTGTGCCTGGAGGAAATCAGTGTGTTCCATTAACACTAAGAAACACAGAATATCCTTCCAGGCTGCGTGAGGCTCAGGACTCAGGAACACTGGGTGGTATAGAAAGTCTGGCTGCTTTCAAGTTTGAGAATCTGGTCATTTCAGGGTATCGGGCTCAGATTCTGACCACCCATGTGAGCTGGAGGGTACGGGGTGGGTGGGGAGTGGGGCATGAATCACTTTTCAGAGTTCACCGGGGGCTATCTTGGAGGCTGGCTATTGAAACCGAGCAGGAGCCGGTGGGGCTCCTGGGCACAAATCCTTTCTTCCTCCCTCTTTCTTGTTTATAGGAAATGGGCTTCATTCAGCCTCCTAGACCTTCCCTGAGTTCCAAAGGGCAGATTCAAACAGTTGTTAATCAGGGAAGGGATGCAGAAATAAGGGAGGAGCAGTCAAGAAACAGTAGTGCAGGGCTTCCCTGGTGGCGCAGTGGTTGAGAGTCCGCCTGCCGATGCGGGGAACATGGGTTCGTGCCCTGGTCCGGGAGGATCCCACATGCCGCGGAGCGGCTGGGCCCGTGAGCCAGCGCGTCCGGAGCCTGTGCTCTGCAGCGGGAGAGGCCACTACAGTGAGAGGCCCGCGTACCGCAAAAAAAAAAAAAAAAAAACAATAGTGCAGCCTTGGGGCAAGGTCCTGTTTCCTCCTCAAGGAACATACAGGGACTTCCCTGGCAGTCCAGTGGTTAGGACTGCACTCTCACTGCCGAAGGCCTGGGTTCAATCCCTGGTTGGGGAACTAAGATCCCACAAGCCGTGTGCGGCACAGCCAAAAACAACAACAACAAAGGAATATGCATAACAGTATCTTTGAGTTCTTCTGCAGAAAATAAGGCCTCCACCCATATGGAGGAGGGTAACTTCAGGCTGAGCACAAGATCCTGGAGCACCGCCATTTACCTCCCCACCAACCAATCAGAAGAAAGTCACACACCCTGCAGTCCTCACCCCAGTTATTGCCTATAAAAATTTCTCCCCCACCAAGCCAACAGAGAGTTCAGGGTTTTTGAGCACGAGCTGCCTGTTCTCCTAGCTGGGCCCTGCAGTAAAACTTTCTCTGCTCCAAACTCCCGACATTTCGGTTTATTTGGCATCAGTGTGCGTCAGGCACGCGAACTTGAGTTCAGTAACATCACTACAACGAGCAACTTCTCTGATTCTGACTCCCGGGAACTCACTCTGCTCTCATTACACTGACCATCCTTCTGTTTTTCTAACATGCTACACTGGTTCCAAACCCGGGCCCTTTGCCAGCTCTTCCTTCCACTTGGATACCCTTTCCTCTGATCTTTGCTTCCACCTAACATTCAGGTTTTGGCTCAAGACATCCTTAGAGAAGTGTTTCCTAATCATTCTAATACTGCTCTTCCTCATGGCCTCCACTCCAGGCCAATCCACCACAATCAACCTATGTATTCTCTTCACTCTCTGAAATCATCTCAATTACTCATTGGTTCGCTTAGCCTCTGTCTCCCTGCGCTGGACCTCAGCATCCTGAGAGCAGGGCCTCACCATTGGGCACACTCACCACAGCTTCCTCAGCACCTGCAAAGCACCTGGTACATAGTAACTGAACCACTTGCATTAGCCTGGAGCTTCCCTGGGGGAAAAATTCCAGATTCCTCACATTTCCTCACTCCCTCCTGCTATCATGGACCTGATCTGAAATCTGATCCTGTGTTGGTATTAAGCATTATTCACTGTGCCGACCCACAAGTCTGCACAGCCCTGCTGTCCCCCTGGGGAGGGGAGGGGAGGGTAAGAACAGCCTGGCTTACTGGCTGAGGAGCTGCCTTGCTTCAGCCTTGTCTGAAACTGGCAGCCTGAGCTCACCCTCCCAGCCCAGAAGGCTTTTTTTTTTTTCTGATGGTGATTATTTGAATGAGGCACTTTTAACTGCACATCCCCAGCAAGGGCTTCTTGGCAGGGGACCCATTAACACTGGCCTAAATGGGAATCACCTGGAGGGAGTGAAGCCCCAGGGACCACTCAGAAAGCTCTAGCGAGCTCCGGCCTCCTCCTACACTGCAGTTTCCCCAGGCAATTAGATGGGCAGCAACTTGATTGCTCCCTTAGCATCTCCAGCCTCTGGGGCTCAGAGGCTGCTGGAGATGGTTGGTCCCTGCTGCCTGCAAATCAACCATCTGCCTATCAGACTCCCTTCCACCCTCTCTCCATCCTTCCCTATCCCCTTCCTCCCTTGCTCCCTCTCTCCCTCCTTCCCTCCCTCCCTCTCTTCCTTCTTTCCTTTCCTCCCTTCCCAGTCTAAGAAAGTTACAAAGTCTGAATTCTCCAGCTCTCCACCTCTTAGCCCTAGCTGTTGGCTCTACCCACTCCATCCTTTTCTCCTGTATCTCACCTGCCTCTAAAATCTGAAATATCGAGGTGACCTACTTTCGCTTTATAAGGGGAGGCCGTGGAGCTGTGGGCCAGGTGAATGGGAGAAGTGGGCAGAGGCGTGCAGAGGCGTCCAGCTAGCAAGAAAGTGGGGCCCCAAGGGTTATCCAGCCAGGCTGCTGGTGGCTGCTGGCAGGTGTAGATTTTCAAAGCTTGGCATCTTGGGCAGCATTCATGCACCTGGAGTTCCTGACCTGCAGCATTTTAGGGGCAGCTCTTTTGGTAGCAAATTGAACAGACGCTGGGATTTCTATAGCCAGAGTGCTATGTTGGACCTGGCATTTACTGAGAGTTGCCACCACAGTGCTAAGCAAGGTGATCCAATTAAGAATACTTGTGAGCACTTTATAAGGCAAGAACTTTGCACACACCATCTGGCTTGAATTCTCCCCAAAGCTCCGTGAGATGGGAATGATTTGTGCCCATCTTTCACATGAGGAAACTGAGGTGCCAAGAGGTTAATCTGTACTGTTTCTCAAGTTACCAGAACTCTGAGAGATGAGAATCATAATCTCCATTTTATGCATGAAAATCCTGAGTCTTGAGGGTAAAGGTCACAGGCAGGGCCAGTACGTGGGAAATCTAGCACTCACCAGCAGTCTCCTAGGCATGTTGTCCTGAACTGCGGTGCTCAGATAAACCGCTACCATTTGCAACATTTTATTTTATTGATTTTTTAATTGGCGTATAACTGCATTACAATATTGTGTTAGTTTCTGCTGTACAATGAAGTGAGTCAGCTATATGTATACCTATATCCCCTCCCTCTTGGACCTCCTTCCCACGCCCAACCCCAAATCCCACCCATCTAGGTCGTCACAGAGCACTGAGCTGAGCTCCCTGTGCCATACTGCACGTTCTTACTAGCTATCTATTTTACACATGGTAGTGTATATATGTCAAACCTAATCTCCCAGTTCATCCCACCCTCCCCTTCCCCTGCTGTGTCCACACATACATTCTCTACATCTGCGTCTCTATTCCTGCCATGCAAATAGGTTCTTCTGTACCATTTTTCTAGATTCCACATATATGTGTTAATATACGATATTTGTTTTTCTCTTTCTGACTTACTTCACTCTGTATGACAGACTCTAGGTCCATCCACATCTCTACAAATGACCCAATTTCTTTCCTTTTTATGGCTGAGTAATATTCCATTGTACATATGTATCACATCTTCTTTATCCATTCATGTAAAATTTTAAAGCTCAGTTGCTAGGAGAATTATTTACTCATTCAGTGAGTATTTTCTGCACACCATTTAGATGTTAAGACCCAGTGGTGGTGAAGTAGATTGCAAACCTGACTTCTCATGCATCTTTCCTCTTTAGCCACACCCCTTTGCAACATGACAGAGTGCCAGCCTAGACCTCAGGAGGCCTTGCAGCTCTGCTCTCTCTTGGAACACTATGAGCTCCATGGGAACAGTCCTGGGCTCAGCAGCCAAGGCATGAGAGACAAATGGCCCAGTTACACATGTCACCTTAGCTGGCAGCCAGCAAACCACCCCCGAGAAACAGAGCTGCATGGCTAACCAGCCGCTGATCATAGATGCATAAGTGAGCACAGCCCAGACCAGAAGAACTGCCCTGCTGAGTCCAGCCCAAAGTGCCAACCCACACAATCATGAACTCAGTGATTCTCAGAGTGTATCCTCCAGCCCAGCAGCATCAGCATCACCTGGGAGCCTGTTAGAAATGCAAATTTTCAGACTCATCTAAAACTACTGAATCATAAACTCTAGGAGTGGGCCCAAGTGACATTTTTAAACAAGCCGTCTGGGTGACTGTGATGCATGCTAAAGTTTAAGAACCATTAAATACGTGGTGTTATTTATTTATTTATTTATTTGCGGTACGCGGGCCTCTCACTGTTGTGGCCTCTCCCGTTGTGGAGCACAGGCTCCTGATGCACAAGCTCACTGGCCATGGCTCACGGGCCCAGCCGCTCCGTGGCATGTGGGATCTTCCTGGACCGGGGCATGAACCCGTGTCCCTTGCATAGGCAGGCGATTCTCAACCACTGCGCCACCAGGGAAGACCTACGTGGTGCTATTTTAAGCCACTAAGTTTTGGGGTGGTTTGTTACCCAGCAGAAGCTAACTAATACAGGTGAGGAAGTGGAGCTCACCAATGCCCTTGAGATGCTCAAAGTTCATCAGGGGAGACAACATATTCTTAAACATAAAAATTCTGTGATGTATAAGGCCAGATATTAAAATTATGAACCACTCTCAAATTGCATAATAATAATAATTAATATTTAAATAAGCACTTACTATGTGCCTGGCTGTGAAGTACTTTGCATTCATTATTTCATTTAGTTCTCATAGGAACTTTTTGAGGTCAGTGCTCCTTTTATTTTTTTAATTTTTAAATTTTATTTATTTATTTTTGGCTACATTGGATCTTCATTGATGCACGCAGGTTCTCTCTAACTGTGGCGAGCGGGGGCTACTCTTTGTTGCTGTGCGCGGCTTCTCATTGTGGTGGCTTCTCTTGTTGTGGAGCATGGGCTCTAGGCATGCAGGCTTCAGTAGTTGCAGGACGTGGGCTCAGTAGTCGTGGCTCCTGGGCTCTAGAGTGTAGGCTCAGTAGTTGTGGCTCATGGGCTTAGTTGCTCTGCGGCATGTGGGATCTTCCTGGACTAGGGATCGAACCCATGTCCCCTGCATTGGCAGGCGGATTCCTAACCACTGTGCTACCAGGGAAGCCCCAGTGCTCTTTTTTTTTTTTTTTTTTTCTGTACGCGGGCCTCTCACTGTTGTGGCCTCTCCCGCTGCAGAGCACAGGCTCCGGACGTGCAGGCTCAGCGGCCATGGCTCATGGGCCCAGCCACTCCGCGGCATGTGGGATCCTCCCGGACCGGGACACGAACCCGCGTCCCCTGCATCCGCAGGCAGACTCTCAACCACTGCGCCACCAGGGAAGCCCCCAGTGCTCTTTTTAATGCCCATTTTATAGATGAAGAAATTGAGGCCTAAAGAAGATAAGAGCTTTGCCGGAGGTCACTTAACCAGCCAGTGGCAGAGCCAGGATTCTGCCCCAGGTGCCTGCCAGACCCTGAAGCCCACACTCTTGTGTGTTGCGGGATCTGCACCCTAAATGTGGTGCAGAAAGTGTGGCCATACAGAGGGAAAACCTCACTGTTCCACAGGCGAGTCAGGAGAGTTTTTATGGAAGAGGAAGTCCCTGGGTTGACCTCAAAGGCCAGGCAGTATCGGGACACGTGGCAGCAGAAGAGAAAAAGAGTTTCAGTGGAGGAAACAACTTGAGCAAAGGTGAGGGAGCAAGCAAACCTCAGGAAGAGCAAGTAGCTTCACTGACAGAAGAGAGTGTTCCAAGGAAGGACTGGAGTGGAATTTTAAATTCAGAGCATTACAAAGATCCAGCATTAATCATGTTGTTGGACACGAGGTGTGGAAAGGTTATTTGAAATATTAAATTATTCAACCCAGCATTAACAGAATGTCTTCTGAATTTTGGGTAGTGTGGTCTCTGAATTGATTTCCCTCCACCATTTGACTAGAAATAGTTTGAAGATGTTTGACTTGAAAGGGTAGCAGAAATATTTTGTTGTTGTTTTAGTTTAATCTCTCACCTGAATTTTTTATTTAGATAGTTTTTTCTTGAATCGTATGGAGCAGGTAAGACCTTCTTCCTTCCGCTTTCCTCTCTTTATACATTAACAATCAAAGGAGGGACTACTTTGGGACTTCCCTGGTGGTCCAGTGGGTAAGACTCCATGCTCCCAGTTCAGGGGACCCGGATTCAATCCCTGGTTGGGGAACTAGACCCCGCATGCATGCCGCAACTGAAGAGTTTGCATGCAGCAACTAAGAAGACTGCATGCCACAACTAAAGATCCCACGTGCCGCAACGAAGATCCTACATACCACAACTAAGACCTGGAGCAGCCAAAATAAATAAATACATAAATAAATTAATTAAAAAAAGAGGGACTAATTCAGTGAGCCTTGAAGAATGGTGAATGTGGGCAGGATTCTGCCATGTTTACCATAAGTTAAGATGCTTCTCCTGCTCCCAAGGAACTTAGAAATTTAACTGGACCCTAAACTGTCTGGCACAAATTCTAAAGACCATTGACAGTGAGAGAAGAGAAAAACCAGCATAGATTGGAGAAACCAGGAAGACCTTCAGGGAGAAGTTAGTACCGGTGGAGGAGAAAAACATTCAGCTTCACACTGACATTCAGTATGTTAGTGCCATCCTTAGAATCAAGTAGAATATACCCTTATCTAATTTAGAAAAACAAAGAGATGACCCTTTGCCTAAACATTTCTTGGAATCTTTTCAATCTGAAATAGTAAATGTGTTTTACCTGTTGGGTAAATTCTGCTTGGAGTGCTATCTTGAAAAGGATTTTGAGTCTCTGACACTCTCAGGGGAAATGAGTGCTGGAATCAATTAGTGATGTCTGCCACAGGTATGGGAGGAGCAAGGAAGATTATCCTACATGTATGACTTCTCTCTTCCATACTTTTCTCAGCAAATTATAATAACATTTTTGTTTTAATATACCCAACTAGCTGAAATCTTTAACTGGATATCACATCTTGCTTTTGACTTTTAGGACAGAGACACGTAAGAAAAATTAAACAATTATTCAAAAGGAGAATCTTCCAGTACATTTCTGTTCAGCTAGTTAAATTTTAAACTGATATCCTGCACTTTATTTAGAGGATTGTAAGTTGATTCCTTTATATTCTGAAAGATGACTCGAGGTACAACAAATCCTGGATAATGTAAGGATAAACTATATATCTGTATAAATACCAAGTTGTGTTCTGTTGAAAATATATGTTCTTGGCTGAGAATCTACTTGTATTAAGAAGGGAACACTCATTTAAGGATATAGTTACTTGCCAGAGTGGTATTAGGTGATTCTAAAGTGTTTGATTCTAATTAACTTAAGATAGCAACTCTATGTGCTGGAGGATAGAAATCAGGAAGAGAAGTGGGTCACACGGAGGACATTTTTTCTTGATTAGCTAACAACAATAGCAAGAGGCATGGTGGGAGATTAGCAGGGTTGCACACTGCACAACTCTAGGACAGGTTATCTGTAACACAGTCATTTGAGACATACTGAATGGGACTCCCTAGCATTGCACTGTCCAGGGAATTCCCTGGCAGTCCAGAGATTAGAACTCAGTGCTTTCACTGAGGTGGGCCTGGGTTCGAACCCTGGTCAGGGAACTAAGATCCCACAAGCCTCATGGTGAGGCCAAAAAACAAAACAAAACAAATCAAAGCAACCCCCCCAAAAACAAACAAACAAACAAGAAACAAACCAAAAAACCCCCCTCCCCCCAAAAACCAAAACCAAAACCAAAACCAAACCAAACAAACAAGCAAACAAAAGAACATATTCCGTAATAAAAAAGGCAGAGAAAGTAGGAAAAGAAATTTTGGATAACCAACAAGGACCTAGCACAGAGAACTATACTCAATATTCTGTAATAACCAATAAGGGAATAGAATGTGAACAAAAATAGATATATATGTGTATACAACTGAATCACTTTGCTGTACACCTGAAACTAATACAACATTATAAATCAATGATACTTCAATTAAAGAAAAAAGAAATTTTGATCACATCAGATAAAATAAAGTAGTAATAGGGGAAAAGGTTAGGGGAGGGAAATTTGGCAATATGCCAGGGCATTTTTCCCCCAGTTTCATTGAGAGAAAACAGACATACATCACTGTATAAGTTTAGGGTATACAGCATGATGGTATGATTTACATGCCAAAGCATTGCTCAAAACTTTGTATCACATTTGTTTATAATGTAACACAGTGATTTATTTTGCTGTCACGCTTTCTTCCTCAAAATTTGTTTCACACACACACACACATATAGAACTGTGGCCTCCATAATGTGACTTAAGTCTAGGTGTGTAGCAATCTCAACTCTTTAAGCTATGCAGAGAAATCTAGACACTACCTGGGGATCGAGGACAGGCAGCTCCATGAATTCCAAGGCATGGTGCCTAAAACCCTCTCAAAGATTGGTCCTGCAAATTCAAACTTCCAAAGAGATGACAGATTCAGTGCTATAAAAGGAAAACATGTTTATGTTTGCTTAATGTCCCTTGGAAGAGAGGGCAAAATCATCCCCACTTGGGAACCACTGCTCTAGAATAGCTCTGCTCAACAGAAATATTATGTGAGCCACGTATGTAATTTTAAGCTTTCTAGTAGCTACACTAAAAAAGGAAAAAGAAGCGGGTGAGATTACTTTTAATAACATATTTTACTTGACCCAATAGCATCAAAATATCATCATTCTGCTATGTAATCAATAGGAAAAACTGACATACCTTATACTCTCTTTTTTCTTTAATACTAAGTCTTAGAAATCCTGTATTCTACATACACAGCACATCTCAGTTGGGACTAACTCCTTTCCAAGTTCTCAACAGCCCATGTGGCTTGTGGCTGCCATACTTGACAGTATAGTTCTAGAACATAAGATCCACGAGGGTCTGTTTTTTCACATGGCTGTATCTTTAGTGCCTAATACCATGTATGCATAAACCATAGCAGACCCTTAATAGATATTTTAAAGTAAATGATGAAGTGCATATCCAATTCTATTTGTAAGGGAGAGGAAGGGCACTCTTGTCTAAAGTAGGGCACTTTATTTATCTTATTTTATTTTTTGGCCGTGCAGCGCTGCATGCCGGATCTTAGTTTCCCGACCATGGATTGAACCCACGCCCCCAGCAGTGGAAGCGCGGAGTCTTAACCACCAGACTGCCAGGGAAGTCCCTAAAGTAGGGCACTTTAAAAGCAGCAGTGAGGGCAAACCAAAGCAAGTCAGAGTAATAATCCCATCTGGTGAGGGTTTAAATCCTGCACAAGATGAAATTCATAAAACTACTATTAAGGAGGCCAGTTGGCTGTTAGGTGGATGAAGTGTGAGGGTGGAGCGTGTACACACACACACACACACACACACACACACACACACACCCTGATTTCCTGCTATCTCCCACACTGCCCAATAAGATGCTGAGTCGTTCTCTTCTAAGCATCCTCCTGTCACAACCCTCCCCAAAATGTGGTTTTGATATCCAAATCATTGTCTCTTTGCCTCAGATACTGTGTTAAGAACTACAGCTTTCTTCTAGCTGTCTGGTCTAAAAAATATTGGCTTGCTGTACCTGCCTTTGAGATTAAATTTTTTTAAATTGGCTAACACCACGGTCTCCTGTGTATGTGTAGGCAGTTAAGTGTGTTATTAAAATGAGATGGTGTTTTGCTCTTTACATATGACATGCTGATGCAAGCAAATTGACCACAAGAAGATACAACCAGGACCTTCTCTCAGCAACATTTCCACATCTTCTCCCAACGTCTTAATGTACTTTTCAAATTAGACTCCCAAGTCCTTTTGGGTCTTGCCTCAATTTTTTTTTTCTTCAGGAATAGGAGCACTGCAATTCTGGGCAAGCCAGTTGCAGAAGATGACACTGGATTTATTTCATGGACTTTTCTTTTTCTGCCCTCCCTGGCATTGATAAACAAGCATATACAAATGGACTAGATTTTTTTTTTCAGTCGAAGACAAAGATTCTTCTCTGTTGACAAATAGCAAGGGAGAAATCTAATTGCACTAACTGAGGTACTACATTTTGCATCAAGAAATCCTCTATATTATATTGGATTTTCCCTTTTCAACAATCTGCCATTTGGCCCTTACTCCTGTCAGCACATCTGGCTGGTAGATGTTACACTAACCTGTTGTCTCCCTGGAGGATGAGGAGACACATTTTTCTAAAGCTGCTTCTAATGCCAACCTTTTTGCTCTCTGTTAAATGGTGACAGTCCAGGCTTGCATTCTCCGGCTAACATGGTTTACAGAAAATTAACCCACAGCTGAACCGGAGAACTCTCCAGTGAGGACAGATCAATGGTTTTGAGATTTTCTGAGTCAATTTAAGGAAAATGCATCCCTGAGGTTTACCACAACTACCCTTGTTCATTTCAGGGGGGAAGAAAAGGCTACTACCTTAAAACCAGATACTCACACAGACACATTACACGTTTAGCTATATTAGCACTGAAAAACAAAAACAGACATACGTGACATTCCCTCACTATTGGTAAGAGGCACTTTCCTGCTGACTCATGAGAGCAGCCAGACTCTGGTCCCCAAATGTGGGTGATCAGTAGAATCATTTGGAGGGCTTTTAATGAAGATAGATTCTACTGCTAGTGAACATGAGATCTATTTGTGCAAACAGTCCTCCCCCCTTCTTCTGGCAACAAGCCACTTATTTCTTGGGGGAAACCCATTTACGTGACTTAGGTGGAGTCAACACTGACATCTCTGCCACAGGAATGGACATGTGACTCAAGCTTCACCTATCAGAGCACTATATCCTTCTGGCTACTGATTGGTTAAAAGATGGGCATGTGACCCAAGCTAGACCAATCAGATAGCTCCCAGAGACTTCTGCTGAAACCACCAGAAAAGATATACACTCCTATCTTTATGGATCACTAGCATAAAGACAAGGTGAGACAGAGCTGCTGGTGGCTATCATTTCATCATACGGGGAGCCCATGAATGAAGCCAAATGATAAGATAAAGAGCCAGGAGATAGAGCAGGGGTCCCCAACCCCCAGTCTGTAGACCAATGCTGGTTCATGGCCTATTAGGAACCAGGCCGCACAGCTGGAGGCGAGCAGCAGGCAAACAAGCGAAGCTTCTTCTGCTGCTCCCCATTGCTCCCCATCGCTCGCATTACCACCTGAACCGTCCCCCCCCCGCCCCCCACCCCAGTCAATGGAAAAATTGTCTTCCATGAAACCAGTCCCTGGTGCCAGAAAGCTTGGGGACCGCTGAGATAGAGGAAAGAGAGAATCTTGAAGGCAGCATTTGAGTCCTTGGCTCTAGCCAGGCCTAAACCTAACCTTAGACTTTTTAGTTTTGTGAATAAATCTTCCCAATTCTTTTTTTTCCTTTAGCTTAAGTTAGTTTTACTTGAGTTTCTGTCATTTTCAAAGTCATTCTGATTAACACACTGTGTTCTCATGATCACTCTAGTTGGAAGCCACTGAATGAGAGCGAGCGATTTCTAAACTTTAGAATGCATGCAATTGAGACAGAGGGCTTTACAAAATGCTATTTCTGAGTCTTTCCCAGAGATTCTGATTCAGAAGGATGAAGCCCAGAAATCTGCATTGGCTAAGCACTCCAGGTGATTCTCACATGGGACCGCACTTTGGGAATCACAGAACTAGAATAACCTCATAGGCTATAGCTTCAGAATGTAGGAAGGTGACTAATTGACTGGGTGCTTACCATGAGCCATAACTCTGGACCAGGTTCTGTACTTAACCTCATTTAATCCCTAGAACAACCTAGTGAGGTCCCCCCAAAGAGAAATAAGATCTCTCCCCTTAGACATGCAAAATGATTTTGGATTGAAGTAGAACAGCAATTCTACTCTTTAAACAAGGGCAGACAGATGCAAGAAATAAACGAACCCACTAAATTTTCATTGACTTTCCAGGTGGTGATAATCCCAAGGATACATGTAATTAGGAGAACTTAATTGATTACTTCAATGGAACCTACTGGTCTTATGCACATCGGACAAGAGAAGATAATGCATCTTTCAATAGACAGAATCATTAGCAGGTTAGAGTCTAAGTAGTAGATACAAGGGTTGAAGCTGTGAGAAGCTGTCCTTGTATCAGCCATGATTTGAATCATCCCGTTTTGTGAAAACCTAGAACTGGGTCTTTCTTTTTTTTTTTTTTTTTACAATGGTGTGTTAGTTTCTGCTTTATAACAAAGTGAATCAGCTATACATATACATATAACCCCAATATCTCCGCCCTCGTGCATCTCCCTCCCACCCTCCTTATCCCACCCCTCTAGGTGGTCACAAAGCACCGAGCTGATCTCCCTGTGCTATGCGGCTGCTTCTCACTAGCTATCTATTCTACATTTGGTAGTGTATATACGTCCATGCCACTCTCTCACTTCATCCCATCTTACCCTTCCCCCTCCCCGTGTCCTCAAGTCCATTCTGTACATCTGCGTCTTTATTCCTGTCCTGCCACTAGGTTCTTCAGAACCAATTTTTTTTTAAGATTCCATATATATATGTGTTAGCATACAGTATTTGTTTTTCTCTTTCTGACTTACTTCACTCTGTATGACAGTCTCTTGGTCCATCCACCTCACTACAAATAACTCAATTTTGCTTCTTTTTATGGCTGAGTAATATTCCATTGTATATATGTGCCACATCTTCTTTATCCATTCATCTGTCGATGGACACTTAGGTTGCTTCCATGTCCTGGCTATTGTAAACAGAGCTGCAGCGAACATTGTGGTACATGACTCTTTTTGAATTATGGTTTTCTCAGGGTATATGCCCAGTAGTGGGATTGCTGGGTCGTATGGTAGTGGAACTGGGTCTTTCTGAAGCTGGTCTTGGATCAATGGTTTTTGTGCTTTTGGTTTCTGATTTTGAGTTTAAAATTATATGAATGATCGCCTGAGGCTGAATTCTACAGAAGATGACCCTGAGGTGAGAATTCATATGTAGTTGTTTTATTAAGGAAGCACTTCCCATAAAGTAAGGACAAGAAGCCAAGCAAAAGTGTGATTGTGGGCAAAGTTCCACAGAGGGTAACTCCAGCCTGATTCTGCAGGGGACTCTGGAGTGTAAGGTATACCTGAGTTTGTTCTGACCCAAGGCAAGAGAGCTGGCATTTCATACTCCTGCACTCATAAGTCCTTGACCAAAGGGAGGTAACCTCTGAGTACTTCTGGTTTGGAACATCCAAGAAAATCCATTCCAGTAGCCTGAGATAGTTTTCCTCCTCTAAAGACTTCCTTGTGCATGGCATCAGGAGCAAAAGCACATCAATGCAGGCAAGGGTCACAAGATATGGCCAACGGGATCCAAGGGGATTTGGGTGGAGCACCAACAGTGCCTGGTCCAATAACACTGATTCTGTTGCTGACTTGACAAATCTAGTCATTTTTATGCATTTTATGAATTCACCAAGGGACAACTAGTAGATGACAGACACTGGGTTTTTTTAACATGGCCCTGATCTAATTTAAGAATGCAAGATTAGGAAGTATCCTTCAGGTGGCTATCTCTAAAACATGCCCAGCTTTTAATATTTTTGTGCCCCAAATGTGCATAAGATAAGCACAGACTTTGTTTTTTTCCCATTAATGTTGTTCCATTCAATAAAGTGAGTAATCTAAGTTGAAGAATACACATATTTTCCGTGGGACTCAATAAAGCCATGTTTGATTAAAGAAAACTTGTGGATTTATTAAAGTTACAAAAGTAAGGCATGCCACAAGAAATCAAGTAAGAAATGAAAATATTAAATGGAAAAATCTCCCTCTTAAGTAGCACTGCCTAGAGGTAACCAAATTCTAGCAGTCTATCCTATTTATTCTTCTATTTGTTTAGCCAGTTTCCTACGTATGGACATTTGGGTGGTTTCCAATTTTTCACTAATACAATGTTACAATAAACTTTTTTGTCTATAGTCTTGTATACAAGGATAAAAGCTTCTTTTGCACAAAGATAGATTCTTAAAGGAGAATTGTTGATCAAAAAGATACATGTACCCCAATGTTCATAGCTGCACTATTTACAATAGCCAAGATATGGAAGCAACCTAAATAAATGTCCATCCACAGATGAATGGATAAAGAAGATGAATGGAATATTACCATAAAAAAGAATGAAATAATGCCACTTGCAGCAACATGGATGGACCTAGAGATTATCATACTAAGTGAAGGAAGTCAGACAAAGACAAATATCATATGATATCACTTATATGTGGAATTTAAAAAATGATACAAATGAACTTATTTACAAAACAGAAATAGACTCACAGTCATAGAAAACAAATTTATGGTTACCAAAGGGGAAGGGGGGGAGGGATAAATTAGGAGTTTGTGATTAACAGATACACACTACTATATATAAAATAGATAAACAAGGACCTGCTGTATAGCACAGGGAACTATTCAGTATATTGTAATAACCTATAATGGAAAAGAATCTGAAAAAGTGTATTCATATCTGTATCTCATTTTGCTGTATACCTGAAACATTGTAAACCAACTATACTTCAATTTAAAAACTTTATTATTTTTATTTTTTTATTTTTGGCTGCACCATGTGGCTTGTGGGGTCTTAGTTCCCTGACCAGGGATCGAACTTGGGCCCTTGGCAGTGAAAGCGTGAAGTCCTAACCACTGGACCGCCAGAGAACACCCCCCACCCGCCCGCAAAAAAAAGAAAAAAAAAAATTTTTTTTTTTAGAAGGAGAATCCTTGATACCAAAATTCATGCAGTAAATATTCTGGAAGATGGAGTCAAATGTTCAGCACTACCACCCCCCCCCACTCAGCACACACCCTGCAAATGACGGTGCTCTCATATACTTTCACCAACAGGGATTGAATGCCCATTTCCTCAGTTATTTTACTCTTAAATGAAGAAAAATTTTAAAAGGTTGTCCATATATATCATTGTATTTATTGAACTGGCCCCGTGTATAAACCAGCTGTCAGGCATCAGGCCTCAGCCCTGTCAGTATCATCTGCCTTAGAATCCCCCCTTGTTTAAGCTCAAGCTTGAGTCCTTTTTTCCCCAGCTATTTTAAAATGCACAATTCATTGGCTTTTCGTACCTTCACAGTGTTGTACAACAGTCACAGCTCTCTAGTTCCAGAACATTTTCATCACTCCAAAGAGAATCATTGTTAACCAATTTTATGTGGTGCTGAGTGAGCATCTCCTGCTTATTGGATGTTTTGGGGAAGGAACAATGCACATTTTGAGTAGAAAAAGTGACCATTATTGAGATTAGAGTTCTGATGATCTTTCTCCTTCTGTGTTATGGAGTTTCTAAGACTTCATGTGCTCCTTTCAGCACTTGGAGACTTGCCAAATGTGCTACTCTTCTTAAAGAATCCCTATTGGCCTGAATAATTTAAAACCCTGGGCTGGGATCTTTCTGAAAAAACACGGTTCACTCTCATAGTTTCCTCTTACCCTTCTAGCCTAGTCTTCCACTTCATTCTACCATGTAGCCCCACTAAGCACCAGTGTTCCTTCGCTCCCTGTCTTTATTTGAAGTGTTCTCTCTGCCCAGAATACACTTTCCCTGGGACATCCTACTCATTCTTCAAAGCCCATCTTCAGGGTTACCTCCTCTGTGAAGTCTTCCTTGATATTGATTCCTTTCTCCCGTTTACACCCATAGGGCATTGTTTAAACCTCCTCTTTCAGGTGATCTGCTGTTGGAATGGCTTAACTGTGTGTCTTTCTCCATCTCAATGTGAGCTTCCTGATGGTAGGGACATTGCCCTACTTATCTTTCAGTTGTCCTGTACTTCCTAGCTTAATATGTGTTTTCTGAACTGAATTTGAACCGTGAACATGCTGTGAATTTTTTTTCTTTTTAAAATTAATTTATTTTTGGCTCCATTGGGTCTTCATTGCTGCAGGTGGGCTTTTCTCTAGTTGCGGTGAGTGGGGGCTTCTCTTCGTTGCAGTGCGCGGGCTTCTCATTGCAGTGGCTTCTCTTGTTGCAGAGCATGGGTTCTAGGCATGCGAGCTTCAGTAGTTGTGGCACGCAGGCTCAGTAGTGTGGCCTGTGGACTCTAGAGCGCGGGCTCAGTACTTGTGGCTCACGGGCTTAGTTGCTCCATGGCATGTGGAATCTTCCCCATCCAGGGCTCAAACCCATGTCCCCTGCATTGGCAGGTGGATTCTTAACCACTGCGCTACCAGGGAAGTCCTACTATGAATTTTGGTAACATTTAATTTTAAAAAGTTATCTCAGGAAAAAAAAACTGATTCATATAACTGGGGGAAAAAATACTTGCCTTAGGGTTTTTCTGGGTGAAAGAAACCAAAATCTGTTTAGATTAGCTTAGGGGTAAGTGGGTTTTTAAAGAAAGATAAAAATCCCATAAAATTCCAAGAAAAGCTGGAAATCTAGTTCTCAAAAGGAAACGAGCTAGGGTGGTACCAGCGATCTGGAGCAATAAGAATTTATGGACCTTTTGGCTAGTGATTCTTTTTTTCTTTCGACTAATATTTACTGAGCACCTACTGTATGCCAGAATGGTGGCAGACCCCAGGCCTGTAGCAGTGAATGAGACTGTCACGATCTCTGCCCTCATGCTACTTTCAATCTGGTTGCTAAGCATTCACGTAATGGGCCTCTTCACCTGCATCCTCCCCCAATCTATGTTTCTTAGTTCAAGTTCTTGAGGGGGAATCTAATTGGCTTTGGGCAGCGTTATAACTGACTGGATCCTTCTGGGTCAGGCATCTGGGGCCATCTCTGACCAGGTTACAGAGGGTAGGAAAGCAGAGACTTCGCTGAAGAGGGTCAAGGACTGGTCAGGCACTCAAAGGTGCCTCTTGTAAAAAAAAAAAAAAAAATCATCCTTATTCTACAGGATTTGCAAATATATTATTTATGATTCATTTTCTACCTTTTAAGGCTCCAGATTCCAAAGATGACTCTAATAAAGAAAAGGTCATTTCATATTATGATGGTTCCATCATAGGTGGCTGTGGGAAGCCAGCACAATTACTGCTTTAATTTGAAAGTTCTGCCAGAGCAATTAGCTCTGCTGGTGAATTTTTGGAGTTGGGACCTTGGAGAGCATCAAATTCTGCTGACCTATTTTCCAGAGGAAAAAACCGAGGCCCAAAGAAGGGAAATGATTTGGTCAAGGTCAGGGATCTGTGGTCAGAGAGGCATTAGGAACGGAACTCAGGTGGTTGCTACTGTTAAGATGTTTGATGCTTTTTTTTTTTTTTTTGCGGTATGTGGGCCTCTCACTGTTGTGGCCTCTATTGTTGCGGAGCACAGGCTCCGGACACACAGGCTCAGCGGCCATGGCTCATGGGCGCAGCCGCTCTGCGGCATGCGGGATCTTCCCAGACCGGGGCACGAACCTGTGTCCCCTGCATCGGCAGGCGGACTCTCAACCACTGCGCCACCAGGGAAGCCCGATGCTCTTTCTTTTCTTTTCATCTCTCCTCATCCATTCCTCCTCTTTCTTTCCTTTTAACACACTTTGATTACTTTTCTTGAATAGGTAAAGCATACAGATGGTTTAAAACACAGTACACAAAAGTATAAGGAGGAAAGTATAATAATTGTTCCTCCCTTCCAGTTCCTATCCCTAGAGGCCACCACTGTGTCTAGTATATCTTTCCAGAAATGGTCCATATATTCTAACAGTAAGTATGCTTTTATTTTTGCCTTGGTTTTTTTTTTTTTACTATATCTTGAAAAGTGTGTGTGTGTGTGTGTGTGTGTGTGTGTGTGTGTGTGTGTGTAAATATATATATTTAACATCCTGGGGATCAGTAAGGCAAAACTGTACAAGCAGAAGCAGGAAATCAGAGTCAGAAGAGATTAGGAGAAATATCAATCCCTATTTATCATGGGGCGGGGTGGAGGTGGGGATTAATGCTGGATTTCCCATTGTATGGAGATGGTATTTGAACTATTTTACTCAAATTACAAAGGGCATGGTGGACCTGATAAGCAACAGGATTTGGGGGAGGACATCCAAGGGTTAGTACCTGGGTTTCCTAGGCACTTTCCCTGTTCCTTCAGTCCTCCCTGTTTCATCTGTGTCCTGAATAGGTGGCTAAGCTGGTTAGGGCCTCTGAAGATAATATTGGTCATCAGAGTTGGTACAACTGATACTGATGGAGGAGATGTCCCTTTTGCCCTTGGTCAACAGTTGGAGCCCAGGAAGTCCATCACAAACTCCTACTGAGTCCACCTACATATTCAGTTAGTCCTCTGCCATGACCCTGGATTTCTGCCTTTCTACTTTTCTTCTGGAATAAAGCAAATGACTGATTTCCATCTCCAGCATTGATTCCCCTGGTCTGTGCTCCAAGGAGGAGGCAGAGTCATCCTTCAAAAATGTAAATCTTGTCAGGTCACACCTGCTTCTAGGCCACCCCAGTGCCCTTAAAATTCAACCCTCTTACCAAATCCTATTAGATCTGGACCTTGGCTACCTCTCGGCCTTAACCTCCACCCCCTCCCTGCCTTCCTGTCCTTTTGCCTAACTCATTAATGAGTGATACCTATCTGGAACTCAGTGTTGGCATGACTGCCTGTATTAGTTTCCTCTTACTGTTGTAGCAAATTACCACAAATTTAATGTTTTAAAACAGGAAAAATGTATTCTCTTACTTTTCTGAAGGCCAGAAGTCCAAACTGAGTCTGAATGAGCTAGAATAAAGGTTTCAGCCGGACTGATTTGTTCTGGAGGCTCCAGGGGAGAATCTATCCCGTGCCTTTTCAGCTTCAAGTGTCCTTTCTCAGCTTCCCGGGCTTGTGGACCCTTCTTCATCTTCAAAGAGCATCACCCCAATCTCTGTATCAGTCATCACATTTCCTTTTCCTCTTCTGTAGTCAAATCTTCCTCTGTCTCCCTTTTATAAGAACACTGGTGATTACATTTAGGGCCCACTTGGATAATCCAGGGTAATTTCTCCATCTCAAGATCCTTAACTTAATCACATCTACAAAGTCCCTTTTGCTAAGTACTGGGTTTCAGCTTCCAGGGATTAGGACTTGGATATCTTTGGGGGCCACTATTCAGTCTACCACCATACCTTCTTGAATCCCAGGATATATTAAATGTATTAAACCCTCCCCTGGCTCCGACAGGATGCTATACTTTTCCAACCACATAACATCTATTACACGTATTACAATGATCTGTTGAGACAAGGACTGGTTATATACTGAGCAATTCTCTTTCTTTCTCTGAGCGCATAGGAAGACTACATTTTCCAGCTTCCTTTGTGCTTAAGTTGGGACCATGTGATCAAGTTCAGCTAATGAGATATGGTGGGAATGATGTATGCCCCATTCAGGCATGGCCATAAATTGCCTCACTCAATCTTTCTGCTCTTTCATCCACATACATGGCTCCACATGGTATCCACATGGCTAAAAGTAAATGATTTCAGAATGGTGGCGCTACATCACGGGAGGGACTTGGATTCCTAAGTCGTCATTTACTATGTTAAGACCCTGAGATCTTGGGTTTGTGTGTTATAGCAGATGACCTAATCTGACTAATAAATTTGTTTTCTTGCTTCTTTTGTTTACCAAACTATAGGGTCTCTCTTATTTCTTCTTGTACCCGCCTGTTCCTAGCACAGTGCTTGGCACAAAGTGATCATTCAATAAAGGGTTGTTAAGTGAATGAAAGGCAGTTGGATTCAGGAGGAGGACATAGGGGGTTAGGTGAAACTAGGGGCAAGTGTAATTGTCACTGTGAGAAGTGATGAGGGCTGAACTGAAGCCGTGACAATGGGGATGAAAGGAGAGGAAGGATCTGATATTTATTTAGGAGGGAGAATTGACAGAACTTGGTGATTAATAGGACATGGAAGTTGAAATAAAAGTTGGTATTAAAGACCTTCCAGTTTACTGGTTTGGACACATGGCTGGGCACTGATGCACTGAACTTTCAAATGTCCAAGGGAACATGTGGGTGAAAACACAGCTCTATGTGACTGTTGCTTATTTGGTTGCAGCACAATTCATGTATATAAGTTTCTCCTTGAATATTGTTGGTTCGGCAATCTTGGTGATATGGAGATTTTTAAGTCTACTGTGGTTAGTAGTAATGGGATTTGATATATGTGGTAGGTTGATGCTGTGGTCTGAACGTTTGTGTCCCTAACACATTCATATGTTGAGATCCAGCTACCCAATGTGATGTATTAGAAAGTGGGGCCTGTGGGAGGTGCTTAGGTCATGAGCATGAAGCCCTCATAATGGGATTGTTGTTCGTACAAATGAGATCCCCCCACCTCTTCCACCATGTGAGAATATGATGAGAAGGTGCTGGCTATGAACCAGGAAGAGGGCTCTCACCGGAATGTGACCATGCTCCTGCCTTGATCTTAGAGTCCCCAGCCTCCGGACTGTGAGAAATAACTTTCTGTTGTCTAGAAACCATCTAGTCTAAGATATTTTGTTATAGCAGCCCAAACAGACTGAGACAGTTGATATAAAAATAGCTGCCGTCATTCACACATCCTTGTAGGCAGGCCCCTTTTCAATGTGACTTTTTGCAGCTTTTCCCATCAAGAGAAGAAGTCTATTTCTCTACACCTTGAATAGGGACTTTTTTTTTTTTTTTTTTGCGGTACGCAGGCCTCTCACTGTTGCGGCCTCTCCCGTGGCGGAGCACAGGCTCCGGACGCGCAGGCTCAGCGGCCATGGCTCACCGGCCTAGCCACTCCGCGGCATGTGGGATCTTCCCGGACTGGGGCACGAACCCATGTCCCCTGCATCAGCAGGTGGACTCTCAACCACTGCGCCACCAGGGAAGCCCTAGGGACTGGTTTTATGGTTTGCTTTGAGCCAACAGAATGTGGCAGAAGTGATGGTGTGATTGTTCCGACCCGGGTCTCAGTAGGGCTTTCATGCCTTCTCTCAAAAGGAAACCTGCCCAGGCACCGTGTGAAATATCCTGGGCTAGCCTGATGGCATATGAGAAACCTCATGGGATGGAGAGGAACTTTCCCAGCTGAAGGCTGTCCCAGACCAACCAGCACCCTGAGGACCTGGCAGCTAATAGCAAATCTTAGTGAGTCCAGCCAAGACCAGAAGAACCATTGAGTTGAAGCCAATTTAAAAGTTTCCAATTCACAGAACTATTAGTTAAATAAATAGCAGTTGTTTTAAGCCACTAAGTTTTCGGATGATTTGTTACATGTTAAAAACTAACTAATACAATCTGTATTTATAGGTATTTGAGCAGAGAGACAGGGTCTGGGGAGTAAACAGCTGTGGGTTTTTCATCTAGTCTCAGGGTTAAAGTTCCTAGGGTTAAAGTTAGTTGTTTTAACCCATGTAGCTAGCTGGAAAATTCATGACTCCAAAACCTATTTTGATTTCACAAGTATAGTTGGATGGACTTAAATTATTCAGATCATTGCTTCAACCTACCACTTTACTTGTAAACAGAAGCTACTGTGATGTTTTTAAATTAGTTGTCCCAGCCTCTGGGATTTCATCTATAGTAAAATGACCAAAATTGGGAAGGATAGGTTTCCAATTCTTCTCTGGTAAGAAATATTTTAAAAATCACACACACACACACACACACACACACACACACACACACACACACTATAAATATGAAACTAACATGGAGTAACTCCAACATTACCTTAGAAAGAAAATTTTAATACAAACAGAATATATAACAATTAAAAGAGGTGTTTTTGAACACATTTCATCAGCCTTACTTTTTCTCAATTTTCTATGGCTTAGTGAAAACCTCGACACACATTGGTATTGTTCTGTGGACTAGCTTTTGAGAACTACTTTTAAAGAGGGTCTACCAAAATTCTGCCTGCTATGTTTCTGAGAATGCTTACACACATTTAACTTAAGTTAACTTAATGTTAACTCAAATGTCACCACCTCTGGGAAGTCCTCCTTTCCTGGGTTGGTGGAGCTAAACATCCTCCTCTAAGCTTCCATAAGCTTGACCTCTGTTTCTGCTGGAGTTGCATTACCTATACACAGGACCGGTTACATAATTGGTGGGACCACGTGTTCAAAAATCATTTGGAATTTCAAGAAGACAACTGTAGAGCATTAAATCAAGCATGGAGCCTTCCGGAGCATGGGTCTCTGTAAGGCTGCACAGATTGCACGCCCAGGAAAATTCTGCCCTGCCTCTATATTCTATCTCAACCTGGAGATGTTGTGATCCTGGAAAGCAAGATCTTGTCTCAGTCATCTGTCTCCTCAGTGTCCAGTGCAGTGCCTGACACATTGTAGACTCTTCAGGTTTACTGTAGTGAGTGTTTCACTGCTAAGTGTGAAACTGAATAATGGAAACCTCATTTAAAACGGAGTCTGGGGCTTCCCTGGTGGCGCAGTGATTGAGAGTCTGCCTGCCGATGCAGGGGACACGGGTTCGTGCCCCGGTCTGGGAGGATCCCACATGCCTCGGAGCGGCTGGGCCCGTGAGCCATGGCCGCTGAGCCTGCGCGTCCGGAGCCTGTGCTCCGCAACAGGAGAGGCCACAGCAGTGAGAGGCCCGCGTACCGCAAAACAAAAACAAAAACAAATAAAATGGAGTCTGGAGGCCAGAAGGGGGAACTCTCAGGCACTACCACTCCATTCAGTTACAGACCCCAACAGAAAGAAACATACCTTGCATTCCCAGCCTGAAGATGTCACTTCTTTCCTACCCCAGCAGGAGGAAGGAAGATTTCTTCCCCCAACCCCAGCAACAAGCCCAGCCAATGGGAACTGTCCAAACTCAGCCAATGGAAAGCCATCACCACCCTGAATCTCGCGATCCTTCGAGGGGACCTTTGTTCCAAGCACCGAATCCTAACTTCCTCCTTTTCGCTATAAAATAACACTCCTCTCCTTTGTTTGCTGGACTTGCGTAGAGCTTTCGCTTGTATCAAATTGCAATTCTGATATTCCCAAACTAACGCATTTTGCTGGTAAAATAACTGGCTGCTTTACTTTTAAGGTCAACATAAGGTTACTTTCACTGCGCTGATCTCTCCACACAAGGTATGGAATGTATGTAATATGCCTGGGGAGAGGCACCATTCTTATCCCCATCTTATAGATGAGGAAACTGAGGCTTAGAGAGCTTAAGTGACTTATTCGAGGTCATAATCTCATTTGAGAAAGAGCCGGGATTTAAACATAGGCAAGACTCAGTGGTTCTTGATCAGTTTTGCCCCCTGGGGATGTTTTGTCAACAGTTTTTCGTTGCCAAAACTAGGAGGTGCTGCTGGCATCCAGTGGGTAGAGTCCAGGGATGCTGCTAAACATCCTACAGTGCACAGGACAGCCCCCCAATGGAGAATTAATTAACCGCTCCAAAGTATCAGCAGTGCTGAAGTTGAGAAACCCCGTCCTGTTGCTAAAGCCGAAGCTTCCTAAACCTTGGTTTTCAGTACCAGCCACTTTATATTCTTTATTCGTATTTCACTTCATTAATAAATACTATATTATTTTTAAAAAATTGACTTTAAATTGTTGTACTTGAAAGAATTAACTATACCTTAAACATTTAAGCCATGTGTTTGATAGGTCATTTTTTTCTGATACACATTGAAATAAATATGTCAGTGAAAAAATGTTGCCTGCCATGTCAGTAAACAAAGGACGTTGCAGCCATCAAGCCACTACAGACTTCCTGGACAACCAGCCCTGAAGGAACTCAGGATGGAGTAAAATGGGGTGCCCACTGCCAAGCCCTTAGCCATTGCAGTCAACTCAAACGGTGCACCCTGAGGGGATTCGGAGTGGAGAAAAGCAGGATTCCGGTCCCAGGTAGCTGAGGAGCGTATCAAAAGAATGATTTCAGTGAGCCCAGACTCTTCCATCTTCCCAGACATAGAAAAGCGCTAAATTCATTAACTTGAGATATCTGGTTTTCTTTAATTAACAGTAATTTGTTTTTAATTAATTTTGGCTGCGTTGGGTTTTCATTGCTGCATGCGGGCTTTTTCTAGTTGTGGTGAGCTGGGGCTACTCCTCGTTGTGGTGCGGGGGCTTCTCACTGATGAGCACGGCCTCTAGGCACGTGGGCTTCAGTAGTTGTGGTGCACGGGCTCTAGAGCGCAGGCTCAGTAGTTGTGGTGCATGGGCTTAATTGCTCTGTGGCATGTGGGATCTTCCCGGACCAGGGCTCGAACCTGTGTCCCCTGCATTGACAGGTGGATTCTTAACCACTGTGCCACCAGAAAAGTCCCCAATTAACAGTAATCTTTTGATGTTCCGACTGCCTGGTCTTTGTTGCAAAAACTCCTGTATATTCTGGCTCCTCCCTTACCTCTTTGGAGCAGTCCCTCAGAGCGGTCTGAGAGTCCTGTCTCCCTGGCTTGAAGTCCTCAGATTGTCCAACCAAATAAAACATAATTCTCAGCTTTTAGGTTGTGCATTTTTTTCCTCAACAAATATAAAACTGTTTAAAAAATCTTTGTTGGGGTACCACCAAAAATCATCTCACACACCACCTCTAGTCTTAGAGAACCCTACTGCAGACCCACTTCACTTCTTTTATAAGGCTTCTCTTATCTTTTCAGAACAAGAGACTAAAATACATCAAATCAGTGTGTTGCTTGAAGCTGGCAAGGTACTAGCTACATTTTGGCTTCTGTCGGGGAAAGTCTTCGAGAGGATGTGACCACCCATTAACCAGAGAGCTGGACCTGGGCAATCTGAGGCTCCTCTCTCCCTCCTCTGTCCTTGAAATGTACATTCCACCCACTGTTCCCTCACTAGAAGCTGTTCCAAGGAGGCAAAAGCCTAAATAAACTGTTAAGATTCTGGCAGATGGGTGCAGAGATCTACTCCTCTTGCAGCCGCCCAAGACAAACTCTACTATAAGTTCCCTTGTTTATTAATTCTGCCAATCTGGAGTGGCTGCTGCTTTCTTCCCTCTCTCCTGAGATGGGCCAGTTTCGAATTTCACCGGGGAAGCTCCCTGAGGTTATAAACTAAAGCTTCTTTCAACTCTTTTATTTTTTCTCAAGGCTAACAGTTGCTTAGAAACTGCTTTGAAGCCCTAAGGACCACCTGATGGGACAATTAACAAACAGCTCCTTGGAGTGAGGGCCACAGCTGCAAATAATCTAATTTGTTGAGCTGCTTCTGGACATTGATTGCAAGTCCTGGTAAGCGAACATCCTTCCTTGCATTGCTGTCTCCCCTAATTGTTGGGGAGTACAATTGCATTCTCGCTGTTACATGCACTGCAGTCTGACATAATTAAGGCTAGAGCCAATGAGATTCTTCTTTAGATATTAAAAGCCCCTGTGTTGTAAATAATAATGTTATCATGTCTTTCATAGAAAGCACTTTCATTAAGAGCTACATTTTAATTTCAACACGTGTGCACGAATTCATTTGGGTAGTGGTAGGGGGTGGCATTTACTAATGATTTTTCATCTTCCATTAACTTGCCAGGTGTTTCAAATGCCCCCCCCACCCCCCAGCCTCCAAAGCCCTGAAAGAAATATATTCTCAATCACATGTTCCAAATGGGGGCATGTTCCCAATAATCACACGTCTAGTACGAAGTAATGAATCTATTTACTGACTTGACATACCCAGAGGAAATCAACTTTTTTCCTTTGAGGAGTAAAAGGAACCAAGATGATTCCTCTCTCTTCTAAATATTTTTCAAATTCTTGGGAAATAGGCTCGGGCAGTGTTCCAGGGGGCAGTGACAGCCACGGCCGGCGGGAGCAGGAAGGGAATTTGGTTTGGGCAAAGCTCATGGGGCTTCAGGTATGGAATGTGGTAAATAAGCCACGCAGAGTGGATTAGGTCCGCTTCTTTCCAAAGCAAGATTCCTGCACTCTCCCTGTGACAAACAGGGGGCAGTCTCTGTTAATTAAAGCCGGGAGCAGCCGCCAGAGCCAGTCTCCGAGGACCAGACTCAAATGTCCTGGTGACAGGCAATATTTTACAGAGATTGGAGGCAGATTCTGAAATGGACTTTTCTGTCTAGATTTTGTCTCTTTTCGCTAAGATTGTTCTTTTTTAAAAAAATCAAATTTAGAAGGGCCTTCAAACCCCCAACTCTTGCGGGAAGGTGTCTGTGACCTAGCCCTCAGTGGTTCGTTGCCCTCAGCTCTCAGCCGTGATGCTTGCTGGGAAGAGTCACGTGGGGTGCAGTGGGGTAGGATGGCAGGAGACCTGGGGTTAGGAGCCCGGCACTCTGCATCCAGCTGTGCATTTCCCCTTTGCTGGCCATATGACCTTGGACAAAGCCCTTATTTGAGCCTCAGCTTCCTGGACTGTTGTAAACATGCTGGAGCAGAACTTCCTAATTCTGAATTAGTATGTGGAAATGTCCCAACCCCTCTGCATATCTGTCTCAGCCCTAGGTGTTCCTTTCCTCTCTCAGTTTAAGACAGGGTCTTGCATAAAAGATCTTAGTTCATTAAAACAGCCTGTACATATTTTTCAAGTGTTTCCCGTATCCACATTGTTCTAGATGCTGGGGGACCCTGTGAGAGTCAAGGCCCTTTCTGCCATGGACTTTACATTTCAATGTGGGAAGACAGAAAAAAAAAACCCCATAATGTCAGGTGGATGGAGAGTCTGGAGGCCTATTTTAGGAAGGCACTACCTGCGGTGGTTAGAACATAGGCTCCTGAGTCAAATTTCTTGGGTCAAATGCCAACGGCAGCACTTCCTTGCTGTGCTTCCTTGGGCACCTGGTTTAATTGCTTTGGGCCTCAGTCTCTCCCTCTGTTGTGTGAGCTTGGTAAGATTACCTAAAAGGTAGAGTTAAATGAAGTCAGTCATTCAATGGTTCAGCAAATATTCCCAGATTGTCTGCTAGATGCTAGGCACTGCTCTAAGCATCCTCGAGGAGGTGATTTTAGAACAAGCAAGCTTAGTGGGTATGTTACAAGCATTGAATAAACGTCAGCTGTGGTCAGCTCTCCCACACCAATGCCTGTGTTTGTAGAGACTTACACAGTGCTGGTGTGTGTGGGTGGACAGACAGTCCACACTGTCCTGTTTTGGGGATCCCATTATGATGAATCCGATGAGTTCAGACTACACAATCTCGTGCCTCGTCCTGATGGCTTTAATACATGATACAACCCATAATTCAGTGAGTCTTCCAGGGCTGCTACACCCCTGGATACATTCTATCAGTACTGCCCTGGTGTGTTTTTGTTGGAATAGGGTCATTCCTGCAAGTCTTTGGGGGAGACAGTAGGTGACCGTTTCTTCAAAGAGAAGGCACAATTAGCTGAACTGCGTCTCATTCTGAGAAAACTTGCAACGGAGTCCCAATAAAACCCCATGCTTTTTCAATTAAGGGGACACCCCCACCCCTGCTGTATGTCATTTTATATGTGGCCCAAGCTCTTGGTTCTTTGAAAATGCCCTGAGAAGCCCTTGACTGCAGCCAAATGGAGAGAAGGGTGGTGGAAACATTTCCCTGCAAATCGCCTAGCCTACTGCTAAGTGTATACTTAGTTAATGCAATTAAAAAACAAAACGCAGGGGCGTGTGGGGATCTAAATTTGGTGTAGCAGCTTTGGTACAAATCCTGTTTTAGGGGCTACTGGAGTCAAATTCAAGCCGAGGAGAGGAAGAAGTGGGAGAAATGGGAGAGGGCCGACGGATGGCTGGAATCGGCTGATTTGAGAGAGGGCAGGTTTGGAAACACTGACTGGCGACGGGAGACTGAAAGCCGAGGAGGCAAGGCCCGGCTCGGCAGCTCCCGGTGAGGATATCAAGGGAGGTGGAGGGTCGGTGGGGACAGGGACCAGCCGGCTCCGGGAGACCGATGCGCGCGGTCTCCAGGTCCCGGAGGGCAGCTGAGGCCGGGCGCCAAGGCCTTGCGCTGCACCAGATCTGGGCGCGCAGAGGCGGCGCCTTGGTGTGCCCTCCTGTGGAGCGCAGGGAAGGCGGCGACGGCGAAGAGGGACAGAGTGGCAGGTCTAGGGGCCTGGGAGAGTCCCAAGGAAAGACGTTCTGGGACAGGCCATTGCCTCGGCCTTGGCCGCTTCCTCACCTTACCCCTGCGTTTCTTTGACTTTAGTTCATCCCGAGCCCCTCTCCCGGGGGTGCTTACCCCGGGCCCAGGCGCTTGCCACCGGCCTTCCCAGCTCAACCTTGGTCCTCGCCTGGGCCCCGGGAGTTGAGCCAAAAGGGTGGCGCCTCTGGCTGGAGGGCACAGTCGGGGAAAGGGCAGGGCGGCCCCGCGCCACCTGGGAGGGGTGATCCTGATCAGACTGCGCCCCAGTCTGTCTTGGAGTGGAAGCTACCTGGCCTGTCCCTCAACCCTTCGAGTCACCCCTTCCCTGGTGGGCCGACTCCAGCCGCAGCTGCTGCGCACGCTCCCGGGAAAAAGCCCCGGGCGGAGCCGCCTCTGCGCCCGGAACAGGTCTGAGCCGCGGCTCCCCTCCAGAGAGGGCGCGGGAGGTCCCGCAGCCGTTTCCACCTGCCGGGAAATCCGAGCTGTGCTTCAGCCTCTGCGGCTGCCGGAGCTCGCTCCTCTCCGCCCGCCAGCCAGGCTCAGCTCTGCACGCCCCCCAATTGGCGCCCGCCAGCCCGAGTCACCTCTCCCGCGCCCCCGCCCCTCTCCAGCTCGCTCCCGCCCCCTCGCCCCCCCCCCGCGCCTCCTCTGCCCGCCCTCCTCCCCCTCCCCCTTCCCTCCTGCCCTCCCTTCATTCCACAAGTGTTGCTTAGCTCTCTCCGGCGCACTTGGCCAGCTGGAGAGGTGAGAGGGATCCTGCGAGCGGGCGCGGGGCGGCGAGTCCAGAGCCGCCGGCCGAGGGGAGGCGCGGACAGACCGACTCGCCCTTGCTCTCCGGCCCCCGCCTCCCCCTGTGGCCATCCGGACCTGCACCCCGCGCTTGCCCCCGCTCCTCCTCCCCCCGCCCGACCGGCGCGCTCCTCCCCGACCGGCCCCTCGGCGCGCTGCGCGCTGGAGGCGAACGCGGGCTGAGCCGAGCGCAGTGGCCGCCGACCACCGAGCGCCCCGCGCCGCTCCCTGCATGTGCGGCCCGCGGCGGCTCGCAGCCCCCGGCAGCAGCCTCGGCAGCTTCGGCCGCGCCTCGAGAGGCGGCTGCAGCGGCTCCAGCAGCGGCCGAGCGGCCGAGCCCGGGCTGGGAAACACGATGCGCCGCGTCCTCCGGCTGCTCCTCGGCTGCTTCCTCACCGAGCTGTGCGCCCGCGTGTGCCGGGCGCAGGAGCGAGCGGGGCACGGGCAGCTGGCGCAGCTGGGCGGCGTGGTGGTGCTGGCGGGGGGCAACCGCTCGGGGGCCGCCTCCGGAGAGGTCGGTGAGGGCGTGGGGGTTTCGGACGCACCCCCGACCCGGGCGCCCACGCCGGACTTCTGCCGGGGCTACTTCGATGTCATGGGCCAGTGGGACCCGCCGTTCAACTGCAGCTCGGGCGACTTCATCTTCTGCTGCGGGACTTGTGGCTTCCGGTTCTGCTGCACGTTTAAGAAGCGGCGACTGAACCAGAGCACCTGCACCAACTACGACACTCCACTCTGGCTCAACACCGGCAAGCCCCCAGCGCGCAAGGACGACCCCCTGCACGACCCCACCAAGGACAAGACCAACCTGATCGTTTACATCATCTGCGGGGTGGTGGCCGTCATGGTGCTCGTGGGCATCTTCACCAAGCTGGGGCTGGAGAAAGCGCACCGGCCCCAAAGGGAGCACATGTCCAGGTGGGCTGCCTTCCCCCCCCCCCTCCGGGCTCTCCCTACTCTCTCCTCTCCACCTTCCTGGAGGCAATGGCGCTCCCCCCGACCCTCGCTTCTCCGCGGGGGTATGTCACCCGAGCAGCCAACTTGGGCTGAGAGCGCAGAGAGGGGACGCTGCGCTCAGCACAGGTGCGGACATGAGCGTGTGTGGGGGTTAGGGGTGTCTTCTCCTCCCCCGCCCTCTTGCCGCCCCCTCCCGCCGAGGCTTGCAGCGGGCTTGAGACACACAGTCCCTGGGAACCCGTGGCTCCGAAGTCTTGGGCTTTGGGGAGGGGGTCCAGCCTTCGGATTCCAGATACTAGCCTCTAGGTAAACAGGGGCCAGCGAGCCCGAAAGGGAAGGGGGGCGTGTGTGAGCTCGCGCGCGCGCGCGCGTGTGTGCGGGAGGGAGGGAGGGAGGCAGGCAAGGAGTGTGTGCCGCCTGCAACTCGTACGACTCGCGAAAATGTGGCGAGGGAGGTGGAGAGTGCGGGGAGGGCGAGAACAAAAGCTGTGCTTGGAGCGGCCGCCTCGCTTTCTCCGAGCTGCCAGGTCCCTGGAATTCGGACCTCGCCACCCCTCCCCTTAACCCCCTCGTCCCGCTCTCCAGTCGCCACCTCTCCCCGCCTGGGGCAGCGACCTCAGCTGCGCGCTGCCCCCCCTTGCCCAGGCTGGCGTGGTCTCCAAGGACCGGAGCCTTCTCCCCGCGTGCCTTCACCCCCCAGATACTCTGATTCGTCAACTTCCCCTTTTGCCTTGTTCATTATGCAAGTCTCAGCACGAGCAGGTCTCAGCAGATGGGAGAAGGCATTTGGGATTAACGGAGCTATTTGCCTTTTGCTTTTTTTTTTTTTTTAAGTATCTAAATCGATTCGCACAACCTAGTAACTTTGAGGCGGAACACGCAGACGCGAGGACGCAGCCCCCGGCCGGGGTGAGGCCTGGGGTTGGTGTGAGGTCCGGGCGGGCGGGGTTGAAGAGCGCCGGGTGGCCTGCGAACAGCTGGATGACTGGGGCGCCAGGTTTATTCTTTTTCCAAATATGGGCAACAGAGTCGCCATGTGTTCCCCCCATGCCCCACCCAACACACACACACCCCGCACCTCCGGGTGCCAGTGTGCCCGCCTCAAAAATCTCAACAAAGAGACCCACCAAAAATAGGCGAAGGAACATCACCACCTCACTAGTACTTATTTTCTACTTATACTCAGATTATCCGATTTTTTTTTTTCCAGATGGGAAGAATTTGGGGGAAGAGGTGAGGAAGTTCCTCTCGGTTTGGGTCAGTAGGGAGGTGTGGATGGATGTTGAGGTCTGGAGGCACAGAAGTAAGCTCCCAGGGCATTCAAGAAAGCCTGACCTACTAAAGAGTCAAGAGCAGGCCCCGCCCACCTCCCCGTAACCCCAAGGTGCCCGATCGCCAACCGCATGGGCCGGGTGGTTTCACTTCCCCTACTGTCCTCGCCAAGGGTCTGTATTAAGGTGAGAGTGAGACACGGAAGCAGGGCTGCGGCAGAGACTGTTGCCTTGGTAGGGAGATTCACCCAGGGATATAGGTAGACTGCCTTGCAGATTTCGGCTTAATTCCTCTGCTGAAATCTCCTTGGAGCCTTTGCCTTGCAAACCAGCTCTTACAGGAGTCCTCCTTGTTTGGTTGGGATGGGGGTGGAGAGGCCTGAAGAGGGAGGTGAGAAGGTGGAGAGGGGAGCTAACCTTTGGGCATCTGTGGGAGAAAGATGCTAGCTTCAGGCCAGCAGGGACTCAACTTCTGGTCCTGCCCCCTTGCAGCTCTGTTTACTTCAGCCCAGCAGGCTGCAGCCACATTCTTCTGCAGGTATCGGAAGAGGTCTGCTTGGAGGTGAAATCTAGGCGTACCCAGTCCTGGGGTAGCAGAGCCTCACACAGGCTCTCCTTGCATACATTTTGGGAATTCCAGCATGGAGCGAAAGTATGTACTCCTGAAGAGAAAGGATGGTTGATTCTTACGTGCAACTCCTAAAGTATAGTTTTCAACCTCGGCTGATGTTTAGGGTCACCTGGAGTGCTTTTAAAAGAGTCGTCTTGCTGGGAGCCCCACCCTAGATGGTTCAAATCAGAACCTCTAGGGTGGGGCCTGACCATCCATACTTCTGTGTATCTCTCCAGGCTTTACAGTGTTCAGCCAATCACTGTCCAGGAAAAGGAAGTAACATTTGCTGAGCACAGTTCTGGGTGCCAGGCGCTATACTAGAGGTGTGTGTGCGTGTGTGTGTGTGTGTAAACATTTTCTCGTTTAGTTTGCACAGCGATGAGACAGGTGCTAATTTAATTCCCACTTACATAGGAGTAAATCATAGCTGAGGTTGATGGCTTGCTCAAGGTCACACAGAAAGTTGTGTGATCCCTAGTCCCCTGGTTTCAGCTGTGTCTGGGGCAGATGTTTTCAGTTGAGTGAGCGTCAGAATTTGGGGAGCGTCCTAAAATGCACAGTCTTGAGTTCGATCCAGAGAGATACTAAATCCATCCGTCTGGGCCTCGGAAATCTGCATTTCACCACCTCCCTGAATGGCTCACGTAAAGTGGTCCACACTTGGAGAAACACTGGTCTTGATTCGGGAATATTTTACAGGGTTGAGGATGGATGAATTCATCCAGTGTGACTCTTACTTATTTACATTCTATTGCTGGTTTTCCCCGTGTGTGTAGCCTTTATGTGTATTTCTGTGGTGCTGGGGGCCGCCCCAAGTTCTCACCAAACGCATCCTGCTCTGCTGATGCAGTTAATCATTTCAAGTCCCAGCCATGGCAGTGGCCTCATCCACTTTTGCCTGCACGGGGCCATGGGATGCTTGGGTGGGGCCAGCACACCAAGCTCGGCATCAGAGAGACTATACCGTGGCTTCTAGGTGAAATTAACCTGCTGGCTGCAGCCTCTTCATTTACTTTGTCTGCAGCTGCTAGGGTCACTGGGATGTTCTTACCTCATCCGAAAGTATCTTCTCAAAGACTTAACAGCACGTGCTGCTCCCACGTCACACCCTGACTGGTATTGATGACCAGTGTGCTTGTGTTTGAGGAGGTCAGTTTCTAGGCTCAGAGTCCTGGGCACATCCCACGCTTCCCTTTGGGCTGATTAGGACTGAAAAAACGGAAAGACAGCGGTTCCAGGAGCGTGCATGGACCTTGCTTGTGATGTTGGGAGAACTGTACAGATGCTCATTCAGCAGCTGTAACAGCTGCCACATTCAAGCACAATTTATTGGAAGAAGTGACTGCAAATGGTGGCCAGCTATGGGTACCAAACCATGCAGACCTGTTTTGTTTGGTCTGCAAGGTATTTCTATTTAGGTATTCTTATTTTTAAGTTTTCCTCAATTTGTTATTGTGAAACATTTTAAACATACAAAAAACTTGAAAGAAGAATAAACACGAAGTCCAGTATATCTTTCATCTAGAGCAGGGTTTCTTCCCCTTACACTGTTGACATTCGGAGCTGGATAATTCTTTGCTATGGGCGCTGTCCTGAGCATTGCAGCAGCCCTGGACGCTACCCACCAGGTGCAGGTAGCACCCACCCCACGCTTCATTCGGGACAATTAAAAACGTCCTCAGGTGTTGCCAAAAGTCATCCAGGGGCAAAATCACTCCCAGTTAAGAACTACCAATTTAGATTTAACAATTATGAGTATTTTGTCCTGTTTGCTATCTCTCTTCCTTCTTTCCTCCTTTCTTTTTTCCTTCTTTTCTCCTTCCCTCCCTTCCTCTCTGTTTTCCCTTTGTTTTTTGGCTGAAGCAGTTGAAAATAAGTTGCAGACATGACGCTTCATCCTTGAATACTTCAGTGTGGATCTCCTAAGAACAAGGACATTCTTCCACATAACACAATTCCAGTATCACACCCAAGAAAAAGAACAAAAATTCCGTAACATCGTCAAATAGCCAACTGTATTACTGTTTTCCCAGTCATGTACCAGAAATGTCTTTTAGAGCTTTTAGAGTTTCTCAAACCAGGATCCAGTCAAAGCTCACTGCCTTTGGCTGTGAAATCTCTTTAGTCTCTATTAAGTATGGTGTTTTAAAACCAACTTAGAACCAATTGCCAACATTTAAAAACTGAGAGATTTCACACAGAAATCCAGATTTCTGATTTCTCTTGAGAAATGGATAGGTCTGGTAATATTGGACCTGCATATTCAAACAGCAACTGTTCCCTCTAGGACCCTCTTAGGTTTAATCTCCAGCCACCGCCCCCCCGCCCCCCCAGCCCCATTCACTCAGTTATGTTACCTGCAGTCCCCAGAGAGGTCATCAGGCTGATCTTAACAGAAATGGGCGCAAGTCAGATGGCTCCAGATTCAGTCCCAGCTCAGCCACTTAATAGCTGTGTGACTCTGGGAAATTTATGTCACTTCTCTGATTCTCAGGTTCTTGCCTACAAAATGGGATGATGAGGGTCCCTGTAGCATAGGCTTGTGTGAGGATTCACTGAGACTGGGCTTAGAAAGCTCTTAGAGCAGGGCCTGCCATATGGTCACTGCTCAGTGACTATTACCCTTTATCATCATCCTTATTACTGGAATTTTCTAACCCTTATCTACCGAAGTGGGTGAAGTTGTAGTCTGGAACTCTGTGTCTAGCCCTTGCTCTGCTATGACTGTTTAGCTGTGTGACATTGGCCAAGTCTTATAACCTCTCTGGGCTTGCATTTAATTTTAGCAGAAGGAGTGGCAGGTTCACAATAGGAGAGACGATCCATGTATGACAACATTAGATGCATTGCAACATTAGACAACATTAGATGCATGCATGGCCTGGGTGATATTGAAGAACACTTGCTTTTACTATTACTATTTACACTTCATTTTACTATTTTGCCATAAGCTTGTGTGTAAATTCTCATTTAATTTCATGTCCCACCACAAGGAGGTCCGCCTTATGACAGTCTGCCTTTCACAGAGGCACAGATTGCTTTCCAAGAGGATGCACAAGCCCCTAGTGAGTGGAGGAGTTGGACTTCAGGCCCAGACAGTCTGAGGCTGTAGCACGGATCCTTGACTACTAGGCTGCACTGCCTTGGATCACTGAGATGCAGGACTTCAGTCTTTGCAGATCACAGAGAGGTGCTCGATGCCCTGCAAGTAACAGTGCACACATCAGGGCCAGTTCACGGAGCCGCTGTCAGATCAAGACTAGGCATGTTTTCTGCATCTGCCCCTGGCAGGGCCAGCCCCTTGGCAAAGGCATCGGTAAGAAATGACCTTGGGGCAGGAAGCTCTCTACACTCGAAGCCAGTAGGGAACACACGTCATTATTTTGCCCACCTTCAGACAGAATCTGAAATCCAAGTGACAAATTATGTAGCACAATGTCCTGTGTGTTTTTCAAACATGCTTCACAAGTATTGGAGTCTCTTGCAAAGAAATGGCATCAAGTGATATATGTCCCTTCTTCCCTTGCCTTTTCTCTCTTATTCCAGCTTCCCTTCCACCTCCCCTTTTTCTTACACATTTATGGTTATCTTGTGGCTTCCACCAGCTCCCCAGGCTGGAGAAGCCCATGAATGCATATACTGTTGGCCATGGAAAAGTCTAAATTATTTCTCTTTGCAGAATATGTTTGCTTCTCTTTGGGTACTGAGTCCTTACATTTGAAAAATCAACTTTAACAACATTGCAAAGCAGTTATACTCCAATAAAGATGTTAAAAAATCTACTTTATTGGGGTCTAATTTACACAATAAAATGCACACACATTGTCTGTACAGTTTGATGAGCTTGGACAAATGTCTACACCTGTATAACCACTACTCCAGAAAGGTACCTGGTGCCCATTGCCCTTAGATCCTTGAAAAATAAATGATGCTTCTGGTAAAAGAGGAAATTCTCAGGAATCCCATTCAAGTGTTTAAAAGTCAGGACATAGTTTAGACCTTGGAACCCCTGGAGGCTATGAAGCAAGATGCTGGAACTCTGAGCTTTGTTCGGTAATGCTGGGGTCTTTTATTTGCTTTCTGTAATTGGAAAGAAAAGGGATGCAGCCTTTTCTTTTTGTTCCTCAGCTATGCCACGCTCATTGCTGCTTTGGAGTTATTGTGTTCGTTTGCCTCAAATTCTCTGGCTGGCCCCTCCTCTGCATTCAAGTCTCCGCTCAATGTCACCTGTCTGAGACACTGTCCCTGACCCCACAGGCTTACTTACTAACGCCCCCCTCCTTGCCCCCTCCAGCCCATCACTCAATGTTATTTGCTTCATTTCACATTACAGTCTAAAATGAACTTAATAATTTACTAGTTTACTAGTTTATTATCTGTCTCCTTCCGTTATCTTTCACATTAAGGAGTGCAGGGATGCTAACAGTCTCTTCCCCATCTGTCACCTGTGTCCTAGTACGGTACCTGGCACATAGGAGTTCTTATTCCTGACATCCTGGTTTATATGACATAAGGTATCTTCTCATTCAGTCATTCATTTGCTCATTGATATATTCATTCAATAGGTTTTTGTTTTTCATTCAATAGGTTTTTATTGAGTACCCAGCCCTGTGCAGAGAGCTCTGAGAATGCAGCAGATAGTGCAGGTACAGAGCTCATGGTCAAATGGCAGGAGACAGGTAATGTACAAGTAAATATACAAGTGAAGTGATACTAAGTTGAACCTTATGAAATTGCCAATATTCCATCATCTTCAACCTCAAAAATGGCAATGTTTTAACTAACAATTTGGAGCTGGGTTAAGGGATATCAAGGAAAAGTGTAGTTTCTTCAATAAGGTGCCTGTGTTAGTTAGGGTACTGCAGAGAAACAGAACCTCTAGGAGATCTATCTATGTATCTATCTATGTATCTATCTATCTGTCATCTATCTATCTATGAAGAGATTTATGCAGAATTGCCACACATGTTAATTGAAGCTGGGAGGTCCAACGTCTGCAGAGTCAAGGTCCCAGTTTGAGTCTGAAAGCTGTAGAAACATGAAGAGCTGACGTCCCAGTTTGAAGGCCATCAGGCAGGGAAATTCTCTCTTACTTGGGGGAGGGTCAGCCTTTTGTTCTATTCCAGCCTTCAACTGATCGGATGAGGCCCACCCCATGGAGGGCAATCTGCTTTCCTCAGTCTATCAATCTAAATGTTAATCTCATCCAAAAACACCCTCTCAGACGCATCCAGAATGTTTGACCAAATCTTTGTTCTCTTCAGTCAAGTTGACACATAAAATTTACCATGACATTACCTTTAGGATCTTGCTATTCAGATTGTGGCCTGTGGACCAGCAGCATCTCCATCACCTGGGAGCTTGAGCAGAATCTCAGGCCCTGCCTCAGACACCTTGAATCAGAATCTGCATCTTAACAAGACCCTGAAGGTAATCTGAATGCACATTCGAGTTTGAGAAGCACCTGAAGTATGTGTCACACATAAATACCAATTCCTTGGGCATTTGTTTGGCTTGTAGTACATAGTTGGTTCTTTCCACTAATTCACTAATTTTTAAAAACACATCCCTAATTGTAACATTTTTTTAGCATACACCCCAATATGTGCACATACCAACAAAAATTATGTACACTATAGCATTTATTATTTTTTAAAATTTTATTGAAGGATAGTTGATTTACAATGTGTTAATTTCTGCTGTACAGCAAAGTGATTCAGTTTTTTATATATATATATATATATTCTTTTTCATATTCTTTTCCATTATGGCTTATCACAGGATATTGAATATAGTTCCCTGTGCTATACAATAGGGCCTTGTTGTTTAGATACACTATAAAGCATACATAAGAACAGAAATATTAAAGTGAGCTGAAGGTGAAATAAATATTTACAATTTGTTGCCAATGGTGCTGACTTGGTGCAATCATTAGCTCATCTCTCAAAGCCTAATGTGTGTTGAGGATGAAGCTCATCATTCATAAATAAATCCATAGTTTGAATAGTTTTCCTGAGAGCTTTGATTATTTTTGGCTGACTTCATTTTGATCTGAATAGGCCATCATTGTTTTAACCTTGTGAGAAGCTGTTGAAGAGAAGGGGAAAGTCCACTCTTTCCTTTTCCTGTGCTTGTGTCATCAGTATTATCTCCAAGCTGTGGTTTTGTTATGGGGGACATTTTTAAGCCCCATGTCCACGTAGTGATGGCTAGCCTGGTAAAACTAGATACTTTGCCTGCACATCCGCTTTAGGGGTGCACATAACTGCAATACAGGTGATGCAGCCTAATGATGGTGCCACTGCTAGCCACCCTCCTTGGTCCAAGACTCCAGATTCTCACCATCTGACATGGGTATTCCAAATGAGGGCTCCAGCATCAATTCACATATTAAATTTATTTCTTATTCTTAATGACTAAAGACCATACACAGAAGTTCTCATGTTTCCTTGCCCCATGCCAAATTATTTTAGGCAGTCCCTGAGTGAGTGGACCACATCTTGAAGACTCCTTGTCCAGGATGTGCGGGTACTAAGAATCCCTGTCTTCACTGCATGCTCTGGGAAGGGCTGCCTTGGAAAAAGTATGGCTTGGCTTTTAGGTGAATTTCATGAATTTTGGCACTGAGAAGAAGCCCAGGGAATCTGCTGATGGCAGTGCTGACCGAGTTCATGGATAGACATCCTGAATATATACTTTGCTGTCCTCTTGAAAGTCCGAATATTCTGAAATTTTGGAGAGACTCCTTAGAGAATCTGTTGAGATCTATGGCTTCTTCTTCGAGAAAAACGCACAAATAAAATTTCCATTCAATTCCAGAGGAGTTCAGAGATCCCCTGAAGTTCATATAAAGAGCCTGTTTAAAAGTGAAAAAAGGCAAATTAGGTTTGGGAGGCATCTATTCTATGTTTCAAACATTCCTTCCCTGCAGCCCCTTTGAGTTTCAGGCCTTGCTTACTGCACAGAGTAGGAAGGAGCCTGGACTCTGATTTCAGAGACACTCAGATTTGTATCTTAGTCCCTCCACTGATTAGCTGAGTTAACTTGGGCATTTTTTTGTTTTGGAGAATGGATAATCCACACCTTGTAACATTATCCCCCCTGTTTGCCATAATCCAGCTTTATTGGCCTTCTTGCTTGTCCCTCAGATACCTGAACTCTTTCCTGCCTCAGGACCTTTGCACTTGCTGCCCCTCTGCCCAGAATGTTCTTTCATTGTCTTTATGTGACCAACTCCTTCTACTGCTCAGGGCTGTATTCAAATATCACCTCCTCAGGAAGGCTTTTCCAGACCACTCCATCTCAGTATATTTAGGATTAAAAAAAAAGTGTACAGGGACTTCCCTGGTTGTCCAGTGGTTAAGACTTCACCCTCCCAATGCAGAGGGCCTGGGTTTGATACCTAGTCAGGGAACTAGATCCCACATGCCACAATGAAGATCCCTCGTGCCGCCACTAAAACCTGGCGCAGCCAAATAAATAAATATTAAAAAATACTAAAAAGTGTACAATTCAGTGGTTTTTAGTATATTCAGAAAGTTGAGCAACCATCACCACTGTCTAATTCTAGAACATTTTCATCATCCTAAAAAGAAACCCTTCACTCATTAGCAGTCACTTCCTATTTCCCCTCCCACACCCCCAGCCCCTGGCAACCACTAATCTACTTTGTCTCTGTGGATTTGCCTATTCTGAACATTTCATGTAAGTGGAATCAATTCACCTCTCTGAGTCTTTGTTTACTCAACTGCGAACATAGAGTAATAATCCTCATAAGATGTTTACATGCTGCTTAGTTGAATTAAAGTATGTAACGTGACTAGTATAGTGCCTGGCTTACGGTAAGTACTCAGTAAATGTTACTTATTGTTAGGAATAGTGGGCCATTGCTGTATGTGAAGTGTTGGTATCTAGGGTTAGTCATAAAGGGGAACTAAACTTGTGGGGTGCAGACATATTACATATATTCATCATTTAATCCTCTCAACAACTCTATAAAGTAGGTAACACTGCTATTACATCACTATTGTGAGAGGCATGTGAACTGTTCTGCGTGAGGTCCTTATGTAATCTCTAATTGCAGTGATCTTACTTACTAATGTCTTTTTTTCCCCTCTGCCCCTCAGTAGAATGGCAGCTCCATGGAGGAAGGGGTCTTGTCTTTTGTTCATAGGCCCAAGTATGTGCCAATCATTGTTTTGAATGAACAGATTTAAATTTTCTCTTCTTTCAGGGCCCTTGCAGATGTCATGAGGCCACAGGGCCACTGCAACACTGACCACATGGAGAGAGATCTCAACATCGTGGTCCATGTCCAGCATTATGAGAACATGGATACCAGAACCCCCATAAATAATCTTCGTAAGTACAGCTGTGCGATCCATTCCAGTCCTGTGTGGGGACCCAAGTGGTGGTCACACCACTCCAGATTTCATGGTGTATGTTTGGGTCCATGAAGAGCTTCTATTTGTTGAATAAGAAGTTTTATTTTATCTCTTCTGGATCAAACTGTGTTTGGCATCCTCAGATTTCACTTGGTTTGTTTCTCTGTTAAAGAGTGGCCCACTTGGTGGATTTCTCATGTTTGCTTCTTTTATTAGCAGAACCACTTGGGTGGTTCATCTTGGTTGATCTGTTAACTAATGGCCCTCTTGGTGGGTTCATCATGGTTGGGTACCTAGTTAACCAATGGATTACTTGGTTGGTTCATCTTAGATAGTAAATCTGTTAGCCGATAACCCATTTTGTTGGTTCATCTTGATTGGGTAATCTGTTAAGCAATGGTTCATTTGCTTATCTGTCTCCCTCCTGAGGTAGACCAATTGTGTCTTTTAGGTTTCATGCTGCTTTCAGTTAACAGACACTGGTTCAGAAGAACTAGATTTATTTTTCATAGAACTAGAGTTTCGTAAATATAATCCACAAACTCTGTGTGTGCGTATGTGTGTGCGTGTGTGCGTGTGTATGGAGTTTTGAGTTGTGGTTATGTTTGGGGTGGGCGTGTATGTGTGATTCAACAGTAGCAAATTGTTCCATTGTTCTTCCAGGAAAAAAAAAGCTGCATTTGCTATTGTGTTTCAATATGTATTCTTTAGCTGATGGAGCATAGTTGGGGATCTTAGTATGGTCCCAAAGATTTTCTTTCCTTTCAAAGATCTGTATATACGACATACATTATGGAGCCGGTGCACTGAGAACAGGGAGTGGGGAAAACAAGATGGTTTTGTTTTTGACGGTAGTGTACTACCGTGGTTACTCCTAGCAATTATGTTTTCAAGTAACCGCCACATTAAAGTAATGTGGAGGGGTTGGTTTACAATAACAAAAGCCAGACAATTTAAAGGATGCATTCAGTTGTGGCTGGAGGTTCTTAAAAACAGAAACATTTCTGGCAGTGCACATTTTTCTAGTCTGGGTCGCCTTTGCTAAAGCTGCACGAGGAGCGGCATTGGTGTTTTATTTGCTGAATCATACTTTTGGACTGGTTGCAAATTTTCTTGCTCAACGGGTAGAGGAATAAGCCTGTGGAATTTGACATAGGTGATGAAAATTCTCTGATTCTGCATGGTGACAGTTGTTCATGGCCTTGGAAATGTCGCTGTATGTTGGCAAAGTCAATGTGTACATGGTTTGAAAATGGGTTACTAAGTAGGTCTTAGGTTTCATTATATTAAATAATCTGACATTATTTATTTGTGAACTGGACCATAAAATGATATGAGAAATAGCCACATTTTAGAGCAAAATACACCAGCCATTGGAAGTTTTATGACCAAATCTCACAGCCCTGAAAGATATGGTAAATTGCGCCAACTCTGATATGGCAATCATATCCAATTCTGGTTTTGATGGAAATGAGCACATTCTCCTTCAGAATGCACTGGGAAATAAGTTGAACCTAGGTGTACGTGAGTCCCAAACATCATAAGTGAGTGATTACGACCATGAAGTAGAGAAAGCGGAAATAGTATTGAGTCCCTGGCTATAAAAGGCAGCTGTTGAAAGTTTCTCATTTGAAGTTTCAATTTTTAGGATGATTTTGAATCAACACTTGAGTGGAATAACAAAATCATTGAAGGCACTCAAATTTCACCATTCCATCAGGCAAAAAGGGCAGGCGACATTAATGAATCTTGCTTTAGTAAGGAATTAAAAACAAATATTTATCTTTTTGGTTGTGTTGGGTCTTAGCTGCAGCAGGTGGTCTCCTTAGTTGTGGCATGCGAACTCTTAGTTGGGGCATGCATGTGGGATCTAGTTCCCCAACCAGGGATCAAACCGAGGCCACCTGCATTGGGAGCGTGTAGTCTTAACCACTGTGCCACCAGGGAAGTCCCTTTAGTAAGGGATTTTTGTTTAAAGTTGTACTGAGAACAAATTGTTGTTCAGAGATGGGTGTCTAGGTACTGAGCAATTCAATAGTCTCCTGTGACAGGCTAACTTGGTTTATTTATGATTCTTGCTTTTAGTCTATATTTGTGTTTCAGTAATCAATGGTCTTTTTATACTAAGAAAAAAAATGTGTCTTGTAATATTTTACTGGGTAGAATTACACCAGAGCATTCCTGGCAAACTACAGGGGAGAATTCCAGGTGTTATGTCACAAACACTGCATTCTCATAAGAATTACCACAGATATTAATTTCATATAATTTTGCTAGGTTGGTTCAATCCTTATTTCCAACTGTTTTTGGGACTATCTGAAAATAAGAAGCATATAGCCTTTCCACAGATTTACATTAATAAGTTTAATTGATATAACAAGTTAATTCAGTAGTTGGTAGTGATTGTGTTTCCTTGTAATTACATGTTTGTCTTTTGTTGACTTACAGGAGCTCTTTATATATTGTAGACATGTGGGAAAAATTTGCATGTTCAGAACAAAGAATGATTTGGGAAGTTCATTGAGAAGATAGGACTAGATAACTGATATTTATCAGTTATTAAATGTTCAAGAAGCCAAACCGTCACCAGAGCCCACTCTGACCAGTAGAGAACTAGGAGAGAAGGAATTCTGTCTAATAACCAGAAAGTAGGACCAGATCTTGGTACCAGAATTAGCATGCACCTATTGAGTATAAAACCCTTTTCTGGACATTATGGGAGCTACAAAGATTTACCATTACAAAAAACGGAATGAAAGATGCATCTATTTGTGATACAACAAGAAGGGACACATCGTGCCATTTTTAGGGTGTTCTTCACTAAACATTCAAGTTGCCAGATTTGACTGGAAGTTCGATAGGCCCAACTTAAATGTTATTTTCATCTCTGTTCAATTACTCACTTGACATTGCTTTAGGAGAATAATCATCTCCATATATTTATCTCTCCTCCTCTTGATACTAAAGCTGGATCACTTTATGATCGTTCCCTTATGCTTTGTTCAAATGCTAAGAGAATCAACAGTCAGTCTGGAAATCTGGATATTTGGAAGGAGGGGAGTGGAGAAGGACTAGGGTGAAGGCAAATAGGGAGCAGAGGGCTTCCATATGGGGAAATTTTTTGCCAACCTTTATCAGTTTTGTGAAGCTGATTTTTCCGGTGATAGGCAGGACTTGCCTTTTTTACCTGAAGATGGATTTTTCTTCAGCAGATGCTGAAGGGTCTTTCCAGGCATTCAGTGATATTGCCTAAAAATATTTAGTCTGATAATCAAAAGGTCTTGGACCTCTTTGATTAACAGGAGGTAGATTCAGATGAGATAGTGATTTTCTGCAAAGGCTCCCAGGCTTCTGTGTAATTACAGCTTGCTTTTGAAGGCACGTTTTGTCCTCAAGTGCTGTGAACGTGCTGTCTCCCCGACCCCAGCCTCCCTGCCTGCCAATGACACCTCCCACCCCTTTTGAGAGTCCAGGGTAAATGTAGGCTCCCTTTGGTGTTAAGAACGGGATGAACCTTTTTTTTTCTTCTTTTCTTTTCTTTTTTGGCTGCGCCGGCGGCTTGTAGGATCTTAGTTCCCCGACCAGGGATCGAACCTACGCACCCCCCCGCAGTGGAAGTGCAGAGTCCTAACCGCTGGACCGCCAGGGAAGTCCCTAGTGTTAAGAATGGGGGACGTGAATGAGGGGCTGTGGGGACACCATATCACCTGGATCACTGTTTCTCAACTTGTTTGTGTTAAAAGCACACTTTTTTTTTGAAATAAAATTTTAATTTGGGAATAATTGTATATTTATAGAAAAGTGGCAAAGATAGTACACAGAGTTCTGTATATTCCTCAGCCACTTTGATTTTAACATCTTACTTGACTTTGGTATGGTCAAAACTAAGAAATCAACATCAGTATGTTATTTTTAGCTAAACGGTAGATATTGTTTGAATTTCACTAGTTTCTTCCCTAATGTCCCTTTTCTGTTCCAGGATCCAATCCAGGACACTACATTATAGTAGTATAGCCAACTTGATAGTAGAATTTTGGTTGTGCAATATTGGTTAATGATATGGTGAAGGCTGGAATCAACACTGAATAAGTCAGCGGCAATTACAAAACCTTTATTGCCACCATATAAAAAGTGTCTCCCAGTGTCTATGAAAACATCCATGTTAAATTATTCACCTGCTCACTGTTGGAATGGAACCAGTTGCTGTCCTGACTGTGCTCTCACGTATACTCACGGGACAAAGGACCCTCACATTCCATACAAACATGCAACCCCACTTTGGAATGGGGTTAGTGTTACAGTATTTATTTCACGGCATAATCTGAGCAAGTGAGATCTCACCCCAAACTCCAGAGAAATGCTAACTTGATATTTCAGGACACACAGTCCATCAGAAAGACCAGGTTCTTATTCCAGCTTCTACTCACGCCCTCTCCTCCCCCAGGACCATTCCCAAGTGGCTTTACAAGGAATCAGATGAAAAGCAAACCCATGATTTAGTTTCTGAAGAGGTTGTACAGCTCATACCTAGGGCCAAATGGAGTTCCATTCATTTGTCCATATTTACCAAGGCACCCGGGATGTCCCATACTCGACTTTTGGAGATACTGGAAGGAATATTCCCAAATACTTTTTAAAAACTGGAGGAATTACCAACAAGGACCTACTGTATAGCACAGGGAAGTTTCCTCAATATTTTGTGGTAATGTATAAGGGAAAAGATCTGAATTACTGTGCTGTACACCTGAAACTAACATTGACATTGTAAATCAACTATAATTCAATAAAAAATAAGTAAAATAAAAAATTAAAAATAAATAAATAAGTAAAAAATAAATTTGGGGGTAATTTCCTAAGCAGGGCAGGCAAAAAGATAAGTATAGATAGAAAAGAAATATGTGAGTTAGTGTAATAGTAACAGTAAACTGAGCAGACAGCATTCTAAACCCCTACCACATTGAATCCTACAGAACTTATTGGGTTGGTACTATTATTTTCCCCATCACAAGGACGGATAAACTGAAGTCAGAGAGGTTAAGTGGCTTGTCCAAAGTTCATACAGTTACTAAGTGGTAGAGCTGGGATTTAAATGGGGCCAGTCACATCCCAAGGTCTGTGTTTTTAACCACCACACTACATTATCTCTCCTTACGGTACAGATGTTTGCTGAAGGGGGAAATATGTTAAGTGAACCTAAAGAGCAGTTGGCATTCCAGGAAAGAGCTGTTTCCAAAATACTCTCCAATATACTGTCTTGTGATGAGTCCTCCCTTAGGGATAATAACTAATATTTATTGAGCCCTTCCTAACTGGAGGCATTGTGCTAAATGCTTTGAATATATTAGCTCCTTTATATGCAAAGCAACCCTCAAACTGCCTAGGCTCATTCTTGCCTCAGGGCCTTTGCACATGCTGTGCTTCCTGCCTACAGCACAGGCTCCCAGGCCTTTTCTATCTCATCTCTTACCCCTATTGCCACTTCATTAGAGAGGACTTCCTTGTCTACCTTTTGGCCCCCATTTTCCCATTATTCTCTTCATAAGTTTTGTATTCTCCGAAGTTGTAAACTCCACGAGAGCAAATGCTTTGTATTGTCACAACTGTACTCCCCACAGCAGGAACTGGGCTGGCTCATGGCAGCAGCTCCATAAATTTTTGTCTAATAAATGAAAAAGCCTATGGAAGAGGTTTCATTTTGTGGGGGATGATAGATGAAACAAAATGGGAAAAGTATTGTTATTATAGCTGGGTGACCAAACACGTGGGGATTCATTATTCTCTCTATCTTTGTGTATATTTGAAAATATCCATAATAAAATTAAAAATTAAAGAGCTTGTCCATGATATCATAGTTAATATACAGAGGAGCCAGGATTCAAGCCCAGGTCTGCCTGATTCCATAGCCTGAACCTTAATGGATGCACTTGGGTTATCTTCTGGTGAATAACCAGGCACAGGAAGGGTAGGAATCAAGACACCTCAGGGACTTCAGGTGGTGGAGTGGGTAAAACATCACTATCGTTTCTGTCCTTAATGTGCTCAATCACTGTGTCTTTTAGTTCATTTTATCCAGAGAGAGAAAATGTGATTGGTTTCTGACCAACCAATGGCCTGGCTTCCCTGGATCAGCTCTCTGGCCCCAGATTAATCAGTTGGGTGTGATGGAGAGTGTCTTGGTCTCCTTCTCAGGACTGTAGTGGGACTAGGTCTCCAAGAAGGCTGTGTTTGAGTAGCAGGGTGGAGATTGCTGTTGTAAGCTTCCTTGGGGCAGGGGCAGGGTTTACATTTGTCTTACTCTCCCCTGTACCTCCAGTGCCTAGTAACTACACAGTGTTCAATGGATGTTTGTTAAATGAAGGGATACACGCATGTATGAATGAATGCCTAGCACAAACTCCATAAGAGATCCAGGGGAACCCATTAGCAGGACCCTTGGGATTTTGAGTTTTGAGGGAACTTGGCGATTTCAACTCATATGAGGCTTTAACTCTCTTCTAACAAACGACAGCTACCAATACTGTTGTTCCTGAAATGACTGGACAGGATGGTCTTTCCACCTGAAGATCTATGACTGTAATGGTTTTGGCACACAGGTCAGCAAATCTTAGAGCTGATAAGAGTTACGGGGTGGATCTATACTGGATCCACTAAAAACATTTTTAGGTTCAGTGCCATAGCTTGAGTTGACTTTGTGTGGTTTTAGATCAAGAGCTCTGGTTTTCTCTTCAAGTATTCAGTGTTATAGATGAGATCCTGACATGTGATGATGCTCATCAGATATTAGACAATATATCTTTGAGATGGTTCAGTGAGGGCTTGGGGGATATGGGCTTGGGAGGTGGACATGGTTGGCTTGGGTGTCTGCTTTGTCATCTGTTAGCTGCGCAGTCTTGGAAAAATTTATTTAAATCTGTAAACTTCAGTTTTCCATTCTATGAAAAGAATAAAATAACATCTCCCTTACGAGATTGTTGTGGAGATTACATGAATTAACACATTTAAAGGACTTAGCTTGATGCCTGGTAACATACACATTGGCTGTTACTATTATTTTTTGTGGAATGAGTAAGCATTAATGTTAAGGTGGTCCGTTCGCTAGGGGCCAGTGATGCACATTGGTATGAATTTGTTGTGCAGTTGTCTTCACGGTGAAAATATTTTCACTCTGTGTGCCTGTTGATAACCCCATTTGTGTGTGTGTGTGCGTGTGTGTGTGTTTTTTTACTACTAATGTTTTTGATGCAAATGAGAACTGAAGAAACTGTCAATTCCTTCCCAAGGAAATAGTTGGGATGGAGCAGCTGTCCCATTCTTAGCCATTTGTTCCTGTCTTATGTTCTTCTTCTATTCTCATTAAAACACATGAGCTTTCATTCTGGTAGGAGTGTTGATTTTAATATTTCTTTACACTGGCAGACCAGACCTGAAGGAATCTGTCTGGCCCCCAGCATGTCTTATAGTTAGTTCCACCTAGAAAATGAGATTTGTGTGTGTGTTTGTGTGTGTGTGTGTGTGTGTGTGTGTGTCTATGTGTGTCCATGCACGGGCAACAGAAACAGAGCCCTTAAAAGAAAAAAAAAATCACCACTTTCTGTAAGTCAACTCCTGGGCTCTTTTCAAAAATTGCTACTAATGCTGGCCACATGGCATTGCCTAATTGGATCTACATTGCCTTTCCAAAGTGCTTCCAACCAGCTGTAGGACTATTTGTAAAGAAAGCCTAAGTGCTTATCACAGTGTCTGGTTTAGTTTAAAAGATGCCAAGTTCTGCTCCTTCCATTCTAGGGAAAGCCTATCCAGTTCCTTTGGGAGACCGTTTCTATTTAGATCTCGGGATTCAAAGATGCAACATGCCTACTATGTGATTGACAGTGTGGATTAAAAAAGGAATAAATGAAACAGAATAATGCTTGTTCTGCTCCTACCACATACATGCATTTTGCTTCTCACAACAATCCATGAAATAATTGAAATAGGTACTGCACCTACATATTATAGATGAGGAAACTATGGCATAGAGAGTTTAAGTAACCTGCCCAAGGCCATAGAGATTTTTTTTTTTTTTGCGGTACGCGGGCCTCTCATTGTTGTGACCTCTCCCGTTGCGGAGCGCAGGCTCAGCGGCCATGGCTCACGGGCCCAGCCACTCTGCGGCATGTGGGATCTTCCCGGACCGGGGCACGAACCCGTGTCCCCTGCATTGGCAGGCGGACTCTCAACCACTGCGCCACCAGGGAAGCCCCAGCCATAGAGATTTTTAGTAAGGAGTTCAGACCAGAGACATGGGTTCAGGCATGAACTCTATTCATGACTTTTCTCATGCCTTTCCCAAGGACTTGCACCGGGTGATGTAACAGATTATGTCTCTTTTTCTCCTTCTCCCCATTATTTATAGATCCTCACTAAGAATCACTATATTAAATGACACTCATCTTTGAAAATGGACCAACTGGATAAAGCCGTCATTTCTGTCCTAGAGGACTCAGATATTAGCCCATCGTTTGCTTTCTTGTCATTAATATTTCCACATCCTCAATCAACATTGAATTGATATTTATTAAAATTCTGCTACGTGTCAGGCAACGTGCTAGGAAAACCGGAGGTATGAGGATGAATGAGTCAAAAATAAGAAATATCCTCTTGGATCTTATGATACAATTGGGGAGATGGAAGAGAAAACAGGTAATTGCAAAGCAGCACGATAGGGATAATAAGTACAGGATGCTATGGGAGCATAATGGGGGCCTCCTCAAAACACTTGGGGTTGAGGAGGAGGGAAGGGAGATTGGGACAAATTTTCCTGAGAAATAGGTATTTTGCTCTTAGAGAGAAATATTTCCCAACAACTTTCCAGGAATCAGAGTGGAAGAGGGACTTCCCTGGTTGCACAGTGGTTAAGAATCCGCCTGCCAATGCAGGGGACACGGGTTTGAGCCCTTGTCCGGGAAGATCCCACATACTGCAGAGCAACTAAGCCTGTGCGCCACAACTACTGCGCCTGCGCTCTAGAGCCCGCGAGCCACAGCTACTGAGCCCGTGTGCCACAACTACTGAAGCCCACGCTCCTAGAGCCTGTGCTCCACAACAAGAGAAGCCACCGCAATGAGAAGCCCATGCACTGCCACGAAGAGTAGCCCCTACTCACCACAGCTAGAGAAAGCCCACACCCAGCAACGAAAACCCCACGCAGCCAAAAAGTAAACAAAGAAATTTATTTAAAAAAAAAAAAAGAGTGAAAGAAAGAACATTTTTATGTAGCAGAACATTTTTTTTTTTTTGCGGTACGCGGGCCTCTCACTGTTGTGGCCTCTCCCGTTGCGGAGCACAGGCTCCGGACGCGCAGGCTCAGCGGCCATGGCTCATGGGCCCAGCAGCTCCGCGGCATGTGGGATCTTCCCGGACCGGGGCACGAACCCGTGTCCCCTGCATCGGCAGGTGGACTCTCAACCACTGTGCCACCAGGGAAGCCCGCAGAACATTTTTATGTACTGATTTTGCTTGCTTTTGATTGAGGGGAGAACTATCAGTGCTAGAGTACAGCTCTCTGTTGCAGGTCTGATTACTTTTATACAAATTATAGAAAGGGGGGAAGAGGATTTTCTTCGGTTAGGGTCATACTGCATTTGGTAGGAAAATTAAAATGCCATGTCTGACACGGGAAGAACAAAACTTCAGGATGAGCTTTCAAGAGTTGAATACAGAGTTTTTTCAGAACAGTCTTTGAGTTCAAGTCAGCTGGCTGTTCTTGGAGATTAGCATTTACTATTTTCTTCTTTTAAAAATAACGGCCAATATAAAACTAAGCAACATAGTTTAATACCATAATACATATATTAAAATAATTTACAATAAGGCTTTAGGAAACTGCCTGAAAAAAATCCCAGTAAGGATTCTCAGTAAAGTTAATTATAAGTTGAAAAGGAAATCCGATCACATGAGTCTGAGAATGCAGTTAATGAAACTAAGTGTAATCATAATCTGAATATTTCATTAAATGGAGACTTAAACTCATTAATTTAGGTATTAGGCTTGGAGTTGTGTGCTCGCATGAAGACTGCCACACTCCAAGCAGAGCCTGGATTTCACACATTGAAATCCAATCCTTCGTCCAGGGAGACGGGCTTCTTCTCTGGGATCTGTCCACGGTGCCTAATCATACCCTGGATGTACAATATTATAGTTATTCAAACCACCCAGCAAGAAAAGTCTATCTCAAAGAATTTTGGAGCTGGAGGGAACTTTGGGAATCATTTTGCCTTTGGTTTACCACATTTTTGGTTTCAAAGGTAACTAAAAATTAAAAAAAAAAGTAGAAGAACTGGGGAACCAACATACTGTGCTTTCAATTTTGCAAGAAAGGAAATTATGTAAAAAGTAACTATGAGATAATACCAAACATTTAGGTAAGAAATAGATCTCAAAATCAAATACAATTCCTAAGTCGAATGAAATTAACTCACAAAAAACTCATTCCACTATCCTTATGTTTTCTCATTATTTTTGGCCTCCAGTCTGTTGGAAATGAGAACATGGATTTACATTTTGGGGAATTACTGATCATTCCTTAAATGGTTTGCTCATTGGATGAGTATTTATTGAGCACTGTACCTACTATGTGCTAGGCACTGGGGCTTGGTGCTAGGGACACAGAGCACCAAGTCATATATGCGTATACATATATGTATATATGACTTCATGGTGCTTACAGTCAGTCCATTCTCTGCATTTTACAAATAATGAAACTGAGGTCCAGGGAAATTTTTTTTTTTTAAAGTGACACAACCATGAAACTTGTCAGGTTAATACTGTTTAAAAAACATCATTGGGGCTTCCCTGGTGGCGCAGTGGTTGGGAGTCCGCCTGCCGATGCAGGGGACACGGGTTTGTGTCCCGGTCCGGGAGGATTCCACATGCCGTGGAGCGGCTGGGCCCGTGAGCCGTGGCCGCTGAGCCTGCGCGTCCGGAGCCTGTGCTTTGCGACCGGAGAGGCCACAGCGGTGAGAGGCCCGCGTACAGCAAAAAAACCAAAAAACAAAAAAAAAAATCATTGACTATTTAGGACACAATTATTGATCACAAATACATGTATACTTGGCAGCTCTTGGAAATGGACTTAAGGATGTAAAATGAAGGGATAGACTTCATAGCTATTGGTGCAGTACCTCTTTAGTTAGATACCTTACCTGTTATCCAAAGGAAGCTCTTTGAAATATTCAGATACTCTGGACATTTTAACAAAATATTGAATTGCCTAAAGCCCATGAATTGGAAGTTGTGCAAGGGCAGCGTGTGATTTTTGATTTCCTTTATTGAGTAGTAACAAGGAATGGAGAAAGCACCTCATTCTTCAGAGGCATTGTTTAAAAATATTTAGTACATATATTCAAAGTCAAGGAAGGTCATCAATCAAATAATTCTTTGGTAATAGCTGACAAGGACGTTGTATAAGCATGTTTTGTTTTTTTTTTAAAAGAGAGAACATGCATGTTTAATATGTTAAAAATTATATTAGTGAAGACAAGAATATACACTTTAAAAATTTTTTTATTTCATTAAAGTTAGTTGATTTACAATGTTGTGTTAATTTCTACTGTACAGCAAAGTGATTTCAGTTATACATATATATACAAAGAATGTACACTTAAAGACATGAGAGAATGTTGTCTGTGTCAAAAGAAAATACAAATGAGGTAGTTTCCCTAAATCAAAAGACTAGAGGGGCTTCCCTGGTGGCGCAGTGGTTGAGAGTTGGCCTGTCGATGCAGGGGACACGGGTTCGTGCCCCGGTCTGGGAGGATCCCACATGCTGCAGAGCGGCTGGGCCCATGAGCCATGGCCGCTGGGCCTGCGCATCCAGAGCCTGTGCTCCACAGCGGGAGAGGCCACAACAGTGAGAGGCCCGCGTACCGCAAAAAAAAAAAAAAAAAAAAAAAAGACTAGAAATATGATTCAATACCTGATCCTGCTTCTTCTTTTTTTATTGAAGTATAATTGATCTACAACACCATGTTAGTTCCAGATACACACATAGTGACTTGACACTTCTGTACATTACAAAATGATCACCACTGTGTAAGCATATTTTAAAAAAATTGTCCTTATGAACATTTTTGTTCTGCTAATCAGCTTAGAGGTGGCTTGTTTCAGATCCTGGTATTGTTCTTTAAAATATGTATTATTATTTTATTTACATGAGTATTATATATATATAATTGTGAAAATATTCACATAATATGGTACTGAAATCTTGCTTCTGTCATTAATTATGGCCTCTTTAGATATACAAAATAATCTCCAGTCATATAGTTGTTAATTCTGTGTAAACTAGAACATTTCATTTTATTTCAACATGACTAGGTACATCATTTTGCTGTTGAACTGTTGGAGAGAAAAATCACTTACTGCCAGGGTTGCTAGGAGGATGGGATGCATACCTGGAGCTGCTTGAAGCTACCTTGCCATCACAAGGGGGTGATCCTGCCATGGAATAAAGCCATTGAGAAGAAAGGCAGAATGGAGAGGGGGAGAGAGTGAGTTTATTTCTGATACTGTTTGAGTTCCTGGATCCAGCTGTACCTGAAGCCATGGGCTTTTCAGTAACAGAATAAATTTCTTTCAAATTTAATCAGCTTGGGTTGGGTTTCTGTCACTTGCAATGGAAAGGATGCTGATTTCTATAAGCAAAGGCTACCATTTATAAATTACCCACAGTTTTCAATACTTAGGTTATCTCATCTAGTTCTTAGAACAATCACCTGGGACTATAGCCTGTTAGCCAGAAATACTCAGATTTATCCAGGAATGTACTAACTCTGTTATGACTTTTATCCTACCAGACTGTGAGCTCTTCAAGCTCTGAGATTGTGTTCTTTTCTGTGTATCTCTGTTTCCAGCATTTAGACTTGAACACACAGTAGGCAGTTAGTAAATGCATGGTGAATAAACTAATGAAGCCCAGCCACTTTAACTAGTTGTGACCAGTCTAAGCTAACAAAGCTAGTTAAGTGGAAGAACAAGGACTAGAACCCCAGTCTCCAAACTCCAGGTCTAGTGCTTTTGTGTTTGGCCATTGGGCAATTTGGGCCATAGTGACATGTGGGTCTTCACCTGAACTTCATTACATCACTTCCTGCTTAAAACTCTGCAATTGAGCTTGCTATAGCCCATTTTTATTGCAATAATAATAACAATTAAACTCCTCACTTGCCTACTTGGTCTCACATAACCTGGCCCAAGTGCTATATCATTCACTTGACCACAGTGAGCTCTCTTTTTCTTATTTAAATGAGCCAGGATTGCTTTCACCTTAGGTAGGGGCTTTCCTTTTGCTTTTCCCTCTGCCTTCCCCCATTCTTTGCATCATTTATGTTTTGGCTAAACTGTTATCCCTTTAGGGAAGCCTCCCTATACAAAGTAGCCCACCCTACGTACAGAATCCCACCACCATCCCACCACCATCACCATTTTCTTTCCATCATAGCTCATATCACTACCTAAACATCAACTTGTTTACTTGTTTCTTTTGTATCTTCCCCACTCAAAGATCAGCTCCACAAGACAGGGGACCTTTTCTGTCTTGTTTCCTACTGTATTCCCAGTGCCTAGCACAGTGCCTGGAGCTCTCTCCCTATATAGTAGGTGCTCAATAAAAAGTTATTGAATGAATGCTGTCAAAATACAACACTGAGCACATTTTCTCAAGTAATTGCTATTCTTACTTTTTCTTGTCGACTCATCAGGGTTTTATTCTTATGGACTAAACCTTCAGTGTGGTTATCAAAGTTTAGCAAATGTCAAATTACATGCCAAGAGAAATTACATACATTAAAAAAAATCATGAATAGGTATGGCAGCATTACCTGGAAATTTTGAAATGTCACACAAATTCCCGTCCACCGATTTGAACACAATTGATTTTTTTCAATAGCATTTCCTCCCATTTCATTCCTTTGGGCTTCTCTGTGTCTTAGGTCCCCTCAGGATGTCCCTCTCCATCTTGGCTCTCAGTTTCATTAGCATGAAAGCAAACTAAGAAGGGAATTGGGCGCGTATAATATTTATGAAATGACTATGTTGTGTTGATGTGCATAATTAAAAAACTTAACTCTGGTGATGCCAAGTAACCTTAATAATTACCTACTTAGAATTATAATATTGATTTTCAAGTATTGCCAAGCAAACTATTAAATCCCCAACAGCTACGTTCCACATTTAATTATTATATTTAAAAGGAAGCTTTGGGACTTCCCTTGTGGCGCAGTGGTTAAAAATCCGTCTGCCAAGGCAGGGGACATGGGTTCGAGCCCTGGTCCAGGAAGATTCCCACATGCTGCAGAGCAACTACCCCGTGTGCTGTGACTGCTGAGCCTGGGAGCCACAACTACTGAACCCACTTGCCACAACTACTGAAGCCTGCATGCCTAGAGCCTGTGCTGTGCAACAGGAGAAGTCACTGCCATGAGAAGCCTGCGCACCACAACAAAGAGTAGCCCCTGCTCGCTGCAACTAGAGAGAGCCCGCGTGCAGCAGCAAAGACCCAACGCAGCCAAAAAAAAAAAAAAAAAGGAGTCTTAAAATCCAGAGGGAGGAGATGGTGGATACAAAGAAAAAAAAAAAAAAACCAACACAGCAGATCCATGGATTCATTTCATATCCTATAACTGGGCAGTTCTCCAGTGGCAAGCCTGGCCTATCTATGGTTAAGATCAATTACTTACGTACCCTTTGAATTTGAATTCCAGAATGCCCCCAGTGTGCCATTGGATCTTACAATCCTCACTCCCAGAGAAAAATCGGGTCAAGCTAAGAAAAGCACTCAAGAACAAAAGATGCAGCCTCTGAATTTTCTGAGCATCCCCTGCCTCCCAGGATACTTTTTAGTAAAAGTATAGGAAAGAAATGGGATATATCATGGTGGGTAGAAGGCATGGAGGGAGGACATCGTTCTTGGTTCCCTTTGCCTGGTTTTCCATCTTTGTATCCCACTGTGGTTGCTTCAGCAGGTTATTGTTCATGCCAGCCTATTTTATTATGCATCACTGTATGTGAAACACTCTAGGAGGCTTATTTGGGGTAAAAGTAATAACATCAATAGTTAGCATTTATTGGATACCTGCTGTGTGTCAGGTGTTTCAAATATATTATCTCATTTAATTCTCTTAATGAACCTGCATGTTGGGTGGGATTATCTGTATCTGACCGAGTAAGTAGGCACAGTATGTATCTGATACACGGGTTCAAATATTGTACAACGTAGTCTGACTCCAAAGCCTGAGCTCTTTCTTCCACCCAGAGTAGGCACAGAGGTTTCCTTTCGGGTGCTGTCACTGATGACTGGCGGTAGAGTGTTGAAAGGGATTTTGAAGCTAGATTCAAGCTCAGTGAGCATGAGTGCTATGATTGATTAGCCATGTCTGCTCTGAGAGCACGCTAGGAGAGTAGTGCCTGTTTGCCATGTATTTACACTCCTATTTCTGCTACACGTTTGATACAAGCCCCTTAAGTCAAAGGACTTAATGATTTTTTAAATGAGGGAAGATAAATGTAATATAAACTGAGGGAGTATAAACCCACTTGATGGATTGGGAAGGCCTCAGTGCGTAGTGCTTAACATATGGTGTTTGGATGTATAGTAGGTGATTAGCATATCTTTGTTTAATGAATGAATGAATACATGAGTGGATAGTTGGATGCATATTACAACCCTTTATTCTCCTAGGTTCTCTAAGCTATTTACATGTATCAAGTCATACCACCATAAAAGTACATAATAGAACTGCATTCCTTTATTTGCTATAGGAATGTCAACCCAGGACTGAATTTTAGTAGTAAAATCTTTGATCTTTTTAAAAAACATCATAGTTGATATAACAAAGGGCAACATGAAGAATGCATTTGCATTCTTATAAATCTGCTGTTGAAAATGGGGTATATTACGTTGTTCAATATCCTTTATATAGGGAATGACTTCTGTATTACACATTTATTCAACAAATCTTTTTCTTGCATTATCTAGTTAGACTCTGTGCTAATGGAGCGAAAACCAGCTAGGTCTCTGACCTCTAGAGTCTATATTTGAGTGGAGTAAGACTGTTCTCAGATCTAATAGATTAAAAAAGTGTAAGAGTTACTACTTGTGAAAAGCATGGGAGGAGACAAGGAAGGTGATGGGATAAAGGATAACCAGGCTAACATCACTGAGAAAGTAACAATTCATGAGAAACCCAAGAATGAATGAGAAGGAACCATCCAAGTGAAGTGTGGGGGAAAGTGAAGGCAGGCAGAAAAAACAGAATGTGCAAAGGTCCTGAGGCAGGAAGGTTCATCTGTGGAACTAAAGGAAGACCAGTGGGGCTAGAGTCTGGTGAGGGAGGGGAAGAAGTTATATACATAAATGTGGAGAAATGCTATTAAGAAATGAGAATAAAGTGAGATACTAATTACAGGCATACCTTATTTTATTGTTTTGCTTTATTGTGCTTCACAGATACTGCATTTTTACAAACTGAATGTTTGTGGCAACGCTGTGTTGAGCAAGTCTATCAGCGCCATTTTTCCAACAGTATTTGCTCACTCTGTGTCACATTTTGGTAATTCTCGTACTATTTCAAATTCTTCATCAGCAAAAAGATCACGATTCGCTGAAGGCTTAGATGATGGTTAGCATTTTTTAGCAATAAAGTATTTTTAAATTAAGGTATGTACATTTTTCAGACATCATGCTATTGCATACTTAATACACTAGAGGCTAGTGTAAACATAACTTTTATATGCACTGGAAAACCAAAAAACTTGTGGGACTTCTTTATTGCAATATTCGCTTTATCGCAATGGTCGGGAACTGAGCCTGCAGTATCTCTGAGGTGTGTCTGTACAGATTATAGCTACAGTTTTTGAGCACCTACTAGGCCCTGTGTTAGGTGCTTTACATCTGTTATATTGTGTCCCAGTGATTGATCTGTCCCTCTAATCGGGCTTTCCAGTGGGTGTTCCACTGAACACTAGTCCTTTGAGATGTTCTGCAAAATTAAAATTTCTTGACCAAATAAATTTGGGCATAGCTACATGCTCTCTCAACCTCTTGAAGATTTTCAGTGCATATTATTAGCACCCTGAAGACTGAGAATAAAATGTAAAAATATAAAAAGCCATTTATAATTGCATTCATTTCAGTGTTTTTCAAACTGATCTGTTAAACATCTTTTTGTGTAGCAATTATTGATATATAGAGGAAACGATATTCTGGAGAGCGAATTTTGAAGAATGTTGTGGGATTAATGTTTACTTGGCCCTACTTCATCACCTTCCATGGTGGTAGACTCATTATGTCCCAAGGCAATCCTTTCCGCTTTCAGGCAGACCTCATTGACAGGGAGTGTGTCCATTCCAAAGTTGTCAGCCAAGCCACTTAGAATGGCCTAACAGAGGAAGTGGAGGCCAAAGCTATTAATAATTCTCTTTCCTCCCCTCTGTTCACACTAGTCTCTGTCATGTTTCAAGGCTCAAGGTAAATAGTCCGTATCAGGGTGTTTTGGTTACAAGTAACAGAAATCAGTGCTGTGTGACTTAAGCCTTAAAAAGGGTGCCCTTTTGAAGAATATGGGGTGGTTCATAGAACTGAAGGAACATTTGAAGAGCAAAGATTGACATAGTCACAACCAGGGCAGCTCTAACCAGGGCTGGTGGCTTGAGCTAATCTACGGTCTTATCAAAGCTCCCCTGCAGATAGCAATCATTATAACCGTTTTTCTTTCTTTGTGCCCACTCTACTTAAATATAAGGTCCTGGGGAGAGTCTGGCTGGCTCTCATTGAGAGCCACATTGAGTCACATGCTCGGCCTTGGCTAGGGAGGGTGGGTACCTTGATTGACAGTCTCACCAAGATTGCACATGGTGAGGAAGACGAAAGTCTCCAAAATGAAATTGAGATTCTGGGCGGAAGATGGAGGGAATGGAGACTGAGTATTCAAAAAGAGAAACCAAGTTCAAACAAATCCCATCTTCTGCCTGCTCTCTCTTCTGGATTTACATATGCCCTGATGTCTGTCCTAGTCGCTTCCATACCACTCTGTTCTATCAACATCCAGATGCTGCCTGGCCATCTTTCCTGCATTGTTTTCCTTCCCTGCGGCTGAGCTCTTATGGGATGTGTTTGCCCTGTGTCTCTAATTAGGCATAATAATGCAACCTATATAATGCCTCCAGCAAAAGTCGATGTAAGTGATCACGGGGGGATCATTCACGGGGGAGGGAAATCAAGCCCTCAGCAGGGCACTGTGAGATGTGGGATGGGGAGAGGGGATGTGGTTGGTAAGGAAGGAGATGTGGGCAGAAACATGGGGGTATGCAGGAGCACGCTCACAGAAGGCTGCTGAGGCAGGTGGAGAGGAAGTAGCCTTGCTGGGGCAGAGGGGCTGCCACTGGAAGTGAAGAGTGATGAAACTGATGAACAGAAGGCCTCCAAGTCCAGGTTAAGGAATTCAGACCCGAGCCTCTGGGAGTTTTGAGCAGATGTGCTGCCTTACATCCCTTCTCTAGCAGGTGTCTTGTTGGGTTGTTGGGGTGATGAGCGAGAAAGGCCATTTAAGACAATTTGGGGAGACTCCCTCGCCATCCTAGACGCAGCTGCCACTACCTTACCCGTGAAGTCCTTGTTCTAACCATTCACCAAAGTGTTTTGAGGGTTGCTAGGAAACTGGGGGTGCTTGAACAGTTGGGATCTGATGATAATAATTCTCTAAGTTTCCATGGTGGGAGGAAGAGCCAGGTCAGTCCAATGCCGTATTCTCTTACCTTACGATGGAGTAGAGTGAGGCAGAAGTGCCTTTAAGATATGTGGATTCTATTCTGTGATCTCGGGGTCAGGGATGGGAAGAAGCAAATGGGAGAGGGGGCGTGAGAGGGAGAGAGCAACATAAATAACGTGAGTATTTCTGCTCACCCTTCCACGCAACGAGCATATGCTCGGAGTGAGACGGGAGACAGGAGTCTGCTTTTGCTGCAGACAGACTCACTTCCCACGAGCTTCTCCTGAGTGTGATTCTAGCATTTAAAGATATGCATTTTTCATATAACTTGGCCCCTAAACACAAGCCAGTTACTTCATCTGGTGCTCAACCAGAGAAACAGCCATTGTGGGTAATTTTGGCCGAACATGATTTTAGCTGCTCCCTCTGGCCTTAGATGGGACTCCAATGAATAGTTCTGTGAAATCCCTACTGGGTGGCCATGGATAATCCCATATAACTCGGCTCACCTACTCACCCACCCCTTGGTATAGTGTGAACTGGCTGGAGGGTAGTGGGGCTTATTTATTTGTTCCTTAAGCCAATGATGTCTCTGCTGAGATAGCGTTATAACCTGGAGCAGAAAATACCACCAGGTACCCTCATACAATTAGCTGGTCCTCCCAAGAACCACTGCCCTGCCCCCTGGGTTATGCAAGCCCATCCTGGCCCTAGCATTGCATATTTGTTAGAGGCTTTTTTAAAAATAATTAATTAATTAATTTATTTTTGACTGCATTGGGTCTTCATTGCTGCACGTGGGCTTTCTCTAGTTGCGGCGAGCAGGGGCTTCTCTTCCTTGCGGTGCGCGGGCTTCTCATTGTGGTGGCTTCTCTTGTTGCAGAGCATGGGCTCTAGGTGCGCAGGCTTCAGTAGTTGTGGCACGTGGGCTCAGCTGCTCCGCGGCATGTGGGATCTTCCTGGACCAGGGATCGAACCCGTGTCCCCTGCATTGGCAGGTGGATTCTTAACCACTGCACCACCAGGGAAGTCCCTTGTTGGAGTTTTAAGGATTGACTTTTAGGTAGTGGTGGAGCTGGGCATTTCCTGGAAAGACGGTTTACCCAGGCCTCTGGGCAGTGTCTCTTGCCATTTATTTATAGTACCTTCTTTTTCTTCCAGTTTTACTGAGATATAATTGACATGTAGTACTGTATAAGTTTGTGTACAGCATAATGATTTAACACGCATCATGAAATGCTTATCACAATAAGTGTAGTGAACATCCATTGTGTCATATAGATACAAAATTAAAGAAATAGAAAATTTTTCCTTTGATGAGAACTCTTGGGTTTTATTCTCTTAACAAATTTCATAAATAACATACAGTAGTGTTACTTAGATTTATCATGTGTACATTACATCCCTAGGACTTATTTATCTTATAACTGGAAGTTTGTACCTTTTGACTGCCTTTGTCTAATTCTCCTCCACCCCTACCTCTGGTAACCACAAACCTGATGTCTTTTTCTATGAGTTTGTTTGTTTGTTCTTCAAGTGTAATTGACCTACAACACTGTGTTAGTTCCTGTTACACAGCATAGTGATACGATATTTCTATGCATTTCAAAATGATCACTGTGATAAGTCTAGTTATGATCTGTCACCATACAAAGATAATACGTAGTTACGGAGTATATTCCCTACACTGTACATTTCATTACCGTGACTCATTTATTTTGCAACTGGAATTTTGTGCCTCTTAATCTCCCTCACTTATATCTTTCCCCTCGCCCCCCCACTTCCCCTTTGGCAACCACCTGTTTGTTTTCTGTATCTATAACTCTAGCATTGTTTATTTGCTGGACTTTTAGGGGTTGATTTTTAGGTGGTTGGTGGAGCTAGGGATTTCCTCAGAAGGACAGCTTACCCAGCCTCTGGGCAGTGCCTCTTGCCATTTACATAGAGTACTTTTAAAAAATATTAATGTATTCATCTACCTGAATAGGTCAACATGTACATGGAGAAAAATAACCAAGTGGTACAAAAGGATATAAACATTAGATGTCTCCTATCCTCAAGGCCCCAGTTCTCCTCCTTAGAAGTAACCCCTGTGATAAACTTATTGTCTGTTCTACCAAAGATATTTATTAACATTTATAAATACTTTTGCACCTTGTTTATTTCACTTACGAGCAGATGTTTTTGTCTGCTCAGGCTACCATAATAAAATACCATAGACTATACCATAAACTTATTTTCTCGTAGTTCTGGAGGCTGGGAAGTCCAAGATCAAGGTGCTGGTCAGTTCGATTCCTAGTGAGAACTCTCACCCTGGCTTGCAGAAGGCTGCCTTCTCCCTGCATCCTCACCTCATGGGGGGAGAGAGAGAGAGAGAGAGAGAGAGAGAGAGAGGTCTCTGGTGTCTCTAACTCTTTGTAAAAGGGCACCAGCCCTATTGGATTAGGGCCCCACCCTCTCATTTAACCTTTATCATCTCCAAATACAGTCACCTTGGGGGTTGGAGCTTTAACATATGCATTTGCGAGGGACACGAACATTCAGCCCATGACAGTGGATATATGCCTATTTAACAGCCTTACCCTCCTCCCAGGTGATTCTGATGTAGATGGTCCTGGGTCATATTTTGAGAAATACTGTCTAAGAGTCCTAATTATCCAGTAAACTAATATGTACGACACTCAATTAAAGGTTGACTCCTCCCAGATATCATATTTTAACGGTGTAATTCATATTTAACGGCCCTGATGGGAAGGAAGGCATTTTTGGTTGGATGAACCTCAGGAGCAAGGGATTTTCCTGCCCATTTGTGGTTCCATGGTGCCCACCTTCCTGGGTCTGAGGCAGAGTCTAGAGCATGGGCTCAGGGGTCCTTCAGATTCATGGGTTCTGTCTCTTCCTAACAGTGTGAGCTTGGGCAAAGCACATAACCTCTTCCTCCTCTCCTGGGAAATGGTGTTACTATCTGGTTCCTTGGATCACTGTGAAGATGAAATTAAATAATGCACATAAAACCCTTGGCACAGTTTCTAGGGTACTGAAAACAAACAAACAAACAGGCAAACAAGACAACCAAATCTTGTCGTCTTTATTGTTACAGTTATAATATTGTACTTTGCTGCAAACCTGCGTTTGTTTATGCTCCTTGAGTGAGGCACATCGTTAGAATATGCCTCACCAAAGCATCACCTCTCCAAGACAAGTTTGGGGCACAGTGGCTTTTTTTTTTTTCTGCTTGTAAGGTCAGAGAGCCTGGGACAATGTGTTACTTGGGCTGGAGCCATTTGAAATCCTCAGTGGAGTGACAGCCTGATGGTAACATGAGATCCCAACGGCCTAAATTAAAGGAGGTGAAGAGGGAAGCTCTCGGGGACAGCCCCTGACCTCTGCAGCTACCTTGGTGCAATCTTCCTTATGGCTGGAGGGCAGGAGGCTCCAATTCTTTTGAGCGTCCCTCTTTGGTAGGAGAGAGTGGAAGCTTCAGAAGTTGGCATAAACGAGCTTATTTCTGAGAAGGAAAGGACAGAAACGGGCTGAGAATTAGTAGCGGCTAAAATGTCCAGGAACCAGTTCTAGGCAGGTTCACACGTGGAGAGAACCTACAGCAACGTGCATCCTCGGAGCACACTGCCTCCCTCCCAATCCCACAATCCCACAATCCCACAGAATCAAGTCGACCAAGCGTGTAAGGGTGACTCCCCTCAGCATCCGTAATAGAATCTGTAAAAAGCAGTTTACCAGTCCCATTATTGCACTGGCAGAGAGTGTCAATCAAAAGAGGACACCCTCCATATCTCAGTATTTCCTTTCCCATGATGCTTTGAGAAGCCAGTGCTAGGAAAAAGACGCTTCTCCTAAGGAGCTTGAATGTTCTCATTGCATTAATGAGAACGATGTAACTGACCAGCTTTCCCTTTTCATCTCATCTACTCAGAAGTACACAGCCAAATTCGAACTGGTGTCACCCTGCTCCCTGGTGTCATTTCCTGCTCCCTGGTTTCCATTTCACTCTCTTCTTGGCATAATCCCTGTAATATGTCACGACCTTTTAGGTTCAAGTGACAGAAACCTAATGCAAATAGAAAGAGGAATTTAGTGGTCCATGACCTTCAGGCATAGCTAGGACTCAACAAATGTTCTCAGGGCTCTATCTCCTCATCTCTAGATTTTGTGTGCCTCCTTCCTCTTAATTTTCAGACAGGCTTTTTCCCTGGGGTGGCAAGATGGCTTCCAGCAGCCCTAATCTGACGTTGTCCTTAACCTCCAGAACCTCAGAGAAGGAGAGAGCATACTTCTGTACAACTTCGGAAAAAAACTTGGAGCATCTGTGATTGATCTCTGGTAGGTCACATGACCGTCTCTTGACCAGTCATGTTGAACAAGGGTAGTGGTGCTCTGATTGGTTAGTCTGGGATCATGTGTTCACTGTTGGACATGGGTGGAGTCAATTCCATCCAAAACTCACAGACTGCGCAGGATCGTTATGGAGCAGTGAGTGTGAGTGTGTGTGTGTGTGTGTGTGTGTGTGTGTGTGTGTGTGTGTACACGTCGCATATTTCAGGGAGAGTTCTTCAGACAAGAGATTCCAAACAGACAACAACCATAACAAAAAATTCCACACACCCCTTATTCTAATTGATATTGTCGCTGGTTTTGAAGTATGATTGTTTATATTTTGCTTCGCTGCCTGAAACCCCTTGTGAAATGAGGCAGAATAAACAACTAAGATGTGTAAACTAATTGAATAGACACATCTATGCATCTCTCTTTACAAAAGGAGGGAGGGGTTGATGAGAGATAACAGTCAGCAAACTCAGACCCACGTTGAGCTCTGGAACGTGATGGAGGTGAAACACTTGTTTCTGATTGCCCACCCGTGTATGGCCAAGACCTCCATGCTGTTACGCCTGTTACAAAACGACCCTGCGTCCGTTTGTAGATACTGATGAGGCGCCCATATAATGTAAATAGCATTTTACAAGTTCCTAACCCTAGCTTAGGGCTCAAATTTGAAATTCCTTTTTTTGTTTGTTTGTTTGTTATTCTGTCTTCTCCTTCCTTTACTACAGGGTTTCTCAGCCTTGACACTTTTGACGTCTTGGGCCAGGTAATTCTCTGTTGCGAGGGCCGTCCTATACATTGTAAGGTGTTCCGCAGCATCCTTGGCCTCTACGCACTAGATGCCAGTGCCCTCCAGTTGTGACAACCAAAAATGTCTCCAGATATTGCCAAATGACTCCTGGGGGGAAATTGTACTGGTTGAAAATCACTGCTCTACTCGAGTGTGGCTTCTGAGAGACGAGGGACCTTGTATGACTCGGTTCCTGTTTAATTCCTCTACCTAGCACGTTGTCTGGAACTCAGTAGATGCTCAAGAAATCTTGTTTTCCCAATAACTCTTTGTTGACTAAATGAACTTGGCCCACTTTGAACTTATTTCTAGGTACTCTTGGCCTCCAAGTAGCCACATTTCTTCTTGTTAGGAGAGCTAAAATAATTTGTGTAAAGTTTCACCTTCTTCCAGGTACATGACAAGCATTCAAGAAACGTTTGCTCCTGGCATTACTATTATTACGATTATTTCCTTCCTGGAATAGTGCTAAGCCCAAAGCCATGTGCTTATTTTGTCCTAAAAATCATTGCTGTTTCTTGAACCGCAGGGAGGAACTGGATGGAAATAACTGGAGAGGGAGAGAGCAGAACAGGCATAGATGGTGCAATCGAAGGACTTTTAGGGGTAATTCTCTGTGAGATGACCTTGCCATGTGCTTCTCTTATAGCCAGAGCTCTAGCTAGAAAGCTGCTGTGGAACGTAAACATTTTCTTATGCAGGAATAGGAAGTCCTCACCCTCCACACTTCAGTATGGGTGTTTGGAAAGGTGTAGAACGTTTTCAGTGTCACGGTGCCTGGGGAGCTGTCTTGGCTTGATTTTCCCCAGAAGCCGACCTTGAGACAAGATTTGAGGGCAAGTTATGTTTTGGGAGGTAAAACTCAGAAAACGCTGTTAGGTGAGTGTAAGCAGTAAAAGGTATATTTTCCGGCCAGTTATCACCTGGGCAACTGGGAGACCATGTGTGTTTTCCAGCCAGAGCAAAAGTTATCAGAGAGAGAGTCAGACGTGTTTGTAGCCGGCAGCGCCGGGTGGAGAGGTGCATGCCGAACGGATATTGGCAGGGCCCTGCCACGGGAGGCACATTTGGTAGACAGGGGCAGTGGTGCTTAACATCCTACAGCACACAGGGCACACACTCACCAGGAAGAATTAGCCTACCCTGAGTGTCAATAGACACCCCTTTGAGAAACATGAAACACAAGAATGGATATTTCCTTTCTCCTTTGGACTCCTAGAAGAGAGAACACTTTCTGTTTTATTTTTATTTATAAAAACAATAACTTATTTTCCTGGTTATAAACGGAACACATGCTCTTTGTAGCAAATGTGAAAAGTGCAAGAAAAAAATCCCTGAAGGGCCTCCCTGGTGGCGCAGTGGTTGAGAGTCCTCCTGCCGATGCAGGGGACACGGGTTCGTGCCCCAGTCCCAGGAAGATCCCACATGCCGCGGAGCGGCTGGGCCCGTGAGCCATGGCCGCTGGGCCTGCGCGTCCGGAGCCTGTGCTCCGCAACGGGAGAGGCCACGGCAGTGAGAGACCCGCGTGCCGCAAAGAAAAAAAAAATCCCTGAAAAACACGCAATTTGGTGCATTTCCTTTTTATTCTGTCTATAGGCAGTGTAAGTAGTGGTTAGAAAAATTGAGTTGAAAGTTGAATAGTCCTGGCATCAAATCAAGCTCCACCACTTACTAGCTAGGTGGCCATGAAAAATTTAGTTAACATTTCTGAGCCTTAGTTTCCCCAGCTGAAAAGTGGGAATAATAATATCTTATTGGGTTGTTTTGAGAATTAAATGAGATAATGTATGTTGAGTACTTTGCTTATAGTAAGCACTCATTAGATGCGGTGTATGCGAGTATCTCCTTTTAAAAATGAGAATAATATTATTAGTGTGTCCGTGTGAATTACAATTCTTTATACAATCTTTTCATGTGTCCTGTTCTGTTGTTTTGGTGTGTTTTATTTAGCATTACACTCAGCCCTCCGAAGCCGTGGGATTTGCATCCTCAGATTCAACCAACCTAAGAATACAGTATTTTTTATCTTGTTGGTTGATGTGAAACTGGCAGGTATGGAGGGCTGACTGTAAGGGACCTGAGCATCCTTGGATCTTCAGGGGTTCCTGGAACCTATACTAAGGGCTGTCTGTATTTCAATGGTGTGTTCTTATGGACCTAAAACTTTTCATAAACATTCTTTTGTTGTTTTTTTTTTTGGCTGCGCCATATGGCATGCGGGACCTTAGTTCCCCGATCAGGGATCGAACCTGGGCCCCGTGCAGTGGAAGCACAGAGTCCTAACCACTGGACTGTCAGTGAATTCCTTCATAAACGTTCTTTTAAACCATTGTGTAGTATTCCATTGAGTGCTATATTAGTAATTTAAAGCTGCATAACAAATTACCCCACTTAGTGGCTTGAAAGAACAATAAACTTTATTATCTCACACCGTTTCTTTGGATCAGGAATTTGGGAGCCGCTTAGTCTGGCGTTTCTGGCGTAGGTCTGTCGTAAGGTTGTGGTCAAGACGTTGGCTGGAACTGCCGTCATCTGAAGGTTTGATTGGTCAGGAGGATCCACTTTCTAGATGGCACGGTCTTGGTGATAGTGTGAATTCCAGGGCATGAGAATCAATGGAGGCTGTCTTGGAGGCTGGCTGCTACACTTGCCTGGCAAGTTTTTGGGGACTCACTAAATATCTGTTGAATAAATAAATGAGTAGATATCATGCAGTGCTCCTCCTATTGCAGGGTATTCAGATTGTTTCTGGGGGCAAGAATCTTTGGTCCGTAGGAAGGGGTCTGAGTCAGGGACTAGAACTGCGTTGAACCTCATGACAAAACTTGATTTTCTTAAAGTTTTTTGTCCCATTAAAAGCGAAAATCTGAGAGGGGGCTTGAGGCACAAATGTACATAGCAAGGTGCTGGAAAAAGGATCAAATCAAGTAAAAGGAATGCCTTCTGTGTGGATACCAGTCTGGTAATAATAGGACCCGATAATAAAATGAAATATTTTGAGAGCATCTGCTGGTTGCTGGGCATTTAGACCTTTGTGTTAGTAACCATAGCAACTCTTCAAGGTAGACATACTTGCTCTCTTCTGTAAAATGAGTGACCTGGGCAGTCCCTGAGCCTAGGAGTCCTTTTAGTGGTGCTGTGAGGATGCTGACATAACTAGCAAGAAGGGTTTAGCATAGTGCCTGCCACACAATGTACTGCCCAAGATGTGGTACCTGCTGTCACCACTATTACTGCTATTTTTTTTTGGCTGCGTTGGGTCTTCGTTGCTGTGTGCAGCCTTTCTCTAGTTGCGGCGAGTGGGGGCTACTCTTTGTTGTGTTGCGCGGGGTTCTTATTGCGGTGGCTTCTCGTTGTGGAGCACGGGCTCTAGGTGCGTGGGCTTCACTAGTTGTGGCACGTGGGCTCAGTAGTTGTGGCACATGGGCTTAGTTGCTCCACGGCATGTGGGATCTTCCCAGACCAGGGCTCGAACCCGTGTCCCCTGCATTGGCAGGCGGATTCTTAACCACTGCACCACCAGGGAAGCCCCCATTACTGCTATTGTTACTGTTATTCTTATTTTCATTAAGTCACAAACCGAGTCAGTGACAGAACCAGAATTTTAACCCAGGCCTGTTAAAATAAAAAGCCTGTGTTCTTTGTCCTATACCACTGCGCTGAAGACACATCCTCTATTTCACTCCCCATCCTCCAAGAATTTCATAGTCGTATTGGGAAAGGTACAACTGGGAAGCATAATACAGCCAAGAGAAAAAGACGATACCAGTAGGGAGCTAGGATGGGTTTTAATGTCTTATCTCAGGTTGGGTTTCCTAGAAGCAAAGCCTGAGACAGGGATTTGGGAACATTTAATTTACTGAGGGAGGCTCTTAGGGGAAGGAGGGTTAGGAAGCAGGGTGGAGCAGAGGAACAAAGCTAAGCAAGTGTTGGTCTTAATTGGAGACTGACTTCAGCCTGATCCCAGAGGGAACTCTGGAGCATGAATTGTACCACAAAGTTGGTCCTGCCTTAAGGTCAGTGGCTGGCCTTTTGTACTTTCCCATCAGTCACCCATTCACTGGCTCTGGCTGCCCCCTGGATGGATGTAGGTGCAAAGTAACTTTCTAGGAGAGAAAGCCCTGCTGGCTGAGGTGGAGAGGGGGTCAGCTATGAGCCATCAGCAGCTGGTAAAGGGGATCTGAGCAGGACACTGAGAATGGCCACTACAGATCTCTGGGGCAGGAGTCAGCAAACTACAGCCCACGGGCCAAATCCTGCTTGCTGCTGATTTTGTAAATAAAGTTTTATTAGGACGCAGCTACACTCATTTGTTCATATATTGTCTATAGCTGTTTGTGCTATAAGGGCAGAGTTGAGTAGTTGTGATGGAGACCATATGACTTTCAAAGCTAAAATATTTCCTATTCCCAGCAACCAGTCCAGGGGTTCAGAGAAGAGAGAGGAGTTCACAGTAATTTGGAGTGGCCCCATGGTGGAGGTCCCTTTTCTCTGGACTTGGGTTAGTGGTGAGGAAGCCAGAAGAAGTTTGAGGATACGCAGGTTAATGTGGGCACAGGGAAAGTAGATACACCCACAAAAAGATGGAAGGCTGTGACAAGGGAGCGTGATATGGTAAAGAAACTTCTCTCCAAAGACCACGTGGATATCTGGGACAGTAGCTTGTTTAAGGGAAGAAATCCACTTAAGGCTCATTTCCAGGGAAGAATTCCATTTAGAAACCCTTAATCAGAGGAGTGCGTGGCCTGGGGTGTGCTAAACCCAATGCATTCCGATGTAATTATTTGGAGCAGCTATAAACAAGTCTGGTCACTTAAGATAAAGATGTAAAACACACACTTTGCCTTCATAGGAACAGCAAAAGGAGAAAAGGGTATCTCTGTCCTTGATATTGGTGAACGCTTAGCAGGAATTCATTCAGCACTGGCAGACATCATGTGCTCGCTAACAGGGACATCGGGACAGCAGCTCTTGAAACTCATGGACTATTTTTGTCAAAGGAGAATTCAGTTTTAAATATTCGATGCCTTTAGGATAACTCATCTATCACTGGGCCAATTAAAGTCTCATTAATCACATACAGGAGAAAGGGAAAGAACTCCCTGCCCCTTGAAGCTATTAGTGTATAGCTGTGAAATGGAGGCTGGGAAATGGAACTCAAGTGGCATGATTATGTAGAGATGGGAGCCAGAGTGATCCCCCTGCATAGGGACTGTTCCTTGACTCAAAAATTGCCAATCATGGGTTCTGCTGCAGAGCCTGGGGCAGCCTGGAGTGAGAGGATTTGGAAGATCATGATGGCGATCTGGGGATTACATTTAGGAAGCATGATGTAGGGTAAAGACCATGACGCCTGGGGCCAGACAACCTCCATTTATGGATCTACCATCTACTGAGAGCCTACTATGTGCCAGGCAACGTACTGAGCACTTTAAGTGCAAACACTCATTTAACCCTCACAATGACCCCATGAGATATGTCATTATCCCCCTTTTACAGATGTGAAAATTGAGGTTTAGAGATGTTACCTGTTTTGTCCAAGGTCATAGAACTTCAGAGTGGTGGAGCTGGGATTTGAACCCTATTTCCAAACCAAACCAAGCTCTTTAAGTATTATGCTACACTATACTCAAGGCAAACTAAACCTCATCAAAAATGGACACTTTTCTCACCTTGGAAAAACTGGGAAACACAGAATGGTAGGAAGTGTTACCAAACCAAACTTGGGTCTGTTCGCCCAATGTGGAGCGAAGCCAATCTACTGACACCAGGTTGTGGTGAAGGAAAATAAAGCATTTATTGTAGGGTGTCAAGCAAAGAGCACCAGAGGTTAGTGCTCTGAAGACCCAAACTCCTCGATAGCTTTGCTTTTAGGGAAGTGTTTTTAAAGGCAACATTAGGGACGAAGGTCATAGGGTACATGATCAGCTCGTGGACTTTTTCTGATTGTTTGGTGCCGAGGTAACAGCGTGATATTTTGGGGGAATCTCAATCATCAACACTCTAGTTTCATCCAGTTTGGGGTCTATGTGTTCTGTCCGGTGGGGTCCTGGGTTTTGAAAAAGAGCTCAAGAACATGAGTCAGCCTGTTATCTACATCCTTTGAGGAGGAACTTGGGGTCCTGTGACTCTTTTTAATGGTTGCTTGCCTATTTTCTTTTTGTTTCTGTTTTTCTACTTCTCTAATTATTAACTACTTGAGTCAGCTCCTTGGAACTGGGGAATGGCCTAGGAGCCTGAGGCTTTTTTTTTTTACAAACAAGAAGTGGAAGACACAGGAGGTCTGATACTGGTGAGTTCCTGCAGGGTCCTGTTTGGTTTTAGAATAAACAGTCATTAATAAAAATAAACAGCCATTCATTCTGACTGCCCAAAGTAAGTTATTGACAACATTGTGGTGTATATCCTTTCAGGCTTTTAAAAAATGTTCATATTTTAAAAACACATATATACACATAGTACATTTTGGTTTTGTTTTTCCAAATCAACGTTATACCGTAAGTGTTTAAATGTTATCACATACCTTCACAAGTATAAATTTAAATAACTCCATGATATGTTGTTGTATGGCTGAATATACCTGTCTTTGTAAGTTTCCTTATCTTTGAAGTGTGGCTAGTATTTCCTACCTCACAGCTTTGTGGTGAGATGAGATAACAGTTATTAAGTGTCTGACACATGAGAGGTACTCAGTAAATATTTGCATTCTTTTCTCCCGCATTTGGACAGGTTTCCTAGAATCAGAGCCCGAGATGGGGATTCTTAAACAGGTCACTTTTTTTGAGGGGGTGCTCTCAGGAAAGATCTGGAAGGGAGTGACGGTGGCAGGAGGGGGCAGGAGGGCAAGGAAGGAGCACATCTGCTTTGGAGCTACATTCTGATCCACGGAGAGCTCTGGAGCACAATCAGCACCACAGGTCGGTCCCACCTTGAGGCTGTGGGGTTGACCTTTTACGTCTCCATGTTAGTGGTCATTGGCTGTGGTGTTGTGTAGAAAAACCTACTCTTCCTCCTGTGTGGGTCTCCTTTACAACCACACTCACACCGCTTCTCACGCGAGATGTGTGGGGTTATTTTTCCCACACCAAACGATTCTCTGTGACACCAGATGGTCGTCCTACAGTTCAATTCAATTCTGACACTAATGGGAGGAAGTGCAGATCACACCCATTTCTGATGCCAATCTCAAGTCCCAGGGTGTCACCTGTACTTCGGACTGACCAGTTATAAATCAGGCTTCCCATGACCCGCTGCTTGTGTTCAACAATTTGCTGGAGTGACTTAAAGGACTCAGGGAAACACTTCCTTACATTTACCAGTTTACTATAAAAGGATATGATGAGATACAGATGAACATCTAGATGGAAAAGATACATGGGGCAAAGTATAGGGCGAGGGGTATGGAGCTTCCAGCTCCTCCGTGTGTTCAGCAACCTGGAAGCTCTCTGAACCCCATACCATTGGGAATTTTATGGAGGCTTCGTCACATAAGCATGGTGGATCCTTAAGTCAGTTTTCAGTCCCTTTCCCCTCCTGGAGGATGGGGAAAGGGGCTGAAACTTCCAAGCTTCTAATCATGGTTTGGCCTTTCTGGTGACCAGCCCCCATCCAGGAGCCCATCAAACATTGCCTCATTAGAACAGAAGACTTTCCTCTCACCAGGGAAGTTCCAAAGGATTTAGGAACTCTGTGTCAGGACCTGGGGTCACAGACCAAATATTAGAACAGAAAATGTTCCTGTACCTCTATGTTCACAGCAGCACTAGTTACACTAGCCAAGACCTAGAAGCGACCCAAATATCCATTGACAGATAAGTGGATAAAGAAGATGTGGTACATATGTACAATGAAGTACTACTCAGCCATTTGCAGCAATAATGCCATTTGCCATTTGCAGCAACATGGATGGACCTAGAGATGTCATACTGAGTGAAGTCAGACAGAGAAAGACAAATACACATGATATCATTTATATGCAGAATCTAAAATGTGACACCAATGAACCTATCTACAAAACAGAAACAGACTCACAGACATAGAGAACAGACTGGTGGTTGTCAAGGGGCAGGGGGGTGGGGGAGGAATGGATTAAGAGTTTCGGATTAGCAGATGCAGACTGTGATATATAGAATGGATCAACGACAAGGTTGAATATAAATATATTTTATATATAAATATATAAAATATAAAGAATATAAAAAAGAAAAAAACCCCAGATGCTCCTAGTGCTCCTATCACTTAGGAAATTACAAGGGTTTCAGGAACTCAGTGCCAGGAACCGGGGGCAGAGACCAGTATATGTATTTTATGTTATTTCGCAGGTGTAAAACTTCGGAGTAAAACCTCTCCTAGTCAACCGAAGGAGACTTTCTTGAGTAGTCCTTTCCAATATGGTAGCCCCTAGCCATATGCAGCTATTAAGCACTTCAAATGTGGCTAGTCTTAACTGTGATGTGTTGTAAGTATGAAATACGCATCAGATTTTGAAGACTTAGTACGCAGAAACAGATGTCTACGTTATTAATAATTGTAAAATTGATGATATGTTGAAATGATAACATTTTTAATATACCGGGTTAAATAAAAATATGTTATTAAAATTAACTTCATTTATTTTTTTAAATTTATTTTTTAATGTGACCTTTAGAAAATTTGAAATTACATATGCAGCTCACATTGTTTCTTTAAAAATTTTTTTTATTCCATTTGGATTATATTTATTTAAATTTATTTTATTGAAGTATAGTTGATTTACAATGTTGTGCTAATTAATTATTTTATTAAAGGTGTTTATTTATTTATTTTTATTTTATCTTGGCTGCACTGGGTCTTCGTTGCGGTGTGTGGGCTCTTTGTTGCGGTGCGTGGGCTTCTCTAGTTGTGGCGCATGGGCTCCAGAGTGTGCGGGCTCAGTAGTTGCTGTGCGCAGGCTCTCTGATTGTGGCACGCAGGCTCAGTAGTTGTGGCGTGTGGGCTTCTCTCTAGTTGCAGCATGTGGGCTCTTCGTTGCGGCGCGCAGGGTTCTCTAGTTGTGGTGCATGGGCTCCAGAGCGCGCAGGCTTAGTAGCTGCGGTGCCTGGACTTCGTTGCCCCACGGCATGTGGGATCTTAGTTCCCGACGGGGGATCGAACCTGCGTCACCTGCATTGGAAGGCGGATTCTTAACCACTGCGCCACCAGGGAAGTCCTGTAATGTTGTGTTCATTTGTGCTGTACATTAAAGTGATTCAGTTATACATATATATACATTCTTTTTCATATTCTTTTCCGTCATAGTTTATCACAGGATATTGAATATGGTTCCCTGTGCTATACAGTAGGACCTTGTTTATTGATTCTATGTATAATAGTTTGCAACTGCTTCACATTATATTTCTATTGGACAATGTTGCTGTGGAGTAGGGGTTGGCAGACTTTTTCTGTAAAAGACCAGAGAGTAAATATTTTAGGCTTTGTGGGCCACACAATCTCCATTGCAACTACTCAGCTCTGCGCTTGTAGGGGAGGCAATCGTAGACAAAACAGAAATGATGAATGGGCATGGCTGTGTCCCAATAAAAAGTTATTGATAAAAACAAGTGGTGGGCTGGTCTTGGCCCATGGGCTATAGTTTTCTGATCCCTGCTCTAGAGAAAAAAATCAGCTGTGAACTGTTAGCAGTCAGTGCTCATACCAGCTTGGGATGGTGGTGGTGGAGGGGTGTATCAGTCTATACGCCTATTTTTCTCCTGGTTAGGAAATAATTCTTTTTCCAAATGATTTTCCCCAGGCTTTACTACTGACCTCTAGGTACTTCGTCTCTAAAGGAGGAAGCTTTGGGGGGAAACTTTATTTCAGGGGGCTTGGACTGTGAGGCTAAAGATGGAGAAATATGCAGAAGGAAGGAAAACAAGACCAAACATTTATTTCCTACTCAGAATAGGAGGAGAGGAACATACACATATCAATATAACATTTGAAGATGCTACTTGGTATTCTGAAGGTCTGTACAACTGGTCTACCCTGGAAGGTGAAGGCAGTGTCATTGAGGATTTAAGTAATTTTTTAAAATGACAAATCTCCCTGCCCCCCAGCTTTTGCCAACACAGATATAAACATGAAATTTTCCGATAGAGTCCAATTAACATAGAATGCCTTAGGCCAGGAAATAATCAATACAGAATTCTGGGGAAATGACAGCTCTGCAACTCATGCTTTCCCAAGGTGGAATTGCTCAATTAAAATGATTCTTTGGCCTCCAGAGAACTTCCTGTGACCTCTTTAGGCTGGACTCAAATGTCTCCACTGGTTCTGTGCATTTCCTCGGGCAGCCCCGTGGCCCTGCCCCTCCTTGTAAATGCTGAGAATCTTCTAAAGCCCCCTTCAGCTGGTTTGCAGTTGACTCTTACCAATTGTTTTTACCCATTGACGTATTGGGGTGGTCTCCCCAGTCTTCAGTCTCCTCTAATCAGAATCCTATTCCTTCAAGGCAGGATTGAAATCTTCCTCCTTTCTGTCCTGTTTTCCTTTGGCAAATGTTTACTGAACATCTATTGTTTGCCAAGCCTGTTTTAGGCACCGTGTATTGTCAGGCTTAGTATCCTAGTGGGGAAGGCTAATAATCAATTTTTATTTTTATTTATTTATTTTTGTTGTTGTTTTCTTCATGGAAAGGCATTTTTTCTTAACTATAGCAGTGTGTACATGTCAATCCCAAACTCACTTCTCCCTTGGTAACCATAAATTCTTTCTCTAAGTCTGTGAGTCTGTTTCTGTTTTGTAAATAAGTTCATTTGTATCATTTTTTTTTAGATTCCGCATATAAGCGGTATCATGTGATATTTGTCTTTCTCTGTCTGACTGACTTTGCTTAGTATGATAATCTCCAGGTCCATACATGTTGCTGCAAATGGCATGATTGCATTCTTGTTTTTATGGCTGAGTAGTATTCCACTGTATATATGTACCACATCTTCTTTACCCATTCACCTGCTGATGGACATTTAGGTTGCTTCCATGTCTTGGCTATTGTAAACAGTGCTGCAATGAACAGAGGGGTGCATGTATCCTTTCGAACCGTGTTTTTCTCCAGATATATGCCCAGGTGTGGGATGGCGGGATCATATGGTAGCTCTATTTTTAGTTTTTTAACGAACCTCCATACTGTTCTCCATAGTGGCTGCACCAGTTTACATTCCCACCAACAGTGTAGGAGGGTTATCAATTTTTAAATAAATACGTAAATAATACAACTTTGCCAAGTGATAAGGTTTGTGAAAAAAGTTAAAAAGGGCGAAAGAATGGAGAGTGATGGTGTGCGTGGGGTACGTCAGATAGGGTGGGCAGGAGAGGTATTTTTGAGAAGGTGGCATTTGAAAGAAGGCCAAAAAATTAGAGTTAAAACAGCTAGTGCTTATATGGTGCCCACTCTGTGCTAGGCACAGTTTGGAGTGCTTCTCAGACATTGACTGATTAATCTTCATGACAGTGCAATGAGGTAGAACTACAACGAGCCCCACTTGATAGATGAGAACCTGACGTATAGAAAGATGACGTCATTGGCCCAAGGATGCCAAGTTCATCAGTGCTTAGATGGGGTTTGAACCCAGGCCCCTGGCTCCAAGTGCTCTTAGCCATCAGGAGGCATTAGGACATTGATTTATTGAATATTTGATTCACTGATTTCTTCTCACCTCTCACTCTTAGAGGACCAATATGCGCCAAGTAGACATAAGTAAGGCCTATTCCTCTCCTATTGTCTCAGGGTAGAGACGGCCTCGGGGCTCAGGCTTGCCGAGAACTGTTATTGCAGTGATAAGCACGTGATCTGGTCTCAGCCTGGGGTAGTGGAGGGATGATCACGGAAGACCGTTCAGAAGAAGTGACAAGATGAATTGAGACTTGAAGGATGAATTTTTAGGAAGGCAACGTTGGACTGGAAATGTAGAGAGTGGGAAAACAGGGGTCGGGAAGGACATGGCAGGCAGAGGGAACAGATTGTGCAGAGGCGCAGAGTCAGGGCATGCTGAGGGAGGTAAAAGTCCTTAAAGACAGCATAGCGTCCACCTGGGCAAATAACAGCTCTTGAGACAGGAAATGGGGGCAGAGTTGGGATTGCTTAAGGAACCTGGGTTTTATCCTGAGGGCAATGGGGAGCCATTGAATGATTCTAAGTAAGGGGTGAGGTGGATGGATTTGTGTTGTTAGAACTGGTAGCACAGGTAGCAGTGTGTGTGTGCAGCGTGGTTTGATGGGGGACGTGTTACCCACTTGGTTCTTTTTTGACACCTTCCCATCAGCCCAGAGGAAACAGAATTTTCTCCTTAATTATTATTTTTGTTAATGAATAATAATAGTAGCTAATTCTTATTGGGCACATACTAGGGGCTGAGTAGATTCTATGCTGAGTACTTCACATTTTTTTTTTTTTTTACCTTAGGTAATTCTTAAAAAACACTTTATGTAACAGATATCACTGAGTCTGTTTTACAGATGAAGAAACCAAGGGTCATAGAGGTTGAATGGTGGATCTCAAATGACACAGACATTCATTGGTGAAGCAGGAATGACAGCCCAGAGATTATAATTCCAGAGGCCATAGTATAAAGCACAGTGCTTTCATCAACTCATTTTGTCAACTGCACTTTCCTTATTTTCATACCCAGAGGGCAGGGGATGAATGAAGACACGTATTGAGTGCCTTCTATGCACTAGATGAGGGTGGACAGCTCTGCGCACTTTATTTATTTATTTATGGCTGCGTTGGGTCTTTGTTGCTACGCGCTGACTTTCTCTAGTTGTGGCGAGTGGGGGCTACTGGTTGTTGTGGTGTGTGGGCTTCTCATTGCAGTGGCTTCTCCTGTTGCGGAGCATGGGCTCTAGGTGCACCGGCTTTAGTAGTTGCAGCATGTGGGCCCTAGAGCCTGTGGGCTTCAGTAGTTGCAGCGCATGGGCTCAGTAGTTGTGGTGCACGGGCTTAGTTGCTCTGTGGCATGTGGGATCTTCCCAGACCAGGGATCGAACCCGTGTCCCCTGCCTTGGCAGGCAGATTCTTAACCACTGCGCCACCAGGGAAGTCCTGCGCATATTACTGATGCTATTTCCTTACAATAGCCTGATGCAGTGTATCCCCTTTTAACAGATGAGAAAACTGAATCCAGGAGGTGTGGGTTGCTGGCTTTTTTCCCTGCGTGGTGTTTCCACTGGTTTCTCCCTGAGGGCTTCGTAAGCTGCCTCCTCACTCTCCTGCATCTTTAACTACGTCTCCTTCCTGTGGGATTGCCCACACTCTCCCCAGCAAGCACTAGCCAATGGCCACATTAGAAGTGGTTCACTTAGTGTCGTTGCTTCCTGGTTTCCTTGCTAGGTGACACCTTCAGCCAGGTGACACCTTCCATCAGCAACCTTCTCTCCAATGCTCATCACACCTATGAGAATAACCAGCCCCTTCACGCTCTGGGCTGATGTGTGTCTCTGAGTGTCTGTTCCCACTGGGGTGCTGGGAAGGGGAGCAGGGATTGCATTCCCAGAGACTAATTCCTGGATCCCAAAGACCCTGAGTTCACTTTTCCTCGTGATGGCATGCCTGATTTATTATAGACACACAAAAAATGTATATTTCTGTATTGCTTCTTCTTCCTAAAGTTATATTCATCATCAAACATTTAGAATGTTTCAATAAGCAAAAAGGAGGAATCAAAAGAAACCTTTAATCTTACCTCCTAGTGATAAACACTGCTAATATAATGGAGAGTATTTATCTGGTCTGTGTGTTTCTCTGTCTCTCTCTCTCCTTCTTATTACAAAATAAAATCATACTATACATGCTGTTTCGTAATTGGTCATTTCCCTTTCACAAGTCAGCAGAGGCGCCTTGATGTTCTTCTCTAATGATGGTTTTCAAATTTGTTTTAGCAGCTTTTGAACCCTTTCTGCAAGCACCATCATTGGAAATGAAATTTATTAGACAGATTGCCTTAATCAGCTTGGGCTGCTATAATGAAAACCATAGACTGGGTGGCTTAAACACCAGGTATTTATTTCTCACAGTTCTGGAGCCTGAGAAGTCCAAAATCAAGGTGCCCACCTGTTTGGTTCCTGAGACAGCTGCTTCCTGATTTGCAGATGGCCACCTTCTTTCTGTGTCCTCACATGGCAGGGACAGAGAGAACCCTGGTGTCTCTCCTCTTCATATAGGGGCATTAACCCACCACGGGGTCTCCACTCTTCATAACTCCATCTAAACCTAATCACCTCCCAAAGCCCCGCCTCCTACTATTATCACATTGGGGGTTAGGGCTTCAATAAATAAAGTTAGGGGGGCACGAACATCCAGTCCATAACAAATGAAAGCAGAGCTTCTTTGATTGAAGCATAAGTACAGGAATGGAAATTCTGCCTAGTTGCTTTGGTTTTTTTGCTCAGATTGGCTCCTGAATCAAATTCGTGGATCTAGTTTTTCAAGGAGCAGTGTTTGCAAAACAATTTCGTCATCTGGCATTATTTTAAATGGTTGTATTGTATTTCATCATATGGATGTATCTGGCTCCCTGTTGTTGGACATCTAGCTTGCTTTCCGCTTTGCATTATGGACAAAATTATGATGGGCATCTTTGTATTTCCAATCTCGTGTGTACCCATGATCGTTTCCCTCAGACTGTCTTAGAAGTAAAAATGTCTTTTGATTGCTGGCTTGTGGAAATTTCCCTCTGAAGCCCTAATCTTTGTTTGGCAGGCCAGGGGTGTGGACCTTTGTTCAGAGTGTGTATGTGCTAGACATAATATGTCTTCATAACAGACGGTTGGTGTTGGCCTGCTGAGTCATGCTCTGTTGTCAGGACAGCAACAGACTTTCCCCTGGGTCTGGGCAGGCAAGACTGCCGAGGATGCTATCTTATATTTGCAACAGCCTTTTACAGTTTTCAAAGCCCTTTTCATCTGTTGTGCCACAGTCACTCCAGGAAGTAAATGGAGAAGAGACAAATACATCTTTAAAAAATTTAAAGCATACTGAGGTTCCAAGAGGTTAAGTGACTTTCCTAAGATTACGCATCTAGTAAGTGGTGGCACTCTGTATTAGTCAGCTATTACTGCAATAATGCTGCATAACAAATAACTCTCTCCCCTCCAGAAAAAATCTCAGGACCTTACATGAACAGTTATTTTTTCATTCTCCCGTGACAGTTGGGTCTGAGGGTTGGCTGCGGTTTGGCTGATCTCAGCTGAGCCGTTGTAGCTGGGCATAGGGGACAAAGGGAATAGTGACAACAGATAATGTTATAGAGGAAGACTTGACCATGACCTTAAAGACCAGGGTGGGGGGTCTGAATCTTATATTTACTGCAATGGGAAGCTATTGAAGGATTTTATATAGGAGAGTGATGTGATCCGATTTATGTTTTGAAAGATTATTTGGACTTGTTTGTTCAATGTTAGATTTTCTTTTTTTTTTTTTTTTTGTGGTACGCGGGCCTCTCACTGTTGTGGCCTCTCCCGTTGTGGAGCACAGGCTCCGGATGCGCGGGCTCAGCGGTCATGGCTCAGGGGCCTAGCCGCTCCGCGGCATGTGGGATCTTCCTGGACCAGGGCACGAACCCGTGTCCCCTGCATTGGCAGGCGGACTCTCAACCACTGCGCCACCAGGGAAGCCCTCAGTGTTAGATTTTCAGTGCTGCGTTCGTAACAGATGCTCCATAAATATTTTATTGGATTAATAATGAATCTGGTTCCCAGGGAAAGCAACGCAGTGCAAGACCTGAGAAACTGGGTACAGTCCCACTCTGTGCAGGGAGTTGGTAAGCTGGTTGGCTTCTCTGGGGAAGATCTATTCATTAGTCAGTTTGTTCATTTATTCATTGATTTCAGTAATTCGGAGAACATTTGCAGGGTGCGTCCTCTGGGGTGTCCACACCAGCAGAGGGAAGGCTGTGACTTTGCAAACACTCTAGAGATCTCAGATGAAATGATGGCCCCATCCTTCTTTTCTTCTGAGGAGGAGAATCTCAGGGCAGCTGGTGAATAAAAGGGGCTCAGACTTTTGAGAGACAGGTCCTCTCTTGGGGTCGAATAACCAGGGCAGAGGGAGACAATCATTGTTAGGGCTGGAACATCCTTTATTCATCGATTCATTCAGCTTCTTGTGTGGAAGAGGAAACCAAGGCCCTTGGAGAAGGCGAGGGGGACTGATTGCTCAGGATGACCCAGCAAGTTAGCTCACAGCCCCGGAGACCCTAGACCCCTAGCTACTGCTCCTGGGGCTCTTTGCTTCATGCTGCCCTGAACACTCACTTTTAAACGAACAGTTTAGACACTCTGTATACGAGTTCTGGGGAAGAAAATAATGGTGTTCATTTTGAATTATGATGCTTTTTTTTTTTTTTTTTTGCGGTACGTGGGCCTCTCACCGCCGTGGCCTCTCCCGCCGCGGAGCACAGGCTCCGGACGCGCAGGCTCAGTGGCCATGGTTCACGGGCCCAGCCGCTCCGCGGCATGTGGGATCCTCCCGGACCGGGGCACGAACCCGCGTCCCCTGCATCGGCAGGCGGACTCCCAACCACTGCGCCACCAGGGAAGCCCCTATGATGCTTTTTTGATTAAAAACCAACCCCAGAAAGATGGTTTACATTTAGAGTGAAATGGTAAAGTGCAAAGGTTTAGGATAGGAATTAGGATTTCTAATTATACAGCACTTGGACTACATGTTTATGGAATCTATGGAATCTTTGAAGAAATGCTTTATAAATAGGTCAAAACAGGCCACACAGTCCTCATGTGTTTATTTGCTGGTGTTCTCGTTTGGCACTGGGCCCCGATCTTATGTAGCCTTGAACTCTAGTTGCATTTTCTTGTGTAAATGAATCGTCTCCAGCTAGACTGCAAACAGGCTGTTTTTTTTTGTTTTTGTTTTTTTTTCTGTTTATCCGTTAGCGTAGTGCCAGGTACAGGGAGTTAGCTTAATAAATCCATTTCATCTCCCACCCCCTCCATCCCCTCCTTCCCCTCCCCTCCTCCCAACCTCCTTCCTCCATCTCTCCGTCCCTCCCTCTCTCTGTTTCTTTTCCCTCTTCCCTCCCAAGCCCTCCTAACTCCGGCTTCCTCCCTTCTCCCTCCCTCCCTTTTCCCTCCCTCCTTCCCTCTCTTTCTCACCACTTTCCCCCTTTCCTTCCACAAACATTTCTACTGTAAATCAGTGCCAAGCCCTTTACAGGCATTGGGGATTCAGTGATGAGTAAGGTGAACAGGTTTCTTCTCTCACGGAGCTTTGAGTCTACCTGGGGAGACCTGACATTAAACAGCTAGAAGTGGGATCACTTATAAAATTACCTTTGGACCACATGGAGTGAAGAATGGCAATGTGGAAGGGTGGGGGGGCATTTGGTCAGGGGTCAGGGAACACTTTCCTGAGGAATGCTTGCTCGAGCTGAGACCTGGAGGATGAGTAGGAGAGAGCAGCCAAAGGAAGGGAGAGGGTGGGACTGCGATCAGGCTGAGGGAACTGCAGGGTTCGGGGAAAGCCTTGAGGTGGGGAGCGGCCTGGGTCTTTGGAGGAATGGACAGGAGACCTGCGTGGCCAGAGCCGAGAAAGTGGAGGGGGACGTGGAGAGGTCAGCACGTAGGTCAGGCAAGGTCTCAGGGCTACCGGGGAGGTGTTGGCGTTTTTCTTGAGAGTAATGGAAATCCGTGGAAGGGGTTTTTAAGCAGAAGAAAAACACAGTTGGAATTCATTTCTGGAAGGTCACTTTAGGCCAGAGGGGTAGGCAGCTCCACCGATGGGGGTGAGGGAATCTCCCCCAATGGCACACTCTGTATCCTGATAGAGAAGGTCCCCAGAATGATATGTTAAATGACAAAGAACAAGGTGCAGAACAATGTCAGAAAGAGAGGAGGATTGCACTATGTATTTGGATTTATGTGTATTTGATTAAGGAAACACTGGAAGGATGAAGAAAGAAGTACCCCAAGTGGCTGTATATTTATTGTGTGTGTGGGCAAGATGGATGGGGACAGGCATGGGAGCCACAGACTTCCCCACGTGTGCCTTTAAAAAAATTTTTTTTAAAGATTCATGTATAGTTGATTTACAATGTTGTGTTAGTTTCTGGTGTACAGCGAAGTGATTGTGTTATACATAAATTGTTTTTATATTCTTTTCCATTATAATTTATTCAAGATATCAAATATACTTCCCTGTACCATACAGTAGGTCTTTGTTGTTTTTCTCTTTTATATATAGTAGTGTGTACCTGCTAATCCCAAACTACTAATTTATCCCTCTCCACACTTCCCCTTTGGTAACCATAGTTTGTTTTCTACTTCTGTGAGTCTGTTTTTGTCTTGTAAATAAGTTCATTTGTATCATATTTTAGATTCCACATATAAGTGATATATGGTATTTGTCTTTCTCTGTCTGATGTACTTCACTTAGTGTGATAATCTCTAGGTCCATCCATGTTGCTGCAAATGGCATATTTCATTATTTTTTGTGGCTGAGTAGTATTCCATTGTATATATATGTACCACATCTTCTTTATCCATTCAACTGTCGACGGACACTTAGGTTGCTTCCATGTCTTGGCTATTGTGAATGGTGCTGCAATGAACATTGGGGTGCATGTAGCTTTTTGAATTAGAGTTTTCTCTGGATAAATGCCTGGGAGTGGGATTGCAGGAGTAGAGTTGCATATGGCAACTCTATTTTTAGTTTTTTAAGGAACCTCCACATTGTTCTCCATAGTGGCTGCACCAATTTACATTCCCACCAACAGGGTAGGAGGGCTCCCCTCTCTCCACACCCTCTCCAGTATTTGTAGCATGTGTGCCTTTTTATACTGCTTTGACTTTTGAGCCATATTATTAAATGATTATTAAAAAACTGAATAAAAATGAGCTGAGCTGGGCTCTAACAGCAGTGGTTGTGCATTTGGAGGTGGGTGAGGGGAATGGGATGTGAGCTATCGATCCGTGATGGGAAATTCTCAATCAGTGTCACTCTCCTTTCAGGAGATTTTCTTTTCTGTATCTGATATTGATGCTTTAATCATTTATTGAATAAGCAGCCCCTTGATCTCATACTTGCTCCTCTAACCAGACTCTTTTGATAACAAGATTTCATCAGCATCTTACCTTTAACAATTGTTGCAGAGTTGCCCCAGCTGGAGGGTAATGGTATCTAAGTTGTACTGAGCATGTACATCATGCCAGACGCAAAGTACTCTGCCTGGCTTGTCGCATTTCATTTTCACAACCTCTCACCACGGTTTTGTGCACACGCAAACTGAGACATGGAAACGTGAGGCGATTTGTTCAGGGCCACCCTTGGAGGTCAGCCTGTGGAGGGTAAATGGAGCATTGATTAATTTGATGACTGTTTGCTGGGTGCCAGCTATGTGCTGGGCACTGGAGTAGGTGCTAGAAATATCCTGATGAATAAGAGGCAGGGTTTGCTCTCACAGATCACACTATCCAAAGGGTCTGACAGAACTTCCACGTGTAACTGTTATGTAGTGTGACAGAGGCTTTCAGCTGGGTATGTGCAAGGCCCAAAGAAACGGGAGAAGGGAATCAAGGAAGGCTTCCTGGAAGAAGAGAAAATGCTTTAGTTATAAGTAACTCCTGTGTTATGTATAGGAGTTTGACAAGCACATGGAGCCTGCAGGGCATTTTGAGGGGAGGGCATTCCAGGGAGAGGAAACAGCAAGCATGTGCAGAGGCCTGGAGGCGGGAAGTGGTGGACCATGAGGGTAGAAATATGAGTACTCTGGAATCTCCATGGGAGAGGAGCTGGGTGGGGGCCTTGATACCGTGGGTGGGGTTCATGCCATTTTCCTCCAGCCAACCCAGTTCTTTTTTTTTTTTTTTTTGCGGTATGCCGGCCTCTCACTGTTGTGGCCTCTCCCGTTGCGGAGCACAGGCTCCGGACGCGCAGGCTCAGCGGCCATGGCTCACGGGCCTAGCCGCTCCGCGGCATGTGGGATCTTCCCAGACCAGGGCACGAACCCGTGTCCCCTGCGTCGGCAAGTGGACTCTCAACCACTGCGCCACCAGGGAAGCCCCCAGCCAACCACTTCTGAATTTATTTACGTATTTATTTATTTATTTATCTAGGGCTGTGTTGGGTCTTCGTTGCTGTGCGTGGGCTTTCTCTAATTGCAGCGAGCAGGGGCTACTCTTTGTTGTGGTGCGCAGGCTTCTCATGGCAGTGGCTTCTCTTGTTGCGGAGCACGGGCTCTAGACGCGGTCTCAGTAGTTGTGGCTTTCGGGCTCCAGAGCTCAGGCTCAGTAGTTGTGGCACACGGGCTTAGTTGTTCTGCGGCATGTGGGATCTTCCTGGACCAGGGATCGAACCTGAGTCCCCTGCGTTGGCAGGTGGGTTCTTAACCACTGTGCCGCTAGGGAAGTCCCAGCAACCGACTTCTGATATGTGCCTTTCCCTGCTAGCAGTATGTCCCTTTGCCTTTATGATATGTCTGTAATCAACTCCCAAGATTCATTCCTAGCTTAGCTAAGCAGTTGCTGTGTGTCAGTCTCCCAGCTGGGAGTTCAATGGCAAAAATGATGTGGTGGTGTCATGGATGAATCAGGCATGGAAATGGACAAATTGATTCAAAACGACATTTGATAAGTGGCATTATATTGTACAAGGAAGCCCAGAGAGGGGACATATAATTGGAGACAGGAGGTGGTCAGAGAGGGCTTCTTGGAGGAGGTGACCCTTGAGGTAAGTTTTAGTGGATGAGGAGGAGTAGTTGTGGGGGTGAGGATGAGCTGGTGTGGCCTCAGAGTAGAGGGAACGGCAGGGACAGAGGCCCAGAGGTATGACTCAATCAAGTGTGTATGTGGGGCCAGTGGAGAGGCTAGAAATAAAACTGAAGAGTTAACAGAGGCCCTGGGAACCAAGCTCAAAAGGCCTAATAGGGTGTTTTCACGAGGGAGGAAGAAGGAGAAAGAAGGGGAAGAACGGTAACATCCTCATGTTCTAAAATGCTAATAAAACCAGAGCAACCTGTAAATCAGTCTGGAGCACATTGCACTAGAACTCTCCTCCGGGGAACAGCAAGTGAACTCAACAAGTGAGGTTTCGGCTGAGCCCTGCACGTGGAGTGGCTTGCTGTCAGATGTGATCACACGTACCTGCCAGAGCTGGCCTTTCTCTGCTAGGGAGTTACATCTTCCAACTTGGCTGAGACTGAGAACCCAGGGACCAGTACTTCAGGCCTGGTCAGAGTAATTAAAATGGGATCAGTGGTTCCCATGGCAATATTGACATCAGTGCTCCCAGCATGGAGGCCTCTGGCCATGGCGAATTTGCTTCCTGAGGACTGGCGCCTGGCCCGCCTTGCCCGCCCTGGCCAGGCTTACGCCCACCAAACAGGAAGGAAACACCCTCTGTTTCCCAGCCATCATGTGCCAGAGCTATGCTGTTGGCACTTCATGCACATGACCTTGGATTCTCAAGACAATAGCCCTAGTGGGCAGGAAGGGGAATCTGAAGCCCAGAGAGGCTCAAGGACCTGCCCATGGACAGTGGGAGCCAAGGTCAGGATGCAACCGCATGTGCTGGGGCCACTAGATTCAGGGTTTTCTGACCTCCCTCACCATTACTTTTCAGTCCCCCGGTTGTGAAAATGACGCTTGCCATGTTCACTTCTGTTATGGACTAAATGTTTCCATCCTTCCAAAATTCCTATGTTGAAGCCCTAACCCCGATGTGATGGTTTTAGGAAGTGGGGCTTTTGGGAAGTGATTAGGTTTAGATGCAGTCATGAGGATGGAGCCTACATGATGGGATTAGTGTCCTTAGAAGGAGAAGAAAAGACACCAGAGTTCTCCCTGCCATGTGAGGACACCCTGAGAAGGTGCAATCTGCAAGCCATCTGCAAACCAGGAAGCCCTCATGGTGAACTGAATCACCCAGCACCTTAACCTTGGACTTCTCAGCCTCCAGAACTGTGAGAAGTAGATGTCTATTCTTTAAGCCACTCAGTCTGTGGTTTTGTTATGGCAGCCTGAGCTAAGACAGCCTTCCTCAACCACCCTTCCTTAAAGCACCCCAATTTCCATTTGGAGAATTATGTTCCCCTCACTAGCTGAATCTTGTTGCGACTGAACCATGGTGGTCATGTGACCACACTGGGCCAATCAGAGTTATTTTCTCCAGGCCTGGCCTCTGCACAGAGTCTCACAGTTCCAGCATATTCCGCCCACGGGGTCCTCGGGGAGACAGGGAGGGACCGTGGCTCCTGTCGCCGGATTCCAATCCTACTTCCGGTTCTCAGCCTTCCCATCCACTGTGTAAGCTGCTATTCAGGTCCATCCAATCACGTCCGTTTCTGCTTGAGTTCCCCACCATCATTTCTGTTGCTTGTAGTCAGAGGTTCCCGAAGACAGGTGTAGCCTGGTTCTCGGTACTCTCAGTGCCATTTGCCTTTGTTTTTGTTTTAAAACAGCTTTTTTATTGATGCATAATTTACATACCAATAAAATTACCCTTTTAAAATGTGCAGTTCATTGCCTTTGGAGTGTTCACGGAGTTGTGTATCCATTACCACTGTCACATATTAGGACATTTTTGCTACCCCACAAAGAAACACATACTCATGAGCACTTATCCCCTCAGCCCTGGAAATTACTAATTTACTTTCTACCCCATAGATTTGCCTATTATGGACATTTCATATAAAAAAAACCACACACACACAATATGTGGCCTTTTTGTTCTGGCTTTTTTTTTGGCCGTGCTGCAAGGCTTGCCAGGTCTTAGTTCCTTCCCTGATCAGAGATTGAACCTGTGTCCTCAGCAGGGAAAGCGTGGAGTCCTAACCACTGGACCGCCAGGGAATTCCCATATTCTGGCTTCTTAAACTTACAGCGTTTTTCAAGGCTCATCCATGTTGTAGCAAGTATCAGTACGTCATTGCTTTTTAAAAAATTGTGGTGAAAACAAAACACAGAACGTGAGCTCTACCCTCTTAACACATTTCTAAGTGCACAAAACATTATTGTGAACTAAGGCGCAATGTTGTACAGCAGATCACCAGGACGTTTTCTCCTTCCATAACTGAAACTTCGTGTGCACCAAATACTATTTGTTTTTAATTGTCAGCTGAAAGCGTGTCATGAGAAAATGTGTGTGTGTGATGAGCAAGTTGAGTGGGAAAGGTGAGGGACGTGGAGGACGTCTCTGCAGGATGTAGGATTGGGAGCAGCAGGCAGACGGTCTGGACACACTCCTTCAGCATGACCGGGAAGGGGGGTTGGTGTCATAGGTGCATGCAGCATGGCCTTGGCCTTCAGAGACTCAGTGTAGCAGGAGAGATGTTGACAGGGGCATAAATAGCCATGTCAGGGTGCAGGGGATAAGGGCATGAAGTCTGGATGGGTGGTGGGGATTCAGAGGAGAAAAAGATTATTCTTTGTGAGGGAGAGTTGATAATAATAACAGTAACAATGATAATAGGTAGCATTTATTGAACCTTTATTATGTGCCAGGTGCCTTACTTAATGTTTTATATGTTTATGTCATTTAATCTTTACAATAACCCTAGGAGGTAGCTACTATTATTTCTCCCACTTTCCAGATGGGGAGACTGAGGCACAAAGAAGTTATATAAGTGGCCCAAAATTACAGGACTGGGAAATTGTTGGGTGGCATTTAAATCCTCCCCTTGTGGCTCCCCAGCCCATGGTCTCCCAAGGTATCACGGGGTAGAGACTTTGGAGTCGCCTTGTGAAAGGCAGGCTGAGAAAATTTATACCAGTCCGATAATACTCACGTCGGGCAGAAGGCATTAAAACAAGCTTTTTTACATGTTCTGGATGTTGTAGCTGAGAGAAAATCATTCATGTAATCCCTTCCCTCCAGTCCTCACTGAGGGGGCTTCTGGAGCCCTTCAAGTCACAGCCTCATAATTAACTAAATGAAAAGCTCCCTGCAAACAAGGAATCTTCAAAGGGCTGCTGCTTGCAGACTAACACTGACAAATCACAGTTTTCATTAGAACAAATTCCTGCTGAAGTTGGGCCAGGTTCCAGGTCTGCCCTGGATGTGTTAAGGATCAGTCCAGATCTGGCCTGAGGTGCTGTGTTTGAAAAGACTTTTGAGCCAAGATACAGTCAGAGCTGATCTTGAAGGAAGCAAGAGTGTGTTTCTTGGCCCCGGGCCCCTGCCAGGCCCCGGGCCCCTGGCAGGTACTTAACAAATATCTGTTGCCTGAACAAATAAAAATGATTGAAAGGTAATTAATTCTGTGGTGCATCATAAGTATAACATGAACCAAAGGGGCGACGATGTATCGGTCAAGACCTTGGGGTTTTCTGCTTTTTTATGCAACAGAAATTCAAACTGACTTAAGTAATAGAAGTTGTTGGCTGTGTAACTAAAATGTCCCAAGGTATACTGGCCTTCAGGAAACGTTCGCTCCAGCAATGCCCGTGTCACAAAATTATTGTTTTTGTTGTGAAAGCTCAGCCTCTGGGAAATTCAAGACAGGACGTGTATATTCTACACCTCTGTTTGAAGTATGATATTGTGGTTTGGTCAAGGGTAAATTTTATAGACATAAAATCTGGCTTGAGATGGAAAGAATTCACCAGATTGCCAAGCTTTTGTGAAGTATAGAGTAGCAGATCAACTGAATTCAAGAACATGACAGAGAATGGAGGGAATTCCTAGCTGTGTTAACCTCAGAAAAGTTGCTTAAATCTCTCTGAGCCTTTTTTCCCTGGAATAAACCTGAGTAGTCATTTCTGCCCTGTTTTAGTGCTTGGGGTTGTCAAAAAGCTCAATTAAGAAAATATATCCATTAGAATTCTACACAAATGAGCAACTGTAATTAGTGATCATGGGGAATAATGGGTTATTGATCATGGCAATTTCTTCTAGTAGGTGCTTAGGCTGATTCAGTCATTTATACATTCATTCATTTTTATATATATATATGTACATAGCCTTCAGGAAAAGTTTGATCCAGCAATGCCAACAAATTATTGTCTTTGTCTTGAAAGCTAAGCCCCTAGGACATTTATGTATATATATATATATTTGAGATATAATTTACATACCATAAAATTTCAAGTTTTTAAGGTGTATAATTCAGTGGTTGTTGGTACATTGAACAAATTGTGAAAATTCACAGAACATTTTCATCACCTCAAAAAGAAACCCCATACTCATTAGCAGTCATTGCCATTTCCCCTCACCCCAGCCCCTGGCAGACATTAATCTCCTTTCTCTCTCTCTCTTCTTGAGCACCTACTGTGTGCAAGGCACTCTACCAGGTGCTGGAACTATGATTATGATAATAAGAAAATTCTCCCAACCGATTTGGCATCAGGTGAACAAACTAAATTACTCCAGCAAAAAATGAATGGAACTGGCTCACCGTCATTGTCACTGATGGGGGGACTGCTTTTGCAGGGAGGGGCAGCATAGGGTGCAGTGGAATTTACTCTCTCTGCCACACTTGGCAGCCATGGGGCCTTGGGCTCTTTGAGCCTCTGTTTTCTTGTCTCTAAAATGCCACCCGCCTCTGAGGGTGGTTCAGAGGGTAAAATGAGATGAGGCACGTAAAGGGCTTAGCACGGCATCTAGCACATATAAGTGGTCAATAAATGGTAACAGTATTATGCTTGAAATGAATGATGAGAAAGAAATGGTATTTATTGAAAAAAATGTAGTAAAGGGTGGTTCTTATCTCAGGAATTGAAGGATGGGGAAAATTTTCTTACCAACCACTTCACTGAAACTGGGGTCTGACCGTGGCACTGTTACCATCTTGGGCTGAATAATCCTCCCTTGTGGAGGCTTCCTGTCTGTTTTAGGGTGTTTAGCAGCATCCCTGGCTCTATCTGCTGGATGCCATCAGCATTTTCCAAATTGTTCCAAGACCGTTTTCCAAAATTGTCTCTGGACATTGCTAAATGTCCCCTGGGAAGACAAAATAGCCCCTACTTGGGCACCACTGATCAAAACTGAATACTCAAGTGTCCTTTGAAGAACGCTTTGCTTTCCTGCATCTACAGCTCTGCTCACCTCAGGGACTTGCACTTCCCCAGCTTCGTGTCCAAATTCCACTGCTGGCCTTCAAGGCCAACTTCCAATGCCACCTCCTTCCTGTGTCTTCCCTGTTGAAAGAGCTGCCTCATCTCAAATCCCTAAAGCGCTTTATCTCTACGTCTTGTATGATAGCGAGTGCCAACTATCCACCAGGTCTGTGCTTTACAATCCTCATAATCATTCCATGAGGAAGGCATCGTTACTCTCATTTACAGGTTAGGAAGCCAAGGCTCGGAAAAGCTGTGTAACGTGTTCAAGGTGACGTAGCTGGAAAGTGGCAGAGCCAGGACCTCTGTGCACCTTAGAGTTTCTGCTGCTTCTCCACCCCACCCCCCAATCTTTGGGACAACCCTTTCTCCTCTGCAGTGGAGTGATCTGTATACATCACTCAGTTCCTTTGAACACTGAGAATCCACAATCTCCTTCATTTCCAGCACAGTGCCTGACACATAGTAAGTGCTAAGAAATATTTGTTGAATAAACAAATGAAAAGAAGAAGTCTTAGAGGGGGCTGCCAGGTGTTGTTACCAAGTCTTTGAATTTGGGAAAGACTCGGATCTATCTGGGATGGTTAAATATTCATGAAGGCTGTGGTCCACATTACCTCCTGAATTTTTGCCTGATTCTAGTCATTCAGCAGAAATTTCCCGAGTGCCTCCTGTGAGCTAGGATTTGTGATAACCTCTAGGGGTCTAGAAATGAAAAAGACATGGTCTTGTTGGTAGAAATATTTTGGAGACCAGTGTGGAAACTTCTGGGAAAGTGAAAGATGTTCATACCCTCTGAACTAGCAATTTGTCTCCCAGGTGGAGATTCTAAAGGAACTGTTGGTCATGGGCACAGCAGGACCTGCAAAGAATAGTTATTGCAGTGTTGTTGGTAATAGTGAAAAAATTGGAAGCAGCCTGATTCAGTGGTTCCCAAACATGTCTGCATGTCAGAATCACCCAGAGATCATTTAAAAATTCAGTCTACATCCCATATCAAGTAAATCACAATCTCTAGGGGTGGGACACAGCTGTCACTATGTTTGGAAGCTCTTAGATAATCCCAGTGTGTACACTCCTTTGGGAAACACTGATCTAAATGACCATTATCGGCTGAACGCATAAATGATTATATAATGGATTACCTTGCTGTAATTTTAACAAATGAACTACCCCAAAAGACGTATACAAGGATGTTTATAGCAGCAGCACTGTTTACAGTAGCCAAGATGTGGAAGCAACCTAAGTGTCCATCCACAGATGAATGGATAAAGAAGATGTGGTATATATATATACAATGCAATACTACTCAGCCATAAAAAAGAATGAAATACTGCTATTTGCAGCAACATAGATGGATCTAGAGATTATCATAATAAGTGAAATAAGTCAGAGAAAGACAAATATCAAATGATATCACTTATATGTGGAATCTAAAAAAAATGATACAAATGAACTTATTTACAAAACAGTAGCAGACTCACAGACGTGGAAAACACACTTATGGTTGCCGAAGGGGAAAGGGGTTAGGGGAGGGATAAATTAAGAGATTGGGATTAACAAACTACATATCTAAAATAGACAAACAACAAGGTCCTACTGTATGGCACAGGAAACTATATTCAATATCTTGTAATAAATTATAATGGAAAAGAATATGAAACAGAATATATATATATGTATAACTGAGTCACTTTGCTGTACACCAGAAACTAATATAACATTGTAAATCAACTATACTTCAGTAAAAAAATTAAAAAATAATGTTTATAGCAGCACTATTCATAATAGCCCCCAAATGGAAACAACCCAAACATCCATCCACAGTAGAATGGATAAAAATCGTGGTGTGATTAGAAGGGAATATTACACATCAGTGAGAATGAAGAAGCTACAATTACATGTGTGAATCTCACAGACTGTTGGGTAACAGAAGCCAGGCCCAGAGGTGTACAGACTGTATGATTCCAAGTATGTGATGTTCCAGAACAGGGGGGGTCAGCAAACCTTTCTGCAAAGGGACAGACAGTAAATTCTTTAGGCTTGTGTTCGATACTGTCTCTGTTGCTAAGCAGCTCCACCATTGTGGTACAAAAGCAGCCATGCATGATATGGAAACCAGTGTGTCTGTGTTCCTATAACACTTTATTTATAAAACCAGGTGGCGAATGTGAAATAGTTGGCTAGTGGGAAGCAGCAGCATAGCACAGGGAGATCGGCTTGGTGCTTTGCGATGACCTAGAGGGGTGGGATAGGGAGGGTGGGAGGGAGGCTCAAGAGGGAGGGATATGGGGCCATGTGTATGCCTATGGCTGATTCGCTTTGTTGTGCAACAGAAACTAACATGGTATTGTGAAGCAATTATACTCCAATAAAGATATATTAAAAAAAAAAAAGCAGGTGGCGGGCTGGCTTTGGCTCACCATTTGTAGTTTGCCGTAGTTTGCCGATACCTATTCTAGATTGAGCAACATATATCTGTGGTGAAACTACCATGAGACTTGTTCACCCCACGTGGAGGGTAGGGATGAGAAAGGCAGTTTCTGGGGCTCAGGAAATGATCTCTTTTCTTTCATTTGGCTGCTAATTATGCTGCTGTGTTTATTTTGTGGCAATTCATTATTCTGTACACTTACGATGTGTACACTTTTCTATGTGATGTTATTCTTCAATGTTAAGTTTGCATTAGAAGCCGCAAATCAACAAATGAACTGAAATGATATGCACTAAATCATAATGTGCAAAAAAGGTGAGTTTTGGAAGATACATACAGAATGTAAAATAGACAAAACGATGTAATAAACTGTTTAGGGACTATGCGCTAGATTAAGATTGAGAAGACGTTCAGGGGAACAGTAACCACCAAATTCAGGGTGGTGGATACCTCGGTGTGGGAGGGGGGAGAAAAATGGGATGGGGAGGGGTCCACCGGGGGCTTTTTGTGTAATTGTAATTTTTTTTTTTTTTTTTTTTTTTTTTTTGCGGTACGCGGGCCTCTCACTGTTGTGGCCTCTCCCGTTGCGGAGCACAGGCTCCGGACGCGCAGGCTCAGCAGCCATGGCTCACGGGCCCAGCCGCTCCGCGGCATGTGGGATCTTCCCGGACCGGGGCACGAACCCGTGTCCCCTGCATCGGCAGGCAGACTCTCAACCACTGCGCCTCCAGGGAAGCCCTAGTTGTAATTTTTAATTTCTTGAGCTGAATGATGAATAAATGAGCTTTATCATGTTATCCTTTATTTCTTTTTATGTGTTCAAATATTCAGTATTAAGAGCAAGAAGAGTAGCAGATAATATCCTTACTTTTCAGGGGCATATGTTTTAAAATTCAGAAGAATGTGAGCCCAGGAGGGCAGTGCTTTATTATCTATTTCATTCTTTTATTTCTCTCCAGTGCCTAGAATAGGGCCTGATACATAGTAGACACTCCCCAAATATTTGTTGAATAAATGTATGAATGAATGAAATGCTCATCACATGAGACAGTTACAGACTGACTGAAGAATACATTTTGGAGGTGTCATGGGAATTGGGCGAGAAGGTGAACCAGGGACTCTGTAAAGACAGCTAAGACCTGGGCAGTAAGATGGGCTCGGCCAGGGCTCCCCTTTCGCCCAGTCTTCAAAGCTACTAACTTTCCAGCCTAAATGGCAAGAGCAGAACCTTGGAGCAAACATTTAAAAGATGACTGCTCCTGACGTTGCCTCCCCTCTCCACATCCTGAGTTTGTGCAGGAAAGGCTGTGGGGACCCCTCAGCTTGGGTGCTTTTTGAGGCTGTCTAGTGAATCCTGAAGCCTTTGTCAGGAGCCAGGAAGCTCAGATCACCGATGGGGAAGGTGGTGATGGGGGAGACAGAGGTTGTGCCCGGCCGTGTTGGAGAGGCAGGCAGAAAACCACTTGTCTCTTGGCTGGCTGCCTGGTCTTGAATGGGAAAAAGGTCTTCCCATGAAACATGAGTCAGCCTCTGAAGGTTGGGGAGGAGATGAGGGAAACTGTGGCCTAATTTGGTACATGACTGGGGAGGCGAGCATCCTCCCTGTGCTCTGGGGATGCTGTCCTGTAAAAAATTCATGAATCTCCTTACTCACCCTGTGCTGTTGTGGGATCATCTCTGTTTAGGAGGATGAGCCCTGAGAGCCAGGCACTGAACCCGATTATTTTTATGATCGCCATTATCATTAATGCCATCCTCGTTGTTCTTGGGGTGGATCTGTGAGGCAATTAATCAAAGCAGCCAAAGTAAAGAAAATCCCCTAAAAATGGAGAAAGCCGGTATTTGGCAGACTTTCCTAGCTCCTTTTTCAGCCCAGTGTTCAGCTCAATTTTAGAGGTACCCATGGGGTTATTCATATTACCTTTCTCTTTTCAGGATTGCCCCTTGAATCCTGGCCTGTCTTTGTATTATGTTTAGCCTATTTATTCCACAAAATTTTCTCTTGAACCCTTACTCTATGCTAGGCACCTTCTAGACACCAGGCATGTGGCTGTAAATAAATTACGCAAAATCCCTGCTGTGTTGGAGTTCACGTGCTAGCACATGTGTGTGGATGTGAGTGGGGACGTGGGGGAGAAAAAATTAAATAAATATGAACATTGCCAGTAGTTGTGAGCACTAGTATTAAAATTGTAGGGGCACACATTAGCTAGGGTGGTCAGGCAGGGCTCTCTGGAAAGAAAATATTTGAATTAGGACCTGAAAGATAAGAAGAAAAGCAGGGCAAAGAGGAAGCATGCTCCAGCCAAAGAGAACCACAGGTGCAAAGGTTCTGAGGCAGGACCAAATTTGGCAAGGTCTAAAACCAAACAACTTCTGAGACTGAACCAGGAAGAAATAGAAAATATAAACAGACCAATTACAGCACTGAAATTGAAACTGTGATTAAAAATCTTCCAACAAACAAAAGCCCAGGACCAGATGGCTTCACAGGTGAATTCTATCAAACATTTAGAGAAGAGCCAACACCTGTCCTTCTCAAACTCTTCCAAAATACAGCAGAGGGAGGAACACTCCTGAGCTCATTCTATAAGGCCACCATCACCCTGATACCAAAACCATATAAAGATATTACAAAAAAAGAAAACTACAGGCCAATATCACTGATGAACATAGATGCAAAAATCCTCAACAAAATACTAGCAAACAGAATCCAACAGCACATTAGAAGGATCATACACCATGATCAAGTGGGATTTACCGCAGGAATGCAAGGATTCTTCAATATATGCAAATCAATCAATGTGATACACTGTATTAACAAATTGAAGGATAAAAACCACATGATCGAGATTTCCTGGTGGCGCAGTGGTTGAGAGTCCACCTGCCGTTGCAGGGGACACGGGTCCATGCCCCTGTCTGGGAAGATCCCACATGCCGTGGATTGGCTGGGCCTGTGAGCCATGGCCGCTGAGCCTGTACGTCTGGAGCCTGTGCTCCGCAACGGGAGAGGCCACAACAGTGAGAGGTCGGCATACTGCAAAACAACAACAACAACAAAAAAAAACCAAGGGCTTCCCGGGTGGCGCAGTGGTTGAGAGTCCGCCTGCTGATGCAGGGGACACGGGTTCGTGCCCCGGTCTGGGAAGATCCCACATGCTGCAGAGTGGCTGGGCCTGTGAGCCATGGCCACTGAGCCTGCGCGTCCAGAGCCTGTGCTCCGCGACGGGAGAGGCCACAACAGTGAGAGGCCGGCGTACTGCAAAACAACAACAACAACAAAAAAAAACCAAGGGCTTCCCGGGTGGCGCAGTGGTTGAGAGTCCACCTGCTGATGCAGGGGACACGGGTTCATGCCCCGGTCTGGGAAGATCCCACATGCTGCAGAGTGGCTGGGCCTGTGAGCCATGGCCACTGAGCCTGCGCATCTGGATCCTGTGTACTGCAATGGGAGAGGCCACAACAGTGAGAGGCCCGCGTACTGCAAAACAAAAACCAAACAAACCATATGATCATCTTAATAGATGCAGAAAAAGCTTTTGACAAAATTCAACACCGATTTATGATAAAAACCCACCAGAAAGTAGGCATAGAGAGAACATACCTCAACATAATAAAGGCCATATATGACAAACCCACAGCCAACATCATTCTCAATGGTGAAAAACTGAAACCATTTCCACTAAGATCAGGAACAAGGCAGGGTTGCCCACTCTCACCACTGTTATTCAACATAGTTTTGGAAGTTTTAGCCACAGCAATCAGAGACGAAAAAGAAATAAAAGGAATCCAAATCGGAAAAGAAGAAGTAAATCTGTCACTGTTTGCAGATGACATGATACTATACATAGAGAATCCTAAAGATGCTACTAGAAAACTCCTAGAGCTAATCGGTGAATTTGTAAAAGTAGCAGGATACAAAGTTAATGCACAGAAATCTCTTGCATTCCTATACACTAATGATGAAAAATCTGTAAGAGAAATTAAGGAAACACTCCCATTTACCATTGCAACAAAAAGAATAAAATACCTAGGAATAAACCTACCTAAGGAGACAAAAGACCTGCATGCAGAAAACTATAAGACACTGATGAATGAAATTAAAGATGATGCAAACAGATGGAGAGATATACCATGTTCTTGGATTGGAACAATCAGCATTGTGAAAATGACTATACTACCCAAAGCAATATACAGATTCAGTGCAATCCTTATCAAGCTACCAATGGCATTTTTCACAGAACTAGAACAAAAAATTTCACAATTTGTATGGAAACACAAAAGACCCCGAATAGCCACAGCAATCTTGAGAAAGAAAAATGGAGCTGGAGGAATCAGGCCTCCAGACTTCAGACTATACTACAAAGCTACAGTAATCAAGACAGTATGGTACTGGCACAAAAACAGAAAGATAGATCAATGGAACAGGATAGAAAGCCCAGAGATAAACCCACTCACATATGGTTACCTTATCTTTGATAAAGGAGGCAAGAATATACAATGGAGAAAAGACAGCCTCTTCAATAAGTGGTGCTGGGAAAACTGGAAAGCTACATGTAAAAGAATGATATTAGAACACTCCCTAACACCATACACAAAAATAAACTCAAAATGGATTAAAGACCTAAATGTAAGGCCAGACACTATAAAACTCTTAGAGGAAAACATAGGCAGAACACTCTATGACATAAATCACTGCAAGATCCTTCTTGACCCATCTCCTAGAGATATGGAAATTAAAACAAAAATAAAGAAATGGGACCTAATGAAACTTAAAAGTTTTTGCACAGCAAAGGAAACCATAAACAATATGAAAAGACAACCCTTAGACTGGGAGAAAATATTTGCAAATGAAGAAACTGACACAGGATTAATCTCCAAAATATACTAGCAGCTCATGCAGCTCAATATTAAAACAACAAACAACCCAATCCAAAAAAATGCTCAGAAGACCTAAATAGACATTTCTCCAGAGAATATATACAGATTGCCAACAAACACATGAAAGGATTCTCAACATCACTAATCATTAGAGAAATGCAAATCAAAACTACAATGAGGTATCACCTCACAGCGGTCAGAATGGCCATCATCAAAATGTCTACAAACAATAAGTGCTGGAGAGGGTGTGGAGAAAAGGGAACCCTCATGCACTGTTGGTGGGAATGTAAATTGATACAGCCACTATGGAGAATACTATGGAGGTTCCTTAAAAAACTAAAGATGGAACTACCATGCTACCCAGCAATCCCACTACTGGGCATATACCCTGAGAAAACCATCATTCAAAAAGAGTCATGTACCACAATATTCATTGCAGCACTATTTACAATAGCCAGAACATGGAAGCAACCTAAGTGTCCATCGACAGATGAATGGATAAAGAAGATGTGGCACATATATACAATGGACTATTACTCAGCCATGAAAAGAAATGGAATTGAGTTATTTGTAGTGAGGTGGATGGATCTAGAGTCTGTCATACAGAGTGAAGTAAGTCAGAAAGAGAAAAAAATATCATATGCTAACACGTATATATGGAATCTAAAAAAAAAGGTTCTGAAGAACCTAGCGGCAGGAGAGGAATAAAGACACAGACGTAGAGAATGGACTTGAGGACACGAGGAGGGAGAAGGGTAAGATGGGACAAAGTGAGAGAGTGGCATGGACATATATACACTACCAAATGTAAAATAGATAGCTAGTGGGAAGCAGCCGCATAGCACAGGGAGATCAGCTCGGTGCTTTGTGACCACCTAGAGGGGTGGGATAGGGAGGGTGGGAGGGAGGCACAAGAGGGAGGGGATATGGGGATATATGTATACATATAGCTGATTCATTTTGTGAAACAGCAGAAACTAACACACCATTGTAAAGCAGTTACACTCCAGTAAAGGTGTTAAAAAAACAAACAACAAAAAAAATCAGAGTCCAGTGTAATTGGAAGTGAGCAAGAACAAAGGTGACACATAATGGGGTTAGAAATATTGGAAGGAGTGAAGTTATATAGAATCTTTTAGAGCCCAGTAAGTCTTTCTTCTCAGTCAGCACTGTCCAGTAGAACTTTCTGTGATGACGGGTATGTCCTATATCCGCTCTGTTCAATATGGTGGCCACTAACCATTTGTGACTGTTGGGCAGTTGACATATGGCTAGTGCTACTGAGTAACTGAATTGTTAATTTTTGCTAATTTTAATTAAATCCAAATTCAATTGTAATAGCTGTGGGTAGCTATTGGCTACCATGCTGGAGGGCAGTTACAAGTGGTCCAGGAACCAGTGAGTGTTTTTTGTCACTGGAATGGTATGATTAGGTAATATATTTCTAGAGAATGGATTTTTAGGGCAAGAGGAGAAGCAGGGGCCCATTTCGGAGGCTGTTATATTCCATTTACTTTCTATGAGGAGCCTGGCAGCTGAATCCAACATTCAAAGAAAGGTTTCCACTTGTCCTTATTTTCCTTTTCAAATGCTATCAGCTTTTTCTGGAATAGTATGGGATCAGGACTGAGCTGATTCTTTGGGAAAATAGAAAGTCACAGGGAGTGTGCATTGTGTTTGGAGGGACAGCTCGATTCTAGTGGAAGACATTCTTGACTCCCATAAAGATATGGGCTACAGACCAAGCTTGTTAACCACTGGGCACTCATTGGGCAAGTGAAACCATCTTTTTTTATTTTATTTTTTAAATTGGTGTATAGTTGTTTTACAATGTTGTGTTAGTTTCTACTGTACAGCAAAGTGGAGTTCCCTGTGCTATACAGCAAGTTCTTATTATGTATCTATTTTATACATATTAGTGTATATATGTCAATCCCAATCTCCCAATTCATCCCTCACCCCTGCTTTCCCCCCTTGGTGTCAGTACGTTTGTCCTCTACATCTGTATCTCTATTTCTGCCTTGCAAACCGGTTCATCTGTACCATTTTTCTAGATTCCACATATATGTGTTAATATACGATATTTTTTTTCTCTTTCTGACTTACTACTTACTTACTCTGAAATCATCTTGATTTCAGAGCAGAGAGTTGTCAGGCCACTGAGCAAATAAGACTAATTCACCCTATCACTTTTCTTTCCTGCTGTAGACAAAATGCACTTAAAATCTGCAGATGTTAATGATAGTTGCTCCCTTTTTCTTTTAGCACATACGAGCAACACAACTTATGTATAAGTAACACTGAATTTTCATAACTACTCTACCTGTTAATGATAGGTCCCTATGAAGTATTTCAAAAATTTTATATTAAGACTCATAGAGGTAAGGGTGGCATCCTTACTTACCTCCAATCATGGGTTGCCTTCAAATCATGAGTTGCCTTCCCCACTGATTGCTCTAGGAAAGGAAACGCGTTAATTTTGGAAGAGTGTGGTCCTTTGGATTTTCCTCTGTCCTTTTGTGGTCCTGGCCATGTGTGCATCATCTCTTGGCTTGAAAGCTTTGAGATTCAGCATCCCCTGCTGAATAATTCTTATTCTGCTACCATCTCAACTGAATCACAGAGATTTGGAAAGATGCTTACTTCCTTCAAAATTCAGTTTTCCTGTATGCTTGAACCAAAGATATTTTCCTTATTCTCAGAATCTCTCTTGAGTCATTCCAGGTGTGCTAAGGTGTGGCTAAGGCTTTCTACTGCAAAGTGCCTTTTGGGGTTTAAATAATAAGTGGTTTTTAGGCAAGTGTGTTTTACAGAGGGAAGCAGTAAGTCCTTGTGGCTGAGAGTCAGACTACCCTGATTCCAGCCTTGGCTTTGCCTAGAATATCACTCCAGGCAGAGAAAATGCAATAGGATGGTAGAAATGGGCAGGTGTAACAGGGATCTCAGAGGAGAATGGCTGAAGGTAAGCCAGTGAAGGCTTTTAGAAAGAGTTGGCAATTAAGATGAATCAAAGAACCATCTAGGATTGTGGGCTATCTGGAGGAGGAGAACATTGTGAGCTTGAGTGATACGGGAAAAGAGGGAACAGTGTGAGCAGAGGGCAAATTGAACATATTTCTGGGGGTCCGGGCTTGGTAGAATTGTTGTGTATTAGTCACAGTAGTCTGGGCAGTAACAAATAACCCTTGAATCTCAGTGGTTTAAAACAAAAAGGTTTATTACTCATACTACAGGTTATTGCAGGTCGGTTCTGCTCCAAGCTCTACCTACTCAGGAACCCAGCTTATCAGGGCCTCCACTGTCTGGAACGTTGCCAGTATCCAAGACAGGGCGAAGAGAATGCTGCAAGTCATGCAGTGGCTCTTGAAGGTTTCCACTCACGTGTCACTGACAAAAGCAAGTGACATGGCTAGTCCTAACTCCGGGGGGGGGTGGTTGTAAAGTCCAATCCTACCTGGAAGGAGAAGAAGGGGGAATATCAGTGGACAGAAGAAATGACTGCAAACAGTGCTGTAACATTGGTTTGGAATCATTTGGATTTGTATCCTTACATGATACGAGTTCTGTGCTGGGGTGACATGATCATTATAGCTACAAATCATGCTGCACATACTACATTCTGGGCACTGGCTAATGATTTACATGCATTAGAAACTGAGTCTTCACAACCTATCATGTATGGTAGATTTTTGTCCTGCTCATTTAGTGTTTGAAGAAACCAAGGTCCCAAAAGGCTAATCTAAATTTGCCTGAGGCTGCATGTTGAGTAAGTTAGACTCATGACATGAACCCAGGTTCCTCTTGCATCAAATCTCAGGCTCTATCTTTCAAGGTGAAAGGGAGATGGGGCCCTTATAGGAACAGCTCCTGTCGTGTGTGTGTGTGTGTGTGTGTGTGAAAGAGAGAGAGAGAGAGAGAGAGAGAGAGAGAGAATGTTCCCGCTAGACTGTACGCTTCATGAGGGCAGGGCATTTCCTGTCTTGTTTACCATTGTGTCCCATGTGCTTAGAAGAGTTCTTGGTAGATCCTCAACAAATATCTGGTGAATGAATAAGGAAGGGAAGATACCATGCTGGATAATCCGACAGCAGGCACTGGACACATAAATGAAGGAAGTGGCCCCCGCCCGCAGGGAACGCTTGTTGAAGAGAAGCATATGGTGCTGGGAGAACACAGTCCTACTTGAGGGAATCAGGTAAGGCTTCTTGGAAACTGGGACCAGAGCAAAGTTGTGACAACTGAGAGGGAGATATTCACCTTACATGAATAAGGGTGGGGGGTAGAGAGGAGCCTTGTACAGGTGGTGCAGAGACAGAGAAGAGAGAGAAAGAGTGCTTGGAAATGGGCAGATGACACAGCGAGAGGATGTTGTTCTCCAGAAGATAAAATGGAAGCCTGAATTTGGTCCACATCTAGCTCCTACTTCCATGAACTAAAACATCAACACCTACTTGGTATAGGAGAATCAGACTGCTCACTGTTTATTGTGGAAGAAACAAGCATGACTTCAATCTCCCCTGGGGAAGAATTTTCATAAGTGCAGCCCTATTTCATCAAATTACGATTGCCGATTTTTATAGAGGAGGAAGAGCCATTGTGTAACCCAAGGAGTCGCTTTCGATTATAACTGACGTCTGAGTATTATTTGAAGTGCTCAGAATTTAATTATGCTCCATGTAGATGGCAAATAATTTGAAATGGTAGGCAATGAGTGTGTTTCCAAACCCCAGACCAAATGCCAATGATGCAAATTGCCACCTCCATAAAACTCCCATAAAGAACAATTAAGGAAAACAGTATTTGTTTTCAGAGTAATCTGTTTAATATCTAATTCAAATTATGTTATAAACAGCCCCAAAGGAGTGCAGCTACCTTGGGTGGGGGGAGGTTGGCGGTGTTTGAGATCATCGCAGAACATTTGGTTTCTATGTTTAAGGCATTGAGACATTTTCTTTTAAATTTGTTTTCTTTCCACTGCGACATGACAGAACCTGTACTAGAACCTTTTTCTTAAAAAAAAAAAAAGTCAGGTTAATAGGTGACTGGAGAAATAGATAAAAGGATAAATGTATGTGAAAGAAACGATTCCCAAGTATTAATTGTAGACTCGTAAGTGTGAGTGAGTAGAGTATGTAGGTGTATGTATTCACCATACAGTTCTCTCAAATTTTCTGTAGTTTGGAAAGTTTCTGTAATAAAATGTTGAGGGAATGAAACAGTGAGACGCAGTGTCTTTGAATTATGGGATGGTTTGTGATCTCTTTTGGGATCCCAGAACTTGGTTACTGACCTTGATTCCTCTCCCCTCTCAATCTCCTTATCTAATCGGTCACCAAGTCCTGTGGATTCTACATTGCATTAAATCTGCAGATACCATCCTTTCCTTACCTGTTCCCATGACTCCTGCCTGCATCAAATCTTGCCTGGGTTATACAGCCATCCCTTCTTTGCTGGTCTTTATCTGCTCCCTTTCTGATTGACCCTTCACCCTGTTGTCAAAGTGCTCTGTTTATTCATTAAGCACCTTTTGGGTATCTGCCATCTGCAAGACACCGTGCCAAGTGATTGGACCTTAGGCACACAAAACTGGATGGATGGCAATCCGTTTATAACACACTCCCATCATTCCACACAGGACTTGCTTTTGTTTAGTTAATTATGTTTAATAGTTAGAGTTCATTATTTTTAATGATGGAATAGGCACCTCTGAACTCATGCCCCCAACAAAATCTGGAATATTGACAATAATGTGCATCTAACCTTATGGTTCCCTCTCAGCCCCTGTCTCCACCCTTCTCCCCGCCTTCCTCCATCCAAGTCAACTAGCATTCTCAGTCCTGATGCATCATTTGCTTGCTTTTCTTTTGATATATTTATTGCTTCTGTTTATATTCCTAAGTGTTTATATTCTTATTTTGATTGCTTTTAATTTTGTAAAACGTGTAGCACACGCTATATAATTTTTTGGAACTTCCATTTTTTTTCTCCACGTACTAAGATTCATCCATAATGTTGTATGTAGTTCATATGTATGTGGTTCATTTTTTTTGACTGCAGTTTATCCATTTTAATTTATTTCAGTCTGTGTCACTCTTTTATTTTTAATCCTTGCTTTCTTTTCAAAAATGGATATATCTCCCCTCTAATAAGAGAGGAACTTAACATACTTTCCCATCCCTTGGTTTCTTTCCTCCCCACCACTACATCTACTACTTTGCCGTTATCTGGACTAAAGCGTCTCAGTTTTAAAGTGCATTCAAATCACTTGGGGATCTTATTAAAATGCAGAGTCTGTCTTAGTAAGTTGTGGGTGGGACATCAGTTCCTGCATTTTTAACAAGCCCAAGTGATGCTCTTGCTACTGGTCCAGGGACCACAATTTGAGTAGGATCTGGAGACTTGTAATTTTCTATTTTTCTGGATATAATTTCTCTTTTTATTTGGTCTTAGCTATTTTTTAAAGACAGCATCAAGGCATTTGATCACCTGTATCTATCTACCTGGTACCATCTCTGGGATATGTCTTTCCTCTTATTTAGGTAGTTCATCCAAAATTGTGTTCAATGTGGGGCTTTGTGTGGCTAATCTTTGAGGTCTTCTATGCCTGAAAATATTTTTATTGTACCTTCATATTTGAATGACTTCTTAATTGGATATAATATTTTGAGTTCTATCTTTTCATTTAATTCATTGAAAATATTACTTCATGTATTCTTGCATTCGGTATTGCTGATGAAAAAAATTCTGATGTCAATTTGATTCTTTTTAAAAAAGTGATGCCTTTCTCCTTGGAAGCTTTTTAGAATTTCCTCTTTGCTTTTGATATCTTCTTAACTTTAACTATAATGTGTCTAGGTGTGGGTTTTTCCTCATTTCTCTTCTTTGGGACGTTACAGAACTTTAAAAAAAATTCTGAGAAATTCGTATCTAATATTTTTTCAAATGTTTACTCCTTTCCACTTTTATTTCTCTCTTTTTCTGGGAGTCTTCCTATTTTAAAAATGTTTTTTATTGTAATACAGTTGCTTTACAATGTTGTGTTAGTTTCTGCTGTACAACAAAGTGAATCAGCTTTATGTATGCATATATCCCCCCCACCCTGTCCCAGCTTGAGCCTCCCTCCCACCCCCCGCCATCCCACCCCTCTAGGCCATCACAGAGCACTGAGCTGAGCTCCCTGTGCTATGCAGCAGCTTCCCACTAGCTATCTATTTTACACATGGTTCCACTCTTTTTTAGATTCTTTTCCCATATAGGCCATTACAGAGTATTGAGTAGAGTTCCTTGTGCTATACAGTAGGTCCTTATTAGTAATCTATTTTATATATAGTAGTATGTATATGTCACCCCCAATCTCCCAATTTGTCCCTCCCCCTGGAATCTTCTTACTTTGATGTTAGTGATTCTCTTCTATCCTCCATATCACTTAGCTTAAAAATTTTTTTTTGTCTCCTTAAAAAACTAAAAATAAAGTTAGCATATGATCTAGCAATCCTACTCCTGGGTGTATATCCAGAAAAGACAAAAACTCTAATTCGAAAAGGTACATGCACCCCAATATTCATAGCAACACTATTTACACTAGACAAGACATAGAAGCAACCCAAATGTCCATCAATAGATGAATGGATAAAGAAGATGCAGTACATATATATACAATGGAATACTACTCAGCCATAAAAAGAACGAAATAATGCCATCTGCAGCAACATGGATGGACCTAGAGATTATCATACTAGTGAAGTAAGTCAGAAAGAGAAAGACAAGTATTATATGGTATCACTTATACGTGGAATCTTAAAAAAGGATACAAATGAACTTAATTTACAAAACAGAAATAGATTCACAGACATAGAAAACAAGCTTAGGGTTACTGAAAGGGAAAGGGTTGGGGAGGGATAAATTAGGAGCTCGGGATTAACATATACACACTACTATATCTAAAATAGATAAACAACAAGGTCCTACTGTATAGCCCAGGGAACTATATTCACTATCTTGTAATAACCTATAATGGAAAAGAATCTGAAAAAAGGATACACACACACACACACACACACACAAAACTGACTCACTTTGTTGTACATCTGAAACTAACACAACATTGTAAATCAACTGTACTTCAATAAAAAAATTTTTTGTCTCTTCTTCCTTCTAGAAGATTTCCTCAACCTTGTCTTCCAGTTGATTAATTCATTCTTCAACTGTATTTATTCTGCCATCCATTGTGTTCTTTATTTCAACCATTACATTTTTTATGTCTGATATTTCAGCTTGGCTTTTAAAAAATATTCTTTTGTTCTTGTTTTGGCTTATATTGTTACTCTTTTCTTTTATCTCTTTAATATGCTTAATAAAAGGCTGATTTGATATTCAAAGTCCATCTGTTCTAATATTCTTACTTCTGTTGGAATCTGAAGCCCCGTGGGTTGTTTTCCTTTCGAAATGGTTCTAATCCTCAAATCTATTGTTACTTTGGGTTGTGAGCTCATTTTACCCTGGAGGTATTGGGCAATTACTCTGATGGGCAATGTGGATGGATGGAGACCAGATCCCTATGTCAGCTCTGATGGGCTCTAGGGAGTGGATGAGCCCTAGAATGGTGAGCTCCAGACAGAAGAAACCCACAGTCATGCTCACCATTCAAACAACTTTTCAGGCATCATTTTTGCCCTGAAGGGAGGCCCCTCCTAATGTAGCTTTTCCATTTTCCCTACTCACACATACCACTTTGGAGGTGTGAAGGGGATAAGTCCTCACCTCGAGGAAGCAACTCCCTTGAGGTTATTTAGTCCCCTTTTCCTCAGCACCTCACAAGCACAGAACTTTTACCCTGCCCTGATTTTATTTTTGATGGCATCTGGACGAGAGGTCTGAGTTGGCCTGTGGGGGCAGGTGCTGTATGCACCTGGGAAATGGTAAGGGAGCACCGAGGGCCAAACATTGCAGATTTAGAACATTTCCATCATTGCGAAAAGTTCTCTTGGACAGCACTGCATTAGACTATATTGCCTCCTGAGAAAATGATGACATTTCTTTTCTTAGTACAGAAAGTGACTCATGGACTGGCCCTGGTCTACCCTTTTAACCTCATTTGCTGGTGCTCCTTCACTCTCTCTACCTTTCCGTTGTACCCAGTTCCCCAGAGCTCCCCAGCAAGGCATGCCTTTCAGGCACGCACTATACTTTCGTCACACCTACTTATCCATTCAGACTGGGTTCACCCGCTACCATCTTCAGGACCTTTTCCCTGATTTGCTGGGCCAGACCAGGTATACCTTGTCTGCAAGATGGCAGTACTCCTTGTCTCTCCCAACCACAGCACTGGATCCCACTGGATGGCAATGGTTTAGTTATGTCTCTATTCTAGACATTGTTAGCCTCCTAAGGGCAGGTATGATAACTTCTTAATCTCGGAAACTATGGTACCTAGTAGTACCTGGGGAGAGTGAGATGCTTACTCAAGAAGTGTTGCATACGAAATGAGGACATTATAAGTATCTTCTATTTTCCCTACTCACACACCACTTCATAGAGAAATTGCCACCTCACCACTGGCTGCCCTGGTTTTATAGGGTGATATCTTGCCCATCCCATCAACATAGCTGAAGGGATGAGAAGCCAATCAGACTCTTCACTTTGAGAATTTGAGCCAAAAACACAGACACTCTCATCAGCTGGTTTTGGGTACCATTGCATGTAACTGTTGATATGGGTGGGCTCAAGTCTCCCATCCTGGTACTTTCCCCTGGGTGTCAGAACCAGATTTGGACTGGCCATTTTGCCATTTCACAAGCTTGTTGAGACAGGAAGAGCCAGCCCACAGAGAGAAGCATTCCGAATATAGTACACCTAGAGAGAAGAAGCTGAGGGGCTCACGTGGCCGGTGGTAGAGGGCAGTCGTTTTGAGGACAGGGTGTGAATTCTAATTCTGCTGCTTGCCAGCTGTGCAACCTCGGGAACTTTATTTAACCTCTCGGAGGCTCAGTTTTCCCATCTGAAAAATGGGGATGTTTGTATCTCAGAGAGTGTCCTGTGTAGGTAAACTGTGAGATAAGGCAGGTAAAGCATTGAGAGCGGTGCCTGACACATAGCAGGGTCTCGGTCAACATTATGTTTTTACGTGGTGTCAGAGAGGAGAAAGTGGTTTTGGTTTTTAATTCTCTTGTTTATTCACCCTTTTGAGATTTGCACTCTACCCCTGATTCTTCCAATTAAAGTCCCCTTCATCTCAAGCTGGTTTGAGTGGGTTTCTGTTTCTTATAACCAAATGGTACATGATTAGGATAATGATTGCCTGTTGGCTTTTGGCATTAGCTCCTGTTCACTACTCCCATATCGGCACCCACTGTACGCTGCAGTTGGTGTTTTTTATTTAAGTACTTGGTATTTAGCATTGATTTTGAAGCTGAAGTCCATCTTGGACTCCCCATATGAGACCTCCTTCATGTCATCCCAGCTTTTCCAGCCCGGAGCCCTTGGCCTTCCTACCAATTTGCCCTTGTCACTCAGTTGCCAATACACTGACTCCCATTTCTTTAAGCTTCCTTAATATCAGAGCCTCAAGCATCAAGGCAATGAGCAGAGGTGCTGAGCAGCAGAAAGAAATGAAAGGCGCATTCAGTATCTGCCGTGGTAAAAATTGAAGCCCCTGTAATGTATTCAATCATCTTCCTTGTTGAAGGATTTCATATTAAATCTCAGCGACCTTTTATTTTACCCGCAAATATGAGCTCAATTTGCTGAAGTTCTGTGAACAAATTTTCTTTTATTTACTGGTATCTGTATGAATAAAGCTGCAGATCCAGGGACAAGTTACTTGATTACGTTTCTTTCTCTATAGCGGTGGAAGGTGGGATACTTTCCTTAGATTAGAGCCAGGCTTAGGTAATCAGCTCTTGAAGATGGTCTTCGAGATGATCTTTAGACTATCAGGAAGGGAGACTTTTCCCCTAGGCAATAGGGAGATTGGTTCTTGGGGTTTAAAGCCAAGGATTCAGGAAAGGACTGCTAGGCTTGGATAAGAATGATGGATGCCAGGGTGGTGTCCAGATCTCCTCTGGTTCCTTGGGCATGCTTCTGTAGGCTTTGCTCTCATGGTCTGCTCACGTGCCTCTCTTTGGGTTACCGGAGCCACTGTACTGGGGAGGCTACGTACCCTGGGTGCCTAAGTGATGCAGGCATATGAAAGCCCCGTTCTCTTGCCTCAAGTTGGAACTAACTGTGAAGTCTGATGTACACTCCAGAGTTCCACCTGGGATCGGGCTGAGGTTGGGAGGTTCCCTGAAATCACCAAATGACCAACTTCTTCCCCTTCCCTGACCTGCCTCCCCTACTCCCTTACCAGTTTCGCCTGCAAGCTCTTCCTGCGTGATGTGTGGCATTACCCGAATTGCACATGAATCTTCACCTCGGAGTCTGCTTCTGGGTCATGTTTGCATCCAAAGGAGGTGTTGTTGAGTGGGTAGCAGTTGAAAAGAACAGAAGCTCTGAGGCCCACAGACTTGAGATAGATTGGAATTTCTCTGTTACTACTTATATGTTGGCCGTGAAAAATTTTAGAAGATTCTTAAACTCTCCGAGCCTCAGTTTGCTCATCTGTAAAGTGGAAAGAGTATGACCCACCTTGAGAAGTTGTTGTGAGGTTGGGCATGTCGTCTGTGTGATCCCCTGCCCATTGTGGGTGCTGTATACATTTTAGCTCTTATTACTCTTTGGGATTGAACGGGTTGAGACTGGAGACAAAGAGTTCATTCAGACACAAATTACCTGATAAGAGAAACGTTGAACCCCTGAGCTGGTCCCCCATCTTACTCTATGCACTATAGCCATAATTTGGATGTGTTCCTTCCTTGTCTAAGGATTTGGGCTGACGTTCAGCTGGTGTTATGGACGATGCTGGTACTCCGCCCAGATCCACTGAAGTTCTGTTCTTCTCCTCAGATTAATGGTGTCCAACCTTTGACCTTCCTGCGCTTTTGCCTCCAGGCGGCACCAGTGGCTCTTGTTCGGAGGACTTCCTGGGCAGCTCCTGGAGGTGCTTTGCTTTGCTCTGTATCCTACTCCCAGGACAGCCCTTAACTCCTGACTTGTAGATGCATGAATACGAAAGCTGGGCTCTCTTGCCTTAGACCAGGCCGACTGTGGGGCTGATTTAATGCTTCAGACTCTCCTGTGGAATCAGGTTGAGGTCACTATCTGCGTGGCTTTGATTCAAGTCCTCAGCCTGGCTGGGCTTTTCTCCCTTCTTTGTTCTGCTTCACTTGCTTTCTTACTGTTTTTTTTTCCCCCTGGGAACAGCTTCTTAATAAATCACCCACGTACAAATCCTCATCTCAGAGTCTAGGTTCAGTCTGGCTGGTATGTACAAGTGTGCCCGTGGTGGGCATTAAAATTTGAAATGCTTCCATGCCAGTTGGGAAACAGCCACTGCCCTGGTGTCCTAAGTGCCTGCCTGCCACCCTGGCCCTTCACTTGTATCCCCTAAACCTTCCAAGATTTTTAAAATAAAAGGATAAGAGCAGGAGACTTCCAGAACCTTCTCCAAAGTTAGGGTCATTGTCCATTCTGATTGGTTAGTAGATACACTGTCAGGGTTGTTAAAATTTTGTCTGTCAACCTGTTAAGTAGGCACACATGGGATTACTCCGAAGTGTGTGTGTGTGTGTGTGTGTGTGTGTGTGTGTGTGTGTGTGTAGTTGAGAATGGCAGGCAGGCTGTCCAAGTTTATCATTTGGTGGTGATGTTTCTCCCAGACGTCACAATGCCTCCCTTGTTTAACAAAAACCTCAAGCACTTTGTCCAAATGCCCAGACTCTGCCAGGGAAAAGGAAGAATTGGCTTCTGTTGGAAATCAACATGAGACCAGGAGTCCATTCAGTCCGAGGATCACCCAGAGTGACCCGAGGGGGCTGCCAGGCAGGCAGGTGTTCAGGTGGAATAGTCACAGAGGAGATACCTGTCACCTGTCTGCTCTCTCAGGTGAAGCAGGAGAGTGTGCTCAGGTGTCTGGCCCCTGTTCATCCTCAGGCAATCCTGCCTTGCCCACAGTTGTATCCTCATCACCCTTTCCTGTTCCTGTTAAAGGACTTCCTTCTTCACTTCCTCCCTCCCTCCCCCCTCCTCATTCTGGTGTGTGTGTGTGTGTGTGTGTGTGTGTGTGTGTGTGTGTGGCGGGAGAGATGGGGAGAGCGGGATATTGCTTTTAGAAGTGGTTTGGAGTCTCCTTTTCATTTAGAAAATGGGTGAATTACTTTTTTTTTTAAACATCTTTATTGGAGTATAATTGCTTTACAATGGTGTGTTAGTTTCTGCTTTATAACAAAGTGAATCAGCTATACATATACATATGTCCCCATATCTCCTCTCTCTTGCATCTCCCTCCTAGGATGAATTACTCTTTACAGCCACAAGTCTTTTATGGGTTTTGGGGGAAGAGGTTAAAACAATAAAATTGTACATCTTGATTCCCAAGAAAGTTTTCTCTGGATCTGTGTGGTGATGATGAGGGAGAATTCAGGTGTGGTGCGATCATGGCCCCTGAGGTCTGCCCAGACTGGATATTGGAGGGGTTGGGCTGAATCCCCCTGGGAGAATCTCCCCGCTCTGCAGGTCAGAGAACCAGACTGTCTTTCCAGGGTCTATACGTCTAGTCACCAAGATGTTAATAGTGGTAACAGCTAATGTTTATTAAACCCTGTGTGCTGGGCATGGTTCTAAGGGCTTCCGCTTATCTTGTCCTGCCACAACCCTATGAGGGAGAAGCACTACTCTTATTCTCCCCATTTTACAGATGAAAATACTGAGGCTTGAAGAGATGAAGTAACGTGTCCAGGTTCACATGGCTCCAAGATCTGCAGATAAAACCAATAAGAACAGGGAGTATGGCCCCAGGGCCTGAGTGCTACCATGACCTGATATTGCTTCCTCTTCTCACTACCTGAATGAAGTGTACCTGTGCCTTCCATGTCTGTCTTCTGCACTGGATTCTGAGCAACTTGAGGCCAAGTTCTTGGCCATCACAGTACACACAATGCTTCTGACCTGTACCAGATCCCCGTTGCCTACCCAGGATCTGGTACAGGTCAGAAGCATTGTGATAAACCCTGAAACACCTGAAAAAAACCTCCCTGATGGGCTGAAACTGTTGCCATTCATCCTTTGTACATCTGCCCACTGACCTACCCCACGTTCAAAGTTTCAAGAGAACGAATTCCACTTTGAGGGAGATTCAAGTCTATGTTCGGTGTAACTTTTATTATTATTTTTTAAATTTAATTTTTATTTTATATTAGAATATAGTTGATTTACAGTGCTGCGTTAGTCTCAGGTGTACAGCAAAGTGATTCAGTTATACATATACAATGTATTATATATATATATTCTTTTTCAGATTCTTTTCCCATACAGGTTATTACAGAATATTGAGTAGAGTTCCCTGTGCTCTACAGTAGATCCTTGTTGATTATCTATTTTATATACAGTAGGTGTGTGTATGGAGTAACTTCTAAAAAAGCAATTAGAGCTGCCATTTTATCAAGTCCTTGCTGGGGGCTACCTGGCTCCATGCTAAACCTCTTACACGGGGTAGATAGCATCACCCATCTCTTGCAGATGCAAAAATGAAGGCTTAGATCCATGAAGTAGGCAACTTGCCCAGAGTTACAATAGCTAGGATGTGGTGGGCCCAGGAGTCACCTCTAGGTAGCTGGTCGCCAATTTTCCTATTCTTATAAACTAAGCTAGTCTGCTTGTCTGAATACATCAATAGTCAGAGACTCAAAGAAGAAAATGAACTTGCAGGACAAGACAGCAAGGTCTTGAAGTCAAATCTCCAGATTCTTTCAGTCCGTCCCAGTGGTGGTACCCACAGTCCTCCTGGACTCTCCTCCAATGACTTGGGACTCCTGGCTCTCCAGGCTTCAGGAACATTTCCAGATACAATTCCCAATGCTTCTTTGTAAGGCCCTAGAGTGGTCGTCTAAAGTGTTAGGCAGTTAAACTCTTTATGGCTCTTGACGCTTTGGTACTCGTGACTTGAAGCTGTCTGTCCATCCTGTCCAATTTAAATAACGTTTCCTGGCAGGCAGTCTCCTCTGCTAGATGCATTCTTCATCCCTCTTTTCATTCCACCACTAATAGAGTTTCACCCAATGTCAGATCCCCAAGCACCGGTGATCTCTCATTCTCAGATTGTGTCTCTCCCCAGAGAAATTAGACAAGCTCCTTCTGGCTTGGTGTTGTATGTTTGTTTTCTTTCTTTTTTTTTTTTTTTTTTTTTTGCGGTACACGGGCCCCTCACTGCTGTGGCCTCTCCCGTTGCGGAGCACAGGCTCCGGACGCGCAGGCTCAGCGGCCATGGTTCACGGGCCCAGCCGCTCCGCGGCATGTGGGATCCTTCCGGACCGGGGCACGAACCCGCGTCCCCTGCATCGGCAGTCAGACTCTCAACCACTGCACCATCAGGGAAGCCCCGTTTTCTTTTTAAGAAAAAGATTTTAATTAAAAAGGTAGTCCCTGTTAATGAGCACTCACCTTTAACTGAATACCTATGACCACCAGGCACCTTGCTTAGCACTTTCTATGCGTTAACTTGTTTACTCTGCCACTCTTTGCAGTAGGTACATGGTTATCCCCGTTTTGCAGGTGAAGTCACCGTGAGTTGGATGTTGAGAGTTAGTAAGAGTCAATAATAGCTAGACAGTGGCAGGGCTGGATTTAAAACTGGGTTCTTCAGACTAGAAATCCATTCTCTGAGCTTATGGAGCCAAATAGATGTTTTGAAAAAGGAAACGAAAACTGCTTTTTAATCCTACTACCTAAAGGTAATTGCAGTGGGAGTTTGCTTTATTTCCATTCAGTCTGTTTTTCTAAGAAAAACATGACTAATTAAATGATCGGTGGCTAATTAATGGCTAATTAAGTATTTTCTTCTTTGCTTTTTTTCATATACCATTTTATTATGATTAGGTTGCCATGTCATTCATTTTAAGGGAATACATATAATATTCCATCATCTGAACAGACCATAACTCATTTGACCATTTTATTGTACTTGGACATTTAAGTCATTTTCAAGTTTTTATTCTTAGATCAGTGGTTCTTAATGCGGATTTTGTCACCCCAGGGAACATTTGGCAATGTATGGAGACAGTTATTTAAAAAATTAATTTTATTTCGGTATAGTTGATTTACAATGTTGTGTTAATTTCTGCTGTACGGCAAAGTGATTCAGTTATACATGTATATATTCTTTTTCATATTCCTCTCCATTATGGTTTATTACAGGATACTGAATGTAGTTCCTTGTGCTATACAGTAGAACCTTGTTGTAGTTTGCGACTGCTAATCCCAAACTCCCAATCCAATCCTTCCCCCACCCTTGGAGACAATTTTGACTGTCGTAGGTAGGGGTTGGTCTGTGTACTCTTGACCTCTAGTGCGTAGAGTACATGGATGCTGCCAAACATCTACAATGCCCAGGACAGCCCTTACGACAGAGAATTAGTCGTCTGACCCTAAACGTCAAGAGTGCTGCGACTGAGAAACCCTGATCTTAGAAATACCATCATGATAGACACCCTTGTCCATTAAACCAAACATGTCTGACAGACAGATCTCTGGTTTTATATGGTTGATTCCTAGAAGGGGAATTACTGAGTCAAAGATTAGAACCTCTTTGAAGGATCTTGAAACACAATATCAAATTACTTTCCAGCAAGGTAGAAATATCATTCTTCTAACACCAGTACCTATTAAACCCCACTCTAGCTAGCATGGAAAATGATTATGCTATAACCCTTTGTTAATTTGAAACTGGAAAAAAAATGCTCTCTTGTTGTTTTAATTTGCATTTGCTTTGATTATTAAGGAGCTGAGTACCTTTTCATATGCTTATTAGTTGTTTGTATTTCTTCTCCTGTGAGTTATCAGCTCCTGTCCTTAGCCCCCTTTTCTACTGAAGTTTTAGTGGTTTTTAATTGATTGGTGGGAAAGTTTTCCTTTGCAAACCTTTTTTTTTTTTTTGGATTTCAAAGGCAACTGAGAACATATATTTTGGACTCATTATGTATAACTTATTAAATATTGTTTGGGAAGAGTTGTCTAGTAGGGCGATTATGGGCTTTTTGGAGCCTTTCCCGTGTCAGATATAGAGACGTCATTGAAAGTTGATAATATTCTTTGAAGATGAAAACAGCGCCTGGGTGTAAAGCAGCGTCCTCTGTGACTGAAGGGAAGGAAATGAAAGCGCCTGAAGTTTGGGGTGTGAATTGGAAATGGAGAGCCAGGAAGTTCAAACATGTTCTCAAACTGACAGAGCCCTAGTCTCTGGCTCAGAAAAAAAAGTTCTCCTAATTGCTGAATAATTAGTTAATTAACGTCACTCTCTTCATGGCTCTAGCAGAGTGGGTTGGAAGAGAGGAAGATAAACTGTCAGTCTCTCTAGAGGAATCCCGAACAGTACAATTTTGAGAGTTACCAGGAATCCTAGCTATTATCCGGGCCCAGGTGTCCAAAAGCACCCACCTTTTATCACTGGGAGCATCTAAGATTAAGGTGGATGTTAAAGGGCACATTTCCTTTTGCTATTTTTACATTGATTTTTTTTTAAAAAAAGTTATTGAGGTATGGTTGCTTTACAATGTTGTGTTAATTTCTGCTGTACAGCAAAGTGATTTGGTTACACACATAAACTTTCTCATTTTCTTTTCCATTTATGGTTTATCACAGAATATTGAATATAGTTCCCTGTGCTATACAGTAGGACCTTGTTATTTTTACATAGATTTTAATATACACTAGAAAAAATACCTATAGTTAGCTGATCAATCCCATGAGTTCATGGATATTGTTGCTTAGGATGGGAGTAACTAGATATTAAGTTAAAAAAAAAGTCATCTAGAACAGTGTCTCAGTACCTAGAGGATTGCCTGGCATATTATAGGTGCTTGGCGAATATTTGTTGAATAAAAGGATATAAATAAGAAATATTAAATAAGTAATGTTATGAATGGTATGAAGATACAGCCCAGTAAAAACTATGAAAGTGGTAGGAGAATGAAAAGTTTGAGAAACAGTGCTGTTAATATCCTTGAGTGCAGACAAAAAAAACTAATCCTCACAGAAGTGAAAATGTTGCCTAAGGTCACAGAGTCAGATCTAGAATCTGCTCTAGATCCCAGTTTTTCTGTCTCAGACACCTGTGCTCTTTTAGCTGTAATAAGAGGTTGTTTCCAGCAATTTTATTGTGGAATTCCCTTCTTCACTGTTGTAAGTGTAGTATCTACAGGGGTCACTCTGTCATTTTTGCTTTGGAAATTGACAAGGGGTGACTTGCATTTTGCAAAGGGGTAGTAACTGAATACTCACGATGTTCTAGGCAAAACCGAGCTCTTCCTTCCCACATTTCTAGGAGGTAGAGATGCACCTTATCACCCCGTTTCACAACTGGGAAAACTGAGGCACAGAAATATGATATCCCACTTCTAGTGTAGCATTTTGTGTACAATCTATATTGCTCTGGTGCACACACGGCCTGTGGTATACTTTTCGTCTCCATCTTGAATTCTTTCAATTCATCTTTGTTTTTGTTTCTATCTCCTTCTCTAAAAGAGATTACTCATTTCATGGTGGAGGTTGGGTGGAGAGGAGAATGGGACAGCTCAGTCCCTCTGCGAGCCCCCCTGTGCTGACCCTCAGGTAGGTTTTTTTCTGCAGGAGGAAGGAATTGACTTTCTCCCTGTCTTTGAGGTTGGCTTAGATTGCAGAGAAACAGGCAGGACGGGTCATCTCACATCCTGAGAAACTATTTTTGCGTTTCTTCTAGAGGAAGCAACATGGCGCAACAGTTAATTGTGTAGACCCCAGAAATGGACACATCTGGATTTGTATCTGGGCTCTGATTTTTCCTAACATTGTGACTTTAGGCACATCACTCTACTTTTCTGAGCTTCAGTTTCCTTGGATTAATATACCTAGATGAGGCATGAGGATGAAATGAAACAATATAGAAAGTACATAGGTGCTCAGTTGAACATCGTTTGGTATTCATTCAACAGCCAGTTATCAAGCATCTACTCTGTACAGTGTGTCTGATGCTGGTGACTTGGTGGTGGGCAAGATAGACCCATCACCTGCCCATGTGGAGTTTACTGTGTGGCAGAGAGGCAGACATCAAGCTGGTAATTGCCCACTTATAATTCCAATTTGTAATAAATACAGGTTGTTTAAGAAACTATATGAAGAGTCTATTTAGACTGGGCGATCCCTTGCCTTTCTGAGCAAGGTATTATAAGCTGAGATCTGCAAGGTGAGTGGGAGGAAGCCCAGGTAGCAAGGAGAATGGGAAGGGCGTTCCAGGTGGAGGGAATGGCATCTAGAATGGCAGCCAGGTGGAGGGAATGACTGGGGGACAGAAAAGTGGGTGGTGAGCTAGGGGCACCTGAAGGAAGACCAGTGTGGTTCCAGCATGAGTGAGAGCAGAGAGCAGAGGAGATGAAGGTAGATTTCCCAATGGGGGGGCGGGGTTCTGTTTATTCCAGGCTCAGTATCCCTGGGCTAGAGACATAGTCTGGGAACAGCTTTGGTAGGGCCTTAGCGGTCGGGATACAGACTTTGGAGTTTTCCTGAGTGCAATGGATCAACACTGTAAACAAATCATTCTGGCCCCTTTGTGGAGAACAGATTGGAGGAGCCACGGAAGGCAGGCAGATAGTTGGTAGGCTGTGTGGACATCCAGTTGAGAGATGATGGTGACGTGGACCAGGGTGGGAGCCATGGTAATGGAGAGAAGTGGATGGATCTGGAGAATATTGGACATCATGGAGGACCATATCACCGTTTTGCAAATATTCACTTTCTGCTCTACCATCGGAAGAAAGTACTTCCTCATTCTGCTGATTTTGGGTTTGGTCACGTGACATGCTTTGGCAATGGAATATGGGTAGAGCCAACAGAGTACAGTCAGAGAAGAGGCTTTAAGAGGACTTGTATGTATCTCCCAGCCTCTTGTGCTCCTGTCATTTGCCATGAGAATGGCAAGCCCCAGCTCAGTAGTGGTGGTGGTGTCCCATCATCCTGGTTTTGGAATGAGGAGACACATGTTGTAGATTTGAACTTGACCTGCACCCTGAGATAAGCTCAGCAGAGTCAGGCAGAGCTCTAGCTGACTCACTGTGGTCTTCAACCACTAAGATTTTGGAGTTATTTGTTACTGTAGCAAAACCTGACCCTTCCAGAGGTAGAACTGGTATGATCATTGGACCATGGTCAGGGATATGATGTCATGGGTGAGGAAAATAGCAGTGTCAGGGGTGATTCCCACATTTCTGGCATAAGCAGCTGGATGAATAGAGGTGCCATTTACTAAGATTAAGAAGATCAAAAGTTCAGTTTTGTTCTTGGGAATTTGAGATACCTGTAAGGTATCTACTTGCCCAAGTAGAGATATCAAGTCTATAGATGGTCTTATGTGTCTTGGGCTCACAAGAGAGTTCTTGAGATAAAGATACAATTTTTTTTCTACTGGCATGTGAACAATACTCAAAGTCACAGGAGTGGATAAGATATTTTGGGCCAATGTTTCTTTTTTTTTTTTTTTAACATCTTTATTGGAGTATAATTGCTTTACAATGGTGTGTTAGTTTCTGCTTTATAACAAAGTGAATCAGTTATACATATACATATGTTCCCATATCTCTTCCCTCTTGCGTCTCCCTCCCTCCCACCCTCCCTATCCCACCTCTCTAGGCGGTCACAAAGTACCGAGCTGATCTCCCTGTGCTATGCAGCTGCTTCCCACTAGCTATGTATTTTATGTTTGGTAGTGTATATATGTCCATGCCACTCTCTCACTTTGTCACAGCTTACCCTTCCCCCTCCCCATATCCTCAAGTCCATGCTCTAGTAGGTCTGTGTCTTTATTCCCATCTTACCCCTAGGTTCTTCATGACCTTTTTTTAAAAATTTTTATTTTTTTCTTAGATTCCATATATATGTGTTAGCATACGGTATTTGTTTTTCTCTTTCTGACTTACTTCACTCTGTATGACAGACTCTAGGTCCATCCACTCACTACAAATAACTCAATTTTGTTTATTTTTATGGCTGAGTAATATTCCATTGTATATATGTGCCACATCTTCTTTATCCATTCATCTGTGGATGGACACTTAGGTTGCTTCCATGTCCTGGCTATTGTAAATAGAGCTGCAATGAACATTGTGGTACATGGTTCTTTTTGAATTATGGTTGTCTCAGGGTGTATGCCCAGTAGTGGGATTGCTGGGTCGTATGGTAGTTCTATGTTTAGTTTTTTAAGGAACCTCCATACTGTTCTCCATAGTGGCTGTATCAATTTACATTCCCACCAACAGTGCATGAGGGTTCCCTTTTCTCCACACCCTCTCCAGCATTTATTGTTTGTAGATTTTTTTGATGATGGCCATTCTGACCAGTGTGAGGTGATACCTCATTGTAGTTTTGATTTGCATTTCTCTAATGATTAGTGATGTTAAGCATCCTTTCATGTGTTTGTTGGCAATCTGTATATCTTCTTTGGAGAAATGTCTGTTTAGGTCTTCTGCCCATTTTTTGGATTGGGGTGTTTGTTGTTTTGATATTGAGCTGCATGAGCTGCCTGTAAATTTTGGAGATTAATCCTTTGTCAGTTGCTTCATTTGCAAATATTTTCTCCCATTCTGAGGGTTGTCTTTTGGTCTTGTTTATGGTTTCCTTTGCTGTGCAAAAGCTTTTAAGTTTCATTAGGTCCCAGTTCATCTGTACCATTTTTCTAGATTCCACATACAAGCAATATTATACGATATTTGTTTTTCTCTTTCTGACTTACTTCATTCTGTATGAGAGTCTCTAGGTCCATCCATGTCTCTGCAAATGACACAATTTCGTTCCTTTTTATGGCTGTGTAATATTCCATTGTATATATGTACCACATCTTCTTTACGCATTCCTCTGTTGATGGACATTTAGGATGCTTCCATGTCCTGGCTATTGTAAATAGTGCTGCAGTGAACATTGGGGTGCATGTATATTTTTGAATTATGGTTTTCTCCAGGTATATGCCCAGGAGTGGGATTGCTGGGTCGTATGGTAGTTCTATTTTTAGTTTTTAAAATAACCTCCATACTGTTCTCCATAGTGCCTATACCAATTTACATTCCCACCAACAGTGTAGAAGGGATGAACATCTTACTTAAGCAGTTTTATCCTGCTTATTCATGTAAATGGTGCCTATGGTGAGCTGCTCTTAGGTTGGGATCTGGGTACCACAGTCTTGTAATCTCTGCCTTCACAATGGTGGCCACTGAGGTGCATCACTGGCCAAGGGTGGATGGACATGCAGGAAGCTTCTTGAGTTGGGGTTTCTGCCTGTGTCTCTGGCAACGCCAGTTGCATCATTTCTTTGAAATTGCAGGGAGGTGTAAGTGAGGTCTCCTGACTCTCAGAAGGCAGACAGCTCCAATTCCTGGATATATCCAGGGCACAGAGGGAGTGATGATACATGCATGCCTCTTGTAATTTGTTGCCAAGAACTCAGAAACTTTTTGATAAAACTATTAAGTGGTGCAAAGTGGTGACCCAGAAGATGCATTTGTCTTGCAAATACATTTGATTGGGCTACATAATATTTTTTTTTGTTTTTTTCTTTAATGAACTTAATTCCCAGCATTTAAAAACTGGAAAGCTTCATATAAAATCTAGATTTTTGGCTTCTCTTGAAAAAAATTCAGACCTGGCAGTGCTGAGCTGGTTTTTCCGCATAGCAGCAGTCAGCTGGAGGTGCGTCGTAGCTGTCTTTCCTTTTAACAGGGCTGAGTTCACCCGTTTGGTACAAGCATCACCACACTGTCTTGAGCCTGGTGCTCTAGCTGAGTGCTAGTTACCATTTATCACCTTTTCCAGGCCTACTTGACTTGCTTGTGTTACCAGCATGGCTCCCAGGGCTGCTGCACTGCACACCTCCAGGTGATGCCATTCCCATCATAGTTTGGAGTTGTGCAGTGCTCAGCTGTACAACTGAACTCAGCAACCCTGCTAGCTGACTTGGCTCAGTGGTTCTCAGCCTGGGATCCGTGATCCCTAAGGATGTTTGGATGTGTCTCAGAGGTCTTATAGGATGGAAGGGGAAGCCCTGAGGGTGGGACCTTAGAGGGACCTTCAATTGCTTATCTCCAACTTCAAATAGAAAACTTCCTTTTGGTCTATTATTGTGGCGTGCTGAATAATATTTTAGTTTTGAAAAAAAAAGTTTGTTAAGAAAATTTGAAAAAGTGACTGCCAAAATTAGTTTCCTATAAGGCACCCAGTGCTGAGTTTTCTGGGGATAAAACTGCTTAGCATGCATGTAATTGGCATCTGCAGCCCCCAACTGCCAAATCCTTAGCCTAGAATTTGTTTTAATCAGTATAATTTACATACAGTGAACTGCACGTAGCTTAAGGGAACAATTCAATGAGTTTTGACAGATGCATATACTTGTGTCACCAACTCCTCTATCAAGATGAGGAACCTTTCATTACCCTCCAAATTCCCCTATGGCCCTCCTCTAGGGGATGAGTGGTCAGCCCCACCCATCCCCTAGAGGAAGCCACTGTTCTGTATTTTTTACCATGAAGTAGTTTTGCATACTACTCAACACGGTATACATGGATTGTAGCTTATATAGTCCTTCGTGTTTGCTTCTTTTCCTTCTCCTCTAACTGGCCAATCCCAGGGCCCATTGACTCAAGGTCAAAAGGCATTTCTGCTGCTCCCTGGGTCTTCTTCCCACTCCTGAGACTCACTAGGATAAATGCAGTTAACTAGGCCTTTGGTTCTGAATTTTGACTTCACAAAGAATCTCCCCTAGAGCACTTTTAAAAAATTTTATTAAAGTATAGTTGATTTACAATGTTATGTTAATTTCTGCTCCTCTAGAGCATTTCAAACTGCACTGCCCCAAGCTAGTCTATGGTAGAAAAAAATCAGAACAGTGGTTGATTCTGGGGAGTAGAGGTATGGATTCACTGAGCAGTGATATGAAGGAATTTTCTGGGATATTGATGTTGTTTTCTGTCTTGATACAGATTGTGGTTACATGGGCATATGCAACGTTAAACCCGTAAAATGGTGTACTTCAGATTTGTGTGTTACATTCTCAATAAATTTTATCTCCACAGAGACAAATATAAACAGATATCCAACTTTAGTTAATTTACATGACAGTCATGCAGAAGTATTTAGGGGAAAATATGCTGCTGTCTGCAGTTTACTTTGAAATGTAGAAAAAAAAAACCCCATAAGTATGGGTTGATGGGTGGAAAGATGGATAAATATATGATAAGGCAGGAGCAGTAAGTGTTAAATGTAGAAGTTAAGGTGTGGGTATACGAGTGTTCACTGTAAAAATCCTTCAGCTCTTCTGTGTGCTTAAACATGTTTATAATAAAAATGCTGGGAAAAGTGCCAATTGCCCAGGACCCTCCCCCAGATAAATGGATTTAATTGGTCTGGAATGGGGTCTGGCCATCAGTCCTTTATAAAACTCCCTGTGATGAAAAACCACTGACCTTAGAGTAATGGCATTCGGGCTTTACAAAGTGCCTATTATATGTCAGGACCGTCCCATACAAGGACTCATTTCATCCCCCACAGCAGCTCTGAGTGATCAGAGAGGTGTCTGTTCATTGTCACGTGGCTACAAATTGGAAGAGCCGGGTTTGGAAACACCATGCTCCGTATCCCTAAACTGTGACCTTTTATGAATCCCCTTCATATGTGTCAGGCTTGATAATAAGCCTGCGGAATTTCACTGCGTCTCCCTGCAATCATTCCAGGAGTAGGTCCTAATTATCCTCATTGTGCAAAAGCAGAGGCTAAAGGGGGTTAAATCACTTCACAGTTGTTCATTCATTTGATAGAGATCTAAATGCCAGGCCCTGCGCTAGGAGCTGGCCATGCCCTGGGAGAGAGTCAGTGGTCCCTGTCTTCACAGGGCTTACACTCTGGAATGTAAGCTCAAAAATGCATTCCCAACTAAGTATTGAATGACAGTCATTATCTATGCCGCAGAGATCTAATTAGAGGGAGCTGTGAGTGCATCGGAAAAGGATATTAGATGGAACCTTGGGGATGGGGAGGCCATCAAAGAAAGCATCCCTAAGAGAATAACATTGAGCTGAAATCTGAATAGTTGATGGTGTCAAGGTGCGCACATTCCACTGCAGGAAACGGCATGTGTACAGACCTCAAAGTGGGAAAGACTTCAGCCAGGAGCAAAAAGGTCAGTGTGGTTGGAGCCGAGTGAGAGACGGGAGGGGTCTGGTGTAGAATGAGATCAGAGCAGTACTCAGTGGCCGGAATACACAGGGTGTTATCCCCCATGGGAGTGACCCAGGGCTTTAGCCCCAGATCACCGGGGAGCTGTGGAAGGGCTTCAAACATGGGAAAAACATGACCCATTTTGCTCCAGGTTATGTAAGTTCTGAAATGGCCAAATCCATATTTAGACCCAGATATCTCTGCCCTCAAAGTCTTTTTCTCCTTAAGCTTGATGGATTCTGAACTTTTTAAATGCTGGTGTATTTCCAAGAATTACTTGTTTTGGCCATGTACAAAAACCCAACCTGCTAGAATGGCAAGAAATATTCTCTTTGTTATAAGACAACCTGCGAATACTACTAAAAACAACAAATAATAATCAGAAGTGACAACACCTGTAATAATCTGTGGGGCAGGACTAATTAATGAATGCTGGATAAGCTATGAGCTGGCCATGCATTCTTTTTTTTATTGAAGTATAGTTGATTTACAATGTTGTATTAGTTTCAGGTGTACAGCAAAGTGATTCATATATATATATATATATATAAAAACAGGTTCTTTTCCCTTATAGATTATTACAAGATATTGAATATAGTTCCCTATACTGTGCTATACAGTAGGTCCTTGTTGTTTATCTATTTTATATAGAGTGGTGTGTATCTGTTAATCTCATACTCCTAATTTATCCCTCCTCTCACCTTTCCCCTTTGGTAACCGTAAGTTTGTTTTCTATGTCTTTGCGTCTATTTCTGTTTTGTAAATAAGTTTGTTAGTATCTTTTTTTTTTAGATTCCACATATAAGTGATATCTATGTTATTTGTCTTTTTCTGACTTGCTTCACTTAGTATGATCATCTCTAGGTCCATCCATGTTGCTGCAAATGGAATTATTTCATTCCTTTTTTATGGCTGAGTAGTATTCCATTGTGTGTATATCTATTTATGTATCTATTCTTTAAGTCTGCCTCAAAGGGGCTATAGGAAAAGCCCAACTTTTGACACATCTGGAAGGGTCCCTAGTGACTGACTTGTCCATTTTAAAGAGACCCAGAAGAGAGATGTTATGCAGTCAGGGCTCAACAGGGAGCCTGTGGTTGTTCAGGAACCAGAAGCCAGGTTGCTTGATGGCCAGGTCTGCGTGTTAAATACCTTCAAAGTCAGGGCCGAAGGAATGGTCATCGGTGAGGCCAGAAGGCGGGGCTGGGCCAGTTCATGCTCTTTTTTTGAGCTAAGGTAAGGATTTTGGTTTTATTCTGAAAGCCCTGGGAAGCCACTGGAAGGCCGCAGGGGTGACCTCAACCAGATTCACCTTTTACAAAGAGATCTCTAGATGCTTGATCTAGAGGGTCTAGAGTGGATTGGTGCTATCATCCAGGTAGGAGACGATGGTGATCGAGGCCAGGGTGGGATGGGGGAGGTGTTGAAAAGGGGAGAGATTCAAGAAGTATATGGGAGATACAATCGACAGAACCTGGTGATGGTTTAGTTCTGATGAAGGGAGAGAGAGGCCTCCAGGATGCCTTCTGGGTTGGTCCATTGAGATCACTGGAGGTGCCATTCCTGAGATGAAGGTAACTGAACGGTTTGGGGAGTTGGTGGGGAAGAATAGGGGCTCCGTCACTTGATTTGAGGCACTGTTAAGTTTGGGACACTTGGGAGACGTCCAGAGATGCCAAGTCAGTTGTTGGATAGATGAGTCTGGAGATCAGAAGAGATATCAGTGCTGGAGATTTAAATTTACAAGTTTTGGGAAGTTTCAGGACAGATGAGATCAGCTGTTAAGCATAGGGGGAGAAGAGGCTGGGTGTGGGTGAAGGACAACAAATATTTATGAAGCACCTACTATGTGTCAAGTCATCTTGCATCATGCAAGCACCAAATGGATGGATACCCATTTGGCCAGTGACCAAAATGAGGCTCAGAGAAGTTAAGTCATTTGCCCAAGGGCGTACAGCTAGTAAGTGGTGGCAGAGATGCAATTGAAATCCAGGTCTTTCCCTTTTCCGCTTCTGGAAAAATATCTCCCATGAGGGTCCTGGGGTTGACTCTCACTGGATAAATCTGAATACTTTCTCATCCTTGCTCCCGTCACTCAGGCCAGTGGGACCTTCTGATTGGCCAGGCCTGGGGCAAGGGTCAACCTCTGATGCTGGCCCCACTGACCACATGGCTGGAGAGTGGGGGAGGGGAGGAGAGGAGCTGTGACCAGAGAAGGGGGAGTGGATACTGGTGGGGACACGGAGCAGGTGCTCTTTGCAAACAGACACTTTGCCTCTTGGGCACCAGCATCCCAGGGACTGCTGCCCGTTTGGAAAAGCATTGCCGCCACATGGTGTCTCTTGGGTGACCTAGGCTTGTGAGCAGGGAAGGTCTGAAGCAGTGGGAGGCTCTGATTTCAGAGAGTTGAGCACAGAATGTTGGAGTCCTTTTCGATTGCAAAGTCACCCACAAAGGCATATGTCTCCCTGCAGCTTAGGCTATACAGATGGGCAGTGAAGCCGCGCGCGCACACACACACACACACACACACACACACACACACTCCAAGAGACTGATTTCAGACGAGCTTTTATTAGCTAGCATATCATCTGTGCAAAGAAGAGACTCAAATTTGAGTGTTTGCATCATTTGAAGGAAAGAAAAATAAGCCTGCCAGACTCTCTCCTTCCTCCCCCAAAGGAAGGGGCCAGGGTGACCTCAGCAACCTGAGAGTGTGTTTGCTCTGAGCACCTTCCCCTTGGCTTGTTTCCTAAACTTGGAACGAGAGAGGTCAAACCACCAGCCATCAGCAGGGAGACAGTGGGGAGGAGTGGGTTCCCACTTCCCTGCTACTGTATCAACATACCAGTCAGCCCTTGACACTCGGTCAATATTTATTGAGCACTTTCTCTGTCTCTCCAACTTGTGGCTGAGGGCAAAGAGGATGCCAGTGAAGCATGACTCACAGCTCTGTCCTCAAGGACTCTGCAAGTCACTTGGGGACATTCATTCATTCATTCATTCATCAGACATTTTATCTGTCTTGTTCATTACTGTAGTGCCAGTACTTTGCCTGCTGCCTGGCTCACAATAGGTATTGAGTAAATATTTGTTGGATGCACAAGTGAGGGAAGACATGAGAAAACGAAGTGTGTTAGACCCTGTGGCAAAAGGACTGGGAACCTGACTTCAGAAGTTTACACTCACTGGGGGGACATAGGCACCCATCACCAAAAGTGATGTACTCTCTCCTCCAGCCTACTTGGCTACACCTCGTGTCTGAGTCCACTGGCCACTCTCTGGCCTTTGAAACTCACCCCTCCCTTTGGTTTTCATGTTCTACTTTCTCTTCTGCTTCCTTCCCTTCCACCTTTCAGACCATCCAGCTCAGGCTACTCTTTTCCTACCTGTCTCCAACTGTAGGTGTCTTCAGCTATCTTTTCATCACCCTCCATACCTTCTGCACACCTGCTGCCTCAGGGCTATTTCAATGCGGATGAGCCCCCCAAAACATTCCTTCATTCTATCAACAGGTATTTACAGGGTACTATCCACGTGCCTATTGAGGGTCTGTTCTAGGTATTAGAGATAATACAATGAACAACACACACCAAGTCCTTGCCCTCAAATTGAATGTCTGTCTCCCACCCTCAACTCTGTTTCTTGAGCTCCAGACTCATGTAGCCAAATGTATATATGACATTCTACTGGACATCCAAAAAGAGATTCACCCTCTCTCTCCCACCAGACCAGCCCCTCCTGCTGTTTTATGTATCTCAGCAGATGGTTTTTTCTACCACCTGGTTCCCCAAACCAGAGAATAGGGACTCACCCTAGACTCTGCCCTCTTCCCGCGTCTCCCACACCCGAAAGGGTCCCAGTCCTGTAGTTCCTGCCTCTCCCGTATTGGCCTCCTCTTCTCTCCCCTCCCCCGACAAGTGCACCTTATCTCTTGCCTGCATTTATTGCCATGGCTGCCATATTGGTCTCTCTGCTTTTGTTCTTTCCTCCTTTCAACTCATCTCCCCACTGCAGCCACAGGGATTTAAGATCTTAATAATATCACATTGCTCCATTACTTAAAAAGTTGAGGGCCTTCCATTGCCCCAGGGTGGGGGCGCAAGCTTTTAAACATGGCCTTCAGGGCCCATCATGACTTGCCCCCCCAAACCCCATACGCTTCCCCAGTCCCAGCGCTCACATGGACCATGCAGACGTGCTCTCAGTTCCTCAAGGGTGAGCCCGCAACCCTTAGTCCGTGCCTATACTTCTTTGCGGCTGTTTCTTACAGCTCCCTGCATAGAACTGGCCTCTCCCTCCCTCAGACCCTTCTTGTGCCCATCATCTAGCTCTGCTCCTATATTCTTTTTTAAAAAAATTAATTAATTAATTTTTGGCTGCGTTGGGTCTTCGTGGCTGCGCGTGAGCTTTCTCTGGTTGCGGCGAGTGGGGGCTACTCTGCGTTGCGGTGCGTGGGCTTCTCACTGCGGTGGCTTCTCTTGTTGCAGAGTACAGGCTCTAGGCACACGGGCTCAGTAGTTGTGGCTCGCGGGCTGTAGAGCGCAGGCTCAGTAGTTGTGGCGCATGTGGCGGAGTTGCTCTGCGGCATGTGGGATCTTCCCAGAGCAGGGCTCGAACCCGTGTCCCCTGCATTGGCAGGCGGATTCTTAACCACTGCGCCACCAGGGAAGCGTTCTGCTCCTATATTCTTATTGCATGTGTGTGTTTACATGACTCTCTCTTTTAAATCCCACAGTGGGAGGAGCAGTGTCTTAGTATTCCCAGTGCCTGGCACTCGTAGGTGACCGTAGCAGGTGTTATTGGCGCCCTGCCCTTATTCCTTCAACTTTCCCCTTTCTCATTCCAGCTGCAGGTTTCTACTTGTGGGCACTGGTGATGCTCTGCCTAAGGGCTTTCTCTGACCTCAGGAGCATGCCTGGGATGTGAATGGAGCAGGATGGAAGTGTCAAGGAGTTAACATCTTAGGGAACATTAGTGGGTAAATAATAATTTAAAATATCTGTTAAATACAGATGGGCATTGGGGGATTAATAGCCCAGCTTTCTTACTCCTTGGGTGCAACAACGATGAGGTGATTTTTACACGCTCTACCAGAGGTCCCCGTCACGAATGTGCTCCAATTGTGTCAGTGGTAACTTGCTCGTTAACACACCCTCTCCTTATATCATGTCCCCACTCCTCTCCTGGGACTTCCAGGGATCATCATCTCAAATAAACTGGTGCACCCACAGCTTTGTCTCTAGGTCTGCCTCTGCCCAACTAAGATGGTGCCTTTAAAAATGTTTGATGATTGACTAAACGAATGTAATACAATGACTATAAAATATCCATAAAACAGTAAGTGAGCAACATGAGACAGTTTATAACCAACAATCAGCAATTTCAAAGCCTTTGTAAATCAGAGGAGAAGGACCCCAGTGAGGGCGAGGAATAGTAAAAGTTAACACTGAACTGGCATTGACTAGGTCCCAGGCTGTGTTCTAAAAGTGTGTGTCTGTGTGTATTTTTTCTCATTTAAACATCACAGCAGCTCATGGACACGCTATTATAATAATCCCGCTTTACAGGTGAGGAAATAAGCTGGGGGGCTGTAGGTGGAGGAGCTGGGAATTGGCTCCAGACAGTTTGGTTTTGAGCTGCATTCTGAACCGCTGTGCCTTGTAGAGGGGATGAGACTTGATGAGGCTGGAAGGGGTTGGGAAGGCATTCCAGGAAGAGGGGTTAGCAGGAACAAAGGCAAGATGAGAAAGTACAGGACTTGTTCAGGGTCATACACCTTGAGGGGAGTTTTCTTTTTGTTTGTTTTTGCTTCTTTTTTTCAGTTTTACTGAGAAATAATTGACATATGTCACTGTAATTGCTTTTTTACTATAAAAATAATATACTCATTGTAATAAAGAAGAAAAAGAAACAGAAAAGCAAATTCTGAGGCTATCATATAGACGTAACTGCCGTTAATATTCTCATCTATTTCTTTCTAATAAAAGTGGGACTTTGTTAATGTGCAGGAAGGTCTGCGTTCTGCAGCGATCTCATTTCCGCCTCCATTTTTCCTGTCCCCCGTATTATTTTCAGCACCTGGGGACGTGGGGAAGGCGGAAGGGCTGAAAGCTGGAATCAGAAACCTCTGAGGAATCTGGCTACACGTGCTGCAGCAGCAGATTCTCTTCTGTAGCTTTACTTATTTTAGGCAGACTTTGCAAGAGTCTCAAATGCACACTGGAACTTAGATTAAAAAAATCACAGGAAAAAAAAAAATCACAGGATCCTGGAGTCCCGCAGCCAAGGTTGCAAACTCAAATCCCTGCAAGGGCCAGGCAGGCAAGGTGAACAACGCGATGGAAGACGGTAAATGGCAGCGTCCATGTCTGACCTAGAGGAGGCAGCTGCACCCCACTGCAGCCCCTCGTTGCTTGATGGGGATGGGGGCTCAGCGTGGCTCTGTTTTCCCTTCTAGGAAAAGGAGAAGCCAGAAAGCCAATTTTTAAAAGGGGAAACTTTCCAAATTGTAAGTATTGTCAATAAATTAATTTAAAAAACATTTTGCAGGCTGACTTTGAGGGGCTCAAACAAAATGTGTTAATGGATCCAATTCAGCTTATAATCTTCCATGTTAAGACACCCTAATCAAGACAATAGAATATTTTGCTTAGCTCGACAGAATCCATTTAAAATAAACAATGAGAAACTAAGAGAATCTTTTTTTGAAAAAAAATATTTATTTATTTTTGGCTGTGTTGGGTCTTCGTTGCAGTGCATGGGCTTCTCACTGTGGTGGCTTCTCTTGCTGCAGAGCACAGGCTCTAGGCGCACGGGCTTCAGTAGTTGTGGCTCACGGGCTCAGTAGTTGTGGCTCGCAGGCTCTAAGGTGCAGACTCAGTAGCTGTGGCGCACGGGCTTAGTTGCTCTGCGGCATGTGGGATCTTCCCGGACCAGGGCTCGAACCCGTGTCCCTTGCATTGGCAGGTGGATTCTTAACCACTGCACCACCAGGGAAGCCCCCCAAGAGAATCTTAATGTCAGAATCATGAGTGTTACAGATTCTTAGACTTAAAACTCTCTCTTAGATACTTGGCACATTCAATCACTAGAATCACAGCCATAGAATTTTAGGGGAAGTCTCAGGTACGTAAGATCATATAACCAGAAAATCCGAATTATTAGCATTGAGTCTGGACCTTTACTCATTAATATCTAAAACCTCATAATCAAACATTACTGGAATCAAATGCCTTCTACAGCAAGTATCCGGCCTTTAAGAAACACTAGTTGAATGAATATACTTGGCAAATCTCTGCTTGAATGAACTGCGCCCCATCCCCCACAAGATATTCTTGTTCGTTTCTTCCAGAAATATTTTTATTGAGCACCTAATAAATATGGACATCAGAGAACCAGAGAGACATAGTGCCTCCTGTAATGCAGCTTACATTCTTGTGCAGGTGGGCAGGCAGAAAACACACACAAAAAATAATTTTAGACAGTGATCAGTTCTAAGGAGAAACCAAGCAGTAGCATTACAGAAAGTGACATGGTGGGATGATCAGGGTGGACCTCTCCTCCTTTGACAGGAGACCCAAATTAGGAGGAGGAGTCAGCCATGGGAAGATCTGGGGGAAGGGAGTCCCAGGCCTGGGGAACAGCGAGTGGAACGGCCCTGAGGTGGGGGAGGGGCTTGTGTGCTTCAAGGGGGATGAGCTTGTGTACCTCAAGGTGTAGGAAGAACACCCGTGTGGCCGAAGCACAGGGAGTGGGAGGGGGAACGTGGTGGGGGAGATGAGGCCAGATTGCTGGGCGGGAGTGCACCCTCTTTTCATTTCAAAGAAATGAGACACTTTCAGCACATCTGTGTCTAACCTGCTGCCCACTACACACTGTATGTAAGTGCTTGCTAGGAGTTTTGGATGCACAAATCAGGTCACGGAGAATGAGGTTGGGGGGTTAGCACCGCCCTGGGCCACAGCTTCATACAAGGGTCCACAGTTGCGTTTCCTCAGTGCTTTTGCAAGCATCCTCTTCTGTACTTCAACCATCTGCTCACTGTGACATCCGCTCTTCTCTGGTCCTGCAGTGCTGGGGTCCTATGTCTCTATCAGTGACGGCCAGACGGGGAGGAGAGACAACTTTCAGAAGTGTGTATGAGAGCTGTCACAGCCTCTGTGCTTGCTATCTCCATGGTACCCAGGCAGGGGGACAATCTAATTAGGCTATTTTCAGCATCCCGGAGGGAGGGGGAGTGGAGGGAGACAGGGAGAAGGGGGCCTGCCTTTCCCGCTGCCTGTCTCTCTCTCTCCCCCCGCACCCTCTCTCCTTCTCTGAAGTTATTATTGATTAAGCAGTCAGGGGCCACGGAGGCAGGACCTTTCCACGCTTTGTGCTGGGATCAAAGGAGGCTTTTTGGCAACACGGCGGGCCTTGCCAATCGCATCAGGACCCCAGGGCTGGCAGGCTTCCAAGCGCCCAGTGCTAATGAGGTCTGAAGCCTACAGCTTTGACCTGAAACACGTCCCCTGCAGGCTCTTTGTCCTCTGCCGGGGCTGGCTGCCACCAGCTTCCTCTAGAATTATGGGCCCAGAGACAAGGATGCCGGCAGCTCTCTATTTTTTAGCCTGGGGCCTGTGTTGGCCTTCAAGGCTTTTTGCCTGTGATATTCAGGGCCTTGCAAGGAAGCTGGGCTTTCATCTGCCTGGAGCACGTGGCCAGTGGCTCCTGGAAGTGACTCACGGGCCATGGACTCAGTGGAAACACTCGGCTGTAAGTTCCAAGGGGCCAGGGGTCACATCCAGTTTGCTTGTCCCATGCCTCAGCTTCTAGCACTTAGAGGTTCTAAACATTTAGTCACCAAATATCCTGCTATGAACTTGAAAGACAGCTGACTCTAAAGGGCCATCTTCTTTAACTCACAAGACACCACTTTTCACATTTCCCCATTTGCTCCTGCTTTGCCCATGCTAGGTGGGTCTGGACGTTAATGTGGCCAAAGCAGGTTGGAAAAGAATGGATACCTTTAGAGCTCTTACCGGACATAGAAACTGTGCCAGTTGAGCTACCTGCACCATCTCATTTCACCCTCATACAACTCAATGAAGTAGGTGTTTTCATTATCCCCATTTCACAGATGAGGGAACTGAGGCACAGAGCAGTTAAAAGAATGTGCCTAAGCTAACACAGCTGGTGTCAGATTTGAGATTAACACCCAGGTTTGCCTGACTCCAAAGCCGGGCAGATTCTCAGCTTTAGGATTCAAAGGAGTTTAATAGGTTAATAGGAGTTGTGAATCTCAAAGAAGGGGCACTTCCTACAATCATTAGACTCTTCCCTTTTTATTTTCTGGGCACACTTATTAACATCTTCTGACAGCATCTTGGGAACTGCTGCTTGTAGGTAATTAAACAGAGCAAGTGATAGTGTCTTTAATTAGTCCAATTCAGTCTCTTTCATTTGTGCTTATTTCCTTATGTTGGCAATAGCTCCAACAGGAGGGCTTTACAGTCACATCCCCTGGTTATTCCTTCCGACTCCAGAAAGAGAATGGACACCAAAAGGGGCATTTTCAAAGAGCATCTCATGTTGGGTTATTGCTTTGCATCATTGTGAGGTGTGATGCTGTCTATCACAGTAGAGGGCTGACATGGATTCTGAACCAGAGTTAAGGCAGTTAAACACACAGACACACAGACACAGACACAGACACAGACACACACACACACACACACAGACACACACACACACACACACACACACACACACACACACACACACACACACACACACACACACACACACACACACACACACACACCCTCTGATGAATCAGACCTCACTGTGGAACTTTGTCCGTTTGTTTAAAATATTATAGAGTCATAGGACTTCAAAGACATCCCTCTGATATTTTTCCATTGATGTGTTCCCTTTCACCCTATTATTATTTACCTGTTTGATGTGTGAAGATGTCTCGAAGGTGGATGCCTCACCTATCTGCCTGGTACTTCCCTCCTTCAGTGTCTAGTAGAGGGCTGGACACGCAGAAGCACACAACAAATGACTGGTTGGTGGGTCTCCTGCATTAATCAGCATTGCTATATCATCATCATCATCATCATCATCATCAAAGCTACCATTTAAAAAAAATTTTAAATTTATTTATTTTTTGGCTGCGTTGGGTCTTGTTGCTGTGTGCGGGCTTTCTCTAGCTGCAGCGAGCAGGGGCTACTCTTTGTTGTGGTGCACGGGCTTCTCATTGCGGTGGCTTCTCTTGTCGCAGAGCACGGGCTCTAGGTGCACGGGCTTCAGTAGTTGTGGCGCATGGGCTTAGTTGCTCCGCGGCGTGTGGGATCTTCCCGGACCAGGGCTTGAACCCGTGTCCCGTGCATTGGCAGGCGGATTCTTAACCACTGTGCCACTAGGGAAGTCGCAAAGCTACCATTTTTTGATTGTCTTCCATGTGTGGACCCTGGCCTTTATGCTTTTCTGCCAGGAGTTGGAGCACTACAGCCCACGGGCCAAATTCAGCTGGCTGTCTGTTTTTGTAAAGTATTATCGGAACATAACCAGCCTATTTATGTATGTATTGTCCATGGCTGCTTTTGTGCTGCAATGGCAGAGTTGAGTAGTTGGGGCAGAGACTATATGACCCTGTAAAGCCTAAAATATTTACCATGTGGCCCTTTACAGAAAAAGTTGACTGAACACTACTTTATACACATACGTATTGTCTTTTAATTCTCGTGACAAACTTGAAAGGCAGTGCTCCCATTTCACAGATGAGAAGATCTAGGTTCCAGGAGGTTAAACACTTTTCCCACCTGATAAGTGGTAGATGCAGGACTCAGGTCTGCATCTCTAAAGCCAATGCTTTTTACTCTGCCTTATGCTTCCCATTCCCCAATACTGCAGAAAACTGAGAACAGATTGGATTTTTTCACCTTGATTTTTGAACCAAGTTTTCTGAGCATCTGGGCTTGATTCTGCTGGGGGCTTTGAGGGCACTGCCAGCCTAAAATCACTCTCGAATGCGGTCAGGATGCCTGGGTAGTTTGCAACTGGCGCGGACTGTTGCTCTCTGCATAGATACACAGATTCCCTCCTGCAGATCAAAGGTGTCTGGAGCAGCTGATTCATCAACACCTTTGAAGTCTGGTTCCAATTTCACAAAGACAAACTAATTTCTTTAGCTTCTTAGCTGCTGATGGTTTCAACCCTCCTAGAGCTTTCAGCTGGAAAGTCTTCCCCGCCTTTCTCTACACCATGGATTCCTAGAGCTGTTCTAAATCTTCAGTGACTTATCTACGCAGGGAAGGGAATGGGTAGTAACACTGAATTCACAAACATGAGTCCATGTGGTTGGTTGTGTAATGTGTGGTGATAAGGGCAGAGAATATTCTTGTCTCTGGAAGGAAGACACAGGCAGCTAGTCTCCCAGTTCGTGGTGTTTCCATCACTTACATTTGTATTGGGCAAACCCTATGAGGCTAATAACCAAACCCAATCAGCACATTCATTTTACTGGTTGATTGATGGATGGATTGGACCTCTGACTACCTTTATATTGAAAGTATTACAAAAGCATTACATCATGTGTTAAAGGAATGGGTCTTGTGGGAAATCATGAAGGGAGGTGAAGTCAACACCATCTTGGAAATCCAGGGACATGCTGTCTTAGTACCTTTTTTTTTTTTGTGGTACGCGGGCCTCTCACTGTTGGGGCCTCTCCTGTTGCGGAGCACAGGCTCCAGACGCGCAGGCTCAGTGGCCATGGCTCACTGGCCCAGCCACTCCGCGGCATGTGGGATCTTCCCGGACCGGGGCACGAACCCGTGTCCCCTGCATCGACAGGCGGACTCTCAACCACTGCACCACCAGGGAAGCCCTGTCTTAGTACTTTTTAGACACTTTTCTAAGACATTTAAAAACACAGTCCACCTTCCCTGGTGGTACAGTGGTTAAGAATCCTCCCGCCAATGCAGGGGACATGGGTTTGATCCCCAGTCCAGGAAGATCCCACATGCCGCGGAGCAACTAAGCCCGTGTGCCACAACTACTGAGCCTGTGCTCTAGAGCCCGCAAGCCACAACTACTGAGCCCACGCACTGCGACTACTGAAGCCCGTGTGCACCAGGGCCTGTGCTCTGCAACAAGAGAAGCCTGCACACCGCAACGAAGAGTAGCCCCCACTTGCTGCAACTAGAGAAAGCCTGCACGCAGCAACGAAGATCCAACGCAGCCACCCCTCCAAAAAAAAGATGATTAAAAAAAAATAATATAAAAACACAGTCCCCAAGAAAGTCAGTTTTGACCTAGTGAGTATCTTGTGGCATTAGGAATTTCAGAGTACATTTTGAGATGATGAGCAGGAGTCTGTGAATGTTTATGTATATGTTGGGGGTCCCTGACCCATGGGAACCTTTGATCTTCTGAAAGGATGGGATCTGAGATTTTGTGCAAGACACTTTTCTATACATTATCTCATTGGAGCTTCATAAACAGATTTCTATGTTGGAATAATTACCCCCATTTTGTAGAAAAGGGAACTGAAACTCAAAATTATTAAGTAATTTGTTGAAAGTCTCATGGCTACTGGCTAAGCTGGGATTCCCATTTAGATCTGTCTTAATTGAAAGTCCTTATTCTTTGAAAATAATGATATCATCAACAACAACAACTATAATAATAGTAGATGAGACAGACTGCCAACTATGTGTCAGGCACTATGGTAAGCACTGTCCGTGGATTATATCATTTAATCCTTATGATACCTTATGAGGTAGGTTATTATCCCCATTTTACAGATAAGAGAAACTGAAGTTCAGTGCAATTAAGTCACTGGCTCAAGGCTCCTCAGCTTGTAAATATCGGAGGAGGGGCCTGAATACATCCTTGTGTGACACCAATGCTGCAAGGGCACTGACTCTGCTAACTTCTGCCCTTCTCAAGTCATACCAATTCATGCATTTAGCCCAAAATGTCTTTCCTTAAGGGCCATCTCATCTAATTCCTTCATTCAACAAAGGGTCAACTGGGCCATAAAGAAGTCCCCTCATGCCCATATTCCCATCTAAAAGGAGATTTTTGGCTACTTTTAAAATTTTATTTATTTATTTTTTAAATTTTATTGGAGTATAGTCGATTTACAATGTTGTGTTAGTTTCAGGTGTACAGCAATGTGATTTAGTTATACATATACATATATCTATTCTTTCTCAGATTCTTTTCCCAGTTAGGTTATTACAGAGTATTGAGTAGAGTTCCCTGTGGTATACAGTAGGTCCTTGTTAGTTGTTTTATATATAATAGTGTGTGTATGTTAATCCCAAGGATTTTTGGCTACTTAACGGAGAAAGCGCTGAACTTGGACTTCTTCCTTGTAGCAGCCAAGGCCATTTGCTCTTCCCCAAGTCCTATCTTGTCCCCCGCTGAGGGGCTAGCTCAGAGTCCCAGCCCTTGATTGGACAGAGGCAGCCACAGCTGGACTCCCGCCCAGGCCAGCCTTTGTTCCCAGTTCTATGCCTGTCCTGAGAACATTCGTAATGAGCAGAGCCCTACTGTGGAAAGGGCTTCTTGAGCTAGTGTTGGCCTGGCTTCCCCTTATCATTCATGCCCTGCACTCAAAGCTTTGGCCCCAGATCTGGCAAGAGGGATCTGGCCTCCAGTCTGAATTTAGTCTCGCACAGTTGCCCCCACTTCCTGAGGAAGCCATTGAAAATGGTCAGTTAAGACCAGTTTCTCAGCATCTCCTGTTCCCTTCCTGGTTTCTTCTCTTGTTCTCCTTTCCTACCCTCAGTCTGTCTACCCTACCTCCTACCATTCGCCCAGCACACACATCCTTCACTTCATGGGTCGTCTTTTGCAAGCTATACCTTTGAGCAAGGTTGGGGAAGAGGAGGGTGTTCCACGGGGATGAAGGCAATTTGCAGAGTAGCAGAGAGGAGTCCCAGGTAGGTTATGTGCAGACTTTCCAGTGTTCTCTCTGCTTCCATCCCAGTCATTTCCAGTCTAGGAGAAGCACTGCAGCTGGAAATATTTCCAAAATGTAAGTCTGCTTAAAATTCCTTATGGATTCCCAGTCACCTATCAGCTTTGGTCATACAATTTTAGTGTACATAACTATCACCTGGTGAGCTTGTAAAAATGCAGATTCCTAGGCCCTGCTTTCAGCACACCTGATTCAGTAGATGTGGGTAATCTGTATTTGCAAGAGCCTCTGGGAGATACTGATGTAGATGGCCCAGGAACTGAGCTTTGGGAAATTTTGACCCACAGGACAAAGTTCAAACTCCTTAGAATGTGTCTTGGTCTGCTCAGGCTGCCATAACAAAATACCATAGACTGGGGGGCTTAAACATCAAAAATCTATTTTCTCACAGTTCTGGAGGCTGGAAGTCCAAAATCAAGGTTCCAGCTGATTTAGTTTCTGGTGATGGTTCTCTTCCTGGCTTGTAGATGGTTCCTTCTCATGATGTCCTCACATGGCCTTTCTTTGGTATGTGTACAAGAAGAGAGAAAGAGATAGAGATGGAGGTGGAGGGGGGGGGAGAGAGAGAGAGAGAGAGAGAGAGAGAGGGAGAGAGAGTGCTCTTTGGTGTCTCTTCTTATAAGGCCACCAATCCTATTGGATCAGGGCCCCACCTCTATGACCTCCTTGAACCTTAATTACTTCCTTTAGAGGCCCCATCGCCAAACACAGCCACACTGTGTGGTTAGGGCTTCAAAATATGAATTTGGTGGGGGGGATACAAACATTCAGTCCATACCTCTATGGCATACAGGACTCTTCCTTTGCATCTCCAATATCCCTTCCTTTTTGTATTATATGGTCCAAATATACTAAACTATACTAGACCTCTGGTACTTTGGAGGGATAAGTTCCAAGACCTTTGCAGTTAAAACTGTCAGGCATTCAGCGTGAGTTTAATACCCTATCACTTACTCCTCTTTGAAGGAATTCTACACAAGGATTGGTGCTGGGGCAAGAAGGTCAGGCCCAGAAAACAAATAAGGATTTCTATTCCTGGTTCATTTGAATCTGAAAGGGCTGGGTGTGCCAGGCTGAGTTGCTCATTCAGCCTCATGGAGAAAGATGACAGGGTGTTTCTACCCTTCCTCCAAGCCTCATATATGCTAGAATCTCCTGTGCAGCAGGAATGAATCAACTAAGGGTGATTTTGCCCCTCTCTCCCCTCCCTCAGGGGTATTTGGCAGTGTCTGTGGTCCTTCCTGATCATCACCGCTGGGGGAGGGCGGTGGCTCTTGGCATGTAGTGAGTGTAAAGGCCAGGGATGCTGCTCAATATCCTAGAATACACAGGCCCCCTCCGTGCCACACACACATAATGGAAAAATGATCCAGTCCAAACAGTAGTGATGACGTTGAGAAATTCTCTCCTTAATGGTCCTGCTGAGGGCATGTTTGCACAACGGTCTTCTCCGGATGAGGGCAGGAAGTGTAAAATAGGACGGGGAGCCCGGCTTCTGATATTCAAGGCTCAGTCATCATGCCCACCAGTAAAATGTGGCTCGATCATGTATCTAATTCCAGACATTCTGATGAGCAACTTCTCTTCCCATGGGAAGTAGGAAGACGGGGAGCTGGGCTGAGGGGAAGAGGATGGAGACTGAGCAACTTTAACGGACGATTCTTTTCTCCAAGGGTTGAGGTGGAAATGTCAGGGGAGAAGATGTATTAGGGTCCCATGGTTGCTGTAACAAATTGCTACCCCCACTGCATGGCTTTTAAAACAGCACAAAGTTATTTTCTTACAGTTTTGGAGGCCAGAAGTCTGAAATCAAGGTGTTGGATGGTAGGGCCATACTGTCTCAGAGGATGCTTCCTTGCCTTCCTGGCTGCAGGCGTTGCTCGGCTTGTGGCTGCATAACTCCAACCTCTTTGAAGGAATTATACATGGAAACAGAAGCTCAATGAAAGTAAACAAGTAGCTCAGCCACATACAGAAGTTGAACACTTGCTCTGCTGGTTCTAGAACCTGTGCTCTTTCTAAGATAAAGGAAGCATTTGCATGGCTTCTCGCTAGCAGCTGTCGGGAGAGGTCAAGACCAGAACATGTCTTTTGCAGCACAGAAGCTGTCATTGCTCATCCTCGGCCTCCCCCAGCCTGGCCTTCACCTGCTTGCCTTTGGCAGCTGGAACCCAGGTGCTTGGACAGCCCTGTTGGCGGGGCACAGAGGCAGATTTTGGCAGGTTCAGAGGCAACACTCTTTTTGGCACCCTTGGCCACTTGGCGCTGCAGAGGAGCCAGTCCCACAGATAAAAATTAAAGCGTTTGGATTCCCTACTCCCGCCAGTGCTGAAATTGGAGCAAATCAGGCAGAACTTCCTGAGAGAGAAACAGTGTAGTGTGCTAGAAGAAGAAGGTTGGAACAAGACAGACCCCAGTTCAAATCCCATCTTTGCCACTTCTGGGTTGTGTGACCACAGGTGAGTTATTTCAGATCTCGAAGCCTCAGCATTCTCAACCTCCTCAGCTATAAACTAGAGGGTGATAGTATCCACCTTTGCAGAGCCTGCACATAAAGCGCCTTGAACGATGCCTGCCGCACTGTAGACTCTTAAAGTTCCTGGGTTGGGTGAATCTGCATGTTCTATGATGCTTCCTTATCCCTGGCTAGCATCTCTCTGTAGGGTGAGGTCTCTGCTTGCCTGGAAGTGGCAGTGGTGGAGCTGGCATCTCATTGCCAGGTACCTTCTGTCAAATGCAAATGTGTTGAGCATCACCGCTAATGAAAGGGGACAGACAGATCTTGGAGAAGGGATGTCTGGGTGGAAGGCTGTGGGATCCCATGTGACTTGGCCTGGAAGGGCTTTTATTGAATATCTACTATGAGTCAGGCCCTGTGCTGGTGTCTTATCACCTTCCCTCTTTTATGCTCATAGTCATCTTGGTTCTTTTGTTTTTTGTTTTAATTGAAGTATAGTTTATTTACAATGTTGTGTTAATTTTTGCTGTACAGCAAAATTAACTCAGTTATACACATATATACATTCTTTTTCATATTCTTTTCCATTATGCTTTATCACAAGATACTGAACATAGCTCCCTGTGCTATACAGTAGGACCTTGTTGTTTATCCATTCTACATATAATAGTTTGCATCTGTTAACCCCAAACTCCCAATCCACCTGCCCCCACCTTGGCAATCACAAGTCTGTTCCCTGTGTCTGTGAGACTGTTTCTGTTTTGTAGATAGGTTCATTTGTGTTGTATTTTAGATTCCACATATAAGTCATAGTTACCTTGGGATTGATATCAGTATATTAAGATGATTCTTTTTAAAATTTTTTTTATAAATTTATTTTATTTTATTTATTTTTATTTTTGGCTGCTTTGGGTCTTCGTTGCTTCACGCAGGCTTTTCTCTGGTTGTGGCGAGCAGGGGCTACTCTTCGTTGTGGTGCAGTGGCTTCTCATTGTGGTGGCTTCTCTTGTTGCGGAGCATGGGCTCTAGGTGCGCGGGCTTCAGTAGTTGTGGCGCACAGGCTTCGTTGCTTCTTGTCATGTGGGATACTCCTGGACCAGGGCTCGAACCCCTGTCTCCTGCATTGGCAGGAGGATTCTTAACCCCTGCACCACCAGGGAAGCCCCGAGGCGATTCTTTAAAACTCAGCACATCATCTTCTCTTGGCATTTTCTCTGAACCTCTAGGCTTCTGTGATGTCCCCCTTCTCTGAATTTCTAGAATACCCCATATTCATTTATCATCATACTTATGACATTGGATTGTAACTGTTTATTTATTATATAGGGACAAATTTAAAGGCAAGGGCTAATTGTTCTTTTTCTCTATCTTCCTAGACCACTGGTCTTCAAAATTTGGTCCTTAGACCGGCCGCACCAACATCACCTGGAAACTTGTTATAAATGCAAATTCTCAAGATATACCCCAAACCCACTGAATCAGAGACTCTGGGCCTGGGCGTTGGCAGTCTGTTTTAACAAGCCCTCCATGTGACCCTCATGCATGCTCAAGTTGGAAAACCACTGTCCCAGACCACTGGTCCTCAAGCTTGGTGATGCATCAGAAGCTCTAGGGAGCTGTAGAAAATAGTGATGCCTTGGTCTCACTTCCAGAGATTCTGAGTTAATTGTTTCAGAGTGTGCCCTGGGCATTGGGATCCTTTAAAGTCTCCAAGGGATTCAGCCAACTGGCTTCAGATGTTCAGCCGAAGGTGAGAACCACCAACATGGCACATCACTCCCAGTGGGCACTCAGTGTGCATTTGTTAATTAGCAGAACATGGTGGTTCAGTGCCTGCTTGGGAGTCTGACACAGATGCCACCTTAACATCCTTCTTTCTAGCTGTGGGTCAGTTCTTTTTTTTTCTTCCATATTTAAAAAAATGTGGCAAGAATACTTAGCATGAAATCTACCCTCATCAAAATGTTACAATTTTTATTATAGTATTTTTAACTATAGGCACTATTTTGTACAGCAGATCTCTAGAATTTATTCATCTTGCATAGCTGAAACTTTATACCCTTTGGACAGCAACTCCCCACTTCCCCCTCCCCCCAGGCCCTGGCAACCACCCTTCTACTCTCTGCTTCTATGACTTTCACTACTTTAGATCCCTCATGTAAGTAGAATCATGCCACCTTTGTCCTTCTGTGACTGGCTTATTTCAGTCAGCGTAATGTTCTCCAGATGCAGCCATGTTGTCGCATGTGGCAGGATTTCCCTCTTTTTTTTTTAAGGCTGAATAATATTCCACTGTATGTATACACTACATTTTCTTTATCATTCATCTATCAGTGGACATTTAGGTTCTTTTCCTATATGGGCTACTGTGAATAATGCTGCAGTGAACATGGGAGGGCAACTGTCTCTTGAGATCCTGACTTCGATTCTTTTGGGTATATACTTAGAAGTGAGGTTGCTGGATCTTATGGTAGTTCTAGCTTTAAATTTTTTGAGGAAACTCTATGTTGTTTTTCATAGTGATTACACTGTTTTACATTCACTGTGGGTCGGTTGGTTCTTAACCTCTGTAAGCCTTAATTTCATTATCTGTTAATAGGAGTAGTAATGTGAATCTTCGTATAGGATTGTTTTGAGGATCACCTATATAATGCATAGAAAGCACTTGGTACAATGAAAAACCTCCAGTTAGTTGTGCTGATTAGTATTATCTCCATTATACAGGAGAAGAATGTGAAGCTCAGAGACTTTGGCCAAAGAAAGAGTGGCCCTCCTCGGTCAACGTCAAAACCTCAGGTTTTAAGACCCAAAGTCATTAGCTCTGCCTTCAGGGTACCATAACTTCCTGTATGGTTCTGTTGTATGGAAGAGACTTGAGGAGACTCCCCTTGACCATCTGAATCACCGCACCCGAGTCTTCGGGGCTATAGCTCATCTATTGAACAACAAAATATTTAGGGAACTCCAAGACTTCTGTTCTCAATATTGAGTTGTACTATTGGTTGTCAAGTGTTGGGTGAAAAATCCCCAGGTTTCTTTGGAAACTGGCCAACACTTATAGATATTATCACCTGGGAGATGGACTCCATCAGTATTCTTTCAGTTATGAGTAGCAATAAAACCCATCTCAAACTTGCTTAAACAATTAATGTTATTAATTGGGTCATGTAGCAAAAAGTCTAGGAATCCAACTAGGAACAGTTGCTCAAAAGACCTTGTTAAAAGTTTACCTTTTGTTGCTTAAAAAGTGAAACATAAAATTCAACATACACTTAGTGTGCCAAGAAATTCCCCTTCTATGTATTTACCCAAGAGAATTGAAAATTATATCCACTCAAAGAAATCTACACTAATATTCATAGACGCTTTATTCATAATAGCCCCAGACTGGAAGCAACCCAAACGTCCATCAACAGGAGAATGAATAAACAAGCTGTGGAATAGCCACACAATGGGATAACTCTTAGCAATAAAATGAATGTTGATACATGCAAAAACAAGGTTGAATCTCAAAAGCATTATATTGAGTGAAAGAAGCCAGGCATATCTGTATATTCTATTTATATGAGATTTTAAAAGGTAAACCTGTAGTGATAGAAAGTAGACCAGTGGTTGCCTGGAGTTGGGATGGAGTAATCGACTGCAAACAGGTGTGAGAGACCCCTCTAAGGTAATGGACATGTTATATTTCGTGCTTGTCATGGTGGTTAATTGACGATATGCATGTGTCAAAATGTATCAAACTGTACACTTAACATGGGTGCATTTTATTTTGTGCAAATTATACCTCAATAAGCTTTATTGAAAAAGCTGGCTCTCTCTCTGGCTCTGCTTACCTCAATGCGGCTTCATTTGCAGGCAGGCTCTCCCCATGTGGTAGCAAAGCCAGCTCTCAGTAATTTATGACCCTCAGTTCAGCAGCCCCAAGGGAAAGAGGGCTTCTTTCCATATTACAGTAATGGCATAGATTGTCATTGGATTAACTGAGGTCATGTGACCTTCCTCGAACCAGTCACTGTCTGGGGATGATAGTGGAATTCTCTGGTCGGGCCTGGGTCATGTGCTAGAGCCAGGGGGTGGGGTCAGCCCTGCAAAACTACAGAGTGTGAATAGGGGAGGAGTCCATTCCCAAAGGAAAGCAGAGGTGGTGTTACTAGAAGATGGAGAAATGGATGTAGATGCCATAGAGGTCTTCTACATAGACCTTCCCTGGATATACCTTCCTGGGTGGGTACCTCTCTCTCTTTCAGACCCCTCATCATCCAGAATGAGACAGATCCACCTGTTTCATCACTTTTGTGATTTCTGCAAGCATGAGGTAGTAGAAGGGCCAAGGCATTGAAGTCAGACACACGTGGGTTCAAATCTCAGCGCTGCTTCTTCTTGGCCCCTTGATCCTAGGCAATTTGTTGAAGCTCTCCGAGAATCAATTTCCTTATCTATGAAATGAGTATACTTGTAAGACCTACCCTATGACAGTACTGTGAGGATTCAATGAGATACTTCATATCAAGTACTTGGCACACAGTAAGCACTTAATCAATGTCATCTATTATTACTATTTTTAATATTTCAAATGACTTAAAAAAACTGAGTATTTACCTATAACCAGGTGTAGCAGGTGTATGGGTGCCCTGCCCATATCTCCTCGGTACTTTCATTCCCATACATAGTGATGGCATTCCACTACAGAAACCTTCCGCTCACTCCATATGACAGCTCCCTCTGGCATGCTCTCCTGCACGTGAGGAGGCCTAGAAGTGCTAGAGACTTGATGCCCCTGGGAGTAGCTCTCAGCCCGTGATGGATACCCCAGTTTTCTCATCTCTTGGGTGAGGCAACCCCGAGGCACGTTCTGCAGCACCTCTCAGGAGGTCCCCCTCCCTCACCCACATTTTGGGATTAAGCCTCAGTTGCCCCCTGCCATTTAAGACCGGATTGTCTTATGCCCCTTCCCCGTCTAACTTCCCCGCTCCTTCCTAACTACTAAATACACTATTTGCATTCAGACTTTATTTCAGAGCCTGCTTCTGAGGGAAGCCAACCTGAGATCCAGACCCCATGAGTGAGTGGAAACATCACAATTCGACTCTTGGCTAGAATCACCCAACATTGTATAATGTCATAACGCCAGAGGCTTTGACTGGTAGCCTTTAAAGCTTTGAGGAATAAAATATGGTAGAAAAGAATGAATTATTCCTTAATAAACGCAGTTTGCTGGGTAGGCAAACCCTATACAAACATTTATAGGAGAGGAACGCAATGGGGGAGATGAATCCTGAAAGGCCCTTTCATGGCAGAAGAGCGGGAGTCACTGACGGGAGTTCTCAGTAAATACTGCTTGAGTGATTGATTAGTCTGGCTCCCAGCATAGGGCTATGACTCAGTGTCAGAATCCTGGGCTGTGGGTTTATGTGCAGCCAAGAGACTTCGTGAAACTGCAAAGCTTGGGAAGCTGAGCACACACGTCCTGGCCATCCCTGTAGCTCTGCTGTGTTCATGGAGGGGCTAGTTTGAGTAAACCATGGCTCAGTCAGGTGCCACTGGGCACCATGGTTACAGTGGGTCTTGTTCCAGGCATATTGGTAATGACTTTGCCAAGGATCCACAGTCCCAGATTTTAATCCCTCTCCTGCCTCTACCTTCCTGTGTGACTTCGGTGAGTCCCCTGCTCTCCTCTGTCAAATGGAGTGGTTTGGATGACGAGGCCCCAGTTATTCATGCTTTGTGAACTGTATGAGGCTATTGCCTTGTCGACAACGTATGCAGCTATTGCACATTCTCCATAGGGCGGGTGGGTAGCAGATGGACACTGCCCCATTTTATAGATAGAGTAACTGAGGTGGAGTGAGAAAACATGACGTGGTCACTACATACTGTGCCAGATTTTTAACATTTCAGTACAGAATCCTATGTAATGTAACTCCTGAGACCTGAAGAGAAGACAGCCCAGGGCAAGGCAACTTAGATATGTAACCTAGGAAGCGCTGGCGTTGAGATGGAGCCTGCCAGTGTGGAAAGCACGTGAGCACTAGAGTTCTGACGGACATGGCTTTGAATCTAAGCCTTGGCCACTCCCTGGCTCCCCGAACCTCAAGGTCTTCACTTTTAAAATGAAAGAAATAATATCTATGCCATAAGATTCAGGTCAGGCTCATATGAGACAGTTAGTTCTGCTATAACACTTGTCCTGGAAACATGAATTTGTTCCAATGAGACTGATATATTAGGAAGCAATTTGAACACAATGTGAATTTCACATTTACTTATGTACAGTTTCATCAGTGAGAAGCAATAGGTGAGTGAAAGAAATTGCCCTCAGCTGAAATAAGCCATGTAAGAATACACAGAATGCTGTATGTGCACACACCTCAAGCATCTACCTGATACCTAAGTTATGAGCCACACCCATCCACGTCTGGTGTTAAAACTTCCCGTCTGATTTCAGATAACTGATATCAGTTCCACCACCTCACAACACATCAGCCGCAGTTTTCCCAACCCCCCACCTTCACAAGCCAATTTCAGGTCTTTTCCAAGGTAAAGGGTCATATTTATTGTAGTACGTGTGTATTTAAAAACCATTTGATATGTGTAAAACTATGCTTCCATTTTTAGCAGTTTTCTGTGTTTTTTTAAATGTGTCACTGATGAAGTTTTTGAGTGTTGTGTCCCAACCTCATTTCCCCATAAACCTTTGTAGTTTTTATTGTACAGTGGTGCATGGTGCAGTGAATTTTAGGAATGCATATGTTATACTATGGCAGAACTGATTGTATAGTGAGGTAAAGTGCCTGGCATAGGGCATAGTACAGAGTAAATGTTAGAGTGCCCTCATTCCCTCACTTTTCATCCTCATATGATAAAAAGTAGAAAGAGCTGAATTGTGACTGTTGATTGTTTAGAGAAACTACTTGAGCTTCGTAGGTAAAAAAGAAAGAGGGATTTATTAGAATTCTATCTCTTATGGACAGGAATGTGACTTGGCTTCACTGAAGTCATAACTGTGACCTTTAGTTGTAAGAAACAGAAACCCAGCTCATACTTGTTAAGACAAAAAAAAGTTTATTGGCTTGTTGCTAAAGGGTTCCCTGAAGATTTGCTTCAGTCACAGCTGGATCAAGGCACTAAACCTATGCTACGTCACTGGGACTTGGTTTCCATCTCTCAGCCCTGCCTTCTGCTGGCTCTGTTTTCAAGCAGGCTTTATTCTAGTGGTGGCAAGATGGTGGCCAGCAACTCTTGACTCACATCCGTACACTTCAAGTCTAGTGGAAAAGAGAGGGTGTTTCTTTTTTCTAGTCTCATTTGCCTAAATCTTGAGATTTATTGGCTCTGATTGGGTCATATTCCCACCGCTGAAATTATAATTGTGGCTCTTATGGTCAGGCTTGGGTGTCATACCCTCCCCTGGAATTAGGGTATAGTCAGCTCTTATGCAAATGAACCTGGGTGGAGGTGGGAAAGGGATGGTTCTCCATAGGAAATTCAATGTATTAGTACCCGAATAAGGAAGAATGAATATTGGACAGGCAAAAACAACAAAATCCCACTATAAGAAGTTACCAAAACCAGGGATTTGGAAGCCATTTAGATTTTCTTTACTACTCTATGTTTCACTGTTTTCTTTTCCTGAAACCTTTCTTTCTCTGCTTTTCTGATCCACGTGATATTTTCAGAATGGACAGAATCTGCCAACCCCACGCTACCCAAACTATTACAGAGCCAACCACCAGAAGGAGTGAATATCTCAATTCAAAATTCTAAAGGAAGGATTCTGACCCAGCTTGGATCAGGGGCTCACTTACATTTAAACGACCTGATTCAGGCATGGGGGTGTTGCTGTTTTGTTGCATAAACAGACTTCCAGGAGCCCACTGTTAGGTCTGTAGATGTGAAGACCAATAGTAATGATCATTGTGAGTTGGTCGGACTACCTAGTAGGTGTCCATAACAAGGCAGGTCTTCTCAAATTTCTCCTCCACTATTTTCAGGATTCAAGTCCAAGATGGCTTAGCCTGTGGTTGATAAAGTGATGGACGCTTGTTAAATACCTGTATGTGAGGCCAGAGACTTCACCTTCCCCAAGCTCCTTGGAATCTAGCCCATTTAGCAGGATAGAGGCGAACAAGAGGAGTGAAGTTGGTGGGGGTAGAGACAGTGAGTGCCATCAGCATCTCCTTACAAACGACTTAACTTCTCAGCTTCTGTTTCACCTCCTGGTCCTGCTAGACTTGCTAATGATCAGTGACACTGACTCACATCTTACAGAACTCAGGTCACTGGGCTGTTCTTTTTTCTGGGATGAGGGAAATTGGATCATAGATATTCAGCCTCAGACCAGAATTAGTGAGATATGAGAGCAGGAAGTAATTTAAGTTTATCTTTTTGGGCTGCTTGGGTATTGTTTTGTGTGGCACATTAGCACAGTAGGACCAATTCTTCAGCCTCCCAGTATGCATACTCTTTTCCATGTGACTTTGCAGTTTCTGTCGCCAAAGAGGTGGGTGGAGTTGCTTTCCCACCTGCTGAATTTGGACTGGCCTGTGATTTACTTTGACCAATAGGATATTGTCGAAGTGACTCTGTACCAGTTTATTTAATTTATTTTTATTTTATGTATACAGCAGGTTCGTACTAGTTATCCATTTTATATATATATTAGTGTATAGATGTCAATCCCAATCTCCCAATTCATCCAACCATCCCCCCACCCCACTGCCACTTTCCCTGCTTAGTGTCCATACGTTGGTTCTGTACATCTGTGTCTCTGTTTCTGCCCTGCAAACCTGTTCATCTGTACCATTTTCTGGGTTCCACATATATGCATTAATATACGATATTTGTTTTTCTCTTTCTGACTTACTTCACTCTGTATGACAGCCTCTAGATCCATCCACGTCTCTACATATGACCCAATTTCGTTCCTTTTTATGGCTAAGTAATATTCCATTGTATATATGTACCACAGCTTTATCCATTCGTCTGTCTATGGGCATTTAGGTTGCTTTCATGACCTGGCTATTGTAAATAGTGCTGCAGTGAACATTGTGGTGAATGTGTCTTTTTTTTTTTTTTTGCGGTACGCGGGCCTCTCACTGTTGTGGCCTCTCCCGTTGCGGAGCACAGGCTCCGGACGCACAGGCTCAGTGGCCATGGCTCACGGGCCCAGCCGCTCTGCGGCATGTGGGATCCTCCTGGACCGGGGCACAAACCCGTGTCCCCTGCATCGGCAGGCGGACCCTCAACCACTGCGCCACCAGGGAATCCCCGGTGAATGTGTCTTTTTGAATTATGGTTTTCTCTGGGTATATGCCCAGTAGTGAGATTGCTGGGTCATATGGTAATTCTATTTTTAATTTTTTAAGGAACCTCCACTCCATACTGTTCTCAGTAGTGGCTGTATCAATTTACATTCCCACCAAGAGTGCATGAGGGTTCCCTTTTCTCCACACCCTCTCCACCATTTGTTGTTTGTAGATTTTCTGATGATGCCCATGCTAACTGGTGTGAGGTGATACCTCACTGTACTTTTGATTTGCATTTCTCTAATAATTAGTGATGCTGAGCAGCTTTTCCTGTGCTTCTTGGCCATCTGTATATCTTCTTTGGAAAAATGTCTATTTAGGTCTTCTGCTCATTTTTGGATTGGGTTTTTGTTTTTTTAATATTGAGCTGCATGAGCTGTTTATATATTTTGGAGATTAATACTTTGTCCGTTGATTCGTTTGCAAATATTTTCTCCAATTCTGAGGGTGTCTTTTCGTCTTCTTTGTAGTTTCCTTTGCTTTGCAAAAGCTTTTAAGTTTCATTCGGTCCCATTTGTTTATTTTTGTTTTTATTTCCATTACTCTGGGAGGTGGATCAAAAAAGATCTTGCTGTGATTTATGTCAAAGAGTGTTCTTCCTATGTTTTCCTCTAAGAGTTTTTAGTGTCCAGTCTTACATTTAGGTCTTTAATCCACTTTGAGTTTATTTTTGTGTATGGTGTTAGGGAGTGTTCTAATTTCATTCTTTTACATGTAGCTGTCCAGTTTTCCCAGTACCACTTACTGAAGAGACTGTCTTTTCTCCATTTTATATCCTTGCCTCCTTTGTCATAGATTAGTTGACCATAGGTGCGTGGGTTTATCTCTGGGCTTTCTATCCTGTTCCATTGATCTGTATTTCTGTTTTTGTGCCAGTACCATATTTTCTTGATTACTGTAGCTTTGTAATATAGTCTGAAGTCAGGGAGCCTGATTCCTCCAGCTCCGTTTTTTTCCCTCAAGACTGCTTTGACTATTTGGGATCTTTTGTGTCTGCATACAAATTTTAAGATTTTTTGTTCTAGTTCTGTAAAAAATGCCATTTGTAATTTGATAGGGATTGTATTGGTAGATTGCTTTGGGTAGTATAGTCATTTTCACAGTGTTGACTGTTGCAATCCAAGAACATGGTATATCTCTCCATCTGTTTGTATATCTTTAATTTCTTTCATCAGCGTCTTATAGTTTTATGCATACAGGCCTTTTGTCTCCCTAGATAGGTTTATTCCAGGGTATTTTATTCTTTTTGATGCAGTGGAAAATGGGAGTGTTTCCTTAATTTCTCATTCAGATTTTTCATCATTAGTGTATAGGAATGCAAGAGATTTCTGTGCATTAATTTTGTATCCTGCAACTTTACCAGATTCATCGATTAGCTCTAGTAGTTTTCTGGTGGCATCTTTTTTTTTTTTTTTTGTGGTACGTAGGCCTCTCACTGCTATGACCTCTCCCATTGCAGAGCACAGGCCCCGGACGTGCAGACTCAGCGGCCATGGCTCACGGGCCCAGCTGCTCCGCAGCATGGGGGATCTTCCCGGTCTGGTGGCATCTTTAGGATTCTCTATGTATAGTATCATGTCATGTGCAAACAGTGGCAGTTTTACTTCTTTTCCAATTTGTTTTCCTTTTATTCCTTTTTCTTCTCTGATTGCTGTGGCTAGGACTTCCAAAACTATATTGAATAATAGTGGCGAGAGTGGACATCCTTGTCTTGTTCCTGATCTTAGAGAAAATGCTTTCAGTTTTTCACCATTGAGAATGATGTTTGCTGTGAGTTTGTCGCATATGGCCTTTATTATGTTGAGGTAGGTTCCCTCTATGCTCACTTTCTGGAGAGTTTTTATCATAAATAGGTGTTGAATTTTGTCAAAAGCTTTTTCTGCATCTATTGAGATGACCATATGGTTTTTCTCCTTCAATTTGTTAATATGGTGTATCACATTGATTGATATGCATATGTTAAAGAATCCTTGCATCCCTGGGATAAATCCCACTTGATCATGGTGTATGATCCTTTTAATGTGTTGTTGGATTCTGTTTGCTAGTATTTTGTTGAGGTTTTTTGCATCTATATTCATCAGTGATATTGGTCTGTAATTTTCTTTTTTTGTAGTATCTTTGTCTGGTTTTGGTATCAGGGTGATGGTGGCCTCGTAGAATGAGTTTGGGAGTGTTCCTTCCTCTGCAGTTTTTTGGAAGAGTTTGAGAAGGATGGGTGTTAGCTCTTCTCCAAATGTTTGATAGAATTCACCTGTGAAGCCATCTGGTCCTGGACTTTTGTTTGTTGGAAGATTTTTAATTACGGTTTCAATTTCATTACTTGTGATTGGTCTGTCCATATTTTTTATTTCTTCCTAGTTCAGTCTTGGGAGGTTATACCTTTCTAAGAATTTGTCTATTTGTTCCAGGTTGTCCATTTTATTGGCATAGAGTTGCTAGTAGTAGTCTCTTAGCATGATTTGTATTTCTGTGGTCTGTTGTAACTTCTCCTTTTTCATTTCTAATTTTATTAATTTGAGTCCTCTCCCTCTTCTTTTTCTTGATGAGTCTGGCTAATGGTTTATCAATTTTGTTTATCTTCTCAAAGAACCAGCTTTTAGTTTTATTGATCTTTGCTATTGTTTTCTTTGTTTCTATTTCATTTATTTCTGCTCTGATCTTTATGATTTCTTTCCTTCTACTAACTTTGGGTTTTGTTTGTTCTTCTTTCTCTAGTTCCTTTAGCTGTAAGGTTAGATTGTTTATTTGAGATTTTTCTTGTTTCTTGAGGTAAGCTTGTATTGCTATAGACTTCCCTCTTAGAACTGCTTTTTCTGCATCCCATAGGTTTTGGATTGTTGTGCTTTCATTGTAATTTGTCTCTAGGTATTTTTTGATTTCCTCTTGGATTTCTTCAGTGATCTCTTGGTTATTTAGTAACATATTCTTTAGCCTCCATGTGTTTGTTTTTTTTACTTTTTTTTCTCTGTAATTGATTTCAAATCTCATAGCGTTGTGGTCAGAAAAGCTGCTTGATATGATTTTAATTTTCTTAAATTTACTGAGGCTTGAATTTTGACCCAAGATGTGATCTATCCTGGAGAACGTTCCTTGTGCACTTGAGAAGAAAGTGTAATCTGCTGTTTTTAGATGGAATGTCCTATAAATATCAAATCTATCTGGTCTATTGTGTCATTTAAAGTTTGTGTTTCCTTATTAGTTTTCTGTTTGGATGATCTGTCCATTGGTGTAAGTGAGGTGTTAAAGTCCCCCACTATTATTGTGTTACTGTCGATTTCCTCTTTTATAGCTGTTAGCAGTTGCCTTATGTATTGAGGTGCTCCTATGTTGGGTGCATATATATTTATAATTGTTATATCTTCTTCTTGGATTGATCCCTTGATCATTATGTAGTGTCCTTCCTTGTCTCTTGTAACATTCTTTATTTTAAAGTCTATTTTATCTTATATGAGGATTGCTACTCCAGCTTTCTTTTGATTTCCATTTGCATGGAATATCTTTTTCCATCCCCTCACTTTCAGTCTGTATGTGCCCCTAGGTCTGAAGTGGGTGTCTTGTAGATAGCATATGTATGGGTCTTGTTTTTGTATCCATTTAGCCAACCTGTGTCTTTTGGTTGGAGCATTTAATCCATTCATGTTTAAGGTAATTATTGATATGTATGTTCCTATTACCATTTTCTTAATTGTTATGGGTTTGTTTTTGTAGGTCCTTTTCTTCTCTTGTGTTTCCCACTTAGAGAAGCTCCTTTAGCATTTGTCGTAGAGCTGGTTTGGTGGTGCTGAATTCTCTTAGCTGTTGCTTGTCTGTAAAGCTTTTGATTTCTCTGTCAAATCTGAATGAGATCCTTGCTGGGTAGAGTAATCTTGGTTGTAGGTTCTTCCCTTTCATCACTTTAAATATATCATGCCACTCCCTTCTGGCTTGTAGAGTTTCTGCTGAGAAATCAGCTGTTAACCTTATGGGAGTTCCCTTGTATGTTGTTTGTTGTTTTTCCCCTGTTTTTTTCAATAATTTTTCCTGTCTTTAATTTTTGTCAGTTTGATTACTATATGTCTCGGCGTGTTTCTCCTTGGGTTTATCCTGCCTGGGACTCTCTCTGCTTCCTGGATGTGGGTGGCTATTTCCTTTCCCATGTTAGGGAAGTTTTGGACTATAATCTCTTCAAATATTTTGTCGGGTCCTTTGTCTCTCTCTCCTCCTTCTGAGACCCCTATAATGCGAATGTTGTGTTTAATGTTGTCCCAGAGGTCTGTTAGCGTGTCTTCATTTCTTTTCATTCTTTTTTCTTTATTGTCTTCTGCAGCAGTGAATTCCACCATTCTGTCTTCCAGGTCACTTATCTGTTCTTCTGCCTCAGTTATTCTGGTATTGATTCCTTCTAGTGTAGTTTTCATTTCAGTTATTGTATTGTTCATCTCTGTTTGTTCTTTAATTCTTCTAGGTCTTAAACATTTCTTGCATCTTCTTGATCTTTGCCTCTATTCTGTTTCCGAGGTCCTGGATCATCTTCACTACCATTATTCTGAATTCTTTTTCTGGAAGGTTGCCTATCTCCACTTCATTTAGTTGTTTTTCTGGGGTTTTATCTTGTTCCTTCATCTGGTACAAAGTCCTCTGCCTTTTCATTTTGTCTGTCTTTCTGTGAATGTGGTTTTCCTTCCATAGGCTGCAAAATTGTAGTTCTTCTTGCTTCTGCTGTCTACCCTCTGGTGGATGAGGCTATCTTCTGTAGCAGTTCAGAGCCTAGAGCTGAAGAGTCTTTGTGTATTTCTGCTTGCTCTCTTATACCTCCACCATTCCCTAGAGAACATGCCTAGACTAACCTGGTGGAGGATGAGAGCCATGTGAAATATAGCCAGGACACCTAGCAACGTCATTTGCGATTATCCTAGATTAGCCAGCAGTCAGCCAATCCCAGACATGTGAATGAGCTGAGCGGAAACAGGAAGGGATGCCTGGATGTCTTAAACTAAGTCATTGGTCATAGACTTGAAAGCTAAATAAACACATTTTGAAAATAACTACAGTATTTGGAGGGATGAGTTTTTTCAAAAAAAATTGACGTATAGTTGGTGTAAATATTACATAAGTTACAGGTGTACAATATAGTGATTCACATGTGGGATGGTTTTTTTTTAAAATTTTCCTATTTTAATTGTTAGAATACTGTCCAAAGTAATACAGTAGAAATGTATTGTATATATGTTTATAGCATATATAAAATGAGAATATGAAAACAATAGCATAAAGGATGGAGGGAGAAATTAGAAATATAATACTTAAAGTTATTACTCTCTATTTAGAGTAGGATAGTATTTGAATTTGGAACATTATAACTTAAAGGTGTATATTTTAAATTTTTATTTATTTTTTATTGAAATATAGTGTATGTACAATATTACATTAGTTTCGGGTGTATTACATAGTGATTTGACATTTGCATACATTATGAAATGATCACCACAATAAGTCTAGTAACAATCTGTCCTCATACAAAGTTATTAAAATATTATTGACCATATACTGTATGCTGTATGTTACATCCCCGAGGCTTACTTATTTTATAACTGGAGGTATGTATGGCAGATGGTTTTTAAAGCAGCATTATTGTGGCTACCTATAACTGATATGTTTAAGATAGAATTTAAAGCTTTGTATCTTGAATATCTACTACGCAACAGATATGTATAGTGGCTTCAATCTTCCCAACACATTTAGGTTGGTTGCATTTTGAAGATAACTGAGATGAGAATTATAGAGGTTATGTGACTTCCATGGGGCCAACCTGCTAATAAGGGGTTGGTTGGATATAATAAGACAGATACTTCCCACCATACGAATCTACCTACCTCTCTGTTGTGTGTCCACACCCAGAATCCCATGGTGCCAATTGCTGCTAGTCCAAAGATCTCAATAATTTAGGGTAAAGGGGAACATTTCCTTGGACTGTGTTATCCTGAGGTTGATTATGTCTTCCTGTAAGTCTCAGTTTTAATAACTTCTACCATAAAGATCTTGGATTTGTTGATAATATTATCATATTTAAAAGGGCAAAGATTTGAACAGACAGTTCACAAATGAATACACAAATGATTGATAAGCACATGAAAAGATGCCCGACATCATTAGTTATCAGGGAAAGGCAAACGAAAACCATAATAAGATAGATATCACCCATTAGAATGGCTAAATTAAAGAGTGATGGTGAAAAAGTGGAGCAAGTAGAATTCTCATACATTGAGGGTGTAAAGTGGTACAACAGAAAAGATTTTGGTCGTTTTAAAATAAAGTTAAGTCTACATTTACTGTATGACTTATCAGTGTTACGCCTTGGTATTTATTCAAGATTCATGTGAACATGTCCATGCAAAATCTTGTACACTAATATTTGCAGCAGCTTTATTGAAAATAACTCTAAACTGGAAACAAGCTGAAAGTCCATCTACCAGTAAATAAGTAAACTACTTGTGGGATGTTACATAATAAGAAAAATGAATAAATTACTGCTATGTGCATTAATATGGATAAATTCCAAAAAAATTGTGCTGAGAGATAAAAGGCAGACATAAACGAGTACATAATATATACTTTTATATGAAATCTAGGATTGACAAATCAAATCTGTAGTGACTGAAGGCAAATAAGTGTTTTTCTGTGGCCAAGGAGTGGGGGATTTATTAAGATGGAACCCAAGGGGACTCTTTTCTTTTTTGGCTGCGTTGGGTCTTCATTGCTGCGTGCGGGTTTTCTCTAGTTGCGGCGAGCAGGGGCGACTCTTCATTGCGGTGCCCAGGCTTCTTATTGCAGTGGCTTCTCTTCTTGCAGAGCACGGGCTCTAGGCACACAGGCTTCAGTAGTTACGGCACGCAGGTTCAGTAGTTGTGGCTCACGGGCTCTAGAGTGCAGGCTCAGTAGTTGTGGCGCACGGGCTTAGTTGCTCCGTGGCATGTGGGGATCTTCCCAGACCAGGGCTTGAACCCGTGTCCCCTGCATTGGCAGGTGGATTCTTAACCACTCTGCCACCAGGGAAGTCCCCCAAGGGGACTCTTGAGGGTGATAGAAATGTTGTATATCTTAGTGGGTAAACTGGTATATACATTTGTCAAAAGCCATCAAAATGTACAATTAAGGTGGGTGCATTTAATTGTATGTAAATTATAACCAATGAGGATGATTTTTAAAAAGACTTAAAATTATGTCTTCTGAAAGTCATGGTTAGGGGTTCTGGGGAGACGGTTGGTGGTGCGGCACAGTCAGCTTCCCGGAATTAGGAGAAAAACGCCTCAGCTGCCAAAGACAATTCAGAACCACCGACAGCACCTCAGTATTAAATGTTAAAATGCAGGGAAAGCAGTTAGCACAGAGCCTGGCAACAGAGCAAGCACTCACTAAAAGGCAGGTCAAACCACAAGTACTGAGCCCACGTGCCACAACTACTGAGTCTGCGCTCTAGAGCCCATGAGCCACAACTACTGAGCCCATGTGCCGCAACTACTGAAGCCTGCGTACCTAGAGCCCGTGCTCCACAACAAGAGAAGCCACTACAATGAGAAGCCCGCGCACTGCAACGAAGAGTAGCCCCGCTCTCCGCAGCTAGAAAAAGCCTGCGTGCAGCAATGAAGACCCAACACAGGCAAAAATAAATAAATAAATATAAGTAAATTAAAATAAAAAAGGCAGCTCAAAAACCCCTTTAATGAATGCCTACTATATGCCAGGTATCACGTAAGACCTTATTTATATACATTATTTCATTATATTCTCACCAGCCACTGTTACTACTTTCACTCTGCAGTTGAGAAGTCAAACGTTTTCCTCAGTACAATTTTTTTTAAAAAAGGAAAGTAGAGAACAATGAAACACACACACACGCACACACACACACGCACACACGCACACACACACACACACGTTAAACTTCAAAATGTTGGTCTGAGGCCCTGAAATGGGAAAGGGAATTTTTGCCTCTCTGGTGTAATTGTGTTCTGCTTCCAGGATGTCTGGAGTTAGAGTCGCCGTCAGGCAAGCAGGTGTGCCTGTACTGTGTACAGGAACTTCAGGTACATTTTCCCAAGCCTCTGGCAGATTGTTTTTTACATACAAAATTACTTGTCAGGCAGACTTTTTTTCCCCTTAGTTCTCATAAGATAGAAACAACAGTGTTACGTAACAGGCACCAGCAGTGTTGGTTTTGCAGAGCATCTGACCAAGATTGGGGGGTGGACAGCAGCAAGGGAGCATGCAAGTGGTAGCTTAGAGAGCCTTGAAAGCTAAGGTTCTGGGCAGAATGCTGGTGAGAGAATGGGGCAGAGATAAACTCTTCTCATCGGAGATTGGGCAAAGAATCAGGCCGGGAGCTCAAACCCCGGGGTCTCTGCTGGCCAGCGTCTCCTCTCATCCGCACTGTTATCCCCATGGTTCCATGCCCTGTATCTTGCCTGGACTCCAGAAGTAACCTCCTAACTGGTCTTTTCACTTCCAGCCTTTCTCTATCTTGACCCTAGATCTTTGTAGGCACGTATGTCTGTTTTTTTCACTGCCTTCTCTCAAATGTCTTAAACATTCCCCCAAACTGAACTTCCTCATATAGTAGAGTACTTCATAAACATCAATGGTCGTTCAAAATCTGGGCCCTGACTATATCGCCAGTCTCTTTCTTTGCTCCTGTGGCCCCTCGATCCTCATCCTAATGAACTATATCTGCATATCGTGTGCTTGATCTGATCTCTGCCTCTTTTCCATATTCCTCCACGTATCCTGCAATGCTGTATTTTGCCTGCGTGGTTCCGTCTGCCTGAATGCCCTTTCCTGCCTCAACTATCTCTCTAACTTCCAAATATCCTCCAATTAAGAACTCAGGTGTCAGCCTCTTTCAGTCTTCCTCCTCGTTCTACCCCCATTATACTTGCAGTTGGATCAGAGACCCCTTCTTTGTGCTCCCACACTATCCTTATTCCAACTCCTTATTAAAACTTCCACATTGTAATACACTAGTCTGTTTAATCATTTGTAATTTGCCTTCTTTTCTTCATCTCTGTCCCTTTCTTCCGTTTCCTTCAGAGCACCTAGGATAACATATTGTGTTCTACAAGGTCCTTATGCAAGGAAGCCCCTGCCATCACTCTAGCCTTATCTTGTAGTCCTCTCGTTCTAGTTCACTCTGTGCCAGCTACCCCTGGCTTTTTTCATGTCTTCCAATGTGCCACATATTCCTTTTTGCCACAGGACCTTTGCACATGCTCTTCCAACAGACTGTCATGCTTTCATCCTTCTCCGTATTGCCCATCTCATAGTTCATCTCAATGCATCCTTGCATTGAAATGAATTCAGCTCAGTCATTTTTCTTGGGACACCCTCTCTGAGCTTTACTATCACCCTGCATGTTTCTTTAAACATATGTACTAACAGTGACATTGAATATTTGCAAAAGTGATCATTTGTTAATTCTCTCTCCAACTAGACTATAAGCTTCACAGAGTCAGAGACCACCTGTCATGTCAGCTCGACCCACCACTGAATTACTAGTGTCTGGCATAGAGTAGAGGGCCAATAAATATTTATTTAATCACTCAGCGGCTGCCCCTACCTCATTCCCTCATTTAATACTAAACAATTCATAATATTCATCCTGACATTACACGTTTCAGTTCACAAATGACATAGGATGTCCTATATGTTTCTACTTGAACTTTCCGTGATTGAAAGGCCAGGGATATTATCCCATTTTTTCAGGGGAGTAACTTGAAGGCTCAGAGAGGCCAAGTGACTTGCCCAGGGTCATAAGGCTATTCGAGAGCCTCTGTCTCCAGCTCTTTCCATGCATCTACCTCCAGCTTCCATATATGGAAAAAGACATGCCTGGCCAATGTGTCAATGCCATGAGTTTGTTTATTTCTATACCTCTTAGAGGACACTGTGAGATTAAGGAGGGTGGCATGTTCAGAGCCCAGAGAAAGCTACAGCATAATCCAGGCCCTTATTACATTACCCTTTGGAAGATGAATAGGAGCTGCCAGGCATTTGCCTAAGTCAGTAAGCAGAGTGGCATTAACTAGCGCGAGGTTTATTGTTCCTCCCCAGATGAGGAGCAGTTGGCGTACAGGGAATGCACCAACCCCACACACCTGTTCTTCGGCGATGACCACACGAACGAGAGCTCCATAAAGAAGGACGATTGGAAAGAACATGGGGGCTCTGGAACCACACAGACCTGGTTTCAGATCCCGGTCCTGACTGCTTCCAGCGGTGTGACCTGGACCTCAGTTTCCTTATCTGAAAAGTGGGGATGAGAAGCCATTCCTCATCATTCCTTAATTTCCTTTCTCTTTTGAGTCCTGTCAATTCCACCTCCCTAATGTGTCCTGACTCTCTGCTTCTCGGCACCATCTTGGTCCCAGTCATCTCTCTGCTGGTGGACTGCCATCGCCTCCTACCTGGTTTCCCGATTCCACCCTGGCTCCTTTTGCCGTCCGTTTGCCACACAGCAGTCATAATTGTCCTTCAGAACCCAATCAGATCGTCAAACCACCTACCTGCACCACCCTCACTGTGCTTGATCTGATCTCTGCCTCTTTTCCTTGCTCATCTGCCTCTGCCTTTATGGCTCAGTTCCAATCACGCTGGCCTCCTTTCTATTCCTCAAACATGTGACACTTGTCCCCACCCCAGGCCTTTGCACTGGTTGTTACCCCGCTGTCTGGTGTGCTATTCTCTCTAATGTTTGCATGACCGTCTTCTTGTCATTCCAGTTTCAGCTCAAATGCCATTTCTGCAAGGGGTCTCCTCTTCTGAAAAGCTTCCTGCCCTGCTAGTCTCTTTCTTTTGCATATCCCTATTAAAAATTTTTTAATAGCGTTGATCACCTTCCAAATGATCTCATTCATTTACATGTTTTCATGTTTATGGCCTGACTCCTTCATTAGAATACCAACTTCAAGAGAGAGAACTCTGGCCTATTTTTTCCCCTGGTTGATCACCAGTGCCTTACGTAGTGTCTGATGTATAAAACATCCCAATAGAATTTTTGAATTAAAACTATTGAAGAGTCACTCAGTAAAGAAAAGCTTCTTTTCCTTCTTCCTATCACCCTAAGGTCTGAGGACTCTTAGGTAGATTTTTGGTGCAAGTGAATAATAAACATATGATTTTTAAAGACTCATAAGCAAACGTTGTCTTAAGGTTCCCTACTGAGCTTTTTTCTTTAGAGCAAGTCTTTTTTCTCTAGAGCAAACCTGACTTTTCTGGCACTTGGAGTGGGGAACAAGTGTTGGTGCCAGTGACCCCCGACCTTCAGAGGGGAGTAACAGGGGTCCTGTTGCAGATACAAAGCCCTTCATCTACCCATCCATCCATACACCCATCCATCTGTCCATCCATCCATCCATCCACCCACCCATCATCCAACAAATACTGTGTTATTGAGGGCAGACTCTATGCACGTACTGGCCTAGGTGCCCAGGATGCAGCTTTGAGCAAACACACATCCTCTCTTCCCAACAGCTCACAGCTAGGTGTGCTGTCTTGATGGTGGTACTTTATCCGAGCTGCGTAGCTGTCCACAGGAGCAGTGCAGGGCCCCCCAAAGAAGTTCTCTTTCCTCACCATTTCCTCCCTGGGCAAATGGAGCCTGCTTATTTGGCCAACCTGTTCTGTTTACCTCTCTCTGTCCCACACCTGATCTCCCTTTGTGCCTTGCACTCCAGTTCTCCATCATGGCTGATCCAGATTTAAGACCCTGGGCTCTTGGCCTATCCCTGGCTTTCTGCTCTGCCATTATCAGGCTTTTGCAACCCGCCGGCCCCTCCCCCATCCACTGTCATCCCCTGTCCTCTCTTTGGCTGTTGTGTTCCCTGTCAGAACCAGCATGGCTTCTGCGGTGCATGCTCTATCCTCCCAGCCTGGGCTTGCGAGCAAGGGGCTTTATGCAGCTCTGCTCTGATTCATTTTGTGTTTTGAAATCTCGATGTAGGGTTTGTTTTAAGGAAGGCTCTGATCAAGTTTCAAAATCACTGATCAGATCGAATGAATGCAGAACCCGGTTTCTCCTCATTTTGGCAAAACGTCAATGCAGTACCCAGACTAGCAGTCCTCAGCTTTTAGAGTGCATGACTCTGGTTGAGGAAGCTTGTTAACGTACCAATTGCTGGGCTTCACCTCCACAGATTGCAGTTCAGTATGTGCTCGGTGGGACTCAGGAATCTGCAATTTGAACAAACTCCCCGGGAATTCTGATGTAGGTCCCGGGGTAATATCAAGAATATTTACATGACATCAGCACCAGCCAATCAACAAGATGTTGGAGCGCCTTCTCATGCCTGGCTTGAGCTTTTGGTTTCTGGATTGGGAGAAGGTCTAGGGGCCTTTGAGAGAAGGATTGTGGTATCTGGATAATCAGGTGGATATTTAGGGTTCTTGGGGCAGTGGCTATTACCCATAAGTATGGAAGCATTTCTGTATTTTAATAACGGGTATGACTACTAAGCTCTTCCATGATATGCCGAGTGGAAGGCTTACAGAACACAGTTTGAACACAGGCTGTAGAGAAAACCGGAAGTCTTGGCTAGTTGTCACATCCACCTCACCCTGTAACCGTGTTCGTATTGACTAGCATCTAGAAGGGGCTCTTGCTGCTTGGCAAAGTTCTAATACCATGCTTGTGATTGCTTTCTGCGCATTGACAGAATCTATTCCTTTGGGGGCTGGTATTAGGATTAATGAAATGGCAGATTTGCTTTGACTGTAATTAATGGGAAATACAATGGCAATTAATAGGACAACATATAGCTGAGCCAAACTCCCCAAGCATAGACACTCTGCAAACATCTGACCAGGTTCTGTGATGAATGCCTTAGTTCTCATCAAAGTCTTCCCAAGACAAGATCATTTGACTTCCACCGAGTTGGATGCTCAGTTTTTTGAGGAAGGGGATTGAGAACCACCCGCTTTGGGCAGTTCTCTGTCCCTGTAGTGTCTAGAATGCTTGTGGGTCCTGAAACAGGGTTTTATGTTTCAAAAAAAAAAAAAAGCAGAGGGAAGTGACTGCCTATTTAGGGTAAGTTCCCTGTTCCCTACTCTCTAGTTACATCATCTTGTTTTATTTCCTTTATAGCTCTAACCATGGTCTAACGTGATCTTTTTTTAAAATTGTATGTATGTATGTATGTATGTATGTATTTTGGCTGTGCCCGGCCTTAGTTGCGGCACGCGGGATCTTCGTCGCGGCACGCGGGATCCTTTAGCTGCGGCATGTGGGATCTTTTAATTGTGGGATGTGGACTTCATAGCTGCGGCATGTGGACTTCTTAGTTGCGGCATGCATGCGTGATCCGGTTCCCCGACCAGGGATTGAACCCAGGCCCCCTGCATTGGGAGTGCGGGGTCCTACCCACTGGACCGCCAGGGAAGTCCCTGGTCTAACGTGATCTTATTTGCTTACTTATTTGCAGTCTGTCTCTTCCCACTAAAGTTGCGTAAGAGCAGTGCCCTTCTCCTTGTTCACCACTGTAATCACTAATGCCTAGAAGCATCCCTGGCACATAGTTGATGTTCAAAGAATATTTATGGAATAAACTAACTCAAGGAGTATATTGGTTAAGGTAATACTAACTTCCAGAACAGACGAACCCCAGGATCTCGGGGCTTAATAAAACAGAAATTTAGTTTGTATTCAAGTAAAGTCCAGTTATGTGTTCCTGGACAGCAGTTGGGGACTGGAGGTTGGGATGGGATGCTCTACTCCATGCAGTCACTCGAGGACCCAGGATGATGGAGGAAGTTCCAGCGTCATCATATGGCTTTCATTGTTGGCCTGGGCATCATTATCTAGACATTAGGGGGTGGAGGGTGATGTAGGCAAAGGAATGGAAGATGCCTTGGGAGGATTTACTGGGTCTGACCCAGAAGTGAGTCCATCAGTTGCATCCGTAGTCTGTTGGCCAGAACTCAGTCACATGGCCACGTCCAATTGCAAGGGAGCTTGGGAGATGTTGTCTAGCTATGCACCCAGGAGGAAAGAGAAATGGCCTTGGTAAACAGCTACCCACTCCTTACCATGGGGACTTTTGTGGTTGCTCTATGACTCCTGTACTGGACTTTAAGATGTGTCTGTTTCTCTGAGCCCCCAAAGTTGACATCTCTCTTTTTGCAGCAGGAAGTTCAAACTCCTTAGCCTTCCACAGGCTGAACTCACTGTCCCAACAGCCTCACATCCCTCCTTGAACAGGTGCCCCATGGTCCAGGGCCATGCATATTACAGTTCAGGGCTTCTGCTGTTCTCTCTGCTAAGAATGCCTTATTAGCTTAGGCTTATTGAAATTTCACTGATTGATTCTCCAAGGCCCAGCCTCAAATCTCTCTTCTTCAGGAAGCGCCCTTGGCATCCCTCTCAGTGGAACCCATCTCTGTCCCGCTGCGATTCAGCAGCATATAGCTTGCGTATCTGCTTCACTTCATTGTGCCTTCACGCCCCCATCCTTACGTGTTTACCTAGTGTGTCTCCTCCTAGAATAGAAAATACTTTACTCTTTTTGTATCATGCTCCAGAACTTAGTCTGGCCAAAAAAATAGGTGTTGATGGTCCCCAAGCTAGTAGAAAGGGCCCTATTTAAATTTTGCTTGGAAAATGACCCACAGGGATTTTGCAGACTCAACCTGTGATCTGTTTCATGAGGTGGACTCTGAAAACCCTGTTGAAGGCAGGGGTCCTAGAGGAAGCCTAATTTAGTTCCTGATGTGTGACAAGCGACAGTCAAATCCACGTGGCACTGTGGATATCTGGGCGGCAGGAAGAACTTGGATCCAGAAAGACACGGGTTGGAATCCCAGCCCTGCTGTCTACTGGCTGTCTGACCTTGGGCACATTACTGAACCTCTGTGAACCTTGGTTAAAATGATGACTTTAACACAACATACGTTTACGGAGTGTCTTTTAAGTGCCGGCACTGACGTAGATGCTGGCTGTGTGGGAGTGAATGGAAAAGATATAGACCTCAGGGACTAGGGATATTGGACCAATGACTTCAATATAAGGTCTGTGGTTTCAATGCAAGAAGACTAAAAGGGAAGGTGTCCCAAGGAAGCTATGGGGCTGAGACCTGAAAGTAAGCAAGATGAGGCAGAGGAAGGGGTTACAGGAGGATTCCAGGTGGAGGCAACAGTATGTTTATATGAAGGTCCGGAGGTGAGCGGGGTCCTTGTTATGATGTTGGGAGGATTAAATGAAGCTCTGCAGTTTTCCAGCGTGTGATGAATGACCCACTGGTGTTTCTCAGGCTGATTCTATGGTGGTAGCCTCATGATCACTTAAAACCTTTTAAAAATATCATTCTCTCCACTTTTGGCATGTTTAATTTTTTCCACCATAAAGAGTCAAATAAAAATGAATATTTGCATTGATACTTACAGTCTCTATTTAAAAAACCGTGTGAGTATTCCACGGGGCGCACCAGTTGGTAGTTAAGCACATAGATTCTACCTGTTTGAATCCCTGCTCTGCAGTTTCTAACTCTGTGACCTCATGCTAGTTCCTTGTGCCTCAGTTTCCTGATCTGTAAGATGGAGATAATAATAGTACCTACCTCAGGGTTGTGATTGAGATTCCACATGTTTGTTATTATTAGTGGGAGCAATGTAAAGTCTTACAAATGTACTTAAGTCAAAATTGTGAGTCAATATACAAAGAAGTTTATAATAGTGAACTTGGATTGGCCACTTGGTAGGTGCTGTTCTAAGTACCTTACATGTCATCTCATTGAATGCTCACTGTGAAAGTGGGTGATTAACCCATTTTACAGGTGCAGCCAGATAAGTAGTTTGCCCAGGGACAGGGTTAATGGCAGAGCAAGGATTTCAATGCATTCTGCCTCCAGTTCCTCTACCACTCACCATTACACCATACTGTCTCAGCTTAAATAATATAGATGGTCCATGGATTTGACATGACTAATGAAAGTCTGTTCGCTTATTTGTTCACTCAACAAATATTTATTGAGTGTCTACTATGTGCCGGGCTCCATTGAAAATGCCGGGGTGACAATGGTGAGCAGTAATTGTCCTGCAGGGCTTCCGTCTACAGGTGATAAATCAGTAAACAAAGACGCAAGCTAGGTAATTTTAGACCCAGATAAGTCCTGTGAAGAAAATAAAGCTGGATAATAGGATAGAGTGATTGGGGAACTTTTGTGTGGATGCGCCCCCTGGAAGAGGCCACGAGGTGCCTGGAAAGGAAGGGTCTGGTCATTTCCCCAGCTGTGGCTTGTCTTCCCTGATAAGCCAGCCACGTCACTGTTATGAATTCAATCCGAATTTCAAGACCATCAGGCCTATTAAGTCAGACCTTCTGACAAGTGTGCAGAGCACAGATTTAGTCTCTGTCAATGTTTGTTTAAATTTGTAACTCTCTCACAGTGGAATTGAGCAAGCTCCAAATAACCATCAAAACCCATTAATTTTCTCCAAGTGCAATAGCATATTAATCAGACAGCAGCAAGAAGCTGTGGTCTAGAGGTGATGCTGATGCAAGACAGATATCTGCTCCCCCCTCCCCTTTCCTGGGAAGAGGCAAGTTTTCCTCTGTGCCTGTGTATTGTACAGAGCCTTGCTGCATGCGAGGTGAATGGAGAATCACAGTGTGTTTGAGCAATAGAAGGGACCCTTTTTGAGGGAGGCTGTATTTTCTGAACCTAGATTCAGATCCTACTGGGCTGGCAAAGGATTTTTTACAACATTTTTATTGAAATGTAGTTGATTTACAATGTTGTGTTAGTTTCAGTTATACTGCAGAGTGATTCAGATATATATATATATTTTTAAGATTCTTTTCCATTATAGGTTATTACAGGGTTATGAGTATAGTGCCCTGTGCTACACAGTAGGTCCTTGTTGGTTTGACCAATGATTTTTGAGCTGCTTCTAAGTGTGAGAGGCATTCTGGATATGGGATCCAGACTCCCAGAGAGTAGAGTTTCCAGATGGTTTGAGGGCTATGTGACACACAGCATTTCTTGGGCCTGCAATGGGGGGGGGAGCCAGGATGGATTCTTGCTATGATTTCATATCATCAATCCTCTTTCCTCATCTTCCAGAAAAGAGCTCAGAGAAGGTGGGAATAACCTATAATCACACAGTAAGTTATTGAGAGAACCAATATTCCCTATGAAGCAGCCAGGGCACACTTCATAAAAGGGAAGTTTTATGAAGTGTGTTTTATGTGTTTTATGTGTTTTATGAAGTTACTTCATAACTGAGCCTCCTCCTGCCTAAAGCCCTCCATGGTTCCCCATTGCTCTAACAAGGAAAGTTAAACTTTCCATAGCCTACAACACCCTGTATGATCTGGCTCTGCTCTGTTTTGACTTCTTTTCACTTCCCCCTTCCTCCACGCTTTTAAATCCAGCCATCACGAACTTCTTTCAGTTCCTTAGACATTTCTTCTACCTTTAAGTCTTTGATAGCACCATTTCCTCTGCCTAAAACACACACCTCTACATCACCTGGCTAATTGCCACTCCTCCTTCATGCTCCAGTTACAACATCATTTCTTCCAAGATGTCTCCCTGGAACCTCTAGGGTAGATTAGCCTCTCTTGCTCTGGGTTCCCATTATACCCTGTACATTCTATACCAATAGAATCCTCACATACTACTGTGTCCAGAAAAAAAACCCCAAACCAGTATTAATGTTGAAGATGATGGCGAGTGCATGTTCTCTCTCCAGTGGGTCTGGCTGGGTATTTTCTCCAAAGATAAACCGCGGAGGGCTACAAGCTCAATCCACGAGGATCCCCCCAACTCCCAGCTCTTCGTGCTTGCCTTGATTCAATGTCTGTGGGGCCAGTGTTTCGAGATGTACTCTGGCACTTTCCTGAGAGCTTTCTTCAGTCCTTCTCTGCCCCTTCTGTCCATAGTGGGAAGAAGGGAGCCAGCTCATTCCCTGCTACGGGCCAACAAGCTGCCTGTGCCTCCAGCAACCAGACCGTCAGTCCAGGGCACCTTATCCATTGTGGGCAAAATCAGAGAAACTTCTTGGAGCCTGTGGGACCAGGGCCAGAGCCTCCAGCTGTGGCTTCCACTGTTGGGACTTATCCACCTCCAATTTGTGGCAGATATGCAGCTTTTATTTTCAAGAAACTTGCTTAGAGAGAAGGTTCTCTCTCTTGCAACAGAGAGAACTTTGCAGTCTGTCCGCTTGCCCAGGGCATGGGAAATTAGCTTTGTGATAGTGGCTTTCTGGAGGGTGCCTGGATGTTTACTGCATAATGGTTCTGCCCTTCAGAAAAAGGGTAAAATGCAGAAGATCCCCAATAGGGAGATCTAGAAAAAGTGACAAGAAATAACCATATATTGAGTACCTCCTAAGTGCCAGGATCTGTGCTAGGTACTTTATCCCCTGTATCTCTCTTGAGGCTCACACAACCCTATGGGTTTAATACTACTACTAATGTTTGATAATAAAATAGCTAAAATGCACTGAGAAGTTACCATGTCCCAGACCTTATGTCGAGCATTTAAAATGCATCCTCATTGGACCATCACCACCTCTCTGGAAGGTGGAAGTTATTAATGTTCCTTTGTGTAGAGGGACCCAGGAACTCAGAGAAGCTGAGAAACCTGCATGGGTTCACACCATCTGGAAGTGGGATTCCAATTCTGTCCAGCAGATGCCAAGACTCATGTTATTTTCAGTGTCCAGCATCCGTGCTGAGTGGTTAGCTGAGCTTATCACCAAAACTTGCAAGGCTCTCTGAAGGATATCATCCTAGGCACCAGCCCCCCACACCAGGAATTTCTTGAGATGGATTCGGAAGGCTCAGCTTTGAGGTAGCACGTCTCTACCATCTGCATGCAAAATCACTCATTTTTTATTTGTTTTCCCCACACAAATGCTGTTGTTTTGATAAATGGCATCTCTCAAACAAAGTGGGGTGATGAAGTAACAAGCCATTTCTTTGATTTTTCTTTTCATTTGGCATAACTCAAAATCAGAAGGGATCATCAGAACTTCTGATCAGCATGATAAGGAGGGCAAGCATTTATGTAACCCAAAGCAAATCCAGGAGTCTCTAGAGTGCAATTTCTAATAAGCTTTTTGAGCCATTGAAAATGGCTTATGGACTTAAGAGCATCTTTTAAAAAGAGCTTTATGGGTCTAGGAGTCTAGAAAGGAAGCTCTGTTGTAAGGTGAGCTGTGGACTTTAAAGAGACCTCCACAATGGATGGAGGTCACGAGATTTAATTGGTCAAATACGTGTGGATTTCACTGAGTAGAACAGTCAGACATGAATTAATTATTCAATTAAATACATTCACTCATTCATTTTAATATTTTATTTCTCCTATTATTTATTGACTGATTCTCTTATTCAATTCATTAAACCCTTCAGGTCATTCAACAAACGTTTCTGGTCTATGTGTGAGGTGCTGGAATCTTCAAAAGGAAAAGTAACCTTAAAAGAAGTCTACCTTTTGTGCCAGGCTCAGCAGAAACTATCCAGGAATTATTGACAAATCTAAAGCTTTGAGCAGTCATTCTAATTCCTGGTTAGGAGTGTGTGTGTGTGTGTGTAGTTTGCAGGCTTACTTGGTACTCTGCCAGGTACAAGTCTAAGAGTCACGGAAATGTTTCACAGCTTAGGAGAAGAAAACAGCGGTCCTTAGGATCAGAGGTCCCAGACTGCTCTGGGTTGGGAGTTAGCATCCCTGGGCTCTGAGATGGGTCTGCTCCTTAGCAGTTGTGTTGTTTCTGGTGAGTTGAAGAACATCTTAGGTCTTATTTTCTCCATCTGTAGAATAAGCAGGTTGACCAGATGACCAGGACTACTCAGCGTGCAGTCAGCTCGCAGTAAGTAGGTAATCACTTCCTTTGCTTCTCTTGTTCCAGGTTTGAAATGAGGATTCATCGAGAAATGAGCCAGTTTGGCTTTGCTCTTTACACTCTGGGGAGGAAAGTGTGTCCTTTCTGTTTTTTTCCCCCAGCTGGATCGTCAGTAGTGGCGAGCGAGCAGGAGATAGTAGAACTAGTTGCATGTGTTGTAACTAGAACAAGAGCAGCTCTTGACAGCACAAATTTCTTCTGTATCCAGATCTTAAATCTTCCCTGTCAAGAGGGGAAAATTAGACAAAAGAAAAATTCTGAAAGGATAATGAGTCCTCTTTTCCTCCTGCTGCTTCCTTTTGGGGTAGTGCAGTCAAAATGTCCTTGCTTTACAGCTCCTACCCCCAACTCAGCTTATGCTGCCAATGATTCTCACCTTGTGAAATGCTCAAGTAGGATAGGCAATGGCGTGGGGGTCAGATCTGTCCTCTCTGTGGCTGGGTACAGCATCTGTATCCCCATGCATGATATTTTTCTTGACATTTATTTTCTCATTTGTCCCTACATGTCTCTGCAGGGATAGAGGTTAGCATCTTCTTCTCAAAAGGAGAAATAACTTCTAGGTATTAACCCCAAGGAAATCAGCTTGGAGGTGTCAAGCTAAACGTCCAACAAAGGGGATGCTAGATAAACAAAATATTAGGACACCGAATCATGATGATGCAAGTAATTGTTGACATGGAAACATGTCTATGATGTCTGGGAAGTTTTTAAAAAGCATGGTTACAAAATTGTATGAATAATATGATCCTACTTGTGAAATGGATAGAGATATGGATATAGATATACCGATATGTAACAAAATGTTAAATTTAATCTTTGGATGGAGATATTATATTTATTTATTTATTTTTGGCTGCGTTGGGTCTTCGTTGCCGCGCGGGCTTTCTCTAGTTGCTGCAAGCTGGCACGTCTTCGTTGCGGTGCGCGGGCTTCTCATTGCGGTGGCTTCCCTGTTGCGGAGCACGGGCTCTAGGCAGGCGGGCTTCAGTAGTTGTGGCACACGGGCTTAGGAGTTGTGGCTTGCAGGCTCTAGAGTGCAGCCTCAGGAGTTGTGGTGCACGGGCTTAGTTGCTCCACGGCATGTGGGATTTTCCCAGACCAGGGCTCGAACCCGTGTCCCCTGCATTCGCGGGTGGATTCTTAACCACTGTGCCACCACGGAAGTCCCGGGTGGAGATATTATAGATACGTTTTATTTTCTAATACTTGTTCATAGTTTTATAATTTTCTATAGTAAATGTCTATTACATTTATAATAAAAATACAGTAAATATTATCATAGAACCTAAATGGAATAACTAGAGCACGTGGGTGTCATCTGTCTTTCTTTAGTCCCTTATCAAATTAGTAACAGATTAGGGTTAATTCTTTCTGCTTGCATGCTCAAGTTCTTTTCATGTGACATCCTGTCTCCTAAAGATTCATCAAGGAGGATCCACCAGGAAAATCCCAAATATTTTGCCAAGTCTCTCTCCTGAGTAAATCCTTATGTGTAGAAGCAGTGTAATTTACTATTCTCTGGAGTTCTGCTTCACCACTCCTTAGCTGTGTGACTTGGGTATCAGTCTTGGCATCTGAAAAATGGGGTTAATAATGATTCCTATCTCAGAGGGTGTTTGCGATGACTCAACGAGATGATGTTTCTAAACAATGCTTAACAAAGAGTATGTATTGAATATTCTGTATTAGCTACTGCTGGGTGCTTAACACACTCCAGTTTGGGATTCAGAAAATATGCTCACTCTCTGTGCCATCAGTTCTTACTACCTACCTTCTTATCTGCCTGCGATTTTCCCCCTTCTTCCCTTTCTCCTCCTTCCTTCCTCCTCCCCTCCTTCTTCTTCCCCTTCCCTTCCTTCTCCTTCCTCTTCCTCTTCCCCTCTCCCTTCTCCCCTCCCTTCCCCTCTCGCTCCTCCCCTCCCCCTCCTCCCCTCCCCCTCCTCCCCTCCCCCTCCTCCCCTCCCCCTCCTCCCCTCCCCCTCCTCCCCTCCCCCTCCTCCCCTCCCCCTCCTCCCCTCCCCCTCCTCTCCCCTCCCCTCCCTCCCCTCTCCCCTCCCCTCCCTCCCCTCTCCCCTCCCCTCCCTCCCCTCTCCCCTCCCCTCCCTCCCCTCTCCCCTCCCCTCCCCTCCCCTCTCCCCTCCCCTCCCCTCCCCCTCCCCCTCCCCCTTCTTCTCCTCTTTCTCCTCCCCTTCCTCCTCCTCCTCAAGGGAACATGGTTTAAACAAACAAGTGAACAAAAAAAGAGAATCTTTGAAGCTAGTCCATATTTACAGAGGGAGGACCACTTTACATTACAGCCCACTTTGTCCTCAGTTATCCCCCCTACAGTTTTTGTTTTTAAAGCATTTTTAGACTTTTAATACTTCTCATTGCAAGCCTTAAGTCTTGGAGGAAGGACGACGAATCAAATCTCAATTACCCACAGATACTAGAAACCCCCAGTCATTAAAAATAATAATAAGGGGCTTCCCTGGTGGCGCAGTGGTTGAGAGTCTGCCTGCCGATGCAGGGGACGCGGGTTCGTGCCCCGGTCCGGGAAGATCCCACATGCCGCGGAGCGGCTAGGCCCGTGAGCCATGGACGCTGAGCCTGCGCGTCCAGAGCCTGTGCTCTGCAACGGGAGAGGCCGCAACAGTGAGAGGCCCGCGTACCGCAAAAAAAAAAAAAAAAAAAATAATAAGGATAAACCAATAAAAGGAAAGAAGGAACAAACAATATTGTATAAAACTCCAAATTAGAACCCAGTCTCCTAAGGGCTTGATGCCCGCAGTGACGATTTAGAGATTTTTCTCCCTTTCTAAGTATACTTCTGGGATGTGGAAATGAAATAGTTTTTCTGTAATAACTCTTGGTGAATGTGTCACCCCAAATGTTTGGCTCTAAGGATGGTTAAAGATTATGTGTGAGGGAGGGAAGAAGTAAGGCCAAGGAGATCTTTTGTTGGGCTTTGTCTTCTGAGAGCTCTGCAAACAGTCATTATTAGGAGAGATTCCTCCCTTGCTCTATCCTGGTTGCTGAGGAATGAATCAGCCACATCTCTTAAATACCTAAGGCTGCCTATTGCGCTGAAATAATCGTCTTGAACCCAATCTATGGCAAAAATACAACTGACTGACAGACACTGTCTACAAACCCTATTCAGATGAGTCCACCCAAGTAAGAAATCCATATGGCTTCAAACTGCAGGAGAGTCGTTTTTGTTTTCCTGGATTAAGTTAAATTTCTTTAACCATATGTTGTTCTTTTCCAGTGGCAGCCAAACTTCAAACACACTAATGGAAAAACAGATTAAAAAAACCCAGATGCTACCTGGGCTGAGTCTTGTGCTAGTAAGCATGTATTTGGTCTGCCCTGCAACCCTCAATGGGAGCATGGTTATTCTCATTTAAGATTGGAGAAACTGAGGCTCAGAGGATTTAAATGAGTTGCTCAAGTTGATACAGCTGTTAGGAATCGAGAAATCGTTTACGATTCCCTTCTCTATCTTCTCCCTGCATCCAATCCTTCATCAGTCCAGGGCTGGTATCTCACCTCCACGATAACATTTCCAGCCAGTCACTTCCTTTCATCTCCTCTGCTTCCAACCTGGTCCGAGTCTCCATCACTTGTCCCTTGAGCTACAACCAGAGCCTCTTTGCTGCCATTCTAGTCCCTCACAATCCATTCTCCATATAGCAGCCCAAGTGTTCCTTTTAAAAAGGACATTGATTATACCACTCCATTACGGTGCCCTCCTGAGGTTGCTCATTCACCTGGATTGATCTCTGAACCCCTCAGCATCACCTCTCTCTCTGACCTCACCTTGCTGCCTCCCCACCCCCCTTGAGCTCAGCCTCCCTCATCTTTCCTCATAGATCTTAAACCCACCAAGCTCCTTCCTACCTCAGGGACTGATGTTTGCACTAGCTCTCCTTTCTGCCTGGAATGCTCGGCCTCCAGGTACCGGACATGGCTTCTTGGTCCAGGTCTCAAGTCAAATGCCACCTCCCCAAGAGGTCCTCCATGACAATCCCAGCCACAGAGATGTCTGGCCTTGTTACCCCTAATCACTCCCTTTTACATCACCTACTTGATCTTCTTTAAAGCCCCTATCAGTCCCTGAAATTATTTTGTTTCCATAGATGTTTGCTTAATTTGATATCTTCCTTATGAGACTATAACTTCCATGGGGACAGAAACTATAGCTGCGTGTTCCTTGCCCATAGAACCATGCCTGGCACTCAGTTCAACAGACATTTGATGACTGAATAAATGATTCCATTCTTGGGTTTCGAAAACATGGTCCCTGTAAATGCCATCACCTCTTAAAACCCTTTATTCTCACCTGCTTTTATATATTTTAATTTTATAGGGGCTTAGGGATGTTGGAAGCCTGCCATTAAACAAGGCACCCCCATACCCAATAATGTTACTCAGCTCAAAATTTGCTCCGGAGCCTGACTCGCGAGGATTTCCCTGATTGCATTGCATTGATGAGGACCACCTAAGAAACACCTGCATGGAGCCCACTGCGGGCTCAGCGCTTGGTGCTCACTGGCTCTCAGTGAATGTTCCTCCCTTACTCTTCCACCTTTTTGTGTAACACTGAAGTCTCCCAAACAGCAAATGTTGACTGTTCTATTTTAAACTCCCCGATATTTCTGGGAACAAAGGAGCCTTGTAAGTCATTTGACTGCACACACAACCATGGAAATTCTTATTGGCGAATCAAGGAGAATGCCTTTAACTTTCCGTCATAACCTCCTTTTAAAAACAGCTGAAAAATTTGACTTAGTTTTCAGGGCAGCAGTAGGATTTTGCTAAGGGGGTTTGTGAAACTCCTCTGGAGATGGTTGTTAAAAAGGCAAATAATGCATTTCCTGGTATGGGGGAGGGTTTAGACTTGCCTCGAGGCAGATGCTTGGATTAGAGAGAAATCTTCAACCTGAGCTGCCTCTCTTTGGCCTCTGCCTTCACCTCCAGCCCCATCTTGACCTATGTTCCCCTCACTCTGCCTTCCAGTCCTGCAGACCTCCTTTCAGCACTTGGGAAGTTTCATGTTCCCTCCTGCTGCAGGACCTTTGCACATGCCGCTCCTTCTGTCTGGTTCACTATTCTCTCTAGTCTAACCTGAGTTAGCTTTTTACCTTTCATTCAAATAGCTCTTCCTTAGGGCAACGTTCCCTGACATCTCCAAATCAAATCCCTTTACCCTCTACTCTCAAAGTGTCTCTGATTACAGATGCAAGTTCACATTGATGTGTATTATCGTTAAATTAGTAGTCCTCCTCCCAATTTGGCCATCTGCATCATTATCATAGCTCACACTTTTAGAATTCCTTCTCTGTGCCTGGCACTGTTCTAAGCATTTGTACTCATATTAGTTTATGTAATCCACACGATGACCTCATGAGGTGGGCACTATGATTGTGCCCATTTTACAGATGAGAACTCTGAGCCACATGGAAGGTAAGTGATTTACCTAAGATCATGCTGCCAGTAAATAGAACTGGGATTAGAACTCAGGCACCCTTGTTCTGGAATCTGTGCTCATCACGCCTATGCTGTTCTGCTTCCTGTAAGTTCAGTGGAAGCAGTGATCATGTTGATTTTTGCTGCTTACTGTCTCTCTGGATCTAGCACAGGACCTAACACACCATAGTATTTGGGGGATGAATAAATGAATGAATCTCTCTCTCTCTAATTCTGTGCCCTTAGTCTTGGTGCTGGTCACAGGAAGGTCCCTTGACCCCCCAGCTTGAATCCAGGTTTCCTGGGAACTGTAATGCAACTTTGTTGGACCCATTGAAGGATGAGGCAGCATCCCACTCCGATTTACAATAGCTGAGCAGATTCTAAATTCACCCTTCATGTCCACCCACCTGCTTCCTTCGCAGAACTCTGGAGGCCATGCACCACCTGGAGAAACACTGCAATACATTCTTGGGTAGCAGAGAAGTCTCTGGAATAACAAGGGTGCAGCAAAGTTGACATTCTGCTATTCATTACTCAACCAAGGCATTTTTAGAAAACCTTTCCTTTGGGCTCAGCTGAGAGTGGCTGAAAAACTGCCAACTTTCCTTGGTGACAGTGAATGAGCCCTTGCTGGGTGGAGGCCACAGGGGCTGCCATCTAGCCTGCAGAATCTTGCTGATGCCATAACATGTGGTTTTCACGATGCTTGGGATACAGATGTCCTTATTGGGTTGCAGATCTGGCTCCCTCGTTAGACCAGTAGCTCTAGGAGGGCATGGACTCCCAAGGGCACAGGTCAGGGTCTGACACATAGCAGAAGCTCAGGAAATATCGGCAGAGTAGATGCATGAGATATAGGGCTCATATGCTTAAATGGGCTGAACTCTGGAATTCTCTATACTAGGGCAGCAGAAGAGCAGGGAAACATGCATCACTTAGCACTAAATGGCAGGAAGTGTGCTGGGGAATGTTCACTTTGTTCAAAGAAGTGTTGGCAGGAGGAGAGAAGTGCATTTTCCAGGGTGGAGGCAAACCAGGCTTCATCTGCAGAAGGGTCCAATCACTTAATAGGGACCTGAACACAAGGAAACAAAAGCCCACTGTCTAAATCCACTTCTTTCGGCCAGTGGGATCTGTGTTGGTCCATCTATGTTGGAATCACCCTATAGACATCAAGGTCAGACATGTAGACCATCATTAGACCTGGAGAGGGACTCATACAATGGATGAGAAGACTAGATCACAATCAGTTATGGGATGGTGGAATTTAATGGGTGACAGATAGCATGGCTCTGGAACCAGATGGTCTGAGTTCAGTTCCAGGGTCTGCTACTTAACTAGCTCTGTGGTCTTAGCTAAGTTACCGCACCTTTCTGTGCCTCACTTTCCCCTCTATGAAATGTGCCTCCCACCTCTTGGTGTCCTGGCTGAGGATCAAGTGAATCAGTACACACAGTGCGCTCAGAAGACTGCCGAGCACAGCTTGAGTGCTACAGAGGCCTTAACTTATTAGGGTGGGAAAGGGGTCCTCGAATGAATGCAACAAAGCTTGCTTTTTCTGGGCTGGTCAACCATCTAATATTACCATCTAGTATTACCTGATAATCTAGTATTATCAGGATGAAGTGAGAGAAAGTAGACACAGGGGGTTTGGGGAGATAGTGAGGCTGGCGGGTTTGAACATTCAGGTTGAAGACAGGCTCTGTGTTACATTAGCTGTAGGCTAGCAAAGGGGAGTATGGATTTGGGAGGACTGTGTGGAAACCAAGCTGGAAAGAAAAACACAAGCCTGAAGTCCAAGCAGTTGGCCTTGGTGCAGTGGCTCTGCCACTAGAGGATGCTACTAAGTACGAGTGTGTGATGCTTTTCCAGGGTGGGGGGATGGGGGCGGGTGGGTTGGGGGGAATTGCACTCAGCTGAGCCTCCCAGAGTGCCCGACCCAGCTGCCCTTGCTTTCCACGAGGCAACCTGCATGGAATGGACTCCCACTTCTGGAAGGTGGGTGGCAGGGATCCCCAATTCCCTATATCCTGATTACCTGGGAGACTTAAAAATGCAGATTATTGGGCCTCACCACAGACCCAAGAATCAGTGTTTGGGGGCTAAGGGCCCGGGAATCTGCATTTTGAATCCACTCCCAAGGGGATTTGGTACATTACATGGTTTGAGAACCTACTCTAACAGGTAATTCTTAACCAAGAGTGCATCTCAGAATCACCTGGGTGGCTATTTCCCCATGGAAACGTGCAGGTCTGCCCCCCCATCCCCCCGCCCCCCACCGGGAGATTCTGATTCAGTAGGGCTGGGCGGTGGCAGGGCCCAGGCCATGTGACTTTTGGGAAAAAAATTGCTTTTCCAATGGTTGAGTGAATGCCAGTTTGACTTGCCTATTGCCTGGTGATAACAATACTGGAAAGCTTGTTAAAATGCAGGTTTCCAGCCCTGGTCCTACAGTGACTGAATTCGCCTCTATAGGAAGGGATGATTTTTTTTTTTTTTAACATCTTTACTGTAGTGTAATTGCTTTACATTGTTGTGTTACTTTCTGCTGTATAACAAAGTGAATCAGCTATACATATACGTATATCCGCATATCCCCTCCCTCTTGCGTCTCCCTCCCTCCCTCCCTATCCCACCCCTCTAGGTGGTCACAAAGCACCGAGCTGATCTCCCTGTGCTATGTGGCTGCGTCCCACTAGCTAGCTATTTGACATTTGGTAGAGTATATATGTCCATGCCACTCTCTCACTTCGTCCCAGCTTCCTCTTCCCCCTCCCCATGTCCTCAAGTCCATTCTCTACCTCTGCGTCTTTATTCCTGTCCTGCCCCAAGGTTCTTCAGAACCATTTTTATTTTGGTTTTTTAGATTCCATATATATGTGTTAGCATACGGTGTTTGTTTTTCTCTTTCTAACTTACTTCGCTCTGTATGACAGACTCTAGGTCCATCCACCTCACTACAAATAACTCAATTTTGTTTCTTTCTTTTTTTTTTAACGTATTTATTGGAGTATAATTGCCTTACAATGGTGTGTTACTTTCTGCTTTATAACAGAGTGAATCAGCTATACATAAACATACATCGCCATATCTCCTCCCCCTTTCGTCTCCCTCCCACCACCTTCCCTATCCCACCCCTCTAGGTGGTCACAAAGCACCGAGCTGATCTCCCTGTGCTATGCGGCTGCTTCCCACTAGCTATCTGTTTTACATTTGGTAGTGTATATAAGTCCATGCCACTCTCTCACTTCATCCCAGCTTACCCTTCCCCCTACCCGTGTCCTCAAGTCCAGTCTCTACATCTGTGTCTTTATTCCTGTCCTGCCTGTAGGTTCTTCAGAACCTTTTTATTTTTGGTTTTTTTAGATTCCATATATATGTGTTAGCATACGGTGTTTGTTTTTCTCTTTCTGACTTACTTCCCTCTGTATGACAGACTCTGGTCCATCCACCTCACTACAAATAACTCAATTTTGTTTCTTTTTATAGCTGACTGATATTCCGTTGTATGTATGTGCCACATCTTCTTTATCCATTCATCTGTGGATGGACACTTAGGTTGCTTCCATGCCCTGGCTATTGTAAATAGTGCTGCAATGAACATTGTGGTACATGACTCTTTTTGAATGATGGTTTTCCCAGGGTATATGCCCAGGAGTGGAATTACTGGGTCATATGGTAATTCTATTTTTAGTTTTTTAAGTTACCTCCATACTGTTCTCCATAGTGGCTGTATCAATTTACATTCCCGCCAACGGTGCAAGAGAGTTCCCTTTTCTCCACACCCTCTCCAGCATTTATTGTTTGTAGATATTTTGATGATGGCCATTCTGACCGGTGTGAGGTGATACCTCATTGTAGTTTTGATTTGCATTTCTCTATGATTAGTGATGTTGAGCATCCTTTCATGTGTTTGTTGGCAATCTGTATATCTTCTTTGGAGAAATGTCTATTTAGGTCTTCTGCCCATTTTTCGATTGGGTTGTTTGTTTTTTTGATATTGAGCTGCATGAGCTGCTTGTATATTTTGGAGATTAATCCTTTGTCAGTTACTTCATTTGCAAATATTTTCTCCCATTCTGAGGGTTGTCTTTTGGTCTTGTTTATGGTTTCCTTTGCTGTGCAAAAACTTTTAAGTTTCATTAGGTCCCATATGTTTATTTTTGTTTTAATTTCCATTTCTCTAGGAGGTGGGTCAAAGAGGATCTTGCTGTAATTTATGTCATAGAGTGTTCTGCCTATGTTTTCCTCTAAGAGTTCTATAGTGTCTGGCCTTACATTTAGGTCTTTAATCCATTTTGAGTTTTTTTTTGTGTATGGTGTTAGGGAGTGTTCTAATTTCATCCTTTAACATGTAGCTGTCCAGTTTTCCCAGCACCACTATTGAAGAGGCTGTCTTTTTTCCATTGTATATTCTTGCCTTCTTTATCAAAGATAAGGTGACCATATTTGTGTGGGTTTATCTCTGGGCTTTCTATCCTGTTCCATGGATCTGTATTTCTGTTTTTGTGCCAGTACCATACTGTCTTGATTACTGTAGCTTTGTAGTTCAGTCTGAAGTCAAGGAGCCTGATTCCTCCAGCTCTGTTTTTCTTTCTCAAGATTGCTTTGGCTATTTGGGGTCTTTTGTGTTTCCATACAAATTGTGAAATTTGTTGTTCTAGGTCTGTGAAAAATGCCATTGGTAGTTTGATAGGAATGTCATTGAATCTGTAGATTGCTTTGGGTAGTATAGTCATTTTCACAATGTCAATTCTTCCAATCCAAGAACATGGTATATCTCTCCATCTGGTTGTATCATCTTTAATTTCATTCATCAGTGTCTTACAGTTTTCTGCATACAGGTCTTTTGTCTCCGTAGGTAGGTTTAATCCTAGGTATTTTATTCTTTTTGTTGCAGTGGTAAATGGGAGTGTTTCCTTGATTTCTCTTTCATATTTTTCGTCATTAGTGTATAGGAGTGCAAGAGATTTCTGTGCATTAATTTTGTATCCTGCTACGTTACCAAATTCACTGATTAGCTCTAGTGGTTTTCTGGTAGCATCTTTAGGATTCTCCATGTATAGTATCATGTCATCTGCAAACAGTGACAGTTTTACTTCTTCTGTTCCGATTTGGATTCCTTTTATTTCTTTTTCGTCTCTGATTGCTGTGGCTAAAACTTCCAAAACTATGTTGAATAAGAGTGGTGAGAGTGAGTAACCTTGTCTTGTTCCTGATCTTAGTGGAAATGAGTATGGGCATTTGAGTTAGGGCATTTGAGTAAGGGCAATGCATAATCCTAGACCATTATGTGCTGGCTGTGCGTTTGGGGATGGACATTTGGGAAGGTGTTTCTGTGTCTCTTTTGTATCCATCAATAAAGCATTCTTATGAAGTCGTGTAATGAGTTGAATTGTGTCTCCCCGCCAGATTCATATGTTGAAGTCCCAGGGCCTCAGAATGTGACCTTATTTGGAGATGGGGTCTTTACCGAGGCAATCAAGATAAAGTGAGGTCATATGGGTGGGTCCTAATCCAATATGACTGTTGTCCGTATATAAGGGGACATTTGGACACAGAGATATGCAGAGAGAAAGAAGGCGATGTGAAGAGGCATAGGGAGAAGATGGCCATCTCCAAGAGAAGGAGAGAGGCTGGGAACACATCCTTCCCTCAGAAGGGACCAACCCTGCCGACACCTTGATTTTCTGAGTGAATGAATTTAAGCTCCCCAGTCTCTGGTACTTGGTTAGTGCAGCCCTTGCAAACTAATACAGGAATAATTACTATTATTATCCCCACTTTACAGGTGAGGTAACTGGGTACTTGGTTAGTGCAGCCCTTGCAAACTAATACAGGAATAATTACTATTATTATCCCCACTTTACAGGTGAGGTAACTGGGATTCAGAAAGGTCATCCTCCCTGTGAAAGTCATCCAGGTTTCTCCCTCCCCTCCTTCCTCTGCTGGGTGCTGCTGGTGAGGATAGTGATGGTGTGGACCAAAGTGTGCCTGGAGAGCATTTCCGCCTTTGGAAGGAGCAGACGAGGCTGAAGTCCCCTGCCCTGTGTCTTGTTAACCAGAGGCACAGGACAGGTTTTTTTTTTTTTTTTTTAAATTGAAGTATAGTTGATTTACAGTGTTGTGTTAATTTCTGCTGTACAGCAAAGTGATTCAGTTGTACATATATACATATATATATATACATTTTTCATATTCTTTTCCATTATGGTTTATCACAGGGTATTGAATATAGTTCCCTGTGCTATACAGTAGGACCTTGTTGTTTATCCAATCTATATATAATAGTCTGCATCTGCTAACCCCAAATCCCAATCCATCCCTCCCCCACCCTCCCTCTTGGCAACCACAAGTCTGTTCTCTATGTCTGTGAGTCTGTTTCTGTTTTGTAGATAGGTTCATTTGTGTCATATTTTAGATTCCACATATAAGTGATATCTATGGTATTTGTCTTTTTCTGACTTACTTCACTTAGTATGATAATCTCTAGGTCCATCTATGTTGCTGCAAGTGGCATTATTTCATTCTTTTTTATGGCTGAGTAGTATTCCATTGTATATACCATTCCATTGTATATATCTTCTTTATCCTTTTATCACAAGACAGGTTTTTTGTTTTTTTTTAAACCTCTCTCTGGGCCTCAGTTTTCTTCTCTGAAAAGTGGGGAGAGTGGAGCTGATCATAGAGGGTGGTGGTGAGGACTGGAAGACATAATGCCTGGAAACAGTCTAGTGTAGTGCTGGGCACAACAGGCTCCCAGTCAATGGCAGCTGTTGCTGCTGTCACTTGGAATCAGATGGTGTCCCTTCAAGTCAAGGTTCATAGGATGGGGGATGGGAGCCTTTTGTTCCCAATGTTCCCATGTCCATCGCGACCAATGGAACTGGCATGTAGGAAAAGCAGGGCTTGGTTATTCCCCTGCCACTTGGAAACTAATCTCCTTAAACATAGTAAACAGCAAAGATGCTTTTTCAGGCCCTCTGCACGGGGCCTGATACGGCTACAAGCAAGACGTACTAGAATAGGCTTCTGAAGCCTTTGCATATGCTCTGTGCTCCAGCCAGAGATATAAATATGCTTCACACACAGTTAAAAGAATCATTCTGCAGCCTACACAGATGTCAAAATAATAACAGGATGATGCTAGGCAAGGAAATATTTTTGATGACTATTCCCCCATCTAGAGTTATATAATACTTTTTTTGGTTTTTATTGTTGTTAAGGGAGGTAATCTGAAGGCTGGTGAGTTCGAAGGTCTAAGACTGTTCTATACGGGCAAAGCCTTTGAACTTGGCAGATTTATGCACTGTCCACTTTAAATGGAACCCGAGTATGAGTTCACTTTGGCTTTGGGGATGGGCGAGATGCTGCTGGACTGGGGGTGCCTAATGGTTCTATCAACTCAGCACATTTATTGAGCACTTACTATGTGCTGGGTGCTGGGCTCGGTGCTGGGGATGGAGACAGGAAGGAACAAGCTGCCCTCTGGAGCTTGCAATCCACTGGGGAGAGGCAGCCTCAAGCCAAGTAACCGGCCATGTGCCAAAACCATTGCAAGGTGTGATTCCTGCTGTAAAGGAAACAACAGGCAGAGAGAGTGAGACATGCGGTGATGGGAAAGCTTCTCTGAGAAGGAAGTATTTAAGCCAAGACTCAAGGGACAGAAAAGATGGTGCCATTGAATAGTGGGGGAAGGAAGCTTTCAAGCAGACGGAAGGACCCCTGCAAGGTCCTTCAGGCTGGAAAGAGCTCCACATGCCTGAGGAAGGAAGAGAAGGAAAACGGGGCAGGACTTGGTGGGGGGAGGAGGGAGCAAACAATGGCAGGTAAGTGGCCAGTTAGGTGATTATTTTTATATCTGACTATTTTTGTTACCCCAAGTCTGTTGCAGCTAGGGTTGCCAAATAAAACACAGTGTGCCCAGATAAATTCGAATTTCAGATAGGCAACAGGTAACTTTTAGTGTATGTCCCAAATATTGCATGGAATTTATACTAAAAAATTACCCTTTGTTTATCTGGAATTCAGATTTAACTGGGCGTCTTGTATTTTTATTTGCTAAATTTGGCAGCCCTAACTGGAGTGATCAGCCAACTCCTTGAAGACTGGGAAGATGGCACAGTGTTCAGATAAATCTCGTGGGTAAAGATGGTGGTTTGTTTTGTACCTGTAAGTTCTATGGCTCCGAGCAAGGACTCTGGTGGGGTACAATGGACCATGCTGTGTGACCCAGGGCAGGTTGCATAACCTCTCTGTGCCCCAGCTGCCACAGCTGAAAAACAGAGATTCTAATTTATGTCTGAAGTACCTCAACAGATTTTACTGAGGCTTCATTTGCAGAATGTTTGCTAAAGTGCTGCAAAGAGTACTGGGATTTTTATTTTTTGAGGGCATGAGTTATCATGCCTTTATGAGTCCCTGACACCAGGCCACTCAGGATTTTCCTGGACAAGGTTGAGGAGGGTATTACTGATTATTCCTTTGGCCACAGGCTGTATCATAATTTGGCTTGGCACAGCAAGTTACTGGTTCCGTCTTTATTTTAAACTTTGACACATTTTTCATCATGGCTCTTTTGAATTAATTTTGTTTTTTAAAACGATTGCATTAAAATATTGTTTATCTTGATGACTCAGTTTTTGGTGCACACCGCTTATACTTTGCACCCAAGGAGAGGGGCTCATTCACTTTTACCCTAGTCCTGGTTGGTTTCTGATGGAGAGACCACAGTATCAGGAACCAGACACACTTGCTGTGGGTGCTTCCTGACCCACTGCTTATTAGCCGAGTGCCTCTGTCTCATGGTGCCTTAGTTTCCCTACCTGTAAAATGGGTTTAATAAAAGCACCTATCTCAAAGTTGGTTGTGACGTTGGCTTGAAAAAGAAATTCAGGTCAAGTGGTTAGGATAGTGCCTGGCATTTACGAAGTGTTCAGAACAGCTTAGCCATCACCACTCTTATTTTTGAAACTCAGTTTCCTCATCTGTAAAGTAGGGACACATTAACTTCTACCTCAGTGATTTCTTATGGGGCATCAGGGAGATAATTATGCAGAATGTCTGAGCGCCGGGGTCCTTCAGCATCCTCTCCTGTCTTCACACCCGGAAAGCAGGTTATTTTTATATACTGGGCATTTTTATTTACATCTCGCTACTTTCCAGCAGGGATTGGTGGTGGCTTCTAATCAAGGGCACAGAGGCGGTAGAGGCTATACCAGAGATGTAGACAGTGGGGATCCTAAGCCAAGGCCCGTGGAAATGTGTCGACTAGGAGATCGGGTGTGCTGACCATGACCGTGAAAAATCAAGCCTGGAGCATTCTGGCATCAGGAAAATGCAGATGTTTCCTCAGCACCCCTCTTTGGGCATCCCCCGCCCATTTCTGAGGTTAGCTCGGCCCCTGTCTCTGACCTGTACCCCCACCCCAGTCCTGGCTCTGCCCTGCCCAGTGCTTTTGAGGCTTCCTGGCTGAGGCAGGCTCTGTGCAGCTTTCCCGTGCCTCTCTGTCTGGACCCATGCCTTTGCCTTCGCCCCTATTTCCTGTATTTTAACTTTCAACTCTTAACTTCTGCCGCTGAGAGCTGATACTCAAAAAGGTGTAATGGCAGGTCACCGTCATTCACTTAGGCAGTCGACAGATATTTGTCAAGCACCTACTATGTCCTGGGCACCTCTGCAGATGCTGGGGATTCAGCAGGAAATTAACAGAGACAGGTCCTCACACTTGGGAAGCTTACCTTTCTTGTCTTCCCACTGTAGCAGCAGGTGAGAAACTAGAAAACAACGGAATGAGCAGTGATGGGAAGGAAACTAACCAGGCCCGAGGGAGAGGGCAATGGGGAGGAGGTGCCCAGGGGAGGGGCAGCCTCACCAAGGTGTGATGTTTGAGCTGAGACCTGATGGACTATGTACTCCATCCCTCCTTTGAGTTATGTATCTGTACAATGGGGGTAAGTCCCCCATCTCAGGAGGACGGTGAGAAATAAACACTGGGCAGGGGTTAGTCTCCTTCCCTTAATGGGGTCAGTCTGGCCTTAGAGTAAGAGAGCTCACCTTTATCTCCCCTGGGTTTCCTAGACCATGGTCCTCATCTAACAAGGATGTCAGTCACATCTGTGCCCCACCCCTTTACGCGCTTCATCTGGTCCTCCGCATCCCTGACAATGAGCGTGCTTCATCGGCACTGGTCTTCTTTCCCTCTTTCTTTCTCCCTCCCTCTCCCTTCCTCAGCCTTTCTCTCCTCTCTTCCGTTTTACTTTCTCTTTTTCTCTCTTCTCTCCACCAGGCCATCTGGGCCCCAGCCTGGATACCAGCTTATCCTTAGGGTCAGGATTGGATGTACATATAAACAAGAAATTTTTAGAGAGAAAGGGACAGAATTCAAGGTCAAAACCATGTCCAGGGCACCACCAACTGAAACTAGCACTGTTCACATAGGAAGGACACATTGGTTCAGGCACTTGATGTAAAAATGATAACTTCAGGCATCCAGGTGGCCTTTTACCCATTTTTAGCTCTTGGGTGAGATTTTTTTCTCTTGTTAAATGTTTTTAATGTTCTTTGCCTACTTTAACAATTCTGTTGCCATGGAAGGGTTAGAAGCCTTGCCATGTTTTTCCACGCCATGGCTCTTCTGTAGAAAGGAATAGAGAAAGGAAAATCAGTTTCAGAACCAAGGTGTAAGTCCTTTGAATTCTGCAAGAAAGGCAGGAGCGGTGACTGTTGTCTGGAGCTCCTAGAATCTCTGCTCCTCAGGATGACTTGGCAAGTCTTCCATCACTCTGAACTAGACCTTGACAATGCACTGACTGCCACAGCTCAATCTGCGTATGGGCCTTGGTCTTGTGTACCCGTGGTGCTTGAACAGTCTTTTGTGCCAGGGTCTGTTGATAATTCATCCTAGTAACCTGGCCCAGTGAGAAGGTGTGGGCTTGTGAAAGATCAGGGTTTAAATCCCAGTCCTGCAATTTGCTATCCAAAGGGCCTTCTCTGATCTGTCTACTCAAAGCAGCCCCCTCAATTACTCTCCATTCCTCCCTGAGGGAGACAGGAGGAGGGCAGATCATAATACTCTGTTTCTCCATCTCCCAGGGACAGGATAGGATCACTCTTCTCCACCTACTTTAAGTTTGGAGTGGCTCTGTGACTTGCTTTAGCCAATGAAACGTGAGTAGAAGTGACATGTGTCACTTCTTGGGGGAAGCTTTAAGAGCCAGTGTGTGGTATTCTGTGTCCTCTTCCGCTTGATCGTGGAGATGGAACATATTGAGATGAAGCCTCCATCAGCTTGGGCTCCTGAGGGACTAGTAAATATATTACTCTTTCTATCTGCATTTCACATGTGGTGTGAATGAGAGCTGGACCAGCCACTGGGGCTTAGGGGTTGTTTGTTACTGCCACGTAACTTAACGGATCCTGACTGATACAATATCATCTTTAAATGCTTTCTTTTTTCTTTATAGCACTTATCATCACCATCATGCTTGTTTATGTTTTGCACATTAAAAAAAATATTTATTTATTTAATTTTGGCTGTGTTGGGTCTTCGTTGCTGTGTGTGGGCTTTCTTTTTAGTTGCAGTGAGCAGGGTCTACTCTTCGTTGCAGTGCACAGGCCTCTCATTAAGGTGGCTTCTCTTGTTGCGGAGCATGGGCTCTAGGTGTGTGGGCTTCAGTTGTTGTGGCACATGGGCTCAGTAGTTGTGGTTCATGGGCTCTAGAGCGCAGGCTCAGTAATTGTGGCACACAGGCTCAGTTGCTCCGTGGCATGTGGAATCTTCCCGGACCAGGGCTTGAACCCGTGTTCCCTGCATTGGCAGGCGGACCCTCAACCACTGCGCCACCAGGGAAGCCCTTGCACATTTATTTGTTTCTCTTTTCTCTAAACTATAAATTCCACGAGAACCATTTTTTCGGTTGTTGTTTGTTAGTGTTGCTGGAGTAACTCCAGTATCTGGAAGTGTGACTAGTACATGGTAGGCACTCAATTAATATATGTGTTGAATGAACTGATTAATAATTTGGTTAATGTGGGCAGCTCACTTCACTTCCATGAGCCTCACATTCCTCCTCTGTAGAACGGGAATGAATATTAACCATACCTGCCACATAGGGATGTGTTGAGAATTAAAGAATAATGAAGGTAAAGCACCTTTTACCATGCCTGGCACATAGTAGGTGTGCAGTAAACATATGCTGTTGTTTTTGTAACGACTGCCAATCCAGTGAACCCAAAATAGGGCCTCTGTGGTCAGTTACCTTTACCAGATATATTTACACTATTCCCCAGACCTATCGAAGGTTCCTTAGCAAAGGGGTGGCATCATTATACCAGTATCCAGGGTCTTCACTCATAGAGGTTCTAGAAGGCTTGTTCTAAGGGTTTGCTTTTAGATCACAGGCTGGACTTGGAATTTGGGGGAAAGTATCTCTTCCGTATTGGACAGGAGTGCCATCAAGGCCCCCTCAAGCTTGAAAGACTTTGGGTCTTAGGCTGGGCGTCCAGATAGGAAGGAATGGTGTCTGTGAGGCCTCTAGGGACAGGGGTAGTGACACTACATGGAGAATCAAACTTTCGACGTCAAAGACACCCAGAAGAGACAGACTGGGTGCTTACACTTACTTCCTTTTCAGTGCTGAGTATAGAATCTGGTCCCGATGTAGGGGAAGTGGCCACCGCAGAATCTCTTCCAGGTTCTTGGTGGCCAAGAGACCGATGAGCCTGTAAATAGCACCCATGTGGGTGGGGCTTGTGCACGTGCTGCAGAGCTGGGCTCTGGACTGGGATGAACTCAGGTTCGAATCTGGGCTCCTCTGCTTTGCAGATGAGTGACTTTGGGGGCAAATGGCTTCTCCTCTCTGTGTGTTGGTTTCCTCATCTGCCACTCTGGGGAGAATCAGATGAGCTTCTGTGTCTCTCCAGCAGGACTTACCTCCTTCAATCTGTTCACTCGGCTGAAACCATTGTGTTCTTTCTAAGAGGCAAATCTGATCAGGTGATTCCTCTCCTAAAGAAAAAATCCTCAGTGACTTGGCATTGTCTTTGGGGTAGAGTCTAAACTCTCTATTCCAGCTTAGGCTCTGTCTTAACTGACCTTTGCCCATCTGTCCATCTCCACCTGCACCTGCTTTGCCTGCCACACTGACTGCAGCCAGGCTTTCTAATAGGGCTTCACGCTATTTCTTACCTGCTCAGTGCACCCCGCACTCCTGACTTCCACCCCGACTGCTTTCCTCCCATTAATTCCTCCTCAACCTCCAGATCTCGCTCTAGATGTCACTTGTCAAGTGCCCAGACACCGGCATTGACTAACTATGCACAGTCTCTGTTAGTCAGTTCCAGGCTGGCTTGGATGGGGCCGTTATCCTGGGGGCTGAATAGCTCAGTGGTTCAGCGCCTAGGCTCCAAGATCAAGCTGCTTAGGCTTGAATCCTGGGTCCATGACACAGGTGTTAGCCCTCGGACTGCCCTCTTCACCTTCCTGTGCCTCAGTGTCCCCCTCTATGGTGTGGATGCTTGGACAGCGCTCTTTACCTTCTTGTGACTCAGTTTTTCCTCTCCATGAAATGGGCTAACAGCCATCACTGTCGTGCAGATGATGCAGATGATGTAAATGGTGCCTGGTCGAGAGGAGATGCCTTATACATGGTGGTGTTTTTCACCACTTTCCTGTTGTTTTGTGGACCTGAAAATAAAAAGGTTCATCAAAGGGGGTGTGAACGCACACACAGACACCCATATGCTCATTCTCACTCTCCCTGTCACTAAGCGACCTTGGGGATGGTCCCCTCAAAGTGCCAAACCTTGTGTGACAGTCAGAAGTGGCTTTGCTTTTAGATGGAGAGCAGGACTGTGTCTTTTCAGGCTCTCCTTCCATCCTATCCTGGGAGCTCCATAAATAAATTGGTTTTGAGCCAAGGCTTTGATGAGCTTCTCGAATGCCAACAAATACTGCAGCTGGGCCTTTAGGAAGCCCAGCTTTCCCTGTGATTTGCAAATGAAAAAGGGTCCTAGGTGTGTGTGTGTGTGTGTGTGTGTGTGTGTGTGTGTGTGTGTGTGTGTGTGTGTGTGTGTGTGTGTGTGTGTGTGTGTGTGTGTGTGTTTTGTATATGTGTGTATTTTGATTTTATGTGCGTCTGTGTGAATATGTGTGCAGGTGTGTATGTCTGTTGTATATATGTGTATGTATACACGTGAAAACAGCAAAAGAAGAGATGGGATTCTCTTTATCCCCTCCTTCCACCCTTCTCTGTTTCTTCCCCCTCTGTCCCTGCCTGTGTCGCTTCATCTCCGTGACTGTCCCTGTCCTCTGTCTCCCTCTGTCACTAACCTTCCTGGTGTCAGGCGGCCACTCCCTGGGTCTTTCTCTGTCTTCCCCTCAGCGCCCCCTCACCCAGCACCCAGTCTCTCTGGGCTGGCACAGGAGTGCTGGTTACCTAGGCAACGACTGCAGGGCGAGCACATGTGATTGGCCAGGCTGGGGCCCGACTCTGGGTTGGTGGGCAGATTTGCGGGGGGCGAGTCTTGTCCTCAGTCCCCTTTGGGGGAGGGACATTCTTTGGAACGTGAAAGGAACCCGAGTGTGCCATGGTGGGCAGGGCTCCCAAGCTGGGGAGGGAATTCCTGTCCTAATGAGGACTCCGAGTTGCAGAATGAGGCCACTTGAACAGATTTCCAAAAAGCCACGCATGCAGGCGGCTGGGGGAGGGAGCTATAATCCTAACAGCTTTCACCTGCTTATCGGTCACTGTTCGCTAAACTCTCTATATACATTAGTTCATTAGCAAATCTCTGAAGTAGGTGATATGTTTCTCCCCATTTTACAGATTAGGAGAGGGAGCTTGAGAGAGAGCGTGGGTAAGCCTACACAGCTGGTACGTGCAGAGCTGAGATTTGAACCCAGGTATGTCTTGTCATTAAGAATAGCCACCTTCCCTGGGGGCCCCAGAGACAGTCTTATAGAGATGGGGGTACGTGAGATGCTTCTCCAGATCCATCCTGCTCACCCCCCCGACCTCCATCCTTTGATCTGGTTCTTCTCTCTCTCGAGTAACTAGCTGACCAGTCCGTGGAGCCCTGCAGGTCTCGGGAACTAGTGTGTGTCACCTGTTTTCTCATCTTTTAAGAACGACAAAGTGTTCTGGGGAGGGACGGTGGTGATGGTTGCACAACAGTGTGAATGTTCTTAATGCCACAGAACTGTACACTTAAAAAGGGTTAAATGGTGAGTTTTATGTTATGTGTATTTAAAGAAAAGAGTGACAAGGGTCCTGGGTACCTCTCGTTGGGGTCTTGTGAACCTGTGATTCTGGCCCTGTGCTCTTCCCTCCATATAAGGGAGAGGAATCAGCCAGCAGGGTACTTTTGAGCACTTTCTCTATGCTGGGTAAGCACTTTGACAAACACTTATATGTGGATTATTTCATTGTATCCTCCCAATACCTTACAAGGCAGTTTCTCCTATTACCTCCATTCTACAGATGAAATACCCGAGGCTGCGAGAGGTTGAGGGATTGCTGGAGTGCACCCAGCTAGCTAGTGAGGTTTGAACCCAGGCCTTTCTGACACCATAACGCCTCCTGAATCACATAACGCCTCCTCAATGCTTAACATCGCAGGGATGCCGACAAGAGAGCCCTGCTTCTCTGTAGTCCCAGGAGATTAGATGATCCCTCGTCCCTGGTTCCAGCTCAGTTCCTTCTGAAGGCCTGAGTGCCTGCCAGTCTCCTAGCAGGCAGTTGGTTGGCCCAGGCCATCTCCCTAGTGTTCTCAAAGTGTCAAAGCCTCTTCAGTGATATTGCAGAGCGGCGGCCGGAAAGAAACTTGGGACCAAGGCTGGTAAGCTGGCCAGATCAAAGCTAATGAGGCACATCCTTGGGAAATGCAGCAGAGGTGGGCAGCAACTTGGGTGATTACCTGCCCTCATCGGTTCTGGAAACGCGGCTTGGCAGGAACTTCATGGCAGGGGAGGAATTCGGGCCTCTGTGGGGCTAGGAGAGGAAGTGATGGGGCAGGACACACTTCGTTCCAGTTTTCAAATGGCAAAATGAGAGGCACAGTCCTTCCTGCTACCCAGTGCCCATCACACATCAGCGTCTGGGCCACTTCTCAGGACTGCTGGCTTGCTGAGATCTTTAGCTTAGCAATAGCTACACTTACATATATGGTCCATGACACCCTTCAGGAACTATGATTGGGCAGAGCAAAATTCTTATTCGTATTTTGGAGAGGAGGAAACTAAGGCTCAGAGAGATGAAATGGTTCATCCAAACTCACACAGTTGGCAAGGTGCAGAGCCAGGGCTGGCTAAGTTCAGTGCTCCCTCTGCCCCTACTTTTTTGTACCATAGGCCTTACTGCTTCCTGAAGATTAATTGGGGTCACTAGGGAGGCAGGGCAGGAACTGATGAGGTGGGCAAGGATGAAAGATGGGGACAAGAGTCTTTGCTCTCTTTCATCATTCTGTTCAGTGTAGACATCTGACACTTGTTAAATATCAGAACAGCAAATCACTTGCACGTGGAGTTTTTGCCTAAGGCAGTGGTCCTCGGACCAGAAGCATCAGCATCACCTGGGAACTTGTTAGATATGCAAATTCTGGGGGAGGGGCTCAGCAATCGCTATTGACTGGTAGACCCCCAAAAGATATGTCCAACTGGAACTTGTGAATGTGACCTTATTTGGAAGAACGGTCTTTGCAGATGTAATGAAGGTAGGGATTATGAGATGAGGTCATCCTGAATTAGGATGAGCCCTAAATCCAATGACAAGTGTCCTTGTGAGAGGAGAAAAGAGGAAAGGACACACAGAGGTGAATGCATGTGGAGACAGAGGCATAGATTGGAAGGATGCATCTATAAACCAGGGCTTGCTGGCAGCCCGCAGGAGCTAAGAGAGAGCCCTGGGGCTGATTCTGCCTGAGAGTCTCCAGAAGGAACCAAGCCTGCAGACACCTTGATTTCAGACTTCTGGTCTCCAGAACAGTGAGAGAATACATTTCTGGTTTTTTTTTTTTTTTTTTTTTTTTTTGCGGTACGCGGGCCTCTCACTGCTGTGGCCCCTCCCGCTGCGGAGCACAGGCTCCGGACGCGCAGGCTCAGCGTCCATGGCTCACGGGCTTAGCCGCTCCGCGGCATGTGGGATCTTCCTGGACCAGGGCACGAACCCGTCTCCCCTGCATCGGCAGGTGGACTCTCAACCACTGCGCCACCAGGGAAGCCCGAGAATACATTTCTGTTTTAAACCACCCAGTTTGTGGTTATTTGTTATGGCAGCCACAGGAAACTAACACGATGCCCTCCAGGTGATTCTGGTGCGCCTTTAAGTTGAAACCCCCAGCTCAGAGCAGTGTTTCTCCAAGAGTGTAGCTACAGAGGCCCCATTCCTTGTCCACCAATCAAAATCAACCCCAAATCAGATGTATATTTTTTAACAAGCACCTCTGGTGATTTTTTAAATAATTGAAGTATAGTTGGTTTACAATCTTCTGTTAGTTTCCAGTGTACAGCACAGTGATTCAGTTTTATGTATATATATGTCTACATATGTATATATATATATATATTCCTACGATGATTTTCATGCACACTAAAAATTGAGAGCATTTAGCCTTGAGGAGTGTTACACTGTGAGTAAATTACCTTTCTTTTCGTCTCTCCTTCCCTGCCTGGCCATGGCAGCCTAACGAGAGACATCCTTCTTCAGCCAGCTTTCTACATCTGCAGGAGAATTGTTATCATTATCACTAGTATTTTTGTTGTGAGCTTTTTCTCCTTTTCTGCGTTCAGCAGGGGAAACAAGTGAGCCTGGTTTATGGTAGAGACACACACACCTGTTTAGGACCCTATATCTGCCCTGTACCCTAAGTGACTCTGGCTCACTGCACGAAGCGTCAGGGCCCGGATGAGAAGATGTGAAAGCCGAGAGACATGAGGCTCGACTCCCTGATCCACATCTGTGGGGGGCAGGACCACCAAGGAAACAGAGCAAGGGGGTGGAAATTTCCGAATCATCTGCTTGGATGGTGTAATGGAAGTCAACATAATTACATACTCGAGAAGTTTCCATTATTCACCATGTTCTGACCTCCGGCACCTGGCATCAGCCCCTCTGGAGACAGAGGGCCTGGCTGGCAAGAGATTCTTTCCGGGTGCTCTAGGTCCTGAAGCCAAGGGATCCTGAGCCCATCCTCATGGTTTGAACCCTTAGGAAGGTCTTTTGAATCCAACATGCTGTGCTGTGCCTGCTGCCTGCAAGAGACGGGATGATGGGGAGACCAGCCAGGCTGGACCAGGAGAACCATGAGCTAAGCCTCTGGGCTCCCCAAGGGATCCTTCTGGTTCTGAAAACAGCCTGGCGATTTCTAGAACAGCTGAGCCCATTCAGTTAATAATACCTATTGGTAGCCTTGTTTATCCCCTTCATTCAGCCTCTTCACATATATTACCTTAGTTAACCTTCAGAAAAGCTCTGTACTGAAGGGATTATTGCTTCCCGTTTTACAGAGGAGGAAATAGAGTCCAAGGAAAAAGCAGCCTGCCAAAGGTCACACAGCTGGTAAGGCAGAACCAGGATTCATCTAACTCAGTGTTTCTTTCTCTTTGCCGGCACCGTGCGGGTTGCGTCTTACTTCCCTGACCAGGGATCCAACCCAGGGCACCGGCAGTGGAAGCTCAGAGTCCTAACCACTGGACCGCCAGGGAAGTCCCCTAACTCAGCACTTCTTAGCCTTAGCACTGTCGATATGTGGGGCTGGATAGTTTTCTATTGAGGGGCCTGTCCTGTACAGTGTAGGAAGTTTAGCAGCATCCCTGTCCTCTACCCCCTAGATACCAGTAGCACCCCCTTTCTAGTTTGGACAACCAAAAATGTCTCCAGATGTTGCCAAATGTCCCCTTGGGGGCAAAATCATCCCCCGTTGAGGACCAGGGATCTAACTTTGGATCCTGTGTTTTTTCTAAGATGCTGCTATGCCTCTGCAAATATCCCAAGTCTGAGCACCTCTGTGTGAGTCATCAGAGTATAAAGTTAAACATGATACAACTCGTTAACCTCATTATCTCCTAGTCCACCCCTCTTCCACACACACACACACACACACACACACACACCTGCCATTTTAGAGGCGTGGATCAACCTAGAGGTTTGTCAGCTTGTTTTAAGGGCAAATGGTAAGTTACTGGACGGGCTTCTTGAGGCTCTGTTATGTGGCATTAGCAATAGCATCTTGAGAACATTGGTTTCCTTATTTTCCTTCCATTCTTTTCCAAGAATCTACTTGATTGTCATCTTCATAGATTAATAGCTGTCTCTAGTGTGTTTGGCACTGTATCCCCAACGCCTGTCATGGTGCCTGGCACGTAGTAGGCTCTCAGTAAATACTTGTTGAATTCATGAATAAATCACTTTTAGGGTCCTTTCCATGCATTACAATCACAGGAACCATCTCTATGTCTTCTTTGGAAAAGAATCTGACAAGGAATGGATATATGTGTATGTATACCTGAATCACTTTGCTGTGCACCTGAAACTAACACAACATTGTAAATCAACTATACTCCAAAATAAAATAAAAATTAAAAAAAAAATCTTGAGAGCATTCATTAGTTCTTAGTGTCAGTGACAGTTTGCCTTGGTTACAACTGTTTTCTTTTTTTTGCAGTACGCGGGCCTGTCACTGCTGTGGCCTCTCTCGTTGCGGAGCACAGGCTCCGGACGCGCAGGCTCAGCGGCCATGGCTCACGGGCCCAGCCGCTCTGCGGCATGTGGGATCTTTCTGGACCGGGGCACGAACCCGTGTCCCCTGCATCGGCAGGCGGACTCTCAACCACTGTGCCACCAGGGAAGCCCCTACAACTGGTTTTGAGGCAAGAAGCAGAAACCCAGTCAAACTAGATAAGCAAAAAGATTATTTACTGGAGAGACCCACAGATATCTCACAGACTCCAAGGGTAGAAGTCCAGCCCAGCTTTGTGACCAGGGCCAGGAAACACCTCAGAACCAAAGCCATAACTCTGCCTTTCTCTCTGCGGGAATAGCTTCTGACCTCAGGTGTGTGTAGTGATTGCCTTCATTTCCCTCTATCTCCTCTCTTTCTGCTTCCTCCCACTTTTTTTCTTTTTATTCCCTTTGTCCAGACCAGCTTCCTCTACTTTATCCACATGGCAAAAAATGATTTCCTCAAAATTGAAATCTTGATCCCCACATTTACTTGACCTCTTAGTTCAAACACAAACCCAGACCAAGGAAAGTCTCTAACCACCAGTTTCATATTTTCAGGAGAAAGAATCTGATTGGCCCAACTTGGATCAGGTGATCATGTCAGGTCCAATCAGGAATGGCCAGGAAGTAGGCAGGGCTTGCTCCCAACTGAGTAGTAGCTCCTCCGTAGCTCGGCAGAAGGCACGTACTCAGCAAGAAGCTTCTGAAGGTGGGAGAGCTGGGTGTTGGTATGCCAGCCTCGGGTGGACACCAGACAAAAAGACTTGGCCCTGGCGGTAAGTCGGAATATCCCATGCTTCCCACCCCCACAGCTGCCACGTTTAATTACAGCCAGTGTCAGTGCATTTGAATTAATTGGGGGCGGAAGGCCAGTTTACACTAAAGAAAAGCCTGATATGTCTATCCTTCTGTTTCCATTACTTGTAAGGACACACAACACGTTATACTACAATCATAAAAATGTGGCAAAAACAAGTAAAAAGAAGCCAAGGAAGATGAATAGAAGCCTAAACAATAGAAATCCCAGGGAACCTGCTTTATTGAATGCAACCATAATGATGGTAATGAACACATACAGGCTGGGAATCAAAACAGGTGCTTGTTTGATTCTCTTAAGTAATAATAATGATAAAAAAAGAAAACTAGCAACTGCGTAGGTAGCATTTACTGTGTGTCAGGCACTGTTCTGAGTGTTTGATAGATTCTCTATCAACTCATTTAATCCTGCAGCAACTTGATGCTGGAGATTCTAAAGGATGTGAAACCTAATACCAGACACTGAAGGTTGCGGGGCGATTTGCTCAAACTCTTTAAAAATACTTTTGAAATTAATTAGGAGGATAAAGAGGGGAGGGCATGTCTAAACTTCTCTAGAGGAAGCATAACAGAGTGGTTAAGAGCTGGGGCTCGGCAGCAGCCAGACAGCCTGGATTGGAATCTAGCTGCGTGACCTTGTGCAAAGTTACTTAATATCTCTGAACCTCAGCTTCCTCTTCTGTAAAATGGGGATAAATAAAACCTACCTCAGATGATTGTGGTAAGGATTAAATGTGACGTAGGGCCTCTGAAATGCCAAGTTCAGCCCCTGGCACATAGGAGACCCTTAATAAATGCCATGATGAGAATACAGGGTCTGGATTCCAGCCTGTGTACCTTGCAAACTTTGTACACTTGGAATGACTTCTCAAAAAACTTTGACTTTCTCATCTGAAAAGCATGTTTGATGATAGATCCTACCTCTTGGGGTCTTGTGAGGAAGAATTCAGGTAATTCAGGTAAAGTCCTTAGTACTGTCTATCATACACTGTAAGCTTGTTATTATTATTATTGTTAACAGTCTAGGATGAAGAACCAACCTAACACAGAGAAAAGGGTGGGCAGTTAAAAATGACAACATGAAACCCATTCCACTGTTAAGTGATTTGCATGGGGCAATAAGCAAATTACACTCAATTTTTTTTTGCAAAAGTGCTTTAACAAGAGGAGGACGCTTGTGCCAGTGATGACACCCCATAAACAATTCATTTCTCCAGGAAGATCCATTTTCTGCTGACAATGCTTGTTCATTTTGACGGCATCAGCATTCCTCTTGATTTGCCTAATTTTAATGAGATGTTAGATCAACATCACAAAAGTCATTTCAGATTACTCTGGTTCCTTGACAAAAATTCTGTTGTCGTGACATTATTTGGTTTATATATGGAGAATCTTTGCCATTGATTTCCAGGCCCAGACTCTTATGCCAGCACAAGTGTGAAGTGATTATTCTTTAAAAATATATAATGAAGGTTTAAAAAATCTGGGAAACACCTTCTTGGTGTGTTACCAGTACACATTAGTGTTCTTTGATGCAAGCAGCAGAAACCAACCTTAGCTAACGTAAGGGGAATGAGAACATTAGAACACATTGAGTGGGTAAGAGGAAGGAAGACTTCCTAGTTCCCAGGAACCAGGGGATCCAGGTATGTAGGAAGCCGGGCAATGGGACAGTCTTGTCTAGACACCACTACCTGAGCGGCTCCAACCTTTATCTCAGTCTTGTTTTGTTGCATTTGAGGGTTGAGGTCCCAGCTAGAGTCCCGTTGGTCTTGCTTGGATTGTATGTCTGCCCTTGGCTGAGTAGAAGGTGGGACATGGTGATTTACAGTTTCACCGAGACCACACACATTGGGGGAGAGGAAATTTCCTAAAAGAAGAACAGGGGCTTCCCTGGTGGTGCAGTGGTTGAGAGTCCGCCTGCCGATGCAGGGGACGCGGGTTCGTGCCCTGGTCTGGGACGATCCCACATGCTGCGGAGCGGCTGGGCCTGTGAGCCATGGCCGCTGAGCCTGCGCGTCCGGAGCCTGTGCTCCGCAACAGGAGAGGCCACGGCAGTGAGAGGCCCGCGTACCGCAAAAAAAAAGAAAAAAAAAGAAAAAAAGAAGAACAGGAATGGGGGCATGGTATATTTGCATGAGTGGGACCTCCTTTTCTTTAGTTGTCATTTACCAGAATTGCAGTGACTTCTTTGAAGTGATTGGTTAATGTACAACTTCAGCCGTGGGTTGACTCACTGGAGATGTGAAATAGACATGCTGTGGGAGATTCTGGCAGATTGGGGTTTCCAAAACCGTTCCTAGTCTCATTTGATTTAGTTCAGGGAGTTTTAGCTCTACCCAAGAAGGGACAGAAAATGTGATCCCCAGAGGTAGAGTCTCTTAGTGATCTGGGCTTTGCAGTCATTTTATATGGAGAGAGGGTACCTCATCTAGATTTAGATCCAAACCTGTGGGAAGGGATCATGTAGCACAGGGAAGAAGAGAGATGGGAAAGACAACTTTATAGCACTATTTATCATGAATGTAATAGGGTCAGATAAGGCTGACAAGCCAGTCCTCATGGCCCCTGTGAATAGGCTAAGGAAAGCAGGGATGAAATTGCAATATGAATTATTTAGGTAGAACACGAGGAAGGACTTTCTGGCTGCAAGGAAAGTCAGACATTGTAGCAAGCCTTCAAGGTATGGTTTTGTTCCGAGGTGACCAATGAGTGCCGCTTGTACCCTTCTGCTCCTGATTCCTACATCTGTGACACACATCCCCAGGTAACCACAGCTTTCCGTCTAGGTAGGATTGGATTTCAGAATATTTCACAACCCAGCACTAGAGATGCTCCACTCATCAACTAGACTGGCGAACGGGGAGAATGACACAATTTATTGCCCCAAATCTAGATTCAGAATTGAGATTATGAATGGAAACAGGGTCTGCACTAAATATTTTTTCAATACTTTGCCATTCTTGGGAGTCATTGCCAACTCATGAGGTAATCGCCAAGGCAGCAGCAATGACAACAACGGAAAATCCCGAGGGAGAGGAAAAAAGGACAGGGAATCTTGTAGAGGTGAATTCTTTGAAGTAGAAGTGAGGTTTTAACCAGAAGTGTTTAACTCCCTCCAGAACATGCATAATAGATACATATCACTTAAGAGGTTTTGCATTGTATACAGAAAAGAAACAAATCACTTTGGCTTAAACAATTTATGCAACTTATTGACTGCAGCAACAGGGAGATCCAGAGATGATGCTCAATTCAGGTGAGGCTTGATCTAGGAGCTTAAAGACCTGATTTCCTCTCATTTTGCCTTTCCACGGAAATAGCTTCATCCTCAGGCACCTCTCTGTGGGTCATCAACAGCTCGTGCTCTTTTCTGCTGGTCCAAAAACAGCTGCAGCAGCTGCAGACTTTCCATCTTCAACCCACACCATTCAGAGAAGAGAGAATGTCTCTTTGGATACCTCCTCCTCAAGTCCTGGGAGTCTGTCTGTCTCATTGGCCTGAATTGGGTCATGTGCTCTTCTCTGAACCAATCATTGGCTGGGGGATGGCACGAAGGTCATCCTCAGAGTTCAGGAAAAGATCAGCCCCACCTAAACCAGGTGACTGAGATTGGAGTGGAGGTAAATTCCCCAAATGAGAAGCAGGATATGATGGAAGGCAGGGGACAAGGGATGCCAAGGGGGTTCAGGATTCTGTGCAATGGTAGTTTGTGAAGGTGTGGGTGGATGGGGGAGGGGCTTAAGTCTGTTTCCTAAAAGCCATTCTTTAAATAAAATGGGGCTGGGGAAAAGATGGAAAGTTCATCTTGTCCAGAGGTTATCAAGGTGCACTTTTTAGAGAAACCTTGCCCTTCCCGAGAGACAGTTCATTACCTCCTTCCCTGCCTCTTAATGTGGAAATTGCCTTGGGGCAGCTTTTCCCCTCGATTGCTCCACCAGCTTTGCCCGGAGCTTTGCCTCCCTAACAATCCTGCCAGGCGTGTGTGCACCTGGCTTAGAACTGATGTGCCAGGTGAGCCTGAGCTTTCCCAGCATGGAAGGATTCGTGGGCAAGGAGCCAACAGTGGGGCTGCCCTTTGGCTGGCAAAGGAGTAACCTGAGTAGACCCCTATTTCTCCTTCGCCGTCTCTCCTTGTTTCCATGGGCCTTGTGCTGGCTACTTCACAGGTCTGGTGAAGGAACACGAGAGGGACCTGTAAAGACTCAGGCTTGGACAAGTTGATCTGTGAATTAGCTCCCGCTTCTCCATTCTTTGGCCACTGAATGAAACTTGTGCTGTGTTGGAGAAAGAAAAAAAAACAGGCTTAGACAAGGTGCTCAGTCCCCCTTGGTTTCCTGCCTCATCTTTGCAACAGTCACATGCAACAGTCACATGACTTTGCAACAGTCATCTTTGCAACAGTCACAGGTTCTGAGGATTATCCTAGGCATTACATGAGGTGGTGCATGCAAAGCAGAGCGCCTCCATTTGTGCCTTAACGGGTTTCCCTCGAAGCAGAGTCTCAAATAGGGATTCTTATGCAAGTGATCTATTGAATACTGCTTTCCAGAGAAGGGTACAGCGAGGAAAGCAAATGGTTCAGGGAGAGGCGCTCAGAGGCGCTGGTCTCAGCTGGTCTGCAGCCTGATCCTGTGGGGAGCACGGGGCCTCAGTTGCATCTCAGACCTGGTCCTACTTTAAGGCAAGGGGCCTGGCCTTCTGTGCACCTGTGTCATTTAGACATTGACTGTGGGCTGCTCCGAGGGCCTGGGGGTGGAACCTCCCTGGTGAGGCAACTCCCGTTCAGCTGCAGCCAATTTTCCAGAGAGGAGCGTGGCTGTGAGTCATTAGCGACCATCATTCACAGCAGCTGGGCCATGCGGCCTGTCCTGGTAAAGGGAATCTGGGCAAGGCACCCATGGCATAGACTCCACCATGCTGGATACAATTTGGTGGCAAAGGGGGAGGGAGACAGGGCTTGTGAGTAGCTCTAGTTTATTGATATGGGAACTGAAGGAGAGAGATGAGGCCTGCAGTGCTAGCAGGCATTCGAGGAGGAATAAAGATGTAAACTTCTTGCCTCTTGTCAAAAGCTTTTCCTGTTGTCAGTTTTCTCAGAAAAGTGGAACTGTTTCTTATAGATGATCTGGACCAGCCCCTTTGTTTTAAAAACAAGGAAACTGAGGCCCAGAAAAGACCAAGTAACCCAAATTCACACACAGAGTAGGGCAGACCCAAGACCGAACCTACCTGAGCATCCCTCTTCAAACCAGCGAGCCCCATCCTGCTGCTTCTCTTTGAAAACAGGCAACTAAGGAAGCTGCTGTTGCTTTGTGGAAATATGTTCCCATGAACTCAGCGATACCCTCCGCTGCTTAGAAGCAAATTTTGATCATGTGGTGAATAAGCCTCCCAGACAGCGGTGTTCTTGCTTCAGAAGGGGCTTTCGGGAAACGCCGTGAGCTCAGGTGCACGTTAGTGAGGGTGACAGAGAGGGCTGGCGCTGGGGCGCTTACATTTATTTAACAAATATTTATTGTGCTAGACAGTGGGGATTGCAGTGGTGCGCCATCCAGATGGGTTCCTCCTTCTAGAGGTTACAGTCCAGTGGGAAAGACAAAAATTATAGTACTCTTTGTGCAATGAAAATGACAATTGTGGTAACTGCTCTTGAAGATGTTTGGGGTATTGTTTGAACCCCAAATGTTTGGGGTGTTGTGTGAACCTATAAGCAAGCAGCCTGACCTGGTATGGGGCCAGAAAGCTTTTCTCTGTGGAGATCTAAAGAATGGAGAGAAATTAGGAATGGGGGGGGCGGTGAGGAAAGAGATGGAAGCACATTCCAGAAAGAAGGAGCAGCTTGTGTATGATCTCCAAGGTGGGGAGGTCTGTTTTAGACACTGTTTGTTTGAGGAGCGTCAAGGTGGCTGGAGGGTAGGGTGTGTTGAGAGATGAGGATGGAGATTTGGCTTTTTAGTCAAGAGGAAGACATTACATGAAGGTAAGCATGAGTGGGTGTGAGGGTTGGGTGTGCGTGTGTGTGTGTGTGTGTGTGTGTGTGTGTGTGTAGGGTAACAGGATAAGTTTTGAGTATTAAAAGTATCATTCTGGTAGCTACGGCATGGGGGGAATATACTTAGCAATATGGCAGACTCAACTGGCATAGCCCTCTCTCTTCTTCAAACCACATAGAATTATTGGAGAGAAAAAGATATAGAATATATTATATATAAAAGATATTAATACATTTATTATTATTAATGAATATAATATACTATTACTATATAGTTACAACTGACATCCCCATTTAAGGCTAGAATGCTGCTTCCTTTATTAAAGGGCTAGAAAAACTCTGTCCACATGTCCACAGAACCTGGTTGTTGCCTGCCCAGGGTTCAAGGCTGAGAAAAGAAAATGCCCAGTGCGAAAGTGAAAGGCCAGATCTGTATTATGCGTGGGTGTGCCCGCCTGGGGTAGAAGTTTTAACATGAGAAATTAAGGTGTAAACTCATCTAGGGCCAAGGAAACGCCTGGAGAGTAAGACCCCCTTTGTAAGGTAACTTCGACATCCCTTGGCTCACAGAACTTTTACAGAATAAAGAACCTCTGTTGAAGATGAGCTCATCATGAAAAAATTACAAGCCACATGATTAGACATTTTACGTGAAGTTAACAGGCATAAGTAAAAGTAACATCTCAAGAACTTGAGACAACAGAACCATCTGGAAGAGACTATAAAATAGATTTGTTGAAAATGATCAAAGAGTTAAAGAAGGATGAAAGAATAATGAAAGCACAGGATATTGTAAAAAAAAAGATAAGATTTTTTTAAAGCCAACTAAAATGAATAGAAATCAAGAATATCCTCATTGAAATTTAATACTCTTATTTCAGAGATAAGCAGCCGATTAGACATAGCTTCAGAGAGAGGTAGTGAATTGGAAGATAGACTGAAAGAAATTATCCAGAGTGCAAGAAAATGGTGTTGATGGATTGGAAGGAGTCAAGAGTAGATTCAGAGGATGCTTCAGTTGTGGTGTCCTGGGCAAAAGTGGTGCCCGTGAGAATGGAGAACGGAGGGTGGATTAGAATGCAATTTAGGATACTTTGCATTTCAGGATTGAGAAAAAAAGATATGCCAAGGCAGAGAGTAGTGAGCTCGTTCTCTGGAGGAAAACCAACGACAATGGATGGAAGTTGGAGAGAGGCTGATCTTTAGGTATTATAAGGAAGGTTTCATTTTTCTAAGAACGAGGCTTGGAGAGATTATGAATTATTATTATGAATAGAGATGGGAATATAAATTTTGACACCAAAGCCCGTTTGGGAAATACTGAACTGGGATGGAAAGGGATGCCACCTTGACATTTAGCTGGGGACATAGAGTTCTGGATCTAGTTGGCAGTAGCAGAGTTGGAGGGGGTGGGGAATATGGGACAGACAGGTTGGGGGACTGGATCCTTCTTTTCCTGGGACTTGGCCCAGAACTTGACTTCAGCCTCAGGTCACAAGATAACTTAGCCAGGGGGGACTTCTGTTGTAGGTCCTGCCTCTCATGTAGCAAAGGGGTTAAGAAAGCCTGACTCTGCCGCTAGGTGTGTGATCTCGGCCCAGTTGCTTTCTGTCTCTGGGCCTCTGTTTGTTCACCTGTAAAGTTGGGATGCTAATAAGACTCATCTTACAGGGCTTTAGGCAAGATTCCCTGAGTCATGCATAAAATGGCAAGTTGGTAGTAAAATTTATAATAAATGTTAGCAGAATGGTGGTAAGTTATGACTATTTCTGGGCACAGAGAACTTGGGGTAGGAAGGGTCCACCTAGGAGGGAATCCGTGAGCATTAGCCGTCATGGATTTCCAGGTAAGCATCGAAAAGAGTGACTTAACTATTAAAATCCGAACTATGACGTGTACACGTGGGAGATGGAGGGAGCAGACAGATTACAAGTCAGAGAAAGCCAGGCCTCCGGGGAAAAATCCTGTTTCCCTTTGGGTAGCTGTTGGCTCCAATTCAGCCTTGGGTTTTTTTTCCCAGGTGCTCAGGTGTGCTTTGAGAATTTCCTTGGGAGAATTTCCCCAGCCAAGGAAGAAAAATGTGTCTCTTTGCATCTCCACTGTGACGGGCCTCTCCATTCTCCGTATACGTGACACGGTAGAGTGGGGATACATATATATTTAGCGCGAGGGCAAACTAGTTCAGGTGAAATTGTCGCTGACTCAGATGCTCACTTCTCTGGCAGAAGAGAGGAAGCACCAAGGCTTTAAATAGGCGTGGCTCACTTTCCCCCTCTGTCTGCCTCATCCTTCTTCTGCCTTTTCTGTTGCTGGGCTCTGCCCAGCTTCAGGCCACACCCCATAAAGGAATGCCCCAGCAGGAGAAGGCCCATTCACGAGTCTTCTGTTTCAAGGAGGCTGCCCAGGTCTCTGCATCTCAGTACTTTTCCTTTCTGTCTTTGTCCTTTGCCAAGGCTCCAGCAGAAGGGATTCTGGGAAAGAAAAGATTGTCATTGTCACAAGCAAGGAGAAAAGGTGAAATGTGATGAATTCCCCACATGTGCTCCTCTGATTTGGGAAGGGGATAGAAGCTGCATTTTTTTTTTTCCCTCTTGGAACTGCACAAAACACTTCACAAAACACGCAGCTGAACTTCCCATCCTTGGAAGATGACTTTAAAATAGGGCCATTAGACAAAAGTAAGTACGCGAAGAGCCAATTTAGTGCTAAATATACCCATTCTCATAAAATCTGCTATTTTTGAGTTAAATGTTGTGGAAATTACCAAATTTGCATTTAATTATTTTAATAGATCTTGTTTACAGATGACTAGGCAAAAATGAAAAAACAAAATACCCCAAACTAATTCATCTTGACTGCTCAGGTTGTAACTGTGCCTAGAATAGGAAAACATACTCAGAATATTTTCTCAAAGTCAGAGGGAAAGCCAACTCTAATTCCATTTGGTCTCAGTGTCAACGCCACACATGCTGTTTTTCCTATTAAATGAGATTTATACTTTTGAAATTTGGGGTCGAAATATACATTCCCTGGTGAGGGACTTTTCTGGACCTGTCTCCTAACTGGCTTCTAGACTTTGCTTTGGGTGTAGTGAGGAGTTAATGTCTTATATAATTGACAAGACTATGGTCTCTGTGTTCAAGCATGGCTGGGATTGAATTCAAGTTATGCTCCATACCAGCTGTGTGTCCTTGGGTAAGTCACTTAACTTCTCTGAGTCCTGATTTCTTCTTCTAAAAATAGAAATATTAATTTGTATGAGAGTGTCAGAAAAATTAACGAAAACCTACACATAAGGCAGCTAGTATAGTGCCTGGCACATAGTGGGTGCTCAGTAAATACATAGTCCTTCCTTTTCCTTGTATCTTCCTCTTTTTACATGTGAACATTGTCTTTTCCTCCTCCTTGAGAGAGCAAACTTTCTGGGCTCAGTGGTTTCTCAACTACTTCCTGGGCCCCAGGGATAACTGGGAGAAAGAAGAGGAGAATTTTCTGAGCAAACATTGTTTGTGACCATACTTGCACCTTGTGTTTGGAACCTGATTCTCGGGAGACTGGCAGGCATCGACTTGAAACGCTTTTCATTCCTGCCTCTGCTTTGGGGACAACTAGACCCATTAGCCCACAATACACAATTAGTCTCTGTGCTTGCGGGCTAAGCTAAGGATGCTGGGAAGTGGTCAGCCTTGCTGTTTTGTTTCTGGCTTGGTTGACACCCTTCATGCTGCATGTCTTAATTAAATGGGGAAGGTGCAATGGTGAAAAAGGCAAATTATCATTTCCCAAATTTGACTATGGCTACCTCACTGGGTCAGGGAAGGGAAACGAAAAAGCAAAGTGCTGCTTCTTCCACGTATGGAAACAGTGAGAAGACAGCCAGCCGTCTTTGAACCAAGAGGAATCTCGCCAGACACCTCGTCTGCTGTTGTTGCCTTGATCTTGGACTTCCCAGCCTCCAAAAGTGCTGACACTGAACTAATGAAATACATTTTGCTGTCCTTGATATGATACAAACTCTGCCTTTGTATCAAGATTTTATGTCTTTGGACCCAAAGGACCCATGCCCAAACACAATGAGAGACTAGCGGACGAGAGTCAAAGATACTGAAGTTTGAGCTGAATGTAGTAACCGTATGGGAGTCTTAGGTTGTCTTCTCTGGGGAAGAGAAGGATTAAAAAAAAAAAAAAGTGTTGGGAGGCTGCCAGCTTCGTCCTCAGGACTGTTCTAGCTCACGTGGTCTTCAGCATGCTATTTGCCATGTGTCAAGGGAAAAGATTGTGGTCCAGGCAGTCCTCTTTTTACAAAGCCCTAGCCTTGCATTTCCAAGTATGATAGAGTATAACATTCATTCAACAAACCCTGAACAGTTAGTTCACACAGGCAGGAGCTGGTGACGGTTTTTTCTCATCTCTGTACGCCCAGCATTGAACATACTATCTGGCATCTCCTGAATACTCAGTAGTGAGTGGAGGGCTTCCCTGGTGGCGCAGTGGTTAAGAATCTGCCTGCCAGTGTGGGGGCACAGGTTCAAGCCCTGGTCCGGGAAGATCCCACATGCCGCGGAGCAACTAAGCCCATGCGCCACAACTACTGAGCCTGCGCTCTAGAGCCTGCAAGCCACAACTACTGACCCCTCACACCACAACTACTGAAGGCCGCACGCCTAGAGCCCATGCTCCGCAACAAGAGAAGCCACTGTAATGAGAAGCCTGCGCACTGCAACGAATAGTAGCCCCCACTCGCCGCAACTAGAGAAAGCCCACGTGCAGCAACGAAGACCCAACACAGCCAAAAATAATAAATAAAATAAAATAAAGAGATCAATGAGCCACTCATCATTTAAAAAAAAATAGTGAGTGGGGTTTATTCTGCTTGACAATAAACTCTAGCCAGTGGTTCTCAAACTTGAGCATACCTTGGAGTCACTTGGAGAGCTGGTGACAACACAGATTGCTGAGCCATATGGCTACAGTTTCCTATTCATTAGGTCTGAGGTGGGGCCTGAGAGCTGATATTTTGAGAACCACAGCTCAGGTGGTCAGGAGTGAAAGCTTTGGAGTCAGGAACACTTGCATTTAAATCCCTACTTTAGTAGGTGTTAGCTGGGTAACTTTGATGCTGACTAGTCAGTGAACTTGGGCTCGAGTCCTGGCCGTGACACGTAGGAGCTATGTGGTCTCGGCTGAGTGGCAATGTCCCCGAACGCTGGCTTCCTCATCTATAGAAACGGAGTAAAAGTACACTCCCTGTTAGAGTCTTACAAGATTTAGACTCACGTATATAAAGTTCCAAATGAATCCCTGGTGCATAATTGGCATCCATAAATGCCACCTCTGATAGTTAATGGCTACTATCCTTTTCCTTAACTAACTCAGGATTAGCTGTTCTGTGTTGCCATAAACCTACTACAGTCCCAGCAAGGAAGCCAGGGAGTCTCTATTTCCCTCTCACTTGCTGGCCCTGTGCTCTGCCTTGTGCTTTCTGAATTTCTTTCCTTTGTTTTTGTTTTTAAAGGCACTGTTCTAGACAACCATTTATCCACCAAAGAAGCTTAAACTTTGAAATACATTTCTTGGACATATTAAACATTTATGACAGGCTTGAAGTTGCCTTTTTTTCCCAAGGAATATAAAATACATAGATAATTGGGTTTTTATATAAACAGATTATGCTTGGCATATTAATGTAAAAAGGATTTTAAATCCTAACAGAATTTTGTTTGTTCTTTTATTTACTTTTTTCTTTTTCTTTGATTTATTTATTTACTCATAAATGCTACATTTTGTATCTCTAATAAGTCATGTCCATTTTTCTTATTCTCATAACTAAAACATCACAGTTCCACCTAATGTTATTGTATTAGTTTGCCAGGGCTGCCAGAACAAGATACCACAGGCTGGGGGGTTTAAACAACAGAAATTTTTTCCGAGTCTGGAGGCTGGAATTCCAAGATTAAGGTGAACACAGGGTTAGTTTCCTATGAGACCTCGCTCCTTGGCTTGCAAATAGCCCCTTCTTGCTGTACCCTCACAGGGTCTTTTCTCTGTGTGCTGTCATCTCTAGCATCTCCCTGAAGTTCTGAATCCTGTTCTCAGCAAGTGAAAGGGGGGCCTTTTCTCTGTGTAGGGCATAGGAGCCGCTTTTAGGCGACAGTGAGAAAGGAAGGAGGTGTGGAGGAAGTGACATCTGGAATTAACCCAAAGGGCTTGACTGCTTTCTGGAGGATGCACCGGGCAGAATGTCCAGGTTCTCTTCAAGGACCAGCTCTGGACTCCCATCCACTCCTGGCACGTGGCAGTTGCTGCCTTGGGAATGGAGCTCAGCGCTGAGCTGGTTGGAATTACAAGGTGATTCTGGAGTCAGACAGACACCCAGCTCTGATGGGCCTGGTTCCGCCCCTTCGGGCTCTGTGATGTTGGACAGCTCCCTTTGCCTCTCTAAGCCTTGGTTTCTTTTTCTTTCTTTTTTTTTTTAACTTAAAAAAAAGTCTTACGGATACAAAACTCACATACCATAAATTCCCCAATTTAACCTTTTTAAAGCATACAATTCAGTGATTCTTAGTATATTCACAATGTTGTACAGCGATCACCGCTCTTCAATTCTAGAATATTTTCATCACCCCCAAAAGAAACCGCATATATTCCACTCTCCCCAGTCCCCACTATTCCTTGGCAGTCCCTAATCTAATTTGTGTCTCTGTGGATTTGCCTGTCCTGGACAGTTCCTATAAATGGAATCATACCATATGTGGCCCTTTGTGACTGGCTTCTTTCACTTAGCATAATGTTTTCAAGATTCATCTATCCTGGAGCGTGTATCAATGCTTCATTCCTTTTACGGGTAAATCGTATTCCAGCGTATGACTATAACACATATTGTTTATCCATTTATCATTTGATGGACAGTTGGATTCTTTTCCACATTTTGGCTGCTATAAATAATACTGCTGTGAATATTTGTTTACAAGTTTTTACATGTAGATCTGGAGTTAAGCCTCGGTTTCTTCATCTACAAAATGGGGCGGCTGTGAAGAGTAAATGAGGAACAGCAGTTAGCTGAGAGGAAATAGTATATATATACACATGGAAGGGACTGACATTAAAGGTGCTGAATTTATTCAACAGACATTTCTTGAGTGTATAAGGCACTGTTCTAAGATCCGGGGTTGACAAAATATGGCCTGCAGGCCAGATCCAGCTGCTGCCTATTACAGCATTATTGGAACACATCTACATCTATTCATTTACCTGTTGTCCATGGCTCATCTGATGCTACAATGGCAGAATTGAGTAGTTGTGACGGAGACCGTATGGCCCACAAAGCCCAACATATTTACTATTTGGCCCTTCACAGGTAAAGTTTGTCGACCCCTGATCTGGGTAATGACACATAGAGAATCTCTTGACACACACACATCTCTTCCCTAATGTAATGGGTCATTCTAGGAGAGGGGAGATAATAAAATAAATAGCTAAATTTTATATTCTATTAGAAGGTGGTAAGAATGATGAGAAAAGTAAAAACAGGGTGGGTGACAGGGCATGCTGGGAGGGAATACAGTTGTGACTTTGAGTAGGGTAGCCAGGGCCAGCTTCACTGAGAAGGTGACATTTCAGAAGGAGGTGAGAGAAGGGGCAGTGCTGTATCTGGGGGAAGAGTGCGCAGGCAGAGGGGGTGACAAATGCGAAGTCCCTGAGGCAAGAGAGTGCCTGATGCATCCTGAAAGCAGTGAGGAGTCGCTGTGGCTGGAGCAGAATGGGCTGGGGAGGGAAAAGAGGAGTGCTCATCCTGGGGGGCCGTGCAGGAGTGGGGCGTTGTCTCAGACCTTGTGGGTTCTTCCGAGGACTCTGCCTTTTCTCTGAGTGAGCTGGCAGCACTGGGTGATGTTGAGCTGAGTAGGGCCGTGATCGGACTTGTACTTTACAAGTCCCCCCTCAGCGGCGATACTTGAGCCAGGGCAAAATAGCCGTGGACCTTTGAGCCTTCCATCCCTGACCATTTCCCTTGACACCTGAAGACAGTGCCGGGAATGCAGGTATCAACGGGGGCCGGACTGGGTGTGATGCAACAGGAAGACAGGGACTGTAGCGAAGTAAAGAACACGTGATCCTTTAAGTGATGGATGCTAATCCGCGCCAGCCAGTTGTCGGGAATCTGGGAATGGGAACTCAGTGCCCCAGAGCTGATTCCTCAGGAGAACACAGAAGTGCAGATTTTGTATGTTCAGTAGTAATTCAACTTGTCTTTTTTTTTTTAATTTTTATTGGAGTGTAGTTGATTTGCAGTGTTGTGTTAATTTCAGGTGTATAGCGAAGTGAATCAGTTATACGTATACATATATCCACTCTTTTTTTTTTTAGATTCTTTTCCCATATAGGCCATTACAGAATATTGAGTTCCCTGTGCAGGTTCTTATTAATCTATTTTATATATAGTAGTGTGTATATGTCAGTCCCAGTCTCCCAATTTATGCCCCACCCTGTAACCATAAGTTTGTTTTCTACATCCGTAACTCTACTTCTGTTTTGTAAGTAAGTTCATTTGTACGCTTCTCTTCTAGATTCCCTATATAAGTGATATCATATGATATTTGTCTTTCTCTGTCTGACTTACTTCATTCGGTATGACAATCTCTAGGTCCATCCACGTTGCTGCAAATGGCATTATTTTGTTCTTTTTTCTGGCTGAGTCATATTCCATTGTGTGTATGTATCACATTTTCTTTATCCATTCCTCTGTTGTTGAACATTTAGGTTGCTTCCATGTCCTGGCTATTGTAAATAATGCTGCTATGAACATTTTGGGGCACAGGTATCTTTTCGAATTACGGTTTTCTCCGGGTATGTGCCCAGGAGTGGGATTGCTGGGTCATATGGTAGTTTTATTTTTAGTTTTTTAAGGCGCCTCCATACTGTTCTCCATAGTGGTTTTACAACTTGTCTTTTTAAATAACATGCACGACAAAACATATCAGCAGAAATTTTCCAGCACAAATACAGACGAATGTCCCTTTTTGGCTTCTAATACCTTGCAGGTATAGCTTACACAGCAATGATGGGTCCTCGTCCGGCTCATTCATACCCCAGGCCTGACCCTCTCTTCAGGACAGTCCCAGAGACCGAGAGGTTATAAGCTTGCTGTTGCCCTCCCGAAGTTTCCACTCTACGAAAAAGGGTAGCACAAATGTCCTTAAAGACAGAAAAATATTGAGTTAGGGTTAGGGTTACAAACTGGAGTCCTGAGGCAGACTTGGCCAGCAATTGTCTTTTGTTTGAGTAGCACAATGGTATATAAAATAAAAAACTCTTTTAAGCTAGTTGCTGTCTTTTGAAAATCGAAAGATTTCATAGTAAATTCCAGATTTGGGCTTCTCATGAAACATCAGGAGAATCTGGCCATACCAGGGCCCAAATTCCTGCATACATGATGGTGACGCTGAGAATGGCTGCCTCTTTCGGGGTGGGGGGGTGTGCTCCCAACCCACCCCCGGGCCAGGTCCACCTTACTAATTTACACACCCTGCCTGTCCTCCTCCCTGAAGGCTTTTGGGTTTGAATCTCTTGAAGTTGGGGCTGCAGATCTGAGTAGCACACCTGGGGCTGAGTCCTGTGTGCATGAACTTCCGTGCTTGTCCCCAGGACCCAGAACCTCACGTGTCTGCCATGACCAATGAATGACCAGTTACTATTCCTTCTATTTGTTGTCACGTCCCTAAGCCCCTGGCACAGTGCTCAGGCTCAACCTCCAGGGCAGAGCAGCCTTCAGAAGGAATTACAGGCAGCCTAAGGGCTGCTATTTTCTTAGAATTCTGATCTGCCCTCTGTGTCCAAGAGGTACACTTTCTTCACCTCTACCAGGTCCCTCTGTTCTCAGGTGGTCCTCAGGGCCAGGAGGTCCATGGTAGCCATTGCTGCCCCTCTGAAATTCTAGGGATAAGAGAGAGAGGACATATTTTCCCTCCATCCCATCTGGTGCCCCAGTGTAACCTTCTTGATCGAGTTGATCACATGGTAAAGTCAGGGTCGCAGCTGGGCCTTGGGAAGCATTTCATCCATGATGTTGTAATTGGTTTTCCTCCTTTTGTCCTCCCTCCTGACTCCACCCCCACCCCCCACCCCCACCCTTTCCTCCTTTCTCTGCTGCTATGATGCTTCACTGATTCCCCTTGATGTTCAGGGAGAATTCACTCTCCATGACTTGTTTTGTCCCTGTTAATCCCCAGTCAATATGGCATCCGATGCAGTCACTGTTCAGGGAAAAATAATTATTATTCTGCCTGGGCCAAAAGTCATCTTAATTTAAAGGATAGATTGCTAAGTCAACTTCCAGACTTCATTCTTAAGGGACACAGGTCATGGGTTGACAGAGGGAGCTGACAAGTTTTGATAGTCTATTCCTATAGCAGTACCCCTTTTTTTTTTTCTTCTGGCCGTGCAGCCTGCGAGATCTTAGTTCCCTGACCAGGGACTGAACCCACACCCCCAGCAGTGGAAGCACAGAGTCTTAACCACTGGACCACCAGGGAAGTCCCAGCAGCACCTTTAAAAAAAAATCTTTTCTTATTTGTACTTTTTTTGAGGGCCTACAATGTGTGAATCTCTTTGACTACATTATGTCTAGTCTCCCAATAGCCCGTGAAGTTTTCTCATTTATAACATGAAGAAATTGAGTCAAGAAGACTGCATAACTTACCCAAAGTCATATGACTAGCCAATGGCAGAGCTGGGATTGGAACTCAGATGTGTTAGACTTCAAAGCTCACACGTTGAGGAAGAGACCCACCTGGGACCTCCACCCCCCTGCCTTTCAGCCTTATCCATCTCTGGGATAGGAAGAAAGCTTCCTCCTTAAAGATCTCCTGGCATGAGTTTGATGATTTATCTCCTTTGAGCCTGATTTATATAGTTTCGTTATACATAGAGAAATACGATTATGTTTCTTGGATGTCTTATTGCACATTTGGGGCCACAGAGTGTCCTTAATGTCTCATGAGCAGGTGAGTGGGAGAAGCAGGGGCTGATGGGAAGGAGCCAGGGTCGCATCTGCTGAGCAAGAAGTCTCAGGTGAGAATCAGCTCTGCTCTTGGATGTAACCCAGTCTTCCCAGGATTCTCAGCCTTTGGGGGAGATGGAGTCACAAGAGCAGGGATTGCCCACATTTTCTTGGCTGTTCTCATATTCACACACACAGGACTTCTGCCCATGCAAACATTCTCTCTGTCTGAGAATTCTTGCAGCAGGTTCACGCTGTACTTGCTTTTGTCTGACTGCATTCATCTCATAGTGTCCGCCATGTTTTTCCTTCTACTTTGGCCTCATTGTCATTATTTGCAGCTTAAGAAGCTCTTGAGGGTCCTTAATGGTGCTGGTGCTCTTGTATCACCTCACATGGACTCTGTGTCCTGATGTTCACAAAGGTGCCGATCTGAAGCTTCTAGAGCAGTGAGAAGTCATCTCTCCCCAGCTCTGAGATAGACTGTACTATCTGAGCTCCAGAGCCATCCTGCTTGGGCTTTATACTAAAACATCTCATGAAAACAGAGCCTTCAGTTTCTCCATTCATCACCTCTCTAGAATGTTCCAGGGGCCCTGCACCTGGTTCTTGCTTCATCCCCACCTCTCTTTCTTGGGCCATCAGAACCTCTTGCTTTCATCTTTATCCCCAACCAGTGCTCTCCTGCAGTGGACTCACGTAAAAGCATTGTCTCGGGGCTTAGCTCACTAATTCTCCGCACTCTTGGATGTATCTGAAGTTCAGTCAGGGGACATGTTAATATAGAATAGTATGGGCATGGATGGAAACGTAAAATGGCTCAGTGGCTTTGGAAAACGGTTTGGCAGTTATTTAAAATGTAAGCTTACCATATACCACCCAGCAATTTCACTGCTAGGAAGCTACCCAAGAGAAATGAAAGCATATGTTCACACAAAGACATATCCATGAATATTTATATTGATACAAGCATTATTCATAATAGTGCCAAAGTGGAAACAATCCAAATGTCCATCAATCAATGAATGGATATACAAAATGTGGTATATCCCATACAGTGGAATACAATTCAGCAATAAAAAGGATTGAAATACTATAACTGCTATGACATGGGTGATCTTCAGAAACATGCTAAATGAAATAAACCAGATGTATAAGCTAGTTGTTGTACGATTCCATTATGAAATATCCAGAGGAGGCAAATCTGTAGTAAGTAGATTGGTGGTTGCCTGAGGCTGGAGGTGGGGGCAAATAGGCATGAGGGAACTTCTTGGGGTGCTGGAAATGTCTAAAGTAGGAGGCCGGTAATGATCAAAATATCACACATTCACTAAAAAAAAAAAAAATCATGGAGTTGTATATTTACAATGGCTGAATTTTATGGTATGTAAATTATATCTCAATGAAACTGATTTTAAAAAATATGTGGGCTCTGATTCAGACAGACCTTAATTTGAGTTCCCACTCCATTGCTCACTGGCTCTTCCCTCGTGGATTACTTAATTTAATTGAGCCTCAGTTTCCTTTTCCATAAAATGGGCATAAACACTACTTCACCAGGTTTTTGTGAAGATAAAAATTGGTTAGAACATGAGAAATGCTTACGGGACTTCCCTGGTGGTCCAGTGGTAATGAATCTGCCTTCCAATGCAGGGGACGCAGGTTCAATCCCTGGTTGGGGAACTAAGATCCCACATGCTGTGGGACAACTAAGCCTGCACCCCACAGCTACTGAGCTTGCGCGCCTCAACGAGAGAGCCCGTGTGCCACAGACTACAGAGCCCACGTGCTCTGGAGCCTGAACGCCACAACTAAAGAGAAGCCCGGCACCGCAATGAAGAGCCTGCACGCCTGCAACGAAAGATCCCATGTGCCTCAACGCAGACCCCACATGCCTCAACAAAGACCCTGCGTGCCGCAACTAAGAAGCCATGCAGCCAAAAATATAAATAAATAAATAAAATAAAAGAACATGAAAAATGCTTAGCATCAAGAAAATATAATAAGAATAAAAATTAAAATATATAAAAAACGAACATTCGTATACTATGTGCTCAGTAAAATTTATTTTTTAATTGCTATCTTTCCTTGATGCTAAGACTTTAAAAATATTATTAATATTTTTGAAATGTACTGTAAGAGTGTATAGGTAGCAGAGTAATTGGGTTTATTTTATCTTGGCAAGTGTTTCTGAATGTACGGTGCATCTGTAGATTGAAGGTGTCTAAGACTAGAGGAGATGCAGTCTTTTCATTATTGCCTGCCACATTCAGTCTCCAGTGGGTCCTGTCTGAATTGCATTTCAGGCCACCTGTCTCCTTCTTTCTTGCTTACCACCACAGGTCTTCCAGTATTCCTAGCTCCTGATTCCTATTTTTGCAAAGCTTCTTGTAGGGAGGCTTGGAAGGAGGAAGGGCAGGATGTCCCCACGGGGCTTCCCGCAGCATCCCAATTAGACTAGTTGTGGGGAGATTCTGGAGGAGGGAAGTCTGGGCTTGTGCCAGGAGGATGGCTGCGAGTCTGGAGAGAGAGAAAATAGAGCACGGAAAGGGAGATGAACTTTCTAAGCAGCCAGTTTCATTTTGGGCATGGCAAGTGCTTGTGCTGTCAGGAGGAATCAAGCTCATCTGCTGAAGAGAGCTGCCAGAGGCTGAGAAGCTCCAACCTTACAAGTTACCCAGCTCCTCTTGGGTTTACTGAAAACTTGGCACTGCCTGGTGGGGAATACAGAGCTTGGAGGCTGGGAAACGTTGAACTGAACTTGAGAGCACCATCTTGGATATTGGCATTGGAAGTCGTCATCATTTGACTTCCGAACACCCTTCGCTCTTGCATCTCACCAGGGTTTGTTTCCTCCATATACCCTGGTCTCCCTGTTTCCACAGGTACTGCTCTCCCTCTGCTTCTTTGCCTTTGTCTCTGCAGCCCTATCCCCTTCTCTTTTTGCAGATGTGGAAATCAGACCTCGTTCAAGGTCACATGGCTTGTAAGCGGCAGAGCTGGAATTAGAACCCAGTTTTCAATGACTCAAAAGCCTGAGCTCTTGGCTGCTCAGCTCTGTTACCTCCCAAATTTTGGTGTGGGTCACAGCACGTGTCATATTATATCATAATTGTATGCCGGCACATCTGCTTCCCGTGTGCACAGATTGTATACTTTTCATCACTGTATCTTCTGGGCCCAGCACAGAGCCTGAGTACAGGACTTTGGTGTGTGTTAAGTTCCTGAGTCAGACCCCACTTCTACCATTTACTAGCCCTGTGGCTTTGGGTGACTTGTTTAACCTTTCTGAGCCTCGCTTTCCTCATTAAGGGATAATAATACTTACCCAGGGTGTTTGTGGTTTAGTGAGATGATGCGTGTATGGTGCCTGATATGAATTAAGTGTGGTGGTCAGTTTTGTTTTCCTTTGGGCACCCGAACCTTGTTTATTCTCAGCCCACTCAGTTTAGATGGGACAGGGACAGTGCCATGACTCTGGCCACATGGATTGGTTCAAAGGAAGACATGTGACCTGGATGGATGAATCCATGCCTTCTCTGGGACTTTGACTAGATATACCAGGAAGAGGCACTTTTCAGCCTTCTGAGATGATAGGTGATAGATATGCCAAGGGCCATATAAACGCTGAGTTGCTGTTGCCATCTGGTGGGAAAGCACTTTCCCGAGAGTGAAGCCAACCCAGAGGAAACAGAACCAAGAGAAGGAAGGTGAAAGAAAGAGCTCTGATCATATTGAGTTTCTGGGTCCTGTCATGCCTCCCCTTTTCCAGCTACATGAACCAATAAATTCTCTCTTCTCTCTCTCTTTCTCTCTCTGGCTTGAGCTAGCTTAAATTGGTTTTGTCACTTGCAAGTGAAATTTCCGTTTTGCATAGTAGGCATTTAAAAATGGCAAGTCTTTTTTTTTAAATTGAAGTATAGCTGATTTACAATACTATATTAGTCTCAGATGTACAGCACAGTGATTCAATATTTTTATAGATTATACTACCTTTAAAATTTCTTATAAAATATTGGCTATATTCTCTGTGCTGTACAATATATCCTTGTAGCTTATTTATTTTATACATGGTAGTGTGTACCTCTTAATCCCCTATCTTGCCCCTCTCCCCTTCCCTCTCCCCACTGGTAACCACTAGTTTGTTCTCTGTATCTGTGAGTCTGTTTCTATTTTGTAATATTTATTCATTTGTTTTATGGCAAGTCTCATTTTTATTTAAATGCTCAGTAAGTGATGGAGTGAATAGAAATAATAAATGCTTATAAAATGATCAGAGTTGAATTTTAGATTTAGCAAAGATCAAATAATTAAATAGGCAAGCTAAGGTGAAGACAGGTCATAGGGTGCAGAATTCACGGAGTGAAAGATTCTTCAGTTGGATGCAGGGTATTGAGGCTGCATTATTTTCTTGTATGAGAGCCACAGTGGGGTCCAGGAATAATGGTGGCAGGTGAGGCTGACCACGTAGGTTGGGGCCAGGTCATCAGAGCCTTCAGTGCCATGGTATTGCATTGGAGGATACATGGTGGGAGGTGAAACCAAAGGGCAGTAGATCATTTGGGAAACTGAGTGGGGATAAATGAGGACAGCGGCAGTGTTTTGAGGCACATAGCTAGTCTCTAATCACAAGTCATCACAAACCAGACTGGGAAGTGGGGATATGAGTAGGGGTCGAGCCTGGCATAGCACAAGCCCTACATGTAGTAAGTCCTACAGATATGAGTTGGTTTGATTTGATTTTTTTTTTTTTAAAGGAACTGAGCTTGTCAACTATAGTTTGACAATAACCTAAGTTTCCTTCACTTCACTGATTCATTCAACAAATATTTATAGAGCACTTATCACAGATCAGGCATTGTACTAGGTACTTGGAATTCAGCTGGTAAAGAAGAGGAAGAGTCCTGGACATCTCAGAGTGCACTTCTTTTTTTTTTTTTTTTGTTTTGCGGTACGCGGGCCTCTCACTGTTGTGGCCACTCCCGTTGCGGAGCACAGGCTCCGGACGCGCAGGCTCAGCGGCCATGGCTCACGGGCCCAGCCGCTACGCGGCACGTGGGGTCCTCCCGGACCGGGGCACGAACCCGTGTCCCCTGCATCAGCAGGCAGACTCTCAACCACTGCGCCACCAGGGAAGCCCTCAGAGTGCACTTCTAATGGGGCGATAAGTCTGTAATATATTAGGTGGTGATAAGAGCTAAGAAGGAAAGAAATTTGGGTGGGAGGAGGGGAGTTGGGGGAAGAAGTGCTATTTAAGAAGATGGGCAAGGGAAGCTGATGAGGAAGTCTACCTTAAGAGCAAGACACATGGGAAGATGTGTCTGGGAAATTAATCTCTGGGAAGATGTTCATAATGTAACACAAAATGGAATGGACATCAGCATAAGGAACTAGAAAGCAGATTTGGGATAGAGAGAGATTGCTTTCTTTTACCACTGGGGAAATCTTGACTCTGATACAAACTTTTCTTTTTTTTTTAACAAGTCACTTAAACTATTTTTTTTTTTTATGATTTGAAACAACTCACAGCACAACTGATTATAACACAGGAGACTCTCGTGGGCCTGAGATGGAGAACAGCTTTCCTGGGTAGAGTCAACTTTTCAATGTTCCTTCCAAAACGTTGTGTCCAGAACGGACTCGGACCTCCCTGGGTACTCTGAACAGCTAGTGTCGGGTGACATGGAATAGACGAGACTGTGACGGGTACGCCATGATTCAGGTGGCCATTTTGACCTGGTGCTCTTGATTCTAGAGTCATGTGATATTTATGAGCTTTTCAGGATTCTAAAAATCAAACCACTTTTAAAAGATGTGCCCAGTATTTTGGGCATCAGCCCCCCATAATCCCATTTCCAGCCTTCAAGGATAGCCCCACACTGGCCTCATTTCTCACCTGACTCTCTCCTTCTGCTCAGGGAGGGGCTGATGGCAGCAACCTCCCAGGGTGTCTGATACACACATCATTTGGATTTTTAAAAAATCTGAACGTTTGGTGACTTGAAAAAAACCTAAGCTTATGGAGGTGTAATTTACATGGCACAACATTCACCCGTTTTAAGTGTACAATTCAGGGCTTTTAAAATAATTAATTAATTTGTCTGAGTTGGGTCTTTGTTGCTGTGTGCGGGCTCTCTCTAGTTGCAGCAAGCAGGGGCTACTCTTTGTTGCGGTGCGCGGGCTTCTCATTGCGGAGGCTTCTCTTGTTGCGGAGCATGGGATCTAGGCACACAGGCTTCAGTAGTTGTGGCACACGGACTCAGTAGTTGTGGCGCACGGGCTTAGTTGCTCTGTGGCATGTGGCATCTTCCCGGACCAGGGCTCGAACCCGTGTCCCCTTCATTGGCAGGTGGATTCTTAACCACTGCGCCAACCGGTTGTTGTTTTTTTTTAAAGTAAATTGAACAAGCATGTAACTATCACCACCATGAAGTTTTAGAACATTTTCATCACCCCAATAAAATCCTTTTCTTGCTCCCATTGCTAGCCCCAGGCAACTACTAATCTATTTTATGTTTCTATAAATTTGCCTCTTCTGGCAAATTTAATATCAATGGAATCACACACTCTGTGGTTTTGTGTGTTGGGCTGTTTTTGAGGTTCATGCATGTTGTAGCAGGTATCAATACTTCATTTCTTTTTATTGCTGAATAACATTCCCTTATATGGAGAGACCACTCCATTCACCCATTAGTGGACATCTGGGCTTTTTCCACTTTGGGGATGTTATGAATAATGCTGCTCTGAATATTCCCATGCAAGTCTTTGTGTGGAGATAAGTTTTCATTTGTCTGGGGTAGCTATCTAGGAGTGGAATTGTTGGATGCTACAGTAAGATTATATTTAAGTTTTCAAGAAACTCATGGCTTGGTTTTTAAACCTTGTTAAAATGTCCTTTCGGCCACAAAAATAGGGCAGTGGCTGAGCATCACTTGTGGCCCTGGATACTTTCCATACATGACTGCCGCCAGCCTGCAGCAGGATTTTCAGGACCTTCCACGCCCTGCCGTTTGCTGGAGTGGTTCCACCCCACAGTCGCTCCTCCAAGCATCCCCTTCCTGCCCCAGCCAGCCCCAGGAAGAGGAAACACAAAGACGGCTACAGCTGTCTGAACTCGGCTTTTTCTCCAAATGAGACAGGTGCAGTCCTGTAAAAGCAGCTGCGATGTTTCCCTGCTGAAAAGGGCTTTTCATGCAAGAGACAAAACAGATGAATGTTGTGCTAGAAAGGTGAACCTTGGTAGCTGGTATGAAGAGTGTGTGATGTTTGCTTCTTGTTTCTCTGGGTGGAGACGTGGTCCCTTTTCATCTTCGGCTACTGCTTGGTCTATTTCAGCATCCAAAAACACAGAGGGCAGAGACCTGAAACTTTAGCAAGAATCAAAGATTGCTAGAGACTTGGAGATGGTCTCCTGATGATGTGACAGGTCAGTGAGGCTAGTCAGCCAGCCAGTGAGCTGTGATGGAGAGAGAGCTCGTGATCAGAGCCACATGTGGCCTCGTTCATCCCGTGGGCACCTGTGGAATTTGGTCTAGGAAAGTCCTGAATGAAGCCTGTGTATGTCCAAGAGACAAGAGAGCCATCTCAATTGAACAGATGCCAGCGTTACCAGCCTCCTTGGAGATAATTGATCCTCCTCTAATGGGACTGGAGGTGACAAAAAATATTCAAAACCAGGCTCCCAAGATTTCGTTGTAGCTCAACCTGTAAACTCAGGGATGCAAGAGATGTACCTCTCTTGCTTGTTAAGAAGGTGATCTAGAGTATTAGCTGCCTGAGTTCAAATCTGGGTTGTAGAAGACCGTTGGATAACTTATGTAACTTCTCCGTGCCGTGGTTTTCTCATCTTTAAACGGGACTGAAAATAATCCCTCCCTGTTTTGAGGATTGACTGAGATAATTTATGTTAAACACTTAGCATAATGATGTATACATAGAAATACCACAGTAAACATTAACTATCATTACTACTACTTTTAAATTTACATTTTATTACTAAGGTGATTTTCTCTTTTGAACCTTTATTCTACCAGGTGGGCACAATTGAATCTTGGTCTATTCTAGGCAACCCCAGGCAATTCAGTATTGCCTCTCCCCAAAGATTTTGATTCTGTAAATGTGTGGGAGGGTTGTATCTGAAGCAGGGTGGGAGTATGATCATCCCTGACTAGGTGAGAGGCCATCTGGTCTTCAGTTTTCATCTGTCCAGGCTGATATCCATGGAGGTCCATTTTACCTTGTATTTGCAGCTTTAGGAACTGAAGCACAGAGAGGTTAGGAAACTTGCCTAAGGACACACAGCTAAGAAATGGAGCTGAGATTCAAGACCAGGTCTGTCTGACTTCAGGACCCTTGCTGGTTACCATTTGTCTTCTAAAAATGACCCCAAAGGTTTCTCCACCTTAAGTCCAGGTGGTCACACTATTAAAAAGAAAAGGGGCAGAGTTCTTTTGGGGGGTGTGATTTGTGGGGTCTATGATTGCTTCATGATTAGACAGAGAAAGACTTGAGGATTTGAGTCATCTGCCAAATAGAACTTTTTTGCTAGGTTTGGAAAGCAATCTGGTGTTTGGTTATCAACAAGATAACACTCAATGCCTATTTGTTAAATTGAAGGAAGGAGAGAGGGAAGAAAGAAAGAAGAGGTTTGGGTTTGCATTCTCGAGACACACCTTTGGAATATATTAAAGTTATGGGCTTTTACCAGGGTTATGCCTTGGAATTTCCATAAGAACATTTTCAAAATGTGTGTTCTAGGGCCACACCCCACACCTACTGAACTGGAATCCCTGGGGTCAGTTGTGGGCAAATGAACACAGATACATCTAAATTTGATTCTAAATTGTACCTCTCGTTGAGAACCATGGGTTTGTAGGGTTTTGTTGTTGTTTTTAAGCAAATTTAGGATTGGATGCTTTAGCAAGTGATTTGTTCTGGTTTGTGGATCTGGGTTGTTGTAGCGCCATCTCTTATCTGGAGGCTTCCTGTTCATTTCCGTGCTGGGAGGAGGCACTCAGTGATGCCTTTCAGAGACCATTAAAGTGCACCACTGGGTTGCCACTGCAGTTCACCTTTGTGAAGGCCAAGGAATGTGTGGGCTTGATACCTTCCTTTTAAGCAAACTCTGTGCCACTTGGAGTGAGGGTCTCCTTTTGTCTTTATCCCTGATGGTAGAGCAACAAATTCAAACACATCTTCCTGATTTTCAGGTCTAAATTGACCTAAATCAAAAGTGCTTTCCCTGGTTATAGTGGTGGTGTTGGTGGTGGTTCCCAAGGGACCAATAATACAGCATCTACTGTTTAGATAAGAGGGCTCTCACAGTCTGTTAAGGTTAGGGGTAGGAGTAGGGTTAGGGTTAGGGTTAGGGTAGGGATAGAGAGATCTGTTTTTCCGGGCAGTGCCTGGCCTGACCTAGCCTGGAGGTGGCCTGATCTGAATTTCCCACCACCCACAGTAGAGGGTGCTCATCCTTGTTTGGTATGACATCTCCAAATTAACTGGCTGCCTTCAGAACTTGTGGGTGTCACCCATTGGACAGGAATAGTCATTGAAGCCTTGGGAAAATTGTCTTGCCTGCGAGGCTCATTATTGCATCCAATACAAAGCAATTTGGGCAGGGAGGTTAGAGTTAATATGCTTAATATTCAGTTGCTGCAGGGACCCAGCCAAGGAATTGAGAATGTCCTGAAAATTACTGGCTCATTTGTTTGCATCCTCAGGCTGTGTTCTTGGAACCCATGGAGGAGGGAGGGCTGAACACAATGGAAACTGGAAAAAGGCCCAGGCCAGTATATAATGGAGGAAAAGGGTTTTGTGGCTGTAGTCAAGTGGTCACTTAATCTGATTCCCAGTCAATGTAGGCTTCTGCCCTAAACTAGCAGGGATCACTTCCTCCCTTCCCCCTTCCCCCCTCTCCCTCCTTCCCTCCCTTCCCCCTTTCTTCCTCCCTCCCTCCCTCCCTCCCTCTTTCTTTCCTTCCTTCTTAATTCCTTTCTTCCTTTCTTTTTTCCTTCCTTCCTTCCTTTAACAAAAACTTTTCTAGCCCCTTTTGTAAACCTGGAATTGCACCAGGAAAATTTTTAGAGATTACCTGTGTTGGTTTACATATTCCTAGAAATAAATGAGGGCTGTTCCCAGAGCCCAGGGATTTGACAATTAACAAAGTCATAATATTGAAGTCTCCCCCACTCCCAATTTTCTTCTTCCTAAATTCTAATTCTTATTTTGAGGGAATGAAAAATGATACAGAAAAGTACAAAGAACTAGGTAACAGTCACCCAGCTTTCCACCATTCCAGAATTAACAATTGTTAACTTTTGGTCACATTTCTTCAGATATGTATTATTTGACATCAGAACCAATATGTTACAGATCATGTTGCAGTTGGTCTTTCCTGAATCATTTGCTGTACAGCAGAATTTAACACAGCATTGTAAATCAACTATGCTTCAGTAAAATTTTTATTTTGCTTCTCCACGCTGCCTCATAATTGGGATTATCCCTGTATCGCTGTCCAAGGGGTGAACATCCCAGTGGACTGTGATTTCCTTGAGCCTAAGGCTGTACCATACTAGTCTGTCTGACCTTCTTTTGTATCTGCCTCTCACTTAAACAGGCATGCCACTGGTTCCTGGGGCTCTCAGCAAACCCTTGTTAGGTTGGCAAGGAATTATCAGTGGAGTCTGTATGGTGTGAGGCGTCAGGTGTGTGTGGAGAACAGCATGGAGGTGTAATGTCCTCGGGTTCTCATTCACAGGAACTTCCCAAGGTGTTCCTGACTCTAAAGGTCCTTAGCTCTGAGAGACCTTGTCAGAACAGTATGGTTTGGGGGATGGCAGCGTGACGTTGCTCAAGATCTCAGGAAGGGGCTGAAGTTTCAGATGTAAAAAGTGCTTTGAGAAGGTGAAGCAGAGGTGTTATTTAAGAGCCAGGCAGCGTGGAACAGCAGCCGCAGGAAACTAATACGGGTGGTTTCTGTGCTAAGTTCTGCTTATGCAAGAACCTTGTGCACACTGTAGGGACTTCCTGAAATGCCTTCAAAAGTTCACAGTATTTGTCACTAAAAAGTCTGCACATAAATGCTGGAGAGGGTGTGGAGAAAAGAGAACCGTCCTGCACTGTTGGTGGGGATGTAAATCGATACAGCCACTATGGAGAACAGTATGGAGGTTTAAAAAACTAAAAATAGAACTGCCATACGACCCAGCAATTCCACTACCGGGCATATATCTGGAGAAAACTATAATTCAAAAAGATACGTGCCCCTCGATGTTCATAGCAGCATTATTTACAGTAGCCAAGACATGGAAGCAAACTAAATGTCCATTGACAGATAAATGGATAAAGAAGATGTGGTGTACATATAATGGAATATTACTCAGCCATAAAAAGAATGAAATAAAGCCATTTGCAGCAACATGGATGCATTTAGAGATTATCATACTAAGTGAAGTAAGTCAGACACAGAAAGACAAGTATCATGTGATACCACTTATATGTGGAATCTAAAAAATAATGATACCAATGAACTTATTTACAAAACAGAAACAGACTCACAGACATAGAAAACAAACTTATGGTTACCAAAGGGGAAAGGGTGGGATGAAGGTTAAATTAGGAGTTTGGGATTAACATATACACACCACTATATATAAAATAGAAAAACAACAAGGACCTACTGTATAGCACAAGGAACTATATTCAGTATCTTGTAATAACCTATAATAGAAAAGCATCTGAAAAGAATACATATATATACAAAATGAATATGTATATGTATATATAAACTGAATCACTTTGCTGTACACCTGAAACCAACACAACAAAGTAAATCAACTATATTTCAATACAAAGTTGTTTGTTTAAAAAAAAAATAAGTTCACAGTTTAGTTCTGGGAGATGACACATAAGCCAACAGTTACACAGCCCAGCAGGTGAAGGTTTTGATAGAGGGAAGCACAGGGAGGGCAGGTAACCCAGAGGGAGGTATATGTGTGGATGCTTCTGGAGCTTATCTCAGCTGTTCCTCAAAGATCAAGGAGGAGCTATAGCTAGACGAGGATGGGGGAGGGCATTTTAGTTAGAGGGAGCCTGATACAGAGGCAATGAGACAGCAAGAACGGGCAATAGCTCTTGTCTTTCCAACTCTTGGGAAGGTCAGATAGCCATCGTGAGCAGTGCTTCCCAAACATTAAGATGAACGCAGATCACCTGGGGGATCTTGTTACAATGCAAATTCTGATACAGTGGGTTTGGGGTGGGTCCAGAGATTCTGCATTTCTTACAAGCTCTTGGAAGATGCCAATGCGGCTGGTCTGTGGACCACACTGTGAGGTGCAAGGCCTTGGTATTCTGAAGTTTATAACACTTTTGCCCATTTCTTACCACATTTGAACCTCTCCTGGAGAGTGCCGGGTCCTCGATTTGCAGCTGTGGATCCAGAAGCTTGTTGAGAGGAAGCCTTGCCTGAGTTCACACAGCCTCAAATGACATCTTTGATTCTAGAATTCAGGTTTTCTGACTTTGAATACAATGCTCTTTTAAATAACTTATCGTGCAATTTATTATGGCTTGCAAATAAAGATTATGCTTTGATTTTTTAAAAAAATTATTTTATATTGTAGTATAGTTGATTTACAATGTGTGTGTTTCATGTGTACAGCAAAGTGATTCAGTTATACATATACATGTATCTATCCTTTTTCAAATTCTTTTCCCATTTAGGTATTACAGAATATTGAGTAGAGTTCCCTGTGCTATACAGTAGGTCCTTGGGCTTTGATTATTTTTAACCCAGCCTGAGAGTCTTTTTCTTTTAATATATTATTTGATTGTATTTCCACTTACTGATATAACTTGTTTATGATTAATTCTGTCTTCATTTTTGGGTGATGTTTTTGTTCTTTATACCTCCTTGCTATTTTCTTTCCTTTCCCTCTTGTATGTTTTGCTGTAAATTGGTGCTTCCCAGCTTTAACCACACGCTGGAATCACATCCAGAGGTTTAACGAATTCTGATATCTGGCTCCCATCCGAGATTTGGATTTATTTGCCCTGGCATGTGGAGTAGGCATCAGGATTTAAAAACTCTTCCCCAGGTATTCTAATGAGCAACCAAAGTTGGGAATCACTGATCTAGATTTTTTTTTTTTCAGCCTCATTTTCCCCTCCCTTCCTGCTATTTCCATGATATCTATAGTCATTTTTAAAGTTCTTCTGCTGGTCACCTTTTATTTTTAAAGAGTATACTTAATTCTTTTTCTTCATTTGTTAACAGTAAAATTGGAGAGGAATCTTTTCATTCATTATTGTGAAAAAGTTTGAAAAAAAGCAGTTATTGACTCACTCATGCTTTTCCCCATCATCCCTTACTCCAGAGAGTCTCAGTTTCAATTTAATTAATAAGCTTTAGGGTGTGTGTGTGTGTGTGTGTGTGTGTGGTGTGGCCTGTAAGTTTCACTTTTGTTGGTGTTGTTTATTTTGTATCATTTGAATTTTCTTTCAAGACTTGTAAGACAATTCTTTTCCCAAGGTTGTTGACTTAATTTCATATTTCAGTAGGTTCCTTTGTTAAAACACTTTGAAGAAGCTGAAAGTGCTAGAAAGATGGAAACTAAATTGGTCTTATAATAATCGTATAAGCCATGACATTTTACTAATCAGAGCCAATTACTGATCGGGTGCTAGGTATTTAAAGTGCCTTAGTTCAGTTAGGTTTGCCGTTTTGTTTTGCATCTCTGTGTATAGTGGAGAAAGGTTTTCCTGTGCGGTTCTTGCTCAGTAAGGGAGATTGGGATACATTTCTAACCATCTTTGTCCCATCTTGGTACCAAGATTATACTGCTGTCATAAATCGATGAGGGTAACTTCCATTTTTTCCTATGTTCTCGAATAGTCTGACTACAGTGGGAATTATCTGTCTCTTGAAGGTTTGCTAGAATTTGGCTAGAAAACCATCTTGGACTAGTACCTTTGTCTAAGTGTATTATTTTTACCCTGACTTTTAATTTTGAAATGTTGAAAAATGTTCAACGGACAGAAACATTGAAAGAGAAGCACCATAGAAATTATTATTTTTAAATGGCTTTTGGTCTACTGTGGTTTTCTACTTTTTCTTGGGCCAGTTGGGTCATGTAAATTTTGCTTGAAAAATTGGCCATGTCAACTCGATTTCTAATTTACAGTGAAACTTAAATCATACTCTCTTATTTTCTAATCTCAGCTGTATCTGTAGTGATAACAGTTTGTCCTTTCTCACATGTTTAATGTCATCTTATTTATCCTCATAATGACTTTATGATGCAGATAGACATATCCTCATTTTACAGGTAAAGACACTGAGATTGAGAGAAATTCAGTGACTTGCCCAGGGCCAAACAGCGAGTAAGGGATCAGGCCAGGGTTCTAGCGGAGGCTTTCTGAGCTGAGAGTCCAGCCTATATCAGCTGTCCCTTCACAGACTGCTGGTCCGTGGACCATACTTTGAGGAGAAAAGCCTGAGTATTCTGAAAGTTACACACCTTTGTCCATTCCTTACCATATTTGAGCCTCCCCTGGAGATAGCCATGTCCTTGGTTTGTAGCTGGGCAACCAGAAGCTTGTAGAGAGGAGGTCTACAAGCCTGAGGTCGCACAGCCTCAAATGATATCTTTGATGTTAGAATTCTGCTTCTCTGATTTTTGAAAACAGTGCCCTTTTTAATAATCCATCATGCAGTTTCACTGTGGTCTACAAATAAGGGCTAGATTTTAATTTTTTGACCCAATCTGAGAATCTTTTTATGCTAATAGTTTATGTCATATTTCCACTTATTGATGTGATATGCATGCTCATTACTAATTAATAATAATAATTATTTGTTATATATTATTGAATAACTATATAATTATCAAATAATGAGTATTAATCATCATCATTAATTACTAATAATTAAATGAATTATAATTAAACTTCCTCTCTTCATAGCCTTCCAGAGGTGTGGGCAGCAATCTCTCCATTTGCTGTTTCTTTCAGGGAAAGTGACCTAGTGGGATTTAGGAGTGAAATGGGCTGCACTCAAAACACCTTTCCCCCAGTCAGAGCCTTAGAGGGCTATAGTGTGGGTCTTACGCTCAGCTCAAGGCACGTATTCTGTTACCGAGTTGTTGGCCAACTAGTTATCTGAGGTGAGTACTGAGTATTAAGAGGGGACTCATCTTTTGTTCTTTTTTAAAAAAAAAAAAATAATTAATTAATTTTTGGCTGCGTTGGGTCTTCATTGCTGCTCGCAGGCTTTCTCTAGTTGCAGCGAGCAGGGGTCCTCTTCATTGAGGTGCGCGGGCTTCTCATTATGGTGGCTTCTCTTGTTGCAGAGCACGGGCTCTAGGTCCACAGGCTTCAGTAGTTGTGTCTCGTGGGCTCAGCAGTTGTGGATTGCGGGCTCTAGAGTGCAGGCTCAGTAGTTGTGGTGCACGGGCTTAGTTGCTCTGCGGCATGTGGGATCTTCCCGGACCAGGGCTCGAACCCGTGTCCCCTGCATTGGCAGGCATATTCTTAACCACTGCGCCACCAGGGAAGTCCCTCATGTTTTGTTCTTGTTGTTGTTGTGGATTTCATGAGATTTAAGGTACCAAGCGAGGCCACCTTCAACAGCAACAGTCACTAGGAGGTACATTTTTTGGAAGAAGGATGATGGATGACCTCAGAAAGAGGAGGCTGGACTCCAGGGAGAATGAGAACATGACAGGGAGACATAAAGGGATGAAGACAGTGTGGTCTTAGAGGTCAGGTGGGAATGGGGTGACTCCAGCTGACATGACCTTAAAAATGACATCATGACTGTAGTTGTCCACAGTAGGGGACAGTAGTGTAGGTGTGTCTGCAAGCAGCCCTGAGAATGGATTAAAGGAAAGAAGGGTGCAGATATATATATATATATATATATACATATATTTCTCTTAGCTTTGGTCAAGCTAGTTTGATAACAGTTACTCCCAACCCTGAGGGAACTCCCATGGGACTGTCTATAAAATTGCAGTGAAAGCTGTTAGATTGCATTGTAGAGTTTAGGGGCCCTTTGGTGTATCAGCGAAGACCTGTTACCAGGGGACTTGTTACCAGGGGATTCCACATCAAACATCTGTTCCTCCCACAATGTAGGGTGAAGTTGGTGGCCCCGATGCCCCACCAGGCTGCATGGTGACACCATGTTAGCAGTGCCCCAGTGGTAGTGTGTAGGGAGGACACGGGGGACCAGGAGAACATATTTTTACACATAAATATTTATATCAAATCAGCTCTGCGAAGAAGGTGGCAAAACCAGGCGTGAAAACACAAAGAGACAGAGCAGGCTTTGCAAATATTTATGAGAGAGGAAAATGCTGAGAGAGAGAAATAGCCCTGGCAGGTTGGCAAAGAAGGGAAGAGAGACAGCAACGATGCCCCGAAGTGTGGGAAGGCTGCCTTCTTGGAGGAAGAAAGTAGAGAGGGCAAGACTAATCAAATAATAATGACGTTAGGGAGGGAAGAGGATGGTCACTTTTTATTTGTGTTTTTAGTACTTGTATGACGGTCCCTTTGCTAAGCACAGGTAATCCTTGGAGGTAGACAATAATAACCCATTTTGCAGATAGGAAAACTAAGAGTCAAAGAGATTAAGAGATTGTTTTCAAGTTACTCAGCTAGCACATAGGGAGAGAGCTGGGATTCTCTGCACAGTGATTTGTCTCCTAGCCCAGTGGTCTTTCCACCGCTAAACTCCAGTTGCCTGACCCAGTTCAGGCCTGGCCAGTAATGTAATGGACAATTGAGAGAATCTGTCTCTGCATTCTGGTCATTTCCTATAATAGCCATGTATTACTTTTTCAGCTGGAAATATAAACATTAAAGATACTGGTACAAAAACTAGTACAAATAGGAGAAAGCTCTAATATATGAAGAATTATATTTAATATGACTTTCTTGGCTGGACAGCGTCTGGCAGGTGTCTGTACCAGATGTATCAGCATTTATCTGTGGGCAGGAAGGGGAGTGGGTAACTTTAATGTTTCATTTTGTCCATTTCTGTTCAAAATTTTTACAATCAGCATTATGACTTTTATAATAGATTACTAAATTCAACACACACACACACACACACACACACACACACACACAGGACAGGTGACAGGTGTCTGTAACAGGCATATTCAGCATCCTTCTCTCTCACCGTCAGTTTCCTCTTTGGTAAAATGATGATAATGGAAGTCCTATTGCATGGGATTCTCTGAGGATGGAGTGAGATAGTCCACATCAAATACTGCAGTGCCCAGCACATTGGAAGCTCTCCATCCGTGTCCAAGGTTACTCTCATTTTTTCAGCTCATTGGAGAACTGCCTGGAGGGGTGGTTGGTGGATCTAGCCCATGCCTTGCCCAGAGTAGGGGCTCAACGCTTTTGTTGTTGCTCTTACTGTTGAAGAAATAAATAATCTGGGACTGGCACTGGTTTTAAGAGAAGGAAATTCAGCCTCTGTGTACAATTCAGCTCTAGGCAGTTACCAGCCACTGCAGAATTTTGTCGTTCAGCCAGAGGTCCTCTTCAGCTGTCGCTTTAGGACACAGCCATTTCTTGCAAAGCCACTGGTGATTGTTTCAGCCTCAGGCAAGTGGCTATCCTCAGGTTGACTTGAGACTCCGCCCTTCCTAAATGCTAGAGGGAATGGGTCGGAAAGATCTCTGTAACGCAGGAAACCAGCCAGGCAGTGGTGGAGAGGAGGAGGAGATTCCTCTAAGATGTTTGGGCATTTTTTTTTCAAGAAGTTGGAAGAGAAATATGCAGTGTCACTTGGGTTTGTAGGTTTGTTCATAGTGTTGTTCAATACCAGTTTTCTGTTAGGAGCAAATACACAAGTATCATGATTGGTGGCTGTGGGGGGAAGGGAGAAGCCTGTTGACATTAGTGGACTGATGTCACTAATGGCGTTGTGTTTGGTGCTCTATGAATGTTTGCTCATTTAATGCTCAAACAACACCACAGGGACAATGTTATCCTGTCTGTTTTATAGATGAAAAACCCAATGTCCCTAAGGTCCTATAATAAACAAATGTGATGGAACTAGGGTATGAGAATTAGGTTATTTGTCTGGATCCAAATCTTCGGGAGGGTATGTGGGAATTAAAAAATAAAAGAAATGTGTTGGTAAAGGTACACATTAGAATACAGTCAATTTGTTTTTCTACTCTTTTGGGAAGTGAGGTAAGAAAGAAGAGATTTTGTTAATCCAAAGGATAAATTCATTCATTTAGGAGCTGTGATTGGCTTGGGTCAGGGCTGGTGAATAGATTGAATCTTCAGTGCATAATCTGATCCATTGGTAGTGGCTGCTCAGTGGGAAATTGATTAATAATGCCTGTTATGGTAGTGGGATGGGCTATGAGTGGCCCAGTTGCTATTGGTACCCACTCATGAAGCAGAAGTGGCTGTTCTGAATAATACAGGAAGACTACTCTATTGAATGGCACAAAGTAGGACAGGTGGATTATATCTTTTAAAAAACAAATGTATGAGTTGGATGGTGAGCACAGTTGGCAGAAACTGCGAATCTAGTGAGAATGGGCAAAGGTCTCTTTTTGTGTTATCACAGAAGATAGGGAACTTATAATTCTTCAACTGCCTCCAAGAGAAGCAGCCCTATCTTCTCTTGCAAAAGAGACATTGAAGAATGCAGAAAGCAAGCCTTTTTCATAGTAAAGTGGTTCTTAGCCATGGGACTTTCGGAGGTAGACAGACTACATTTCAGATCCTGGATCCATCACTTATGAGCTACATAACTTTGGGTTTCTACCTCTACATTCTCATTCACAAAACATATTACTCCCAACTCTTGTTGTTATTCTGAAGATAAAACAAGAAAACATTATTATTATTATTATTTTGCGGTATGCGGGCCTCTCACTGTTGTGGCCTCTCCCATTGCATAGCACAGGTTCCAGACGCGCAGGCTCAGTGGCCATGGCTCATGGGCCTAGACGCTCCACGGCATGTGGGACCTTCCTGGACCGGGGCACGAACCCGTGTCCCCTGTGTCGGCAGGCGGACTCTCAACCACTGTGCCACCAGGGAGGTCCAAGAAAACATTCTTAAAGGGCTTTGCATACAGCAGGTACTCAGTGTCTGAGTGTTCCCTTCATCACTCCATTGTGCCCTGCATTTGGGGATGCACTCCTTGGTGAGGAAAGACCTCACTGAATCCTGACTCAGACTGAGTCCAGCCCTTGATACACAGGTGTCTCTAATGCCTCCTCCTGTGACCGAACTTCAGGATGCGCTTGGCTTCCCCTATTACCATTAATGGCAACGGTGTTCCAAATTCCCCTCCCACTGCAGTCAGTGTGTCTCTTAATGCTTAGCAGAGGTAGCCCGCAGAAAGATTGGCAACATTGTTCACTCGGTTTGAAGGTTCCACTATGTTTTGAAAATTATCTAAATGGGGGGATAATGAAAAATCACCAAACTGGAACTTTCTCAACCTGAGAGGAAAGAAAGGCTTTGAAGAGAGGTTGCCTTATGACCAAAGTTATTAGCCAGGGTGGGGAGGGAGAGAAAGGTAGTGTCAGTTCCCCAAGCCCAAGAGAGATCAGACCTGTTAAAACATAAAGCACTTGGAGCCTTTCACTATTTGCAGGTTACCTGTAACATTCCGGGGAACTCTGGGATAAGGGGGATAGGCAGGCCTCCTGTTCTGTCAGCTCTGGACAGGGTAACAAAACTGAGACGCCATTGGTGTCCTCCACAATCTGGATGGACCTGACATGTGAATTCACCATTGATTTCCTTCTTGATGGTAACTTATCTGATGGGATGGGGTATCCTGTGTGGAAGGATTGCATCTCAGAGTCTGGCTTTCTGTTTTATTAGTGGCGTGTCTTTGATTCTTTGCTTTTCTCCTGAAATGAGTGTATGCTGTTACCTATCTCACAGAACCATTATGATGAGTTAGAGTCATAATATTTAGAAATCGTAAGTATCATTTACTGCGTTCCTATTTGATGTTGGAGGAGCTACTATGCTCATCTCCATTTTGATCAATAGTCTTGCAATGTAGGTATTATAATCCACCTTGTAAAGATGTGATACTGAGCCTCGTAGAGGTGCAATTTCTCACCCAAGACCTCACAATTAGGAACCAAAATCTGTTTGACTCCAGATGTGCTGTTTTATACCATCTACACAAGATGACCTCAACGTGAGACAGTTTCTGATTGTGAAAACCCAGTCTGGTGCAAGGCTGTCATAGCCACTCAAGAAATATTTATGTGATTTTGGTTCATTAATCTGGTCTTGCGAACACTGAACATTGCACAACTCTGAGGCTAGTGTAGGACATTGGCTGGCTGATGTCTGATGTTACCTGACTATTCACCAGAGCCTGGGACAGAGACAAGCAGACAGCAGATCAGTTTCTTTTTCTCTTAACAAGAAGTATGGCTCTCCCAGCAATGGGCAGCCTGATTTGAAATTGACAGGATGTGAGGAAGGATCCATTTCCATGACACATCCCAGCCAGTGGCAAGCCCTTAAGCGTTTTACGGCACACGTTGAGAACTTGGTGATCTAGAGAGGCTGACAAAGCCTTGGCGGCCCCATGTGTGCAATAGTGACATCTTGAGCTTGGACAGCAGTTTGGACAGTGATGTAGAGGCTGCCGTGAAGAGCAAGCCTTCCCTGGGGCCGTCTTCCCTGCTCCTACAGCCCTTCGGCCTCCCCGCATCGTCATGCTCACCTCCTACTGCGCTTGTCTGTGTGGTTCTTTATCTCCTTTCTCTACCTTAGTGTGGGTTCCTGGAAGTCAGAGACAGTGTCTAATTGATCTGCCCGTCCCAGTGGGGTGCATGAGGCCAGGCAAAGAGTAGGTAGATAATCAATACAGGGAGAGAGTGAGAGTGTGTGAGGGTGAGGACGTGGGAGAGAGGGGGAGACAGAGACAAATAGAGACACAGAGAGACAAATAGAGACACAGAGAGAGAGAGCTCTAGAGAGATACAGAGAGACAGAAAGAGATGGAGAAAAACACCGAGGGGGAAAGATGGAGAGACTACGGGAGATAAAGAAGGAAAGAGGGGAAGAAAAGAGAAAACAAAGGGGGGGATAGAGACGAAAGAGAGAAAAGGAAGAGGAAGTTGGGAAGGAAGGAAGGGGGAAGAGGGAAGAGAAAGAGAGGGAGAGACCGGAAGGAAGAGCAGGCTCTACAGGCCAGCTCTTGAAGGAGTTTCTCTTTGGTTCTTTTCCAAGATATAAATTCTTTTTTTTTTTAATATTAGTATTTATTTATTTATTTTAAAAATTAATTTTGTTGAAGTATAGTTGATTTACAGTGTTGTGTGAGTTTCTGCTGTACAGCAAAGTGACTCGGTTATACACATATATACATTGCTTTTTTACATTCTTTTCCATTATGGTTTATTCCAGCATATTGAATATAGTTCCCTATGCTCTGCAGTAGGACCTGGTTGTTTATCTGTTCTATATGTAATAGTTGCATCCGCTAATCTCAAACTCCCACTCCATCCCTCCGCCACCCCCCTCCCCCTTGGCAACCACAAGTCTGTTCTCTACCAAGACATAAATTCTTAAGCCGTCAAGGTGGACACTGGGCTGCAGGGTGAGCTTAGGAGTTTTGTTCCAAACCAAAGTCTCTAAGGCTCGGTTCCCATCCGTGAAATGGACTTAACCATGTTGACCTCCCGTGATTGTGAGAATTAACCCACATAATCACAATAAAAGAGTCACAGCCCCTGAAGCAGGGGAGGCTAAAGCTGAGATGAGGTACTTCGGAGGTGAAAGGATCCTGAGAGGCTCAGCCTGGAGCAGGGATCTTGGGGAGAGCCCAGCTTCCGATGAAGACTTGTCAGCCTTTCCCGTTTTAAGTGCTGCAATTGTTAAATTCTGTTATTAGACATTTTTCTCTGGCTTAATAGGCCCTGAACAGTACCTGTTCTGTGAATGGGACCTTTCCTGGGGTGCACACCGACTGTGCTGTTTTGAATGCTGCATGATTAAGATAATTAGATGCCCAGACAATGTTTAAATACTATTAAGGATTTGGTGCACACTGGCTGGCCCTGGTGGCAGAGTCTTTTGGAGACATAGCCTTTGCTTGCTGCTGGTTTTTGGAGACCAGAACCTTGCCTAGGACGAAACAGCTCTTCTGGGCAAAGGAAGAGAAGGGAAAGGAAGGGAGGTGGCATATTTCTGAGCTCCTTCTAAGTGTCAGGTGATCTGCAGGGAATTCTGCAGATGGTCTGATTTAATTCCATCCTCCTACTAGGTGATCAGGTGTGTGTTTTTGCTTTCACGTTTCAGATGAGGATACAGAGGGATGGAGAGGTGAAGGCACGTACCAGGGTCAGGCATGTAGGAAGCCCCACTGGCCAGGTGGCCTTGAGCACTTCCTTTCAGGTCTCTAAGCCTGAATTTGCTGACTTGGAAAATGGAGATAACAATAATATTACCATTTAGGGTTCATAAGAGAATTAAGTACAAGGGGACATATCTAACACTACCATCACAGTGCTGGAAAGCTACAAAGAACTCAGTAAGTGTGAGTTAATATTCTTATTTATTCCCAGATTATCTAGACCCAAAGCCTACACTTGGTTTATGAATCTGTCAGCTCAGCTTATGTGCCCTTTGGAGATGGACGTGGGTCCCATATGTACGTGAGGTCTGGAAGTCCCTTAGTCTGTCTGGGACATGAACACTTTAGGTTCCCATCATGCTGTAAGAATTCAGCCATGCTGTGTCCACGTACCTGTGTCTGCACCACGATGCTGTAAGAACTTGGTGTGACTGTGACTTTATGCATGCTCTGACCTGTGCATTTGCAAACCCACCTCTGTGGTGATGGTAAAATTGAACATCTTCACGTAACTTTGCAGTTTACAGAAGAGCAGTTCTGTGTGTGTGCTTTTATCCCATCTTTCCAAGGACTCCAGGTCATTGATTGCTATTTATCTTGTCCTGAACTTGCTAATATTTTGGTCAACAAATGTTATCTAAGCATCTTCTTTAGGTCAGACTGTTCTGGACAGAAGAGTGAATAAGAGGACAGAGTTCTTGTCTTCATGAAGGCTTCCATTCCGGAGGTAGTAAATATATAAAGGAAAAATAAGACACTTATATGTATTAATTAGGGTTATGAAGCCCAAATCCTCAGTGCATTAATATAATCAATGTTTTTTTCTTGTGCACAGTATAGTGAACTCTGCTCAATGCAGTTATTCAGGGACCCAGGATTATTCTATCTTGCGGCTCCACCATTCCCGTAAGACCTTGCGATTCTCCACTGGGTCCTCTGCGTCTCACCAGCAGACTAGAAGAGATCTAGATAGGAGGCTTTTGCCAGGATGGGCTTGGAGGGGCAAACATAACTTCTGCCTAGGTTCCATTGGCCAGAACTGTTGTATGGCTAAACCTAATTACAGGAAAGCCTGGTGGATATGTTGTAGTTTCCCAGGAAGAAAAGGGAACCAGTTTAGTAAAAACACATACATACCCCGCTACGGTGTACAGAAGTGTGGTTGTGCAGCGCTCCGTTGTGTGTTTGCAGTTGCATGGATTTCTTTGGAGGGGCTCAGAGGGGCTGCTTTCTGCAAGAGGAGGGGATATCCTTGGTGGATGTGTAGTGTTCTCTGTCATTTCATGATGTCCAGTAGGGAAATTTGACCTCTAGCCCTGCCTTCTTCACACCCTCCTTTCTCTTTCTTTGCCATCTCTTACCCCATGTCTTATCCAGTGCTCAGATATACACAGCGTTCTGCTGTGTACCTTCTCTCCTTCTTCCTTCCCTGGGTTAAGCTCTCCCACTCTTGTGAATCCCCCATCAGCCCGCAAAGCCCTCTCACGACTGGGAACCCAGATGTGTTCTACCTTTAAAACATTCTTAGCTATTAGTAGCAGTCCTAGTAATGCTACCACTTAATTTGAATGGTAGCACTTAAGTGAATTCCATGTCTTTCTATTCCAGTAGACCTTAGGTGCCAGGATGGCAGGGACAATGGCTGTCTAGGCATAGCTGTACATTGGTGATTGGCATAGCTCCAGGTACACAGTGGGGCAGCCATCAGACATATTCAACGAACAAATGCATAAATCATTGAATATATTTCATTGAATCTTCCCAGCAACCTTAGGAAATAAGTATAATTATCTCCATTATGCATTATTCCCTCTCCTTGATTTACTATTATCCCCAGTTAAGAAAACTGAGACCCAAGGAATTTAATAACTACTTCCAAATCACAATAGTAATAGTTGGTTGGACTTGGATTCACACTCAGGTGTGCTTGATTCCAAATCCCATGCTGCTTGTTTGTTTGGTTTTCTGTCACGCTGCATCCCCATCAATTGGTATTCATAGCACAATGCAGATATTTCTTTGTTCTTTTTCAGAGTACTTTCACATGGGTCATTTCGTTAGACCATCATGGTAGGTCAGTGTCGTGTTCAGCTCATGTTTCAGTTTTTGTTTTTCTACTTCAGAGATTTAGAAGAAAATCTAGAAAGAATTACCTCTGCCCTAGGGGTCAACACGCTTTATCTGTAAAGGACTAAATAATAAATATTTTAAATATTTTTGGACTCTACAATCTCTATTAGAACCTCTCATCTCTGCCATGGTAGCACAAAAGCAGCCATAGATGACGTGTAAAATATGGGTGTAGCCATGTCTCAATAAAACTTTATTGTCAAAAACAGCTGACAGCCATACATATTTGACCTGTGGGCCATAGTTTGTCAACTCGTGCTCTACACACCTGCCAGAACTAAAATGGAAAACAGGGACAATACCAAAAAGAAAAATCAGGTGAGAGTTTAAGAAACTTGCCCAAAGTTCCAGGATATATTTGTGGCAGAGCTGTGCCCCGAATCGATGTTTCTTGCTTCCTGACATAATGTTCTTTCCACTACACTGACCTCTCTCATTAACCACTATGGCGGAAGTAGAAAGCAATCTCAGGCTCTTGGATTTGCCATTTGTTCCCCACAATTGCAAACATTAGTCACTGTTCAGTGTTCAGTCCTGATATCTTTCTTCCACAAAAACCTACAGAAGTACAAACGCTTTGCTCTGTTGCATTGTCTCTTTCCTAAAGAAATGAATCTAGAAGCCAGGACAGATATGGTCCCTGATCTCCAACACACCAGAGTGGTTAAGAATAGAGATCTGGAGCCAGGCAGGTGAGGTGGGAACAGCAGCTCTGACACATCCTAGCTGGGTGACTTTGGGTGCCTTGGTGTTTTCATTAGTAAAATAGGGATAGTGACCATCCCCGCCTCTGAGGGCTGTTGGATGAGGGTTGAAACAGTTCAAGTGCCAAGTACTTAAAAGAGTATCTGCCACCCAGTAGGTGTTTATTGCTGGTGCTGCTGTCGTCATTTTCATCATTATTTTTCCCAACATGGAATTTGTGACTTCATATATATTTATTGCTTCTAAGCACCAGTGCCTTAATGCAGGTCTACCCTCAGCACTGTTGACATTTGGAGCTGGATAATTCTTTGCTGTGGGGGCCTGTCCTGTGAATTTGAGGGTGCTTAGCAGCACCCCTGGCCTCCACCCTCTAGCTGTAGTAGCATCTCCTGCCCCAGTTGTGACGATCAAAAATGTGTCCAGACACTGCCAAATGTCCCTTTGGGTCCTGGGGGCAAATTCTCTCCCCCAGTTGAGAACCACTGCTCTGATGTCACTGCTTCTTCCTTGTGACTGTTTGGCAAGTCCTGACACGTGTCTTCCTCATGAAGAGAAAAATTAATAGGTGTTAAAAAAAAAAGTACTGAAAGCAATTAACCCCTAATCGAGACCCTCTCGCTGATATCCATTGAGGATCACTGGAGAAAACTTTGGGGAGAAAGTGAGCAGCTTATGGGAAGCATTTCTGATGAAAAGTAGACGTTTTAAGGATCTGTCCCCTGACCCCGATCTCTAGGTTGTCTTCATGAATGGGGAGGACGTTCTGGGTGACCCAGTCAATCACTTGGGGAAGGTGTACTAGGAGAGAGACACCAAATTAGACCAGGACAGAAAGAGACAAAGTGATCATTTAGTCACTCAACAAGCCAAGGGCTACTTTAATAGCTCAGGAAGCAGTGAGGAGGGAGATAGCATCTCCACATTCCAGAAACTCACAATGTAGTCAGAGACAGACAAGCCGACAAAGAAGTGAGGAGTCTCCCAGATGGGGACTACAGAGCTGGGTGGGATCCTTTATTTTTCCGGACCTTGGTTTCATCAAATATTAGGGAATTCTGTACTGACGTGGAAGTGTGGAAATATTGAAATTTGCATCCTCTGTTTTGATAAAATGTCCATAAAATTATCATCAAAGGCCCAAGACAGAACTTACTCATAAGGAATATCCATGATTTTCATTTCTTTTTCCTAGCAGAATAACAGTTTAGTGAGAAGTGGGCTGTGGAAACTTGGGTCATTGCCTAATGGAGCCCATTCAAATTCAGGTTCCAGATTCCTCCCTAAATCCTACTTGCATCTCTGCAGCTCTGGTCACTGGCATAGGCGACATGGGGGCACCGAGGTGAGATATTTCTCTGTCCCCACACTTCAGGTTACTGGGTGATGCCGGGCCCTTTGGATTTGCAAAATGGATTTTTTAAATTCTTTTTTGGAATGCCAGGCCCATCCAGCTGGATTGGCTGGTTTCTCCCCAGTTTCGGTTACATTACAAGGGAGGCAACATGTCAAACTAGACTATGGGCTTTGTTTTAATTGAAAGTCGTGGAAGTAATTTACTTGTTTTGTGTCAATTGCTACATCTTCATCATTCACGTTCTCATCAGTTCTATCAACTAGTTCATTCATTCATTCAGCAATGATTCAGTGTTGTATTAATGGGTGTGGGAGTGGAAATGACCCATCTTGGCATGGAAGAATATTTTATTACTGACATTTAGAATTGCTGGCATTGTTTAGAACTGCTAGTGCATTGCGATATTATATAGAAGACCAAACCTTAGTTGGTTTTATTATTGCTTTTAAATGTCCTACAGTCAACGTACTCCCTCTATGCCTGCACTAGGTTCAGACCCTTCCAAATACACCAATACGTTATACACCACTGCCACCATTTATGGAGTATCCACTATACGTGAGAAAATTTGTTGGAATCTGGGCACCCCCAGATTGCTACAAGATAGCACAGTGGTGAAAAAATGGGTAGTAAAACTAGACTGCCTGGTTTTGTCAATGCCAAGTACCAATTAAGTCACTTAACCTCTCTGGGCCTCAGGTTTCCCATTTGTAAAATAGGCAACAGTAGTTGTAGGACAAGGAATATATTTTTTTAACATCTTTATTAGAGTATAATTGCTTTACAATGGTGTGTTAGTTTCTGCTTTATAACAAAATGAATCAGTTATACATATACATATGTTCCCATATCTCTTCCCTCTTGCATCTCCCTCCCTCCCACCCTCCCTATCCCACCCCTCTAGGTGGTCACAAAGCACCGAGCTGATCTCCCTGTGCTACGCGGCTGCTTCCCACTAGCTAGCTATTTTATGTTTGGTAGTGTATATATGTCCATGCCACTCTCTCACTTTGTCACAGCGTACAGAACTTTGTAGGAACCATTATGTTGAGGATGACTTTAATCAAATTTGGGGGAAATTATTCAAGGTTGCAGAGTACCTTCTTTTTGGCTTTTGATCAAAGCACATAAAGAATTCAATCCTTATAACCTATGTCCTGCTTACTTAGTATTTCACTGTAGTGCCCGGTTTCAACAAGAAGTTGTACTTCTGCTGTGTTCTTTTATACAGTGATATGTATTCTGTTCCTAAGTCATGTCAAAACTGTATTACCTGAGCATTAGGTAATGTAGATAGACTTTTACATATATCCCCACACATAGGGTCTCTACTACATTAAAAATAGCTGGACCAAGTTTCCTTAGGTACTTTATTTCCTTTTGAATGCTGAAACTTTCATTTGAACTTTTTTAGTTGCTAGGCCTTCTTCTGATTTTCGTAGATTAACACTGACCCTGCCCTTCAAAAACAATGCATCTGAGTGTCTTCAGGAACCACTAGGTGAAATAAAGAAACCTAGTTTTTAAAAATATCTTCCTGTTTTCCTTTCTTTGGTATTCTCTCTCTTCCCCTACCTAGTATTCTCTTCTAGGAACTTCTCATTATGTGATCAACAATGACCTATGTATTTAGAGCCTAATTATAATTCTTATTACTACTGACAAGTCATACTGTGAATACACACAGAAATAAAAGTAAAATGGATAAACCTAAAAACATTAAAAAAATAGGGAACAGTAATAATACCTACCTTAATTTAAGTTAAATAATCTTCTTCAAACACTTACTACAGTTCCTGGCACACGCTAACACATCAGTATAGACTATGATTTATTCCAACAAATGTTATTGACCCCCTGCTGAGTGCCTGACAGCGTTCTAGGCACTGGGAAGGGATTAACAAAATAGTTTCTACACAGCCCAATGAGAAAGATTGGTGGAGTTATTTCTGCCTAGGGAGAGGGGATGAGGGAAAATTGCATAGAGTAGAGAATATTTGAGCTACATCTTAGAGAAGGGGTAGGAGCTTTTCAAGAAGATAAATGTGTGTGATGTGGTTGGAAGAAAGCAAGGTGAGGCATGGTGGGAGATAAGACTGGAGAGACGGGCAGAGGTGGGATTATATAAAGCCTTGCTGAGGAGCATGGGCTTGTAAGTGATGGGAGTGTCTCAGTCAGGCTAGGATAAGTTATGCTGTAGCAACAAACATCCCTAAATATCTTAGTGGCTTGAGACAACGGAGGAATCTAACTCACTCGCATTCATGTCCATTGTGGAGCGTCTGCAGTTTTTGCTCCAGTGCCTTTACTCAGGAACTGAAGGAGCAGCTCCTGTGTGGGACAACCTGGACTCTTAGCAGAGGGGAAAAAAAAAGAGAAGATGACAGCACATGTAACGGCTCTTAAAGCTTTTGCTCAGAAGTGATGCTCATCGCTTTCACTCATAACTCACTGGCCAACACAAGTCACATGACTGAGCCTGATGTCAGTAGGGGAGGAAGTAATCCTTCCATAGGGAAGAACAAGTATTTTGGACAACAATGGAATCTACTACAAAACATCATGTTCAGATTTGGATTGCAGGGAGCAAATGTGCTAACAGATATGAAAATGTCATCAATTGTAAAGCCCCATTCAGATATCAGGAGGTGTCATTCGTTTTGGTAAATAAAGATGTACCACCTGGCTCCTCCTTCAAAAAGGACTTGCTGTCCAGCTATAAGGAGTGTGGTCGGCAGATAGCCTATAGCTATCAGCTCTTTCAGGGTCTGCCTCTGCCATAGAGAGCTTGTACCATCACATTCTTCCGGAGCATCCAGCCTCTAGTGACTGAATGAGGCAGATAGATAAAGGTTGGACCATTTTGGCCTGAAGGGGACAACCCTGGTGGATAATATTCATTCCAGAGCCCCTTGCTGATGCTCAGGCTTTTCGAGCGCTCTTCACCCTGTTCTATCTTATTTCTTCCCCTTTTCCCTTCACATCTGTTGATCCCCAATAAATATCTTGCCCCCTAAATTCCATCTCACCTATGCTTCTGGAGAACCCAACCTGTGACATTATAGTAATAGTGACAGTGATAATAATGTAATTATTGTTATAATATACAATTATGTCAATAGCAAGATTGATGTATTAATAAATACATTAATATTACACTCTCCATCAAGGGCCAACAAAGGGAAATAAACCAGATTGCAGAATTAGTAGTTAAAACAACAGATCATTGCTTTGGGTTTTGTCTGATAAAGCCACCAGCTTTTTTCCTTAAGGATTTTGTGCTCCTGAGGTAGATAGTCCGTAGCCACTATCATGTCCTTTGAGGATCAACAAGAAGCTGAAATCTAGGTCCCAGGCCATGTGAAACTCAGAGATTCTGGGCCAAGAAGGGCCCTTTAAGAGAATGTAGTGGCTCTTTTAACTCTTAGAGCTCTCTAGTAAAAACTTTCGTGAAGCCCTTGCTGTTTTGTGTTTTGTTTTTGTTTTTTATCAATACTACGTCTGTGATGTGCCTGTTAATTAAAGTATACTGGAAAAGGACCCATGTTTCAAGCCAGAGAGACCTCTCCACTAGCTGTTTGACAGCAGCAGGTTACCTAACTTCTCTAACCGCCTCTGTAAAATGTGGATGACAGATTTACCCTATATGGTTGTAGTGAGGGTTAGATGAACTGTTCTGTATGTAAAACTCTTAGGAAGGTGCATGATGTACAGGTTCAGTACATGTGCATTTCCTCCCCCTTCCTTTCTTCCCCTTGGATGAAATACGCAAATGTCACTCACTAAATCAGTAGTTTGGTCACTTCACCCGATAACCCTGGAATAAGGATTCTTCTTCCTGAGAAATGCACATCATGAAGAAAAATGATGGTGGTCTTTTTTTTTTCTCCCTGTACCTGGTAAAACATTTATTTTGACTAATGTTATCAGTCAATGATGAAGGACACGATTCGAAGGATATCCTCTTAGGTACAAGCTTCTCTCCGTCGATAGGGGGTGCCTGGAGAGCTAGGTTGAGGTTTCTGAGAGAGTGTCTGGGCTAAGCAGGAAAGAGAACAGGGATTGATTAACGATGTCTACCACAGGAACAGAACGAGGATACAGTGGCACACATGCCACACACTTGCCATCTTTGTGGCACTTCAACAGGATGTAAACTTCCTTCCCCCTCCAGGAGTTTTCAAGCCTGTTTCAGCTTACAAGACGTCGGGTCCTGTTTTGCCTTGGCAATGACGCTGATCTACTCTGTCTGGCGAAGTGAATGAAAAGCATTTGTTGGAACCAAAATGGGAGGCAGACAGTGGAGCCTATGATACATGCTGTTGTATGCGATTCTCAACATGGCAGTCTTACCTCTTTCTTTAGGACTCAGTTGAAGTAGCTTCCCAAGGATGCTGCTTCTCAAATGTCAGCATATATACGAACCAACTTGAGGATCTGGTAAAACACAGATTTCTGAGCTCCTTCCCCAGAGATGCTGATTTCGTAGGTCTGGGCTAAAGTCTGAGAATTTGCATTTATGCAAACTCAAAAGTGATGATGATCTGCCTAGTCCATGGACCATGTTTTGAGTGACTCTGTTCTAGGACTTGCTTCCCCATCTGTGGTCTCTGAATAATAGTGTCAGCAGCATCTGGGAGCCTGTTAGACGTGCAAAATCTGAGGCCCCATCCCAGAGAATCAGAATCTGCGCTTTAATAAGATTCCCCCCTGGTAATACACATGCAGATTGAAGTTGAGAACCACTGTTGGAACTCTTCTCTGACTCTCCTGTGCTGGGGTAGGTGCTAGTACTTTCTTCACACCGATTCTCCTCCATCACTGATAGTCCTCATCACACATTATTATAACCAGAATGGTTGGACTTTGAGCTTTCGAGAACGGGTATATACAGAACAATGCTGCATATCCGTCTCCTAGGACAGTACTTAGCGTATAAGAGACCCTCAGAAAATGCATGTAGAGTGAACAAGTATGGCAGCCCTCAGACCTTAGACCCCACCAGTCATACCCCCAAGTCTTATTCAAGTTGTCTTTTGTATGGTATTTGAAGAGAGGTTTTTCTTAGTGATTCAGGATTATGGAGGCTTCACAAGGGGAGTATTGGAGCCATTTAGGAGGACAAGCGTTTTCCAGGCACACCAGCTCTTACTTACATGCAAGCAGTTGCTGCCCTAATTAGGAACCACTTTCCCCATTCAAGTGAGTAGGTTATGAGATGGCCAGAGTGTCTGATCTCCTATATGAAGTTTTTAGTTCCGTAACACCCGCCTTTACCTTTGCTTTTTGCTTCATTGGGCATCCTGAGCTTGCTGCCTCTGTTCGGGCACCCTTGCGTTGTGGGGTGAAGGGGAGGAAGAAGGAGCTAATGAAGCTTCTGTCCTCAAACATGGAGTCCTGAGTTGGGAAGGAGAGGACCAGACTTGTCATCATGATGGTGTCATCGCCTTCCTCTGTGATCTCAGAAATATCACTTCTCTCCTGACTCTTCGTTTTCTCATGACAGGTTTGGGTTTTATCGGTAGTTTGCTTTCTTCCTTCCTTTGTTTCTTTTCCTTAACTTTTCTTCCTCCACCTCCCTTTCCTTCCTTCCTTCCTTCCTTCCTCCCTCCCTCCCTCCCTCCCTCCCTCCCTCCCTCCCTCCCTCCCTTCCTTCCTTCCTTCCCCCTTTCTAACTTACTTTTCTTTCTGGTCTCCTCCTTCCGTCTCTTCCTCCCTCCTTCCTGCTTCCCTCCATCTCCCCTTCTCTCTCCTCGTCTCTCTTCCTTTCCCTTCCTTTTCATCCCTTCTCCTCCCTCCTTCCCCCTCCCTCCATATCTTCCTTTATTTTTTAAGCAGAACCATCTCCTAAGAGTTTTCTGCGGAGGGTCAAGATGTAAACCAGTTACCAGTGGAGCTGCCCTGGTTGGAGTGCTCATGACCTGGTCTGCAGCACCAGCCTTCCCACATGCCCTGTCTTTGAAATGGTTCTGCAGAATCCTAGATTTCTGTGAAAGGCAGCTTACAAACCATTGGATTTAATGATTTCTGACAGGTATTTTGTTCCTAACAGTGTAAGATACATATGAGTAAACGAGTCATGTTAGAATCTGTTCTCTGGCATCTCACGGCAAGACAGCTTTTTAAAACTGTCACCCTGGGATCTCAGAAGAGACAGCCCTTCCTTCTCAGAGTTGCTCACCCTGGCTCTGACTCAGATGAGGTTCCTGGTCATCTACAGCCCTGTGCCTTTGTCATGGTCCCTCCCACCTCTCACCTGACTTCCTAGCTGGGCTCTGCCTCTCTGCTTTGGCTCTTTGCACTTGGTCAAGTCTTATTTTTTTTTTTTTACCAGTATATAGTGCTCCCTTCTGGGGGAAGCCAAACGTACGCTCATGAGCCCATTCACTAAGTCCGCCCATCAGTGATGTGTTACACTAAGTTCCATATGCCAGGCTCTGGACTGAAGATGCCGTAATACATCAGGCACTAGTCTTCTCTCAGTGATCTCAGAGTCAGGCTTAACATACAGTCTCATCAATACCAATCAGTGTGTTAAGTGCAATGATAGAAATCTATAGACGGCAGCGAGAGGAGAGAGTGAATTGTGTAGAGACGCATGGTGGGGTCAGGAATATTTTCCCCCAAAAGATGGTATCTTAGCTAGGTTTTGAAGGAAACATCTAAAACTTGGACTGGAAAGGAGGGAAGGCATTTGAACCTGTAGGATTATTTGATGTACAAAGACTCAGAGCGTGTCTGGGACAACTGTGGGCAATTTAAAATTACCCAGAAGTACAGGTATCTTAAGGAGGAGAAGGGATGGTAGACAATGAAATTGGAGAAACAAGGCCAGATTATGAAGGTATATTATGGTAAGAAGCTTTAATTTGTAGACAGTAGGAAAGTAGATATAAAGCCTTTTTACAAATACCCTTTCCCTAAAAAGTAATGGTGGAAAATTTAGATGACAAAGAAAAACTAAAAGAGGTAGGAGAAAAACCCTTCCACCTTTCCAATGGATGCCCACCCTTCAAAGGCAACCATTATTATCATTCTTGCTTCTTTTCTTCCAGTTTTTTTTTCTATGTAGTTTTTTATACAGTGGAGATGATACCAAAGGAGAGTTTTAAACAGGAAAGCAATCCCTTTATGGAACTCTACTCAACATCTCAATAAACTAGAAATTACGTAATTTTTTTTCTGGAGGTTTTTTTTGAAATGTTTTATTTTAGAACAGTTTAGATATACAGAAAAGTTGCAAAGATGGCACAGAGAACTCTTGTATACCCATTTATTAGTCTTTAAATTAATTGAGGTTTATTGCCACTACTTGTTGTCAGTCCAATAAGAAAACAGGCAAGACATGGGGATTTGTCTAAAAACATAATGGCGGTTGCTGCCTCCCAGTGTATCCCATATCCCTTGCAGCTGTAATGCTGGACATTGAGAATGAGAGTTCACATTGCTAACCCTGAAGGGACTTCCACCGCGAGGCAGGAAATTAACTCAGATGGTAGAAAGACTCCCATCCCTGCCCCCGCCCCCCTCACATGAGCTGAAATAAATGCAGCTTTCCATTCTACCTGAAATAAAGTTATAGCAACCTCATTCTCGGAACATTTCTGAGGTCATCCTTGAGCCCATAGCCAGTTGGAGATGGCTCTGCTGGGTCTGACTCTAGGTCTTTCATGTCTGGGTGTGGACTGGGTGAAGTGGGGGTGTCCAGGAATCCTTTTAATTATATTAGAATTGGGGTGTCTAGCATGACCAGACTGAATGGTGTAGCCATAACCACTTATTAGGTCTCCCTCACCTCCAGATCAGTAACAGCCCACATATTCCTTCTGTGGCTATACAGCCTGGGTCCCCCAAACGATACTGCCTGAGTTAGGCAGTTTAAATCTTTGCAGCCTCTGAGTTCCTCTAGGATCCACTTGATTTTCACACTTTGGCTAAACGCAGGTTATCAGAACCTAATTTATTATACACCTCTGTAGCTAGCTGCAATGGGAATTTTGCAAGTAGAAACCGGTAGTCTACAATACTCAAACTCCAAGTCTTGATGTTAGATTTGTACATAGTTATTTGCCCTCCACCATTCAGTCTGCAGACAGTGCGTTACCAAATGGTCTTTTGATTGCTCATCCTCTGGCTTAAAGTATTTCTGCCTCTTGTTTACCTCAAGTTCATTGTTTTATTACCATCTCATTATTTGAAAGGGGTATGGGGGGGATATTTCCATGGTGATGTGGAGACCTTACCACTTTAAACCAAGTTAAAGCACATTAGCACACCGTTCAGGAATTTTTAAAGTGTTAGAGAGTCTGTGACAGGGGCTATAAGGCTCTTCCTAATTTCTCTTTTCAAGTGTTTTATGGGAGAAGATATATTCAAGTTCGTGGGGTTGAACTTAGCAGCATGTAGCAGTGGGTAGAAGTCCTCAGTAGATGTTTCCTTTATTCTAATTAGCCAGCTCCCTTATATTAATGGTTTTTAGCCTAACACCACAGCGTGCCAAGGATTACTATGTCCCCATACCTATCCTTCTGGAATTCAGAGCCTGCCTGAAGGGACTGATAAGGAAGGAAGAAAACTGTTACAACAGAGGGTGATAAGAATTTCGCATGAGGTGAAGGAAGGCCACTGGGCAGCTGCACTGGTGCCAATGGGAAGCCATACTGTGATCTGTTCACCAAACTCCATCTGTGCTACCCAGCCTTGTTGGCTATCCCTCTTAGTGTGATCTGGCTCCAGGGACTGACTCCCACTAAACTGATGTATAAACCATCATGAAACTGTATCTTGTGCCACTGAAGAAAAGAGTCAGCCATTAAGCAGACAGTGTTGAGTCAGAAAAGTGAGTTTCCTCCCAAGAACAAAACCACACAGAGAGCTCAATTATAATCAAAGGATTCCTGAGGCAAAGGCTACTACGGGGGTTGCCAGAGCCTGCTGGTTTTGATGTACAAGAAACAATTGTACATATCTCTTAACAAATCCATATGCAATGGATTGTGTACAGCTGTACACAGAGGATTACACACATCTCTTCCAAAATCCAGCATTCTTCTCGGTCACTTACAATGGACCATGGTGGGAATATTTACACTATGATAATTGGCAAATGTTACAAATTAGAGCTTCCCCCCCCCAAAAAATCTGGTTGTTAAAAACGTTTACCAGCATATCATTTGAACTATTACATGTGCCATAAAATGTATTTAAGTTAATAGGATCGTCCTGGATATGTCCTAGACAGTCCTGGGAAGGGCATGCCCTGTGTCTTATTCCTTTACTGTCCTAGTGTGTTGTGGCTGGGCAAGAACTATTACGTACTAGCCTCGGAGATTTTTTTTTCTTGCTAGTTCTTTAAGGTAATATTACTTATTTCTCCTCTGGTATCCATCTAGTATTCAGTGATAACCTGGTTTTTAGATTCCAAGTTCTTTGAGGCCACCTCACTGTTGGCCCTGCATACACTGTTGGGGAGAGAGTGGAGAGATGAAACAAAAACAAGAGTGAGGAGACGGCTGTGGTCATTTTTAGTGACTGTTACCATCTATCATTAAATATCTTTCCTAAAACAATAGACATAAATTTCATGGCAGCTCTAATTTCATGCTAAAACTGGCCCTATGCTGATTTGGGGGTCTTCGCTTGGACAAATGGAAGGCAGCAGAAGCCACTCCTAAGTGGATTTCGCTCTTCTTAATGAGGGATATAGTGCCAAAAAAATTAAGTTTCTTTCATTAGTGAAAATGAGGCTCCTTCATCAACTTTCACATTATACAAAGAAAGAAGGAAAAAAATACAGGCAGAAGGGAAGGAGCCTAGACAAAGTAAACAATTATTTTTGATTTATTGATCTCTGCAAGAAGCTAGAGCTTTTGGCAGAACAGGGAGCATCGTTCTTAATTAGTGTCATGATTTTTCAGCAGTTATTGACAATGCAGTTTCTTCAGCCCTATTGTTTCTTTAATGCCAGCCTCTTTTCCTGTGCCCCTCACCATCTAGTTTGGGGGCTCCATCAGAGGGACTGGAGGGGGGAAGAAGGTTCTCTGCTTCTCCTTAGGAAACCAAGAGAGTTCCTGGATTGCATCATAGGACAGTGTGGGAACCAGCCTTGGCTTCAAATCCCAGTTTTGTCACTTAGCAGTTACGTGGCCTAAGGCTAGTTGTTAACCTCGCTGGGTCTCAGATTGCTTAGCTTGCTCACCTATGAAATAGAATAATCAGACCTGCCTCGTGATTTTGTGGAGGAAATTAGAGACGAGCTGTGGAACACTTTTCATAGTTTATGGAACACTTTTCATAGTTTATGGGGAAAGTGGCGGCTGTTAATAATAGTAATGACTAGGCAGATTCATTTCTGCAGTCTGCCGACAGGTACAGTATCCTTTATTCTAACAAATACTCACCAAGAACCTACTATGTGCCAGGAACTGTTCTAGACACTGAAGTTGTATTAGTGAACAAACAGACCAGAAAATCCCTGACCTCATGGAGGTTATCATGATGTACCATCCTAGCACCTTATTAAAAATTCACAGTGAAAATTATTATCTGAGTTGAGAAGATAAAGCCTCAGCCTGATGGACAAGGCTCATAATTGAAGCCCAAATTCCTGCATTCAGGAAATGAAAGGGGCATGATCCATGCCTATCAGGAGGAAGTTAGGTGTTTGCTTCATAAAGCAACATTTATTGAGCCCTTACAATGATGCAGCATCTCATTCAACCTTTTGAGGTAGGTTTGTTCCACGAAGCAGTTGAGACCCAGAGCGTTTAGCAAACTTGCCCAAGACCACTCGTGTTATCATCGGTGGAGTCAGGTTTCAAACCCAGGTGTGCCGAATCATGCTCTTAGCCATGACTGACGAGACACCAACTTGATGAAGTCTTTCCTTCAAATTCTCCTTCATTCCAGATTCAGGCACAGGTTATGGCACTAGGTTTCTGAAGAAAAGTCTGATTCAGTTAATTTTCATATATTAGCTTTACAAGGGCAGGGAATATGTCTCTTTGGCTGGCTGCTGTATTCTAGAAGCCGATTGAGCTTCTGGAACTTATTAGTTGCCAAAAAACATTTTGAAAGGATAATGGAATCAATCGTCAGTGAGTATGGTAGGATGTGTCCTTCCTGGTCCCTGTTGATGTTTCTGCAGAAAGGAAGACAGGCAAGGTATACCTATTCAGCACAAAGGACAGAGACATGTGTTTCTTTGCTGAGATAACTTTGCCCTTGAGGAACAGTGAGTAGATTGGTGAGCCTAGAAGTTATGGGGGCACAGGATGGATGGAAATGAGAAACTAGAAGAGTCAAGTCATGGAGGGTCTTGGGTGGCATGCTAAGGCGATTGGACTCTATCTGAGGGCTGTAGGGAGACAATGAAGAATTGTTAAACACATAAATACGTGACTTAAAAGAGTTAAGACAAAGATTCTAGAACCAAGAAGTGGGAGGATTTGCCAAAGGTCAGATGGCAGAATAACAACAGCAGAAACTAGAAACCCTAAAGCTGGAGAAATTCTTCTAAGCCACACTATGTTTTCTTAATTAATTCTTACGGGAAAATGTGAAGTGAGCTTTAACTCTAGGCTATTTCTGTTCAGGACAGGTTTTATTTTATTATATACTTTGATTTTTTTATTTTGACCATCTCCATCAGGTTGGAAAACCTCTGCCTGTAGACCAGAGTTTGAGAGAAGCCCGTATGTGCCAAGAAATGTTGACTGCCCCAGACACTTTGTGCCTGGTCGAGGGAGTAATTAGGGGCTAGAGTCCCAGAGGGGCAAAGGAGAGCAGTGGGTTAACATTCTGGAGAACACCTTCACATAGGTCTCCGGAAGTATGTTACAGGAAGATCTAGGATGTTGTAAACATTGGGGAGGGGCACTCGGGACTCTGCCTATCTTTCCTGGAGTCATCAGCCATGACATGTGCGTGCAGACACACACAGGTACAAACAGGCACACACCCCTTCCAGCGCATACCTGCCTGATCACCTCGTACTTGTGACCCACTCAGGCACACTGTCGACATGTTTTCCACACATCCCCACACAATCTGAATACACACAAACACACATTCCCCGCCCTGAGTGAAATATATCCACTGCACGCTCACCAGAGCAAGAGCAGATGCAATGCCTTGGGTTCACATACCTTACACGCCCCTGCAGACACGCCCGCACTACACACAACATGCAGCTTCCACTACACACCCATACAACTCATGCTTTTAACCACGGAAATATACCACACACGTGTATCAAAACCTTCCCACATACGAAATGTACACGCCTCCCGCTCGCCTACCTATCCAGGCCACACCAGCGCTCATCTGCTACCACCTCATCGCAGCAAAACGCAGCCTGCATTCTATATATCTACATTCATGTCCTTATCCCTGTCTATATCTATCCATGTGCTTGCGTGCACACACACACACACACACACACACACACACAGATATGCCATGCCTATGCCCTGCATACATATACCCTCTATTTCCTAGGGATCATAATTCAACAGTGAAGAAATTTTCTGGGGTCAAGCACAATTCTTGCCTACAGTCACTAAAAATATATTATTTAAAGCTTAAAAATGTTATGGGGAAATAAAATTCTATTTGCCTATTTTTAGCTCCCTTAAGGTTAAATGTGGCCTTATTCCATGTTCAAGCAGCCTTTGGGATTATGTAACTTCAACAGCTCTGACCTCTGACGTCAGTACCTGCTCTGCTGTTGGTGACGGGCAGGCAAGGCCCTTTCATCCACCGCCAGCGGCAGCAGGTGTTCTAGGCAAAGGAATATTTACTGCTCTGGTGAAGGGGTGGAATATCTGGGGGGACGTGATGCTCTCAGCCAGTTAGACGAGCTTCCTGCCACAGCGAGCCCTGCTTGATAAGGCTGAGGCTGAGACCAGCATATGAAAGGTGGTCTATTCTTGGAACACACCCCTTCCCAAGCTCTCTTGCCGGGTGACAAATGTCTGGAAAAGCAGGGACTCAGCTGACCAGGCTCAAACCCTGGGCCTGACTGTTGGCGCACAGCTGGGAATAGAGATGAGAGGGCCTATGTGAAGAGACTGTAGTTCAGTGCCTTGGGTTTTGCCTCTCATGCTCACCGGGCACAGGGTCACAGGGGGTTTCCAGAAACCACCTACTGGTAAGGATGGAGTGGCCACTGTATCACCAGGTGGGGGATGGTAGACCATAGTATAAACACATGGTGCCTGGAGTTGGGTAGCCTTGGGTCAAATTCCATCTCCCTTGTCTATTAGCTCCTTGACCCTGGGCAAGCCTCACTTTTCCCACCTCTAAAATGGGGATTGTTTTGATGTCCAAGAGTAAAGTGCACTTTACTCTTCACCCATGTTGACCTTTCAGTAGTTTCCCAAACATATTGGCTTGTACCTCTGTGTCTTTTCTCATACTGTCTTATCTCCATGTGCTGCCATCCTCTCCTTTGTTGGCTGGGCAACAAGGTGGGCTCAAATGTCACTTGTCCTGGATAGCCTCCCAGATACCCCAAGGCAGACTTAGGCATACTTAGGCTTCTTCTGTTCTCTCACTCCTCTTTACGCATGGTGACCCCTTTCCCCCTCACCCCATCCTTCACTATTTGTGGCAGACCTGGCCCTCTTTGGCAGCAGCAAGAGACAGGGAGAGTAGTTATGAAGGAGGGCCCACCACAGTCTCCAGGATAATGAGATCAGTCTACTCCTAGCCTTGATACCCAACCTGTGTTCTGGGGCCATCCTCACTGCCTGGGAGCTTGTTTGAGATGCAGAATTTCAAACCTACATTATCTAATGTTAATGTAAAAAGAATGACACGAAGAGGAATTGACACGAGGAGGAATTTCCACGAGTGGAACAACCAGCAGTGGTACCCAACTCTTTCATTTTTCCATGGATTGTATTCTCCCTCCATCTGGCTGAACAGCAGAGAATTCAGCTTCCTCTTATGGTCACAAGAATATAAATGCTCTGTAGCTGTATCCTCTTCGTATATCGCATCCACCAAGACGTGTTCCCTCCTTCTCCTCAATCAGTATCTGTCTCTACTGCTCTTATGGAAAGAATATTTCTAAATTTACATGACTGCATAATTAAACCTTTACAAATCTTGAACTAAATATGTTTCGTATGCTTATTATTTAGCCAAATGCACTTTCTGTCATTCAGAAAAAACAGATTTCCCTGCTGATCATTCTCCATCAGCACATGCCTCCTTCATAACTTTATCTCTAGACTCTAATCTCCACGAGAACAGAATGATGGATTAGCTGGCGCCTAGTAAGCATGCTCGGGGAATTTTTCTTAGATGAATAGGACTAAATAGCTCGCTTGGGTCCAGGGAGTCTGACTTCTTTACCTCCACATCCCCAAGGTTCCCAGCACAGAGTAGGTATTATAATTTATGTCAAACGAATGAATGGACAGGAGCAGCAGTCGGTTCTGCAAGGCTTTGCCTGGAGGAATCAGTATGGCTGCATAGATTAAATTATGGGAAGAAAAGATCAGGGAAGAAGACAAAGCAGAAACCTTATTTCACGCGTATTATCATACTGCTTTTATCATTCAGTGTAAATAAATAAAAGGGGATGGTTCCAACAACGGAACTGTGAAAAGACCCAGAGATGCATATAACAGGTCTGCCACTGCCTAGAAATAAATTCATCTGGCCGAGCTATTTATTTCAGCCTCAACTTTTTTTTTTTTTCAAAATAAGTCTGTTGTCCTCAGTGCAAGTCAGGAGAGTTTGTCTGTGTGGCTGCTTTAGGTTCTGTGGGTTTCTCTGCTTATCTCTGTGTGTCTCTCTTTGAGTCTGAATATCTCAGGGCTTATGGGTTGCAAGCAACAGAAACTATGTCTGGATGATTTAAGCCAATAAATGATCTACTGGAAGAAATATGGGACAGCTCACAGAATCAGAGGAACTACTAGAGAACCTCACTTTAAGAAGGAAAGAGACCAGGGGAGTTTCAGAGAACTGGGACTAATGTGCTCTTTTCAGGATGCTCTGTGATGGAGATAATTTTCCATTATTGGGTCATTCAACTTAAGATTCAAATCCCAGGGATAGGAAGTCTGATTGGCCTACTTTGGGTCACATGTTTAGTCCTTGAACAGGATAGGATACAACACCCAGTTTGAAGGATTGATCAGAACTGAATCAGAAGAGGAATAGATAATATGGTAGGCAGAACAATGGTCCCCCTAAGATGTCTACATGCTAATCCTAGAAACAGTGAATACGTTATGGAACATGGCAAGGGGGAATTAAGGCTGAAGATGGAATTAAGGTTGCTAATCAATTGACTGTAAGATAAGGCGATTACAATGTGTTCTCCACTGTAATCACTTTAAAGGTAGACAAGTTAGTCAGAGGAGTCAGAGTGATGCATTATGAGAAACACTCAACCAGCCAATGCTGACTTTAAAGGTGGAAGAGGGCCATGAGGCAAACAATGAGGGGATTCTCTAGAGGCTGAAAAAGGTTAAAAAAATGATTCTCACCAAGTGTCTCCAGGAAGCAGTGAGGCTCTGCTGACACCTTGATTTTTAGCTGTGTGAAGCCCATTTAAACTTCTGACCTCCAGAAAAATAAGATTTGTCTTGTTTCAAGCCATTAAGTGTGTGGTAGTTGATCATAGCAGCATGGGAAATAAATATGGAAAAGCAGCACATGCCTACAACAGGGTGGGACTGTACATGTTTGTTTCCATGGGCTTCTAATGGAAAACTTTGTGGTGCAATCCACTCAGAAATGGAGAATCAGTTATATACAATGGAATATTACTCAGCCATAAAAAGGAAGGAAATGATGCCATTTGCAGCAACATGGATGGACCTAGAGATTATCATACTAAGTGAAGTAAGTCAGACAGAGAAAGACAAATTATCATATGATAACACTTCTATGTGAAATCCAAAATAAATGATACAAATGAACTTATTTACAAAACAGAACTAGACCCACAGGCATAGAAAACAAACTTAAGGTAACCAAAGGGGAAAGGGGAAGGAAGGGGTAAATTAGGAGTTTGGGATTAACAGATACACACTAATGTACATAAGATAGATGACCAACCAGGACCTACTGTATAGCACAGTGAACGATACTCAATATTTTGTAATAACTTATAAGGGAAAATAATCTGAAAAAGAATACATATATGTGTGTGTATAACTGAATCACTTTGCTGTGCATCTGAAACTAACACAACTTTGTAAATCAACTATATACTTCAATAAAAAAATAAATGGTTTCACAAACTATAATTTAACCATGCCCTCTTTTTATAAATCAAAACATTGTATAGATTACTAAATAAAAAGCATCTTATGTAGAGAAAAAAGATCTAGCACAAAGGCAGTACCTGATGAATGTTGGCTTCATCCATTTGTAGACAGTGGAACTTTCTCGCTCCTGGTTCTCCCAGTCGTGGTGTTCGGTGGATTGTGGAGCTATTCTGTGCCCACTGTTCTAGAACCTTGTGGTGGAGCTCCAATGGGTGACTTCCCACAGGAGGAGGGGGTCTGCAGGCCCTGCTTTCCACAGGGCCTTTAGATAAGGCAGAAGCCTGCCCCAGAGTATCGGTTCCACCCATTACAAGCTCCGGCAGGCAGAGGGGTGTGGACCTCTGGAGGGGTCCAAACCGGCTGTTCCAGGATGTTTGCCAGTCTTCTCTGGAGCATGGGACAGTATTGTACTGGATGATCGTTCGTTCTGATTACACTTCTGCTCCAGGAAGTATGGTGGGGTTTTTTCCTGCAATGTTTGGGAACAAAGCAGCTCTGGGTATTGGTCTCTGCCCATCAGAAATCAGTGTTGTGATATAATTACATTTGCAAAGCAGATGGATCATCATCGAGCACGTGGCTGAAGCTCCTGTTGCAAAGAGAGGCGACAGATCTGAGGTCTGGAAGGGAGGTGGGGTGGGGCTGAAAACTCCTCTCTGTTCCCAGATAAGAGCCATCTAGTTTGTGTCTCTGATGTTTTTGCAAGGAGGTTGGCAGGGAGATAAATGAAGAGGCTTGAGGAAGGGAATTCATATTTACGAAGCACCTGCTGTGTGCTGGGTTCTTTCCATACCTATCTCATCATTTACAATAGACCTGAGAAGTAGGTTCTAATTATCCCCATTTTACAGGTGAGAAAACTGAGGCTCAAGAAAATTAAATTAGGGGCCTATGGAAACTCAGCTGGTGTGGTCATCGTTAGTGTTGCCCATCAGATATTTCCAGTTCTCCCCCCAAGAAACATGAACATTTCTTTGGTCTCTGTACCTCCCAATGTGTGATTTCTCTTCCCTGACCTTTGACTATGAGTGGAAGCATGTGACTTCTTTAGGACAGTGAAACGTGAGCAGCAATGAAGTGTATCTCTTCTGTGCGGCAGCTTTAAATGCTAATACATAAGTTGTCATGTGCTCTCCCCACCCCCACCACGGTGAGGGGCAGTGTTCCAGGTGGAGACTGCTCTGGGTCTTGGCAGTGAGGGTGCCATGGAGCAGAGCCCCCAGCCAGTGTATGAGAGCCACGAGTCATGAGTGAGAAATAAAACTTTGTTTTCAGCCACTGAAAGTTTTAAGGTTTGTTTGGTGCATAACCTTGTCTGTTTGACCACTTAATAGCCTGGCTTCAAAATTTAAGCTCTTCCCTCTATTCCACATGGCACCAAAGCATGGAGATCTGTGTAGAGAGTTAGGCATTCAGGTGTTTTGCCCATGATTCTTGATTCAACTGGGTCTGTGAAGGCCATAGGGTGATATGGCCCTCATTTTGTTTCATAAGGATTGTTTCTGTCTCTCTAAAGGGAGTGCAAAGATGGGGTCTCAGCCCCTCTCTCCAGACCCCTCATGGAACGCAGGGCTGCTCACATCATAGATGCTGCTGAAATACTTCTGGCAGGAGTTACTGGAACAGATTGAAATGGTTAAGAAGACACTGCAATGATGAAATGGGATGAAATGGAATGAATTGGGACACAGGGGCTTGAAATGGAGGAGCCTGACTTGCAGTGGAATGGGATGACATGGATGTAGATTAGGACAGAATGGATTGAACTGGGATAGAATGGAATGAGTTGGAATTTGAATGGGCTGGAAGGGCTGAGAAGGGAATAGCTTGGCATGGAATTTGGAGAGTGATATGGACTGGATCCGACGGAATGGAATGAATTGGATGGAACAGAATTAGTCATTGGATGAAAGGCATAGAATGGGATGGACAGAGTTCTTTTCGTCTAGTTTCCTATCCACACCCCACCCCTAACCCCGGCCGGCGGACTATTTTTGTTCCTGTAAGTAGTCAACATACTGTTGAGAAAGTGGCATTGTTAAAAGATGAGGGAAATAATTCTGGCTGCTTCAGGGATGGCTTCTGACCTTTAATAGTATCCATGTGTGCACGTGTGCACGTGTACACACACACGCATGCACACACACACACACACACACAGTGGGGTAGAGATCGATCCTAGTTGGGTACCCAGACCACAGCCCTTGAAAGAACTAACAGTTACTGGGTCCTGGGGATATATCGCTGGGTCAGGGGGCATTTGGCCAATTTCATTTGGGGGAAATACATCTTACTTTCTCATTGACTTCTCAGCCTGTTCCCCACTTCTCCTCTCTCCCTGCCCCTGTTCTGTGTTCCCTGTATAGTAACAAGAGGCTTTCTCTTGCTTTTTCCTTCCCTTTCCCAGAATGAGGGAATGTGCTTGGAAACAGTTGCCGTGGGAGCAATCTTGTTTTTGAAAAAGAAACTGTAAAAAAATGTGTTTGCGGGGTTGCCAAAGTGGAGTGAGCCTTATTTAAGTGAGTGGGGTGGTAGGAATGTGTTTACACAGCAAGCAAACGCAGGCTGGGTGTCTGCTGTTTCTTTAGTGGATGGTATTTTGAAAGGACTTTATGATCTATGTTTTAATTCATTGTTACTCCTTCCAGCCCAGGAAAGTGTGCCTTCCTGGCGTTATTCATATAGCTTGAGTTAAGCAGCAGAAAACTGACAGCCAGCCTGAACCTGTGCTTACCCGGGAGAAATCTGTGTGTGTGCAGCTCAGACAGAGCCGTGCACACATGCACGTGCATAACTGGGTGCCTATATATCCACTGAGAGAATTAAATGTGATGTTACTTGCAGCGTGCTTAAGAGAGAGCCTGTCACATAGTGAGTTCAGATTAGTGTTAGCCCATCATCAACTGTGTGCACATGGGCGTATGCACCCAATCCTGCAGACGTTCACTGATAGGTCCGATTGTATACCGTGTGAAATTATGTCCTTGCACAGCTATGCACACCAAAAGCTGGACACATCTGTGGAATTCTGTTTATACACAGAACCCTGTGCACACCTCTGTCTGTGCTTATGAACAACCAGATGTGCACACAACTCTACACTGTGCCTCCTCAAAACATGAAGTCATGGAAGAACTGAACACTTATGGAGTGCTGTTTTTTTTTTTTTAATACAACAGGTATATCGAAGCGATTTGCAAGTTTCCTTTGGAAACTTGGCTCAGGGCTTTTCAAGCCTACATCACAGGATCCCATTTAGAGACACGTTTCTATATTCTACTCTTTCTTGGTTCCAAATGGCTCTTTCCTCTCCATCTCCTTGCTACTGTCTGAATCCTCATCTTATGTGCTTGTTCGTTCATTCATTCGTTCATTCATTCCACTAACACTTTCTCTGCCTATTGTAAGGCTAAACATGGTTCTGGGTGTGGGGCTACAAGACAGATATATGTCTCCTTACTCAGAGATTCTCTTCTATCCTGGCACCAAGTAAATTGTTTGCTAATATGTGTGAAACAGTTCACAGTCACAGAGCTCTATTGCATCCATTAAAATACTTGATTAGCACAATACTGAAGGTCTCTGATTTTGGAGCTGGAATACCGGGGTTCAGATCCCAGCTGTCCCAATTACTTGCTGTAATTAGACAAGTCACTTAACATTTCTGTGCCCCACTTTCTCATCAGGAAAACAGAGGTCACAAAAGTATCCACACTTTGGTGAAGATTGAAAGAATTCTTATAGGAAAAGCCCTTAAAACAGTGTGTGGCTCATTTTCAGTGCTATAGGTTGTTGCTAAAATTCCTACTGCTGATTCTCTCAGACAGACCTGTGCAGGGAGTAGTGTTATCCCGATTTTGCACATATGAAAACAGGATCAGAGCAGTTCAGTGTTACTCCTGGATGACTGTTGCTGCCTCTCATCTGTCCTCCCTGTCTGCTCCCAGGACGGAGGCCATCCTCCACCCCCCAGACAATCACTCATTCCCTCTCCAGTTTCCCAGGAACTGGCGGTGATCACAGATTTGAATCTTGTTCTAAAAAGAGAGCCGCCACCTCTCTGTTTGTCTGAGAAGCTCCTACTTCTTTCTATTCGTGTTCAGGGTCTCATTCCCTCTACGGTGGGCTCCTCAGTTAGTTCAGAACAAGAGTTTTATGTCGGGAAGTGGTGGTGGAGAGCGCTGAGGCAGAAGGTGAGTTGTGCTACATTAGAGAGAACCAGGAGCTTGCAGCCCAAACCTGGCTTCCAGTTGCTTCCAGTCTGGGTGGTTATCTCTCCTCTCTATACCTCATCTGTGAAATGGGATCAGAGTTTTTCCAGTGTCCCCCTCAGAGCAGTGGGGGAATACTGGAGGCAGCACGGGCTCTGCCTTTAGACTGACCCACGTCCAAATCCCTGATGACCTTGCTTGTCATCTCCAAGGCTGAATCGGCCTGAATTCTTTTTTTGTTTTAATTAATTTATTTATTTTTGCTGTGTTGGGTCTTCGTTTCTGTGTGAAGGCTTTCTCTAGTTGTGGCAAGCGGGGGCCACTCTTCATCGTGGTGCGCAGGCCTCTCACTATCACGTGCTCTCTTGTTGCGGAGCACAGGCTCCAGACGCACAGGCTCAGTAGTTGTGGCTCACGGGCCCAGTTGCTCCACGGCAGGTGGGATCCTCCCAGACCAGGGCTCGAACCCATGTCCCCTGCATTAGCAGGCAGATTCTCAACCACTGCGCCACCAGGGAAGTCCCGGCCTGAATTCTTAGTTGCAAACAAAAGGACCCAACTCTGAATGATTCTAGCAGGAAACAGATTTGTTGAAGGGATATTAGGGAGCTCATAGAATCTCCAGGGTATCTGAGAAACTAGCTTATAAAACAAGCAGATACCAAGAGAGGCACACTAGCCAGAACTATCATCAGAACCCTGCCACAGCTGTCCTGTGAGGACCCTGTATTGCCCCAGAGGACACTGGATATTGCCATGGTGTTTCTGCTCCGAATTCAAAGTCCATGGCTCGTGCATATGATTGGCCAAGGCTAGGTCATGTGCTCTTGCTTTCGCAGCAAGAGAGGCTGGGAAAGCAAGTATCTGGTCTTTTCAACTTCTGGGAGGTAGATTCCATCTCTCTCCAAGACTCTTAAGATGGGGACCTCCCCAAATACCCCTAAGCATAGGAAGAGGTGATTTAGATTGTTGAAACGACAACAACCAACTCAACTAAACTAACACTGTCAACTACAATATCGATTCCTCCTCTGTAAAATTGGGAAAACAAGCCCCATCTCTAAGAATTGTTGTGAAAGTTACCTGTTAGCCCTCGTGTAGTGCTTAGGCATGATACCTAGCACATTATATGCCCTTAACAAATGCTTCCTTCCTGTCCCTGTTTCTAGACAGTATTCAGGGCCTGGGTTTCGGGGGTGGTTCCCAGAAGGCTGCCCCTTCCTAGCTGTGTAAGCGGTAGAGGCCGCCTTGGTTTACGATGCTGATCTGTCTCCAGACCCACAGTGGTTCATGGAAGTTCCTGAGAATGACTCTTCTTGAGACAGGAGGGAAGGGGGCCTGATACTGTCCAGTTCTGAGAAGGAGCTCAGGATTGGCCAGGGTCTTGTGCCCTTGCCTAGGATGAGTTAAATTTCACTCAGGAGATTGACAGAAATGGAAACGAGTGCCTCTTGCTTCATTCATCAGAGCATATGCTTTCCTTCTGATAAACATTTGCTATGTTTCTGTGCCGTCAGAGTGTTCCCTGCATCCGAAACCTATAGGTGGTCTCCCTTGGGAGGAGAATAGAGGCTCATGGAGAGGTCGGATCATCTGCTCATTCTCCAAGGCCCAGATTCAAGTCTATCCGCTGGGTGAAGCTCGCTAATCCCAGTCCCCAGATCGCTCTCCCTTCTGTGAGCGCTCCTTATAGCTTCCATTGCTTCCCCTTCTTTCTCTCTCTTGTTCTTTCCACCGTATTCACTGAGGGCCACCATGTTCCAGGCACAGGAGACAAAGTAGATGATAAGACAAACAAGCTATCTGCTCTCAGAGAAATTTCATTCTAGTGGGGAAGGGAGAAAATTAACAAGTAAAGAAATAAAATAATTTCATATAATGGTGGGTGAGGGCTAGGAAGACTCAAACAGTGACATCAGGGGAGGTTGGGAAACTTGATGTGTAGATGTTAGTGAGGTCCCTTCTAAGGAAGACTGAGCTCTGTAAAGACCCAGGAAAGAGAGTTCCTGGTAGAGGGAACTGAGGTTCACAGGCCTTGAGGTCAGTGTGAGCTGATGTGTTCCAGGCACAGAGAGAGAGTTAACATGGCTAGCCAACAGTGAGGGAAGGAGAGAGTGGTATATAGGAGTTAGCTAATAGTATTTTGTGCGTTGGCTTATTAAGTTGGGTTTTCGGCAATCAAGCCTGTGTTTTCTACTTCTTGATGTCTGCCTGTTATTAATTTTGCTCAGACGGTACTGTTCGCTGAAGAGGTGCTTAAGTTGACACCTGTTGATTGTCAGTAGTTCCTCCCCTAGTTGTATTTTATGCTGCATAGGTGGTCCTGGTCCCTTCAAGTTGTTATTTCCATGAAAGAGTGCAGCCCAAAGCAGAAGGACAGGAGGTCCTACATGGCTCATGTGAGGGCACATCTAATGAAAGTTGGGTCGTATTTTGCCAACGTAGTCAAATCAGTAGGCTCAAACCCAAGCATGGAATATGAGAACCAAAATCTGATGAGGAAATTCTAGTATGTGCTCTTTGGGGACCGTTTTTATACCTCCTTGGGCTCAGTTGAAAGATACGGCCCTCTGAACCTAACACTTAACAAGCTCCTTGTCATATATGTACATAAATCTATGAGAATACTTCTGCTGAGAACATTCTGACAGGAGAGAAATGATGATGTCTCCCCAAAGCCTTCTAATTCCTCTGCCTCTGGCTGAGACAAAGTAGGTGAAAAAGTAGTACTCTCCTTTTCAGACTGGGTGGCTTCAAGGCAGCAAGTAAATTCTCAGCCTCGGGGTAGATAACGGTGTTGAAATGGCCCTGTTTCTCTCCCTAGTCCCATTTCCCATGGCAAGAGAAGTTGAAAAGTTGGCACTCGAGCCAAAGCTTTATAAATAATTTGCTGGAAAAGGCAAACGCTGATGACAGCCAAAGGCGTACATATTTCAAAGGAGCCGTAGAAATTCTCAGAGTTCTCGGTCCTGGCTGGTTTCAGGAAGTAGTGATTAGAGAGAATTACAGAGTGTGGGGAGCTCCAGGCTGTCCATGGCTTTTGGAGATGTCTGTGGAAAAGCAGAACCTCCCATGATGGTCAGAAATCAAGGGAGGATGGGCCTCTGCTCCTTTGGTGGGTCACTCCTTGTCACATCACTGAGAATGGCTTTCCCTTCTGCCCAGGCCTTTGTGTCATCGGGATCAGCTGCCCACATCAGCTCGGGACCCTAACACCCTCACAATGCTGTGTCTTACTTCTAAACAACTCCTCTTCACCTATCTGGCAACATTTTTTTTTTCTGACCAGCTTCTGAACCAGTTAATCAACCTCTTTCATTTTGGTCTTGATTTTTGGCAATTTCCCCATCTCAACCTTGACTGTCCCCCTACAGCTCAGATACCGTGTCCACACAGACGCAAAGGTGTTCTTCTGTCCATCCATCGTGAGTCTCCTGTGCTGGCCCAGACCCAAGTCTAGGACCCAGGCAGTGATGAGCCCACCTTCCTTGTCTCTGCAGTCTACGTCTTCTGACTCCTGTATCTACCAGCCTCTTCTATAGGCATTGGATCCTTTGGGTACCCATGACATGCAAGATAAAGTTATGGCGGGTCAGGGTTGGAGAGTCTGGATGATGCTACCCTACTAGAAAAACCCCTTTCTTGTTATTTTTCCCTACCAGTGCTAGAAATGGGGAGTTTCTCATGATTTGCTTCCTTGGAGCCTTTATACTGGGGGGAGGGGAAAATGTGATGGTAGAGGTGGACCTCAGCTGTGGCTGACAGTAGAGGATGAATTGGCCCATATGGCCCCCAATATTCTCAAGTAGGTAATACAAGGTTTAGCAAAAGTAGTCAGAAGGGTGGGTGTTTGGAGGGAGGTGGGAGAGAGCTTTTCCTTGGGGACAGGGAGTAGGCATATCAGTCTCGGGTTCTTCGGAGGCCTAGCTGGCATAAGAGAATAAGGAAAATAAGTGTGAGTTTTTTAAGATTCATGAGTTAGTGTAGAATGGTGTAATTCTTTTTTGGGAAACCGGAACGGGGGATATTTGTTTGGATATAAGAGTCATTAAGAAACAAATTAAACAAGCCTGTCAGGTGATTCTAATAGGACTGTCAAGGAAAAACACAGAGAGGTACAGACGCTCTTCTTTGTACCTTGCATTAGCATCAATCACTGTGTTGGGTGTAGAGTACATCTTTAATACATGGGGTTGATTGCTAGAATGATAAACAAATTCCATTAAAATAAATTCAAGGCTTGTCCCAATTGTTTTTCTGTGATAGAATTGGAGTATAGCAAATGGACATGGAAATAAGTAGGCCACTCCTGGGCCTTTTACAGTGTATTACACACAGGATTTTGTTGTGATGCCACTTGACATAGTAGGTGGCTGTTATCATATGGGTATATGATCATTGTCATGAGAGAAGATGGGAGAGAATCTCAGCAAAGTAGATGTCAGAACACTAGAAAAAGACTTCAATAGCGAGTACCTTTACAGGGAAAGCAAGTTAAATTAGTCATTTACATGAAAAAATCCTGATACAAGAAGAAGAGGAAGTGATTTTGAGCACATCCTATTTTATCACCTGGAGTAGCTATCCTGTCAAAAGATGACTCTTCTCAATCCTCAGTCTCAAGGTGAATGTTTTATTTACAGTGTTTATTTGCCAGAATGAGAGAGAGAGAGAAATTCTAAGTCAGCCCATATTCTTTTCTTTTTCTTAAAGACCACAAGTCACTTAGCTTACCTGGGCCTCAGTTTCCTTGTCTGTAAAGGAAGCTAATAAACTTCTAGGGTCATAGTAAGGATGACATGAAACAGTGTGTTTGGAAACACCTACCTTGAACAGGTCTTGGGGAGAGGGGCAATAAGTCCCAAATGTCATTTAAGGGAGGAGAGAGGCATGGTCTTCATTTGACCTTGGGAAAATTATTTAACATTTCTAAGCCAACATTATTCTACTTTTTAGAGTTGCTTTGGTTGTTACAGATCTTTTGAATTTCTGTATGAATTTTAGAATCAGCATGTCACTTCTATTTAAAAAAATCTGCTTGGATTTTGATTGGTATTGCACTGAATTTATTTATTAATTTCGGAAGAATTGATATTTGAACAACACCAAGTCTTCTAAACCACGAACACAGTACCTTATTCCTTTAGGTCTTTAAACATTTCTCTCAGTAAGGTTTTATAGTTTTAAGTATATAGGACTTGCCCCTCTTTTGTCAGATTTATCTCTAAATAGTTAATATTTTTATGTTATCACATATGCTGTTTTTACTCACATTCAATTTCTAGTGGTCCATTACTGTTCTTTAGAAATACAATTGAGCTTTGTATGTTGATCTTGTATTCTACAACCTTGCTGAAATCATTTATTAATTATAATAGGTTTATTTTATTTATTATTTTTGTAGATTCCAAAGAAAAGGAATTCTGAAAATAAAGACAATTTCTGATATGGATTCCTTTTTCTTGCTTTATTGTGCTTACTAGAACTTCCAATAAAATATTGAATAAAAATGGTGAAAGAGGATATTCTTGCCTTGTTTCTGACCTTAGGGGAAGCTATTGGGTGTCTTACCATTAAGTATGATGCCCATTATCAATTTGAAGAATTCTCCTCTATTCCTAGTTTGCTGAAAGTTTTTATCCGTAATAGGTGTTGAATTTTAGCAAATGATTTTTCTGCATCCATTGAAATGATCCTATGACTGTTAATATTATGAATTACATTGACTGATTTTCAGAGTGTAAAGTAACCTTGGTTTCATGGGGTCATTGGCACTTGGTCACAATGTGTTATGTGGAAAATTTTATTAGGAAAGTTTCTGTTACATCCCCTGTCCCATTGGATGGATGGGGAAACTGAGGCTGGGGTGGGTTAAGTAAGATTCCTCTGCTGTGAGTGGAAAAGGCACTTAACAGTGTCTTTCCTCTCTGTCTTCAGGAGGTTCACAGCCTCCCACACACCATCCTTTCCTGCAACAGACAGCAGAGCGGACACACTGTCATGTGCTGATCAGCAAGCAAAGTTCTTTCTGCTGTGAATTGATTCAGGTTAATTTATTAAGCTGGTTGGAGGATTTATTGAGCACTTAAAAATGTTAATGGACACAGTTCCCAATAAATCACGTCAACAGATCTTTATAAAAACAGTGGGGAGGTTTTAAGTCAGCCCCGAGAAGTAACACTGACCCCACAAGGTGGGCTCAGTAAAGCCTTTAAGAAAATGGCAGATGTCGTGAGCTGCTCAGTGTCTGGAGGCTGTGATTCTCCAGCCACAAAATTCTCAATGGGAAGTCCTTCTCAGAATAATAATAATAATAATAATAATAATAGCTGTTATTTGTTAATGCCTACTCTTTGCAGGAGATTGTGCTTGGGACTTTATATATGCTCTCTTCGATCCTGCAAATGTCAGTTGTATTATCTCCCATTTCATAGATGAGATAATCCAGGTCCTAAGAAGCAAAGGGACTTGCCTAAGATGGTGGTTTTTCGCCCGGTTCTTCTTTTAACTGCAGTTACATCAGACCACTAAGAGTCCTCACAATTATATGTTACACCTTCATGCTTCTGGGCTTTTGCCGGAGCACCTTCTCACTCCCTCTTCACATCTCAGCTCTTTTGATAAAACAGATCTGGTCATGGGACTCCCCTGCTTACCAGACTTAGAATACCTCCTTTCCTCGAGGATCGAGTGCACACTTCTTGGCATGGCTGACTGGGCAAGTTTGGGTAGGTCTTTCGCAGCCACTTCTAATAAAAGTCCTCTCCCCCTCACCCTGTCCTCTCTCTTTTCCTGCTTCGCCTTACTCCATGGCATCACTATTACCTGACACTACATTTTTCTGTTGTATTGTCTTTCATCCTCACTAGAATGTCACCACATGAAGGCAGGTGTTTTTGTCTGTTTACTGCTGTGTCAATGGTACCTACCCCCCAAATTTTGCAGAGATGCTGTCAAAATGAGGGCAAAGGAAAGGTCATTGGATATGATCCGACGTGAAGCTACCAATGACCTTCACAAGGTGGTTCTGGGCAAAGAAGCCAGACCATGTTGGAGGAAGTAGGGATGTTGAGGAAGCAGTAGGTAGAATATCAAGATTTTTTTTTTCATTAGGAGAATATGTTTCCATTCTTATTTTACTCCACTTCTTAGCAGCACAGTTGCCCACTCTCCTCTCCTTGGAACAGTCTCCTCCCCTGACTTGGTGTTCTCTCTATGTTTCTGGCCACTCCTTCTCTGTCTCATTTCTTTGATTTTCTGTACTGTTCTCTCTGCTTAGAACATGTCTTCTTGCTCTTCCCATGGTTAATGGCTTCCCATTATTCAGGTCTCAGCTCACATGCCTGTTAAGAACCCCATCTTCTATTACAGTTTCTTTATTTGATGCTTTGACATCTTTTGACCTTGCTGGACCCTGGTGGGACTCTCCATTCCAGGGTTAGCCAATGCCTGGAGATAGTAAAGGACTCACCTCAAGAGTGCTTTTCATATGCAGACCAACTAACCCAGAGCGCAGGCCCCCAACCTCCTCCCTCACAGGGTTTTCACACTTTAGGCCACATCTTATTCCTCTACCTTAATCACCCAGGTCTAGGTACTAGACAACGAGGGATAGCTCCTATGTCCCAGAGCCAACCAAAATTATTCAAAGTAACCGTTCCTAAACCTGCTTACTCTGCGTCTCCTGTTCCTTCTTGCAGGAACCAACATAAAGCCTTTATGCGTGCTTTCCCCTTGCTCTTCCGGTGCTTCCCCATGTGACGCCTCTTCATGCACTGTGCCCCCTCCTCTTGGGATCTGTGAATGTAACAAGCTGTCTTTTCAGTGGTAAACATTTCTGGATCTCCTGATCTGTTGGCCTTGCCATACCTGGATATAATAAAAGCTACATTTTAAAACAGTGCCATCTCCCTGGAGAGCCCTTTCCCAACCACCTGTAATTCTCAGTCTCAGCAAACTTGTTGGTTTCCTTCATGGAAAGTACCCTAGGTTGTAATTATTTAATTTTTGTGTTTATTTATTTATTATCTTTCTTGAGGGTGTATTAATCAAATAACCAGAATCAATAGGAGATGTATCTTTATATCTCTATCTTTCTATTTCTGTCTCTTATCTCTATCCCTCTCTTTCTGTCTCTCTCCCTATCTCTATTTTTCTGTAACTGGAGGTTCCAGTTCAAAAGCTGGCAGACTCGAGACCCAAGAAGAGTTGATTTTTCTGTTTGAGTCTGAATGTGGGAAAATACTAATGTCCCAGCTCACACAGTCAGGTAGGGAAGATCCCTCTTACTCAGCCTTTTGTTCTATTCAGGTCTTCAGTTGGTTAGATGAGGACCACCTCCATTTGGGAGGGTGATCTGCCTTACTCAGTCTACTGATTCAAATGTTCTCATCCAGAAACACCCCCAGAGATGCCCAGAATAAAGTTTGACCAAAAATCTAGGCATCCTGTGGCCCAGTCAAGTTGACACATAGAAGTAACCACTGTACAGAGATAGGATCACGTCTGCCTTGACTGCCGTCGTATCTGTGGATACAGGAGGTGCTTAGTAAAGTCTGTTGACTGAATGAAGAGTAGAGACGTATAATTATCCTTTGAGAGGGTAGTCTAGTTAGGTGAGGCTAGGCTGTGCATCAGTGAGTGAAAAAAACCTAGAAACTCAGGAGCTTAATACAATAAACCTTTATTTCTTATTAACACAAACTTGGCTGCGTATTGGCCACACACCTCCATCTTGGAGCAGGACCCTCCAAACATATGGCCTCCAGAATTGCCACAGCGGTGGCCAGGAAGTGGGGTGCATCACTTCTGCCAGTGCTGCCTTGACCAACATTTACTCACATGGTCCAAGTCTACCCACCAAGAAGGCTGGTAAATGTAGTCTTCCTGTGTGCCCTGATGAACTCCAATCATTGTCTCTCCATCCTACACCATGAGAAAGAGGAGGGAGCCTTGGAAGAGAGCTGGCCAGGGAGCAGTGAGAGCTTAGGAGCAGCCAGACATCTTGGATTCGCTCTAGATCTCATCAGCATCTAGTTTTCTTATTTTTCCAGCATCCTCTGAGAGGCTCGGCACCCAGGATATGAAGTTAGAAGGGCACGATTCACATCCACTTCTGTCATTGACCAGCTGTGTGGCTTTAGGCAAGTCACTCTACCTGTCTGAGCCCCAGGTTCCTTATCGGTAAGAGTGGGCCTCCGTACCTGCCTCTCAGAGTTGACATGAGAATTGGAGGTTGTGGATCATTGTGCCTGGCACGAACACTTTTCTCTCTGAGCGCTTGTCATCATTAGAGCTGTCGTTTTTATCATCTTGGTAATCATCGTGAAACGTACTGAGGCGTGGGCCCTACCTGGCAAAGCGGAAGCAGCTTCCAGCTTTTGGATTTCCAACTCCTCCTATGTGGCGACCCCATGGAAGCCCTCATGCCTGTTTCTGGGGAAAGAAAAACATCCTGCCCTGGGTTTGGCCATTTCCTCTGTCTTACAGTTGCCATGTGATCCTCCCCGCCTCCCAACTCTAGTCGGAAGGTCAGTGGTAGTGCAGCCCTTTTCCAGGGTAATAAGTTGTTAATGTAGACGCAATTAGTGAATAAGCAGTTGATTAGTTCATTATGAAAATACTGGAAACAACACCATTTGCGGTGGCAGAAGCTCCAGGAAGACAGATGTGCCCCCTTTTCATTCTATCAGTTGGGTCAGAGTTCCAGGCAAGTTAACATATTTTACCATACTATTAAGCCTTTTTAACACTGAAAGGCCATTATGTTAGAAAAATTTTCCCCCCTCTGGGGTGTTAATTAGAGAGATGGAGCTTTAAAAAAATCATAATCACATTAAATTCCTCTCTTATAGCCATTTTCATAAAGAATCCTTAATGTGAAATGTGGATGGAAACACGCAACACTGGCTGAAGGATTTATGAAAAACACCAAACAGCTGATCTATCATTTTTAAGGGAAATAAAAAAAAATATTTTGTCAGAATCCTGGCTTTGGATTTCTAAAGCAGTTACGAGACGCCTGGGCCAGACAATCGCTAGCCTCCCCCCAGAATTCATGATGACGGATGATCGCTCTGGGTGGAAACTTATGCTCTGTGTCCCAGCTCTGAATCACTCTCTCCTCCTGGGGCTTTCCTGGGTTGCCCTGGGTCTCTGGCTAGCATGGCAATCAAGTTCTGAATTGTTACTCGTGTGCTTAAAAATATCAGCATTTAAAATATGTATTCATTTGTTCATGTATTCATCCCCGTGATAAACATCTGTTGAGCCACTCTGCCTGCCATATACTGTGCTCGGAGCAGAGGCTACAGTGGTGCATGGAGCAGTCCCTGAACTTAGATGCTTCCAGTGAACGGAGTGGTTATCCATTCATCAGTAAATCACAGACTGGCATGAAGTTGCAAAGGGGATAGAAGTCATGGATGAGGGAGGTATGCATTGCGAAGAGTAGCAATAACTGAGGCCATTGATATTGTCAGGGAGGTTCAGGAAAGCCTTCCCCTGAAGCTGACAAGAAGGAAGGAAAGGGGTTAAGTAGGTAGGGTGGGGTGCATGAATGGGGGTGTTTCAGGCAGAGGAAACAGTATTTGCAAAGTTCTTGCCCAGAGAGAGAAAGAACAGAGGACAAGGACGTTTGGGAAACTGAAAGGAGGCAGGTGGCTGAAAGTATGAGCGAGGTGGGAGAGGTAGGAAGGTGGACAGGTGGCAGGGACTGTGTGGGATCTGTTAAGGACCGTCGTCTTTATCCTAAGAGAATGGAAACCCACTGGAGCATTTTAGGAGGTGACATGATCACGTTTACAAATACGTGTACGCACAGACGTGTATACATACGATACAGATGCACATTAACTCTGTGATACTGAATGAATTGCTTTCTCTCTCTGATCCTTTCCACATATATTAAGTGATACTAATAATAGGACTCACCTCTAGTTTTGCAGTAGCCATTATGTGAAATAATCCAAGAGTAAATGCTTCTCCTAGCATTTGGTATGCTGAATATAAGAAACCTTCCTTCGTTCCTTCCTTCCATCCATCCTTACTTTCTTTTTTCCTTCCTTTCCTCCTCCTATCTTTCTCTTTCCCTCCCTCTCCCTCCATTCTCTCTCTCTTTTGTGTTTATCAAGCTAGTATCCCCAGTGAGAAAAAACCCAGCTGACCAAAGAATACATTTTTTATCTACAATTTTAAATTGAATTGTAGTTGATTTACAATGTTTCAGGTGTACAGCAAAGTGATTCAGTTATACATACATATATGTGTGTGTGTATATATATATTCTTATTCAGATTGTTTTCCATTATAGGTTATTATAAGATATTGACTATATTTCCCTGTGCTATATGGTAGGACCTTGTTTATCTATTTTATATATAGTAGTGTGTATCTGTTAATCCGAAATTCCAAATTTATCCCTCCCTCACCCCTTTCCCCTTTGGTAACCATAAATTTGTTTTCTATGTCTGTGAGTCTGTTACTATTTTGTAAATAAGTTCATTTGTATCATTTTTAAAGATTCCACATATAAGTGATAGTATGATGTTTGTCTTTCTCTGTCTGATTTACTTCACTTAGTATGATTGGTGCAGCCACTGTGGAAAACAGTATGGAGGTTCCTTAAAAAACTAAAAATAGAGTTACCTTATGATCCAGCAATCCCACTCCTGGACATATATCTGGGAAAGACAAAAACTCTAATTTGAAAAGATACATGCACCCCAATGTTCATAGCAGCACTATTTACAATAGCTAAGACATGGAAGCAACCTAAATGTCCATCAAGAGATGAATGGAAAAAGAAGATGTAATACGTGTGTATTTTATATATATATATATATATATATACACACATATACATATATATATATAATACACACACAAACACACACACAATGGAATATTACTCAGCCATAAAAAAGAATGAAACAATGCCATTTGCAGCAACATGGATGGACCTAGAGATTATCATACTAAGTGAAGAATGCATTTTAATTAATTTTTTTTAACTTTTAGAACTGAAGGCTATTAAAAAAACAAACAAAACAAAAAAGCTAGTGACTTTTCTTTGCTTATTGCTCTTATTAAATCAGTTGGTTATCAAACTGATCAATCAATGAGTATGAAATGGGCACTAACTTTATGCCTGGTTCTGCATCTTTATGGCAGGAAGGGCTTAAGCAGTCCTTACTTAAACAAGCAGGCGGGGTTAGGAATAGAAGGCTGCACAGAAACCAGGTAACTGGGGAATTTGTTATTGAGTCCAGTCCTTAGTCAAGGCATCAGATCAACATGCAGAGGCTCTTTAAAGATGCACAATCATCTTGATCATGGTTTGGACTATTCTCTCTTCTTGTGGCACCATCCGTGGCTCCTCAGTTCCTTTTTTGTGAAATAATAATGAAAACACCATTTCACCATCACCTTCCTGCTGGCAAAACAGCAATCATTCAGCCTGCCAGCGACAATTTGAACCTGTTTATGCCTGTCTGTTTAGGCTCATTGAAAAGCGCTAAAAACAATCATATGACTTAATCACGATTCACTTATCCTGATGATTTTTTTTTTTTTGGAAATAATCTTGATGTAAATTCCTGATGGGCCATGAGAGAGGAGGCGGGATCTTAATGAACTGGTGATGAAGTGGAAATATTTTGAAGTGCCGAATAATGTATTTTGCTTGTCACCTAATTACTTATCTGCCACCTAATAACACATCTCATAACATCTTACTTGTTGATCTATTCATCTGGCAATAAAAATTCTTCCTTGTGATTGCCATGTGCTCCCAAGTAAAGACCAGTGCATTAGGAGCTCAACATATAACGATGCTTTAATGACCTCATAATGTCTTTTTTATGGAATGGAGAAAGGGCTTTCTTGTTTTGCTGAAAATTCATTTTCTTCGCCAAGTGAATATTGTTTGAAAGGGAACTGTTTTCAGTCAAAAGAGATGAACACACACACACACACACACACACACACACACACAATCGCCAATCCAGAAACAAAGGGTTAAGTTCCAATTAGCAGCAACATTTTTTTGTTACTTTTATTTTAACAAGGTAATATAAACACACAGTAGTATTGAATGCATCCCAGAAAGACAAAATATCTTGTATCCTTGACAATTTATTTTGGAAACTACCATGTGCAAATAGCATATGTGTGCATGCGTGTGCGTGCACACACACCCTCTCCCCACATATGCATTTTCATAAGAATAGATTCAATTTTATTGTATGCTTACCATATTCTAGGCCCTGTGCTGCATCATAGGAATATTTATATTCCTATACAAGAAGGACATCATTTCTGCCTGGGGGTGATTTTTCTCTCCTGTCCCTGTCCCCACCCCCAACCCCACAGGTATTTGGTAATGTCTAGAGATATTTTTGGTTATTCACAACTTAGCAGAGGGTGCTACTCCTGGCATCTAGTGGGTAGAGGCCACAAATGCTGCTTAACATCCTACAGTGCACAGGACAGGCCCCCACAGCAAAGGATGATCCAGCCCGAGATGTCAACTGTGCCAAGATTAAGAAACTGTGGTCTATTAGAAGAGATAAATGAAAAAATCCAGCAATGATGATAGCTCTGATAAGTGGACTCTATGCCAGAGGAAGCTTAGAAGGCTATCAGGGCAAAGGAAGTAAGGTACCTAACCCAGCTTAGGAGTTCAGGGAAGACTTCCTGGAGGAGGTGATGGCTGTACTGAGTCTTAAGGGGTGAGAAGACATTAAGTAGAAAAATGAATGGGAAAAATGTTCTGGAAAACAAAAAGAAGTCAGAGTCGTGACAGAGCCTTAAATGTGTCATATCACCTTGCTGGGCCTCAGTTGCCCACCCATCCACCCCCCACTATAAAACGATGGGTTGCAGTAGATGATTTCCAGAGTCCTTTCTAATTCCATGTTTATTACTCTATGCCTCCAGCTTGCGGCCATTTGTATAATACAGTATTCGAGTTTTGTTTGCTTTTGTTTTGTTTTCATCGTAGGGCCTTCTCATATAACAACTTCCAGCATCCTGTTTATTTACCCAACAAATGACTTTCCTCTGGGCCTAGCCTTGTGCTGAGTTCTGAGAACACAGATATTCCTCCTCCTCATGCAACTGAAAATCTGGCCCCCAGATCTGCTCATGGAAGCTCCCCTCCATCGTTGTAATGACCCTTGAGCATCTCCTGGGAGCTGAATGACTGAGCTCATTGGTTTGGTGCCTTTACCTCTTCTCTGAGTGATGGTCCTAGGAGAGATGGCAGTGGCCTGTATAGGACAGGGAACGTGGAAATAGAGCTGGAGTCAGGGATGGGAACCCTGAAATTTGAGGAATGTTTATGAGAAAGGATGAATAGGACTCGGTCACTTATTGGGGCTTGGGGGATGGGGCGATGAAATCCAGGAGGGGCCTGAGGTTTTTGGGTTTTTTTGTTTGTTTTTTTCGGTATGCGGGCCTCTCAGTGCTGTGGCCTCCCCCGCCGTGGAGCACAGGCTCTGGACGCGCAGGCCCAGCGGCCATGGCTCACGGGCCCAGCAGCTCCGCGGCATGTGGGATCTTCCCGGACCGGGGCACGAACCCGTGTCCCTGCATCGGCAGGCGGACTCTCAACCACTTGCGCCACCAGGGAAGCCCAGGCCTGAGGTTTTGACTTGAGCCGTGAGTGAAAGGTGTGCCCATCTCTCAGAAGAGGAGGAGGCAGAGAAGAAGAAGCTGGTTTCATACGAAGATTGTCCTCTGGGTTCCTGGTAATGGGTCTGGGCCGGTGGGGGGGTGCTGTGGGAACGTGAGGGGTCCAAAGGGGCCAAGCAGATCCCTTTACCGTCTCTAGATGGAGGCAGCTCTGGGACAGGGAAAGGAAGACTCCTTCTGTGGGGAAGAAGCCAGGTTATGCTCCCCCACCACTCATTTTCTGAGCATTTGGCACAGACCCAGGCCAGGACACTAGAGAAATCTGTGACTGTCTTCGTCCGCAGCATATGGGGCACCAAAAGGGACTTAGATTTGAGTGAAGGAATCTGAGCTGGAGTCTCAAGTCTGTCTGTGGGATACGCTCTGGACTTCACTTTTCCCCATTAAAGAGGCGATACTCCCTATGTTCCAGAGATGCTGCAAGGAGTAAATGAGAGAATGGATGATAAGAGTTCTTTGGAGGCTGGAAGGTTCTGTGATTTGGGTGGGACATGCCCAGTGGCAGGGTTCTGGGGTGGCCATAGACTCAGTCTCATGCCCACCACTGGCCAGGCAGAAGGTGACCCAGGGGAGAGGCAAAGCTGGTTAACAGTGATTCTCCAGCTAGTCTTAAAGGGATACAGGGTTAGTTCCAGTGTTTTCCAGCAGGGGCACTGTTAGCACCTTGGGTGGGATGCATCCCCATGTGGGACCCCACACATAGCAGGACAGTTAGCCTGGAGGCAGGCCAGTAGTCTCCTCTTTATCACTGATAATAAAAAAAAGAGATCAATATGGTTCTAAGGGTGGATGGAGGGGGGTAGGATCACTCTAGTTAGAATGTCACATGTAAGGAAACCAACCAAGAGAGCAGCTCCTTGGGCTCAAAGTTATAGAGCTATAAAGTGACATAACTGGGATTTGAACTGAGGTTAATTTTCTCTCTCTCTCTCTGAAAATGTAAATATACATACATAAATATAAGTAAGTATATATGTAAAAATATAAAGTAGTATATAAATATAATTATAAAATCTATACATTTATATAAATATACTTTATATATTTATATAATAAACATATTTATTATCTATAATTTATAAATTAGAAATATAAAGTATTATATTAATATAATTGTGTATTATATATGTACATATATATTTATTAATTATATGATTATATTTACACTTTGTTTTTACATATATACATTTGAATACTTATGTATATATTATACATAAATATATAAACATAAGATATAAATATACACACATATATGTGTATATAATATACACTTATATTTACATATATATACTTATAACTTAGCTTAATTCTGTTTTATGTTCTTATTCTGTCTGATGTTAAAAACTTACATATGTCAATTAACATTTCCTTACTTAATGTATTTTGCCTTCACCCTGGTCCCCAAGATTGCAGCTAAATTCAGAGGGGGGTGGCATAGTGTTCAGGCATATTTAGGGGACAGGTTTGGTCTTCGGTGATTATGTGTCTACAGTGGTTTCTACTGATGGATACATCACTCAGTCTGGTTCTTGGCTGATCTGAAACATCCATTCTTAACATCTGTAGAGGTGTCCATTTTCTTCTTCAGTCTCTCGTCATATGGTCCATGCTGTGATGCTGCTGTGCCTTTTGGTCCAGACCCTGAGGTCTATCCAAAGTCCCATAGTCTCCCTTCAGAACCCTTTCTTGTGTAACCACTACCTTTCTTGTGTCTGGTAGTCTTAACCAGCCAGGGCCAAATGCTCCTGGGAGACCAGGTCCAGAGCAGCCAGACAGACCCAAGAATATGGACCCACACTGGGGAGTCTGCATTCAGCCCAAGACTTAGCCCCCTCCCACTTACATAACTAGTGGTGCCAGTTACATCTGTGAGCTGGCTTTTGACTCACCACTATTTTTTTTCACAAGTAAAGTATAATTGCAAGCTTATTGTATTATAACCTCACATGGAGGAGTGGGTGGTAGGGTGGGCTGAAGCTTAAGACAGATAATGGCCTTCTAGGGCTTCAGCTCTCAGATCACCCACATCGCTTCTCTTCTTTCTGCTTTTAATCTGTTGTTGAGACAATAGCTAAGCCATGATGTTGACTTGGAGTTATTCAGCCATGTGGTTACCCTAAGGCTGGGGAGGACATACGACTCCAATTATAGATTGCTTGCCAGCCTTTAATCTTGGAGGACCCTAAGGCTGGGGAGCCTTCTCATTTGCTGACTGGGGAAAGCCTGATTCTCTCTGCATTTCCTTTTCCCTGCTCAGCTTATCAGCTGGGAATATCTCTGATCCAGGGCCACACTCTCAGATGTGCTTGGGGATCTGAGAACTGGAGAGATCTGTATTTTGTTTCTACCTGTTTCTTTGAGCATCACACAGAGCCCCACCTCAGAGAATACACACTAACAGGTGACTCAGTTGCTCTCTTATCTAACTTTTGTCCCTGTAACCCAGAATTCCTCATATCTTCTGGGCCAGAAATAAAATAAAATACTAGCTTAGCAAATGTTTGTCCATATCAATGCTGTGTTTTGAAGCTCAAAAATCTGGAATTGGACTCTTTTGTTGTCTGATTCCTTCCTTCAAACTCTCCATCAAGACTCTGGATGCCCTGTGGCCATCTGCCCAATGAAGAAGGGTCACTGTATAAGAAGCAGTGTGGGGTGAGGGGAAACATAGCAGTCAAGTCTTCATAATATCCCACAACATGTGAATTAGGAACAACTAGTGCCCAATACTTTTTCTTTACAAAAACTGGCATAATTTGTGTGTGTGTGTATATATATATATATATTCATATGACTTTCTTTTTGCCTAAAATCTGTCTTGCCCACTAGATTATGAGCTCCCAGAAATAGGAACTAGGTCTATTTTTTCATCGATGCATTCCCAATGCTTGGGATGATGCCTTGTACATAGAGGTACTTCAAAAATATCTATTGAATGAATGAATGAATGTGATCACGTCTATTCTGAGGTTCTATAGAGAGGAACAGGTACTTGAACTTGAAGAACAGATGCAAGCATATGAGGAGAACTGGGATGTTTTATTCTCATGTTGCTCAGAGCATCTCCTCCACCCATGGGTTAGGTGTAAGTTGAGTCAGGTGTGTCTGTGTGGAGAGAGAAGCATTCTGGAATTCTGGAGAGTTGACTTTCATCCTGGCACTCATCATGCACATTAAATGAGTGACCATGGCCAAGCCCACCCCCTCTTTAGGTCTTTTTTTTTTTTTTTTTTTTTGCGGTACGCAGGCCTCTCACTGTTGTGGCCTCTCCCGTTGCGGAGCACAGGCTCCGGACTCGCAGGCTCAGCAGCCATGGCTCACAGGCCCAGCCGCTCCGCGGCATGTGGAATCTTCCCAGACCGGGGCACAAAGCCGTGTCCCCTGCATCGGCAGGCGGACTCTCAACCACTGCGCCACCAGGGAAGCCCTGTTTGTTTTTTATCTATAAAACTTTTGAAGGGACTGGGGGAGTCTTCAAGGTACGCAGTTCTATCATCTCCTGAGGATGCTCCTGCCTCCCATCTTGGGCCTCCTGCTTTATAAGTTGCTTCCTCCACTCACTCCCCAGGCTTCTGACACAGCAGATGGAGCTGGTGCTCGCCCACGACTGACGGATGAGCCTCATTTACAGCCCTCATTTAACCACTTGGCTATTTGACAGAGTCATCTAGCTCTAAGATGCCAGGAGAGTCCTCCCCATCTCCAGCAACGCAGACAACTCCCCACCCCCATGCTCTGTCTGGGCTAGAGACCTGGGGAACATGGAACAGGGAGCCCAGCTTCCAGCCATGGGTCTACAAGGCCTTAGAGAGAAGCCACGTTTGGGCTTAGCAGTAGTGCCCAGAAGCAGAAGATACTAATGTGGTGTCCAGACAATATGCTAGCTTGATCTATTTCCAGGTCCAATTTCTCAGCCAACTGGGTATTTTTGCTGCCCTATTCAGTAATATCAGTCGTTCTAGAAAGGCCTGATATTGATTATAAGGGGGTCTGAGAATTGAAACAAACCTAATTCCTATCACATTTGTTGACATTGGAGGCTTTTGAGTGGCCAGATATTTCCATGACAATAACAGCAACTCCCTAATATCTATTGAGTGCCACCAATGTGCTAGACATAAACATCTTTACAACCCTTATCTTGTTTTGCCCTTCCAGCACCACTGTAAGACAGATACAATGATTATCACTATTTTATAGCAAGGAAACAGAATCAGAGATGTTAAGAAATTTACTCAATATTGTATTTTTTTTAAAAACCTTACTTTCTGTTTAATTCGTTTTGCCAAACAAACACAGTGAAAAACTTTAGTCTGACTAATTGAACGGAATGTAGAATTTGTAACCAGTAGCGAACATAACAGGATAGATGGATCTCCATCAACAGGTCACCTAGATCCCCTTGTCGATGGCCTCCTGGGAGGGTGGTCCTAGTAGGCAGAGGCACAGATCTGCCAGTCCCCATCAGAATCACAGGCTGCACAAAAAGTAGAACTGATGTCACTCGGATCTCTTATCACTACACACAGAAGAGTTGTCTCTGATTGCTGGCCAAACTCAAGGTGTTGTCTTCGCAAAGCCATAGTCCTTGGGCATCTCACCTGCATCCCTAGGGGATAAGTTTCAAGTTCAGTGGTTCTGAAGTCTCTGCTTAACCAGAACGTGCAACATAAACTTAGTGTCCTAAAAGGGGGGGGGACGGGGTACAAGGGTGGTTCAACAACAAAAGAAACAAGAATGTAGTGGTGTTTAAATTTATAGTTGTTAAAAATGTCATCTCAAGTCAAGTCACTGGTCTGTTTGCATTTGATACATTTTTATACTAACTAGCATTGTAAAATTATCTCATGATTAGAAAATACCTGTGGATATTTGCATAGAAGTGTGAAATAAATCTTTTTATGAAAGTGTTCATTGCTTAGTAACACAGCATTGTATATGTGAAATTATAAATCATGTGAATTGCCTTTCTTTTTATTTCATCAAGCTGAACTGTAAAATTTTTGGTCTTTTTATTTATATGGGACACTAAGAATAATCTCAGATCAGCCAAAGATATTAGTGTCTCCCCAACTGCAATGTAAATGGGATTGATGGTCCCCACCCCCCTTTTTGGGTCTACTGTTCAGTAGAGAATATTTTCAAAAGAAAATGATCTTAAAGGTGGTTTGTGTAAAGACATCTAAATTTCCAGTCCTCATAGTGCTTTTTAAAATGGTTTCATTGGCTGTAGGGCTTAAAAATCACTATTAAATGCAAATAAAGTTACCCAAATCTGTGAGGACTGTATTTGCTGTAACTTTACCTGTAATTTTTTTCTGGTAATTTAAGAGATGGATATTTGGGATTGTATTTTTATATTACTAATATCTGTAGCTATATTAATTATTATTTGCATTGTTTTTTTTCGTTTCCTTTCTTAGCCAAATTCTATGAGCTGATCATTGTTCTTCCCCACCTCCTACCATGTCAGTCACTTTAGATAATAAGTTGAATACTCAGTAGGATGTGACACTCCTGCTCAGAAATGGCCCACAACCTGTAATTTGAAATTTAGTAGAAAATGCCCTTTAATACACTACATTTTCAGTTGCATTGAACTGAAATCATTAAACTTATATTTGAATTAAAAAAAGAAGAAAGGCGGAAGCAAGATTCACGCCCAAGCACCTTCCTCCTCCTTTCCTTCTCAAGTAATTGAAGGAAAATCCTGTTAAATAAGTACGGCTCCTGGCGTTGGCTCCAATGAGGATCATCCTCTGGGAAGGAGGATGGGGCTGGGGAAAGAGACCGTTCTCTCCTAGTTATTCTATGAATTAATAATTTTTAGGTTCAGTGTGGATATCCGAGAATCCATGGTCCAGTTGGAAAATTGAAGGATGAGACAAGGCCATTGGATGGGAACAGAATCCTCTTAATGTAAAGAGGAAGGGTCATAGCCAAAACCTCCCTCTCTTACTTCTCCCTGGCGGAAGAATATGGGCCTTAAAATGTTGTGTTGGGAGCAGGATGGAATTGATGGAACAAAACGTGAAATGTTTGTTTAGGTCTCTTTCTTTGGGTTGATGTTGGCCTAGGACATCGATGGCTTTGTAATGCGAGAGAGGTATCAGGCAATTATGAAAATATCCTGAGTCTATAAGGCAAATGACCTCTGGTTAACTTAGTTTCTTAACTTAGATTGCCCAGGAATCTATGACATACAGTTCTAAGAGGCCATTGGGTCTAGACATTTACAATGTACCAAGAAGGTATGAGAGTTTCAGTTGTCCCATGTCCTCACCAGGACCTGGAATTGTCAGATTTTTAATTTTTGGGTTTTTTTTTGCCACTCATAGATACGTAATGATAGCTCATGGTGATATCATTTTGCATTTTTAAAGTTTATTTTTTATATCTGACAATCGTTTTTAGGAATTCGGAGGGATTACTATAAGTTATGTCCCATCTTGAAACAGACATAGCCTCTGACTTTTGTGCCTACTTGTTTTTTTTAATTTCTATGGGAGTATAGTTTATTTACGATGTTGTGTTAGTCTCTGCTGTACAGCAAAGTGAATCAGTTATACATATATATACACATCAACTCTTTTTTTAGCTTCTTTCCCCATACAGATTATTACAGAGTATTGAGTAGAGTTCCCTGTTTGATACAACAGGTCCTTATTAGTTATCTATTTTATATACAGTGGTGTGTATATGTCAATCCCAATCTCCCAATTTATCCATCCCCCCCTTACCCTGTGGTAACCATAAGTTTGTTTTCTACATCTGAAACTATTTCTGCTTTGTAGATAAGTTCATTTGTACCCTTTTTTGGATTCCACGTATAAGTGATATCATATGATATTTGTCTTTCTCTGACTTACTTCACTTAGTATGACAAGCCTACTTTTTTTTTAATTGAAGTATAGTTGATTTACAGTGTTTCAGGTGTACAGCAAAGTGATTCAGTTATATATATAAAAGTGAATCAGTTATATATATATATATATATATATTCTTTTCAGATTCTTTTTCCATTATAGGTTATTGCAAGATATCGAATATAGTTCCCTGTGCTACACAGTCGGTCCTTATAGGTCCTTGTTGTTATCTATTTTATATATAGTGGTTTGTATCTGTTAATCCCAAATTCCCAGTTAATCCCCCCTTTCCCCTTTGGTAGCCATAAGTTTGTTTTCTATGTCTGTGAGTCTATTTCACAGACATAGTCTATGTCTGTGAGTTTTGTAAATAAATTCATTTGTATCATTTTTAAAGATCCCACATATAAGTGATACCATATGATGTTTGTCTTTCTCTTTCTGACTTATTCCACTTAGTATTGTAATCACATGTGTTATAGGGAAGTTGTTTGCCTGTCCGTTCACCCCATTGAACTGAGCTTCTCAAAGGCTGGAGTGAGTCTTATCCAATTCTCTTTCTGCAGTACCCAGAAAGATGCCTGGCCTAGGAATGGCACACGGTGATTATTTCATAAGTGAAATTTGCTCAACCTGTAATTAGAAAGGATTTGGTTTATTCAACAATTACCACCTGGACTTCCCTGGTGGTGCAGTAGTTGAGAATCCGCCTGTCAATGCAGGGGACACGGGTTCGAACCCTGGTCTGGGAAGATCCCACATGCCGTGGAGCAACTAAGCCCGTGCCCCACAACAAGAGAAGCCACTGCAATGAGAAGCCCGCGCACCGCAACGAAGAGTAGCCCCCCGCTCGCTGCATCTAGAGAAAGCCCACGTGCAGCAGTGAAGAAATAAATTTCTTTTATTAAATTAAATTTCTTTTATTTATTTATCTCTGGCTGCATTATTATCCCAATGCAGCCAGAAATAAATAAATAAAATAAATAAAGTTAAAAAAACACCACCACCTTGAGCATTCTCAGAGAAGAAAATGGCTAGGTTGTTTTTCTAGGGGCTTAAATTTTTAAAAAATAGAAATGTTATGGGGGAAAGGATCTAACATTACAGGCTCTCATGTGTGCCAAGCACTAAGGTGAGCGTGTTCAGGATGTATCTTGTTTTATCGCATTCTGAACTCTGTCATAGAGAATCACTTAGTATACAGAAAGAAGCACTGGCTTTGGATAGAGCTGGACTTTGTCTCTTTCCTTGTGACCTTGACCAAAGCCTCCCTTTGCATCGGTTTTCTCGTCTGCAAAATAACCAGATGATAATGCCTAACTTATGCCATGGGTTTGGGTATTTTGAAGGATATGTGGGTAAAGTACTCGGTATGTGTGGTTTTTTCCCAAATTGTGGGAAAGAATGCATAACGTAAAATTTACCGCCTTAACCATTTCTAAGTGTATAGTTCAGTAGTGTAATTTATACTCACATTGTTGGGCAACCATCACCACCACCCATCTCTGTAAATTTTTCATCTTACAAAATTGAAACTCTGATACCCATCAAACACTGAGTCCTGATTCCCTCCTCTCCCCAGCTCCTGGCAGCCACCATTCGACTTTCTGTCTTTATGAATTTGACTACTCTAGGTGCTTCCTATAGTATGTGTCTTTTTGTAACTGGCTTCACTTAGCATAATGTCCTCAAGGTTCATCCATGTTGTAGCATGGATTGGAATTTCCTTCCCTTTTAAAAAAATATTTTATTTATTTATTTATTTATTTTGGCTGTGTTGTGGCACAGAAGATCTTTTAGTTGCAGCATGTGGACTTCTTTTTCTAAACCTTTTTAACTTTTTATTTATTTTTAAAAATTAATTTTATTTATTTATTTTTTGTCTGCGTTGGGTCTTTATTGCCGGCATGCGGACTTTCTCTAGTTGCGGTGAGCGGGGTCTACTCTTCGTTGTGGTGCACGGGCTTCTCATTGCACTGGCTTCTCTTGTTGCGGAGCACGGGCTTTAGACACTTGGGCTTCAGTAGTTGTGGCACACGGGCTTAGTTGCTCTGTGGCATGTGGGATCTTCCCGGACCAGGGCCCGAACCCATGTCCCCTGCATTAGCAGGCATATTCTTAACCACTGCGCCACCAGGGAAGTCCCATGTGGACTTTTTAGTTGCAGCATATGAACTCTTTAGTTGAGGCATGCATGTGAGATCTAGTTGCCTGACCAGGGATCGAACCTGGACCCCCTGCATCAGGAGCACGGAGTCTTTCCCACTGGAACACCAGGGAAGTCCCAGAATTTCCTTCCTTTTTAAAGCTGAATAATATTCCAGTGTACGAATATACCACATTTTCAAATCCATTCATCCTTTGTTGAACACGTGTGTTCTTCCATATCCTGGGTATTGCGAAGAGTGCTGCTAGGTACATGGGTATGCAAATACTGCTTCGAGATCCTGGTTTTAATTCTTTTGTTGGCATGTGTGTTGCATTCAGTAATTTAATACTTAGTTTCCCATTTCCCCCATTTCATATGCAATGAAACAGAGGTGCCAGAGGTCAATTAATTTGATTAAGGCCTCACAGCTAATACATTGCTAGAGCAGCATTTGAATCCAAGTCTTCTGTCTCTAAATGATCTGTTCTCTCTCCATAATCTCATTTTGCTCTAAAATATTTTTCAAGAGGAGGGATTGGCATTTTGAGTGAGAGGAGGTGATTTTAGGGGACTTTAGAAGATCTGGAAAAGAGGGAGAAAGATGGTAGCATCCATTACTGTGAATTTCATAACCAGTCAGTTATATTCTTTGTGACAGGCCCTAAGTGGGGGAGATTTGCACCTCAATCAAGTGGGCTCTTGAGTAGACAAAATGCGTGGGTGATAGGGAAGTCAAAGAGTATCATGCCACATACACTGGCTTTCTGAATCTTCCACCACAGCATGAGCTAAAGGTCTTTTTTGGTGCGCGCTGGAAAATTCCTCTAACAGCCCCTGAAGTGGGACTGACTACTGGATCCTTTAACCCCTGTGTGGAATTGACTTTACTAGAGACTTGGTGTAGAACATCCTTCATCCTCCATCCATGGGGCATATGTCCATCGTTATCACCTGAAGGATGCACACCTGAGCATCCATAGTGTTCGGTTAAACTGAGCCCAGTTTTCTCATCTGTTATATTGCTTTACTTTGTTGTTGCTGTCATTTGCTGTCCAGGCATCAAATGGTCCATAAACAAAACACCTATCCACTGCATATGCACTCCAAAAAGCAAAAGCAAATTTCAGAGCAACTAAAATGGCTGTTGCTAAGCCAGTACATTCAATGCATTTTTCTTAGACAAATAGTTGACTTTTAGGTAAAACACCTTGCATGCTGCTTGTCACATAGCAGGTCCCTGAAAATCGTTCTTTTTATCCCTCATCCTTTCCTGTATTAGAATTCAGTTCCGTGCAAAGAGCTAGGATAGGCATTGGAAATGGAGGAGTGGAGGAGGTGACTGTATTCACTGACCTCAGAAGTGTGGGAAAACAGGCATTGAAAATAAATCAGTGTATTCATGTGGATAAAGAAAGGAAGGAAAGAGGGTGTCACTAATCAAATTGTGTCCTCCCTCCCCTAAACTGATACGTTGAAGTCCTAGCCCTCAGTACCTCAGAATGTGACCCTTTTTAGGAAGAGGATCATTACAGATGTAATGAGTTCAGATGAGATCACAATAGAGCAGGGTGGACCTTTAATCCAATATGACTGGCGTCCTATAAAAACGGGAAATTTGGACACAGACATGCACACAGGGAAAACACCACGTGAAAAAGTGCTTGCATCTGGGAACCAAGGAACACCAGTGATTGCCAGCACAACCCCTGGAAGCTAGGCAGGAGGCGAGAAACATTCTCCCTCACCATACTCAGAAGGACCCAACTCTGCTGACGCCTTGATCTCGGACCTCTAGCCCTCAGAACTGGGAGATGATACATTTCTTTTTTAAAAATTTTATTGAAGTATAGTTGATTTACAATGTTGTGTTAATTTCTGCTGTACAGCAAAGTTATTCAGTGCTATACAGTAGGACCTTGTTGTTTATCCATCCTACGTATAATAGTTTGCATCTGCTAATCCCAAACTCCCAGTCTTTCCCTCCTCGACCGCCCTCCCCTTGGCAACCACAAGTCTGTTCTCTATGTCTGTGAGTCTGTTTCTGTTTCGTAGATATGTTCATTTGTGTAGTATTTTAGATTCTACGTATAAGTGATATCATGTTGTATTTGTTTTCCTGACTTACTATGCTTAGTATGATAATCTCTAGGTCCCTCCATGTTGCTGCAAATGGCATGATTCCATTCTTTTTTATGGCTGAGTAATATTGCATTGTATGGGAGATGATACATTTCTGTTGTTCAAGCCCTCGGGGTTTGTGGTGCTTTGTTATGGCAGCCCTAGCGAGTGAATACAGAGAGCTCCAGTGGTAACTAGGATAGGATGGGGTTGGGGAGGTCCCCTGGAGGACATGATGTTTAAGCAGAGACGGGGAAGATGATTCAGAGATAGCTTGGGAAATATGTAGGAAAAAAAGGAGAGCATTTTTCAGAAGAAATACTATTTTGATATGCGGCTAGTGGTTACTTTACAATTTATCCTAATAAGCGTGGGTATCGCGTTTCAAATCCCACAACACGTTAGGACTGGAAACAATAAAGTCCAAGACAGCTGGCTGCTACTCACCGTGCAGCTGATAAAACAGATTGACCATGATGGGGGAGAAAAGAAAACTTAAATCAGTGGAATTAGGAGGAGGAGGACACAGAGGGAGGAGAAGAAGGAGCAGAAATGAAACAACCTTTCCATCTGGGGGCTCTTTTTTTTAACAACAGAAATTAATTTTTTCATAGTTCTGGAGGCTGGAAGTCCAAGATTGAGGTGTCAGCATGTTTGGATTTCTTCTGAGGCCTCTCTCCTTGGCTTGCAGATGGCTGCCTTCTTGCCATGTCCTCACATGGTCTTTCCTCTGCCTGTGCATCTCTGTGTCCAAATGTTCTTTTCTTATAAGGACACCAGTCAGAATGGAGTAGGGCCCACCCATATGACCTCATTTAATCTTTTTAAAAAATTGTTTTTAAATTTATTTTTTAACCTTTAAAAAAAATTGAAGTACAGTTGATTTATAATGTGTTAGTTTCAGGTGTACAGCAAAATGATTCAGTTATACATATATATATATATTCTTTTTCAGATGCTTTTCAATTATTGGTTATTGTAAGATATTGAATATAGTTCCCTGGGCTATACAGTAGGTCCTTGCTTATCTATTTTATATATAGTAGTGTGTATACGTTAATCCCAAACTCCTATGTGTGTGTGTGTGCGTGTGTGTGTGTGTGTTTATATATAAATCCACACACCCACATATATATATGAATGGATAAAGAAGATGTGGGGTGTATACATATATATCTTCTTTATCCATTTATCTGTCCATTTATCTGTCAGTTTCATGAAGTAGTGTAATGATGGGTGTTTGTCCTGAGTGAAGGGACAAACCTCCATCATTACACTAACTCATCAGGTTGACTTCTGGGGAGATGGCTGCTTGGAGCATAAAACAACCACCTCTGATATTCTGATGATGCTGCTGAGCCCTCAGTGGTGAGTTCAGCCACCTTAGAGATGTCCTATTTCAGAAGTGATGCCAGTAAACTGTAGTTTCTTGAGCAGACACAATGCTACTTCAAATTAAAAAGTCCTCTTCTTGTTACTGTCTTGGAGAGTATTTTTCAAAAAGTACCTTCTAAACCCGGGTTAGCTACCCCCTCCCTTGGGCCTTCACAGAACTCTGTGTTTTGCTGTATCATAGTACTAACCATGCTGATTTTAACTCTCCTCCTTCTCACCTGTGTTGTTCTTGATCTGCCTCCTATCCTAGGCTTGCATCTCCTTGGAGCACAACCTCAGATTTGAAGTGAATCTCTGTCCCTCAGAGTCTGCACACAAGATGACCAGAAGTGAACATTAAATAAATATTTGTTTAACAACTCCAGTTTCAAAATGTTCACATCCTAGGTGCTCAAAGTTAAAAAAAATATTTTTGCATGCTTAAAAATATAAACCCTTGGGTAACACACATGCCCAATTGGCTAAAGGTTTTCCAATGATATATGTTCATTTTTTCTCTATCACAAATTCCCTCTGAACCCTCTGCCACCAGGATTCAATAATATGAATTTAATTCTCTGTTTACATCAACCTTTTCTGGTTAGAGGCTAGCCTGCTATGTTCTCTTTTGACAAGTTCAGGGTAATTTTGAGTTTGATCTGATTCTTTTTTTTTAATTTTTTGCTTGCTTGTGACCAGAGAAAAATCTACGTGATGTTTCAAACTATAATTTTCAGGTTTTCTCTTTAAAAGGATGCTGGATGTAAAGGTTTGGATAGGATAGAAAGGAAAACAGAGCTAAAACCCAGAGCTCTGTTACAACTTCTGAATGTCTATTCTCTTTTTTGTTGTTAAGAGAATTACCAGTGCAGTTGGTTCCCACAGGAATATCTCCTGTTATTCTCTCTCATTTGTCCAGTTCTGAGATAATTGAATAATCTGGAATGTGTCCAAGAATTCTGAGCCCAGAGAGCGCCTTAGGGAAACCTAACACTCTCTTCTCATGGCCACTCATCACGTTGTCTTGGTTTCCCTGACTATTGGAAGCCATAAAGCTTTAGCTACACTGTGTTGGATGCTTACTGTGTCTCACGTGTATGCTGAGCATGGTATATGTGCCGTCTCTAAACCTCACAGCGAACCCTGAGAGGGTTTATGTTCTGGTCCTCAATTTAGAACTGAGAAAACTGAGACTCGCAGAGTCAGTTGTATAACACCTCCCAAAGCTGCTGTTGGGAAATGGAAGAGCCAGAATTTGAATGCAGAGCTGACTGAGTCAAAACTCTGTTCTTCTTTCATTATGTTGTTCTGGATGGTGTGGTCTGTGGAGAGAGTCTGCTGAGGCTACATGACGGGGCACAGAGAGTGTGTTGGAAAGAGTAGGGGTGAAGAAGGACCCTGGGCAGGATCAATATGGCCTTGGGAGCCAGGCAGAAATGTGGTACTTCTCAAGTGTGAAAAAAGCTTTAGAAAAATGTTATGAGCTCCTCTAGTTAGTAAGCAGTGTAAGAGCTAGAACTTGTCCACCAAACACAATGCCTGGCACGCCGTAGACACCCAAATATATGAGGAGGAATAGATGGATGAGCCGAGTGGGAGAGGTCAGAGCACAGGTGGGTTCCACAAGGCAGTAGGGGATTCTCAGGATGGGCGAGCCCAACTTGTTCCCTAGATAGAACAGTAAGTTCTATTCTCTGGATAAAAGAGGAAACAAAAAGGCCAGTGGTTTACTCATTTAAGTGAGAAGTTTTACAAGGAAAGGTACTCAAGACAGAAGAGTCTCTCTTCATAGGGGAGGCTTAATGCTGAGCCTGGTCCATGCTAAAGGCAGCCTAGCTTAGTGGAGGAAACACCAATTTTGCCATTAGACAAACCTGGGATCAAATCCAGATGGTTACTAACATGCTGTGTGACTTCGGACAAGCACCTCAACCTGTCTGAGCTTCTGTTTCCTGATCTGTAAAATAGGATTGTAATACTTAGAGAAACAGGGGTAAATTTTTCACGTGGTTAATGTGCTTTTCTATTTGGCCTTTCTGAGTATATGACTTTTGTCTGAGCTGGGCTGTGTTAACCATCTACTTGGGAAAGAAAGTATAAAAGAAAGTGGAAGGAAACTCACTCGATGCCACTGTATGGGACTCGTTGCCCCACACCGACAAGTTCTGTAGCAGGACCCCTGCTCTCAGGCCTTCTAGTACATGAGAGTCATTGAAGAACTCCAACCAGACAATCTTGTACTCAGACCATACCACTTTATTTCTTTTTCTTTTTTTTTTTGGTACTTTATTTATTTATTGAAGTATAGTTGATTTACAATGTTTCAGGTGTACAGAAAAGTGATTCAGTTTATATATATATACTTTTTCAGATTCTTTTCCATTGTAGGTTATTACAAAATACTGAGTATAGTTCCCTGTGCTATACAGTAGGTCCTTGTTTTTTATCTCTTTTATGTACAGTAGTATGTATCTGTTAGTCCCAAACTTCTAATTTAACCCTCCCCCCCTTCCCCCTTTGGTAACCATGAATTTGTTTTCTATGTCTGTGAGTCTGTTTTGTATATAAGTTTATTTGTGTCATTTAAAAATATTCCGCACATAAGTGATATCGCATGATATTTGTCTTTCTCTGTCTGACTTACTTCACTTAGTATGATAATCTCTAGGTCCATCCATGTTGCTGCAAATGGCATTATTTCATTCTTTTTTATGGCTGAGTAATATTCCATTGTATATGTGTACCACATTTTCTTTTTTCATTCATCTGTCAATGGACACTTAGGTTGATTCCATGTCTTGGCTATTGTAAATAGTGCTGAACATCTCCTTGAATTAGAGTTTTCATCTTTTTCAGATATATGCCTAGGAGTGGGATTGCTGGATCATATGGTAACTCTAGTTTTAGTTTTTTATACTTCTTTATTTCTTAACAGGCTCAGCTACCCTCTGGTAGCTCAGAGCTTCTTCACCATGAGTTTCTGCCAAAATCCCAAACAGCAGAGTGGGACAAGAGGTCTTTGCCCTCAGCATCACCCTCAACTCATCCATCGTTCTTCTCCTTCACCTGGGTGTGAAGACCAAAAGGGGAAAGTTGAGAGACATGATCTTAGGCCCCCTTATTTCTCTCTTTTTGTCATTCTCACAATTTCCTAGAATCAGAGCCTTCCCATCCCTTTCCTCTCTGGTCCACCCTTGCCAAAAACTTCTGTGGTCTTGCCAACCAAGACTGGTCCTTAATATGCCAAAGAGTAGAGATGAAGGAATTTAGTAAAAACTACCTTCCAAAGTCAATATTGTGACTTAAAATTTTTATTATTTTCTTGCTGCACAGTCTTTTTTGAATGTCAGAAATTTGCATTTACCTCCTTTAGAGGGAGTAAGGAGGTGCCTAAGAGCACGGATTCCAGAGTCAGACTGCCAGGTCCAAAGCATGGTTCTGCCACTTACAAGTGGTGTAACTTTGGGTAAATCACAAAACCTCTCTGTGCAAAATGGGGTTAGTAATAGTATCTCATAGGGACTCTTGGAATAGTACATTAGTTTGTATATGAAATAATAACACCTCTCTGTTTATTATGCATATAACTGTGTTTTCACCTTCTTTATCATTAATCAATATCATCACCATTTTTCTTTGTGTTCCTTCTTTAATAAATCCTAATTTCCTAGCCTTACCTAGGTATAGGGATGCCATGGGCCATCTGAGGTAAACCTCATATACTCCGGAAGACAAAAGAGAAGAGCACACTAATAATTTGAAAAATACATTATCCTTAGACTGCAGTCTAGTTGGTACAGTTGTTTTCCCATAGGGCTATGGGTTAACAATTCTGATATTGCTAGACATGTATACTGGAATTAAACAACTAAGTAAATGGATGGTGGAGGATGGGAGTCAGGCTTCTCATTGTTGGGGTGGGAGGTTATAAATGAGCAAGGGGAGAAAGCTAGACTGATCCATGTGATAACGGATTAGAGTTGAAGATATCAGGATGAATTCATGTTAAGCTTAATATAGACACAGACGGTTACATATATAAATATTTATAGATATGTATATATGTATGAGTCTGTATACACACATAGATTTCCTTACTCAGTCAACTGAGAGGGACTAGAAGCCGTGAGCACACTTGGCACCCAGATTTTGGTTTCTAACACCATTCTCCAAGAAAGGGAACCAGGGTCCTTGGAGAAATGGATTCTAGGATGGGACAGGAAATAAACAAGATGAACCTGGAGCATCTTGCATTGCTAGAAAGTAAGAAAGTTCTCCAAAGAAAGGGCAGGGGGGAATGTAGAAGCCAACTGAAAGAGATTCCAATGGCCAAACCTGGGGAAATTTGAGTGAAAAAACAAAATAAAATAGCATTGGATTATAATCCAAAGTATAAAATACATATCCATGTGTCCACACTAATATATATCATATATATATATATATATTTGAGCGAATAATTAAATGGGGAAGAAGAGACAAATCTGCTATGAAGAACAATTCCAAATAATTTATGTAGACACTGTACTCAGAGAGGTAGAGCATAACTTCCCACTCCTTAAGTGTGGGTTATGTATAGTGCCTTCCTTCCAAAGAGTATGGTATGGAAAGAGAGAAAAATAGAGTAACTTTATAGTGGAGAGATTTGAGAAACACTGCTTCAGGCAGCAATATTGATATTTATGACATCAATAATGATGTCATCATAGAATGTATCCTTGATATGTTATGATGAGAATGTCACCTTTTCTGTATGGTTTTCCTCCCCCAAACCCATAACTGCAGTCTAGTCATGAGAAAAACATCAGACAAATTCCAGTTGAGGGACATTCTACAAAATACTTGACCAATACTCAAAACTGTCAAAGTCATCAGAATAAGGAAAAGTCTGAGAAATCCACAGCCAAGAGATACCTAAAGAAGCATGATGACTAAATTTAATGTGCTACCTGGATGAGATTCTAGAACAGAAAGAGGACATTAGGCAAAAACTAAGGAAACCTGAATAAAGTATGGGTTTTAGTTAATAGTTATATGTCAGTCTTGGTTTATTAATTGTAACAAATGTACCCTATTGGGGAAACTGGGTCCAGGGTATATTGGAACTCTCTGTGCTATCTTTGCAGTATTTCTGTAAATCTAAAACTGTTCTACAATAAAAAATTATTTAAAAGATATATTGTTCCACAGGATTGATATGAGGATTTAAGGAGATAGTGCATGAAAAGTTCATTACCAAGTGACAGGCACATAATATATGCTCCACAGAACAGCACTCCTTGACCATCTTGTGCCTTTCTGTGCAATTCTTCCTTGTGATATGCCTTGAAAAACTTACTATTGTTGCCTTTCCTCTAAAATGAGCCAAACTGGTCTAGTTTGTAATAGTTGGTATCTGCCTCTCTTGCTCTGAGAAAACTAGAGCATCATCCCAGGGTTCGTAATTGAGCATTTTTACCTTAATGACCCTATCTGGATTGCATTCATTAGTCTGTTTAGTAACTAAGATATACCACATCATAACAGTACTTACATGGTGGTTACCTTGCTGTAAGTCTGCCAGATACTTCTATATAGAGTACGTGTGTTTTAACTTTCTTTGAAAATGATTGTCAAATATGTGAGGCCCATTTTCTGTCTTAGGAAGGGGAACATGGGGACGTTATCAACTTCTTGTTTGCTGACTGAGGGTCTTGACGGAATGCAGCATCCCAGAACAGCAAGTCCTTGTCAGTTATTTCTAAGGATCAGAAGGAGTTGCAAAATTGTAATGAGGCAGGGAAAGTTTTCTTGTGACCTTGGGTAGAAAGTACCTTTCTACAGAGGTGAGGTGGATAAGATCTCTCTGGGGCTGAGGTGTATCTAGAAGAGAAACCATACTGCTGGGAGCAGGACATGGCTGGTCCTACTGAATTCCCTCTATGGTCATGGCTATGCAAAAGAAATTATATATATACACACACACACACACATACACACACACACACACACACACACACATATATATATAAAATTTATATGTAAAATATATATAGTAAATATATAAATTATGTATACACATAATTTCTTTTGCAGAGTATATTTACTTAGTGTATTATATACTATATTATATAATATATAAAATTGATAATATGTAATTATATAAGTGTGTACATATACAAATACCTACTATATTACACAATACATAAAACATTATATATAAAATGTATAATATATAATACATAAATTATATATATAATTTCTTTTGCATCGTATATATACTTAGTGTATGTATAAAATATAAAATATAATATATAATATACATTATATTATATATTTGTGTACATATGTATATAAATACATACACGTGCATGGACATATATACATACTACATATATACATACATTCAAATAGTTATTTGCTATCTTTATGCTTCTTCTCTCAGTTGACAAGGTCAGGATTTGCACATTATAACCTACTCTTCTCCACTCACCCTATTCTGTTTTTCTTGGATGCCAACCTGAGCTTACCTCCCATCTACTCTTTTGTTTGTCCTCCTTAGCTGGATATTATGTGTGGAAAACTCACAGAAAAACTGGGTTGCCATGACTGGTCCATCCTCCTGCTCAGTAAAATGAAAATAACATTTAAGAAACCCAGTCGCCAATGTCTGTTTAATAATTCTTGATTGCTGCCCTGAGCCTGGATTTCAGTATTTCTGAATAATCAGTGCCTGGAAGCTAGCAAAAAATGACTATCTAAAACTGCCAGAAATTTGCTTCCTGTTGTTCTGAATGTGAAAGTAGGAATGTGACTCTGGGGCAGCCTCATTTGCCTTTGTGCTGGATCACTTTGGTGGGCCATCTCAGTCCTACCCACTGGCATTAAGTAACTACTCGCTGCCCCTGAGTTAGCCCAAGACTTGGGAGAAATCATCCAAAAGCAAATGCTTTATAATGGAGTATTCTGTTTAAGAATATAATTCTTTAATGAAGTGTTTAGCATTTCCCCTGGCAGGACTGGAAACAGAGTTTGAAAGTAGTGGATGGGCTCTGGGACTGAAGGAGCAAAGAGATGGGAGTAAGGGCTCCCACTGGATGATGGGCTTAGGTGGTGTCAGCTCTGTAACTAGTTAAGGGTCTATTTCCAGAAAAAAAAAATACCTGCCCTTAAGATATTAGTTAATTAACTTATGAAAGTCCTTGGGCATTCTTTATGCACTACTCAGTCAATTTGCTGTTTGAAATTTCTACTGAAGCTCTGTAGAAAATCCAGGGCTAATGCCAGTTCCACCTTGGTGCACTCTGCAGGCCCCATGGGAAGCCTCCCTTCTGGTCAGTTCCAGCCTCCCAGAGGGATTCCGGACAACAATTGTACTAGTCAGAACTTACATTGCACGTGATAGTAAACCCAAAGCACACTAGCTTATTCAGAAAGGGACTTCCCTATCTCCTCTGCTTCTTTCCTTATTCTTTCACAATGAAGAAAGATTTTCTTCACATGGTAGGTTCAAACTCATTTGAATTCATGACCTCCTGGCTCCTTGACTCCAAAGCTTCCCAATAGAAAAAATTCAGGGAAGGACTCTGATTGGCCCAGCCTAGATCACATGCTCACTTCTGGCCCAATCACTGTGAGGAGAAGGAGGTGCTGTGATTGGTCTGACTTGGATCACATGTTCACTGTGCGACCAGAAGGGTGAGTTACCGGCCTAATTTCCAACTGCCAGCTCTTACTTACAGCTCTGAGTAAGAGTTTTTCTGGCCACCAGAGCTCACTGTGCCCATGAACATGGTAGGTTACAAGTGCTGAGGAGTTACTGTCTCCCAGAAGCAGCCCTCAAACAACGACTGATGGGAGCTGGCACATAAATACTCAGGGGCTCACTTGCCCGTGGGCTGACAGAATTCTGAGACATGCAGTCAACGCCATTTACCAGAATGCCAGAGTGGGATTAAACTCCTGTTCTCCACAGTTGCCCCTTGCTGGGCATTGCACTCTTTATCTGCCTCTTTCTCTTTCCCATCTCGCCCCCTCACCCCTTGTCTGCAGTATTGCCTGACTTCACCTCCCAAATATGTTTGTACTTGAGTCCTTATCTCAGTGACTTCTGGGAAAACCCAAACTAAGAGAGTTACAGTGATTGGCAGCTCATCACATGAGTCAAATGGGGATGAAGCAGAGTGCCTGGAACTGGTACTTCTGAATACACAGAATAGTAGCTGTCAACTAAAATATGTGTGTTTGTGTGTGTGTGTGTGTGTGTGTGTGTGTGTGTGTGTTGGGGAAAAAAACCCACAGAGCAGCAAACAATGAGAACTTACAGTAAATCATTTCTATTACACCAACATTTGGGCACGAGCATGTCTGGCCTGACATGCCCAGGGGAATCAGACAGACCTCCCCAGCAGGTTGCTCTGGAGAGGAAAATGTCAGAGGATGTGGGGTCCAGGCTACAGGGAGAGCTGTAATTTACATGAGACAACATTTCCACCATGACTTCATTAATCTTAGGACTCTTCTGCCCCAGCTGAATCCCAGCCAAAAAGTTATCATGGCAGAGAGACATGCCCGCCTCCTCAGATGCTGGCCAGCGGCTGGGCGACTTGGCTTATGTTTGGCGATATTCCCATTAGACAGTTGGGCTTGTGGGATGGCCCATGCATGTGCAGTGATAAAAATACTCTCATCTCTGTGTCTTAGCTGTGGTAACCCTGCTTCTTTCCGTTCGAGTGTATTGGTTTCTAAAGCCAAACTTATTCTATATATGTCATGGGTTGAATTGCCTAGAAGCAGCAGTGCTTGAGAGAGGGGTTCAGGTGTATGAGACTCTGAGGGAGTAAAACACACACACCTCTCTAAGGTGGTGAGGGAAACAAAATAGGAAAGATAAAGGAGCCACACAGGGATGGGGCTCTTAGTTTCAGATGAAGTCTAGACCAGGGGTTGTCAAACTATGGCCCGTGGACCAAATTCAGCTGCCACCTATTTTGGTAAATAAAGTTTTAAATAAAGTTTTATTGACACACAGCCACGCTGACATAATGTCTATGTCAGCTTTCTTGCTACAAGGGCAGAGTCGAGTCGTCTCTGGACTGGATGGCCTGCAAAGCCTAAGCTATTTACATTCTGGCCGTTTCCAGAAAAAGCTTGCTGACCCCTGCTCTAAACCTGTCTCAACCCGTGGGAGCTCTGGAGCCCCCCTTGCTCTATAAAGTTATCCCCACCTTGAGGCAAGGGCTGGTCTCGGTACCTTAGTGTCAGCTGGGCGTTGGTTGTCACCCACCCTGGGTGTTAAGGGTGAGGGACATTAAGCAGATTAAGCCCAGGATGGTGGCTGCCATCAGCCGAGAACAATTTTTTGGGTGTTAGGGGCACCTGTGAGTTCTGAGCAGCTGACACAGTGGCTGGGAAATGGGTACACGTGCTGGTAAAGGGGACCTTTCAAGGCACTGCTAGCAACTACTGCCATGTTGATCTGCATCTCTAGATGTGTTTCATGAAGATGGAGGGAACCCTTGCTTCCTGCCTGAAACTGAGCCATAATTCTCTCACCTGGACTCCGTGACTCCCATTTCACTCTTGCCTTCAGTCCGTCCATCCCATTGTTCTCAGGGCGAAGACAGAAACCCTTAACAGCTCAAAGAATAATTCCTGAGAGAAAACTTCTTGAACCTTTTTCCCCATAAATTCCAGTCCCTCTAAGTAGCCAGTATTCATTTTGTGTGTTTTTACCTATTTTTTTCAGTCTTTGCAAACCACAGCACACAAAAATATGCAGATTTTCTTTTCTTTAAACCAAATGCCCTGTTATGCGCATTACTTTGACATTTGCTTTTTTTGCCTTAACAATATAAACCATAAGAAACTCTCCAGTCTGACGTGTATAGTTAACTGATATTTAACTCATTTTTTTAACAGCTGAATGATAGCCCATCATATGTATGTACATATTATGTACCTAATACAGATGTACAATAATTTAAGCATTCCTACGTTGATAGGAGTTCAGGTTGTTTCTGTGTGGTTTTTATTTTTCACTTTACAAACCATGGTGCAAAGAACAGCTCTGAACAAATATCCTCACATTCTGTTGCTTGTAGGCTGAAGGCTCCATCCCTAGAAGTGGTATTATTTGGTCAACATACACATGCATTTTAAATTTCCATACACGCTGCCAGATTCCTTTCTGCACATACAGCAAATCATATGTCCACCATGAGTTTATGAGACTGTCCAGCTTCCAACATCTTTGCTAGATTGGCGTCCTTCAGTCCTTTTAATTTTTGCCAATCTCTTGGCAGGGGAGTGGCCTCCCATTGTCCTGACTTGCATTTCCTTGACTGTTATTGAAGTTGGTCATCTTTTTATATGTATATTGCTTTGATAAAAGTAGTCCCCGCAGTGATAGGACCTTATGTTAATCTGGGGGGAGATGGAAGTGTTCTAGGGGAATCCTTTGCTCTTTACCCATCCATCCTCGGCTGCTCTCCAATGCAGAGTTGGTTGTTGCCGATATACCTGCCCATCCTCGGCTGCCCTCCCTCTTGTGTCCCCAAAGGGCGTGGAGTTTTGGTCTCAAGGGATGTGGCCATGGTGGGAGCGGGTAGAAGGTCCTGCCCCATTGGTGACCATCTGCGTCTGTTCTCTTCACTTCTAGACACCACCCAGATGAACAACGCAGTGCCCACCTCCCCTTTGCTCCAGCAGATGGGCCATCCACATTCCTACCCCAGCCTGGGCCAGATCTCCAACCCCTACGAACAGCAGCCGCCTGGCAAAGAGCTCAACAAGTACGCCTCCTTGAAGGCTGTCGGTAAGTGCTGTTTTGTTTCTTCTGTCTCTCTCCTGTACTTTTCTGTTCCTTCTAGATTTCTTTATCCCCTATTTTTTTTCTACTCCTTTTTCTGTCTTTCTTATCTATCTATCACCTATCTATGTATCTATCATCCATCATCTATCTATCCATCTACTATCTATGTATCATCTATCTATCCATCCATCATCTATCTATCTATCATCTATCTATCTTTCAAAATTTCCAGATGTAAACATTTCTGGTGTTGGGGGGTGGGGGGGAGCCTGGAGCTCCTATTACCTGAGTTCTTATCAAGTGCCAGACATTGCATTGGACCTTTTATAGACACTGTCTTATTTTCTCATAGCGCTCCAAAGAGGAAGGCATAAGTATTGCCCCAATTTTCAGATTAGGAAAACTGAGACTCGGGGAGGCTAATTTAACTTGCTCCCAATCAAGCAGCCTGTGGGCAACTTGAACTTGTGTTTTTATCGCTGCAGAGCCTGTGCTCCTGCTGCTCCCTTCCCACAGCCCTGGGTGGGTTGGGGTTCAGTCCATTCCCTCGATTTGTACATGAGGGAGTCTGACGGTGACCCAGGTTCCTAAACAAATGACTCATGGCCCCGTTCTATAGGATGGAAGCAGCACCCACAGCAAAGTCAAGCTTTGGGGCGGGCAGAAGACTCCCAGACCCCATGCCTTCTTTTATAATCAGCTTCTCATCCTATTTCCTCTCCCCACTGCCAAGCTTCTCGTTGAGATGGGACAGGAGACATGTGCTGATCCATTCCAGTATGAAATATCCTAATTTTGTTACAAACTCAGGACAGAAACCAAAGCACAGACATGATCACATGTCTAGGCTGCTGTCGGAACCACGGTCTACAGACATCAGATTCATAAAACAAGCACGTTGGTGCCCAACAGAGGGCCAGACACATACTTGGAGCTTAGCGTTCGAACCAGAAGTCCATCTTTAGGGATTCCTATTCCTCAATCTCCCACGATTTCCAAATGGAACCATTTGAAGAGGGTTTGAGGGGTGCTTCTAATTGTGAGGGCACAGGTTGTGCTGCCTAAATTCCAAGCCTCGTAAGACTTTACATAGGAATCTCCCACGTTTCCTGTTGAATTTCTCCACCCACCTCAACCCTCATCTACACCCATGACCACAGATTTCTTCTATTCCGTATTGTGTGTTTGCAGAGCACATACATCCTAAACGTGTTCAGATAAACTCAGATGTTACTAGGAAGGGAAGGGAGCTGTTGCCTAGGAGAGAAAGAGTCAGGGCATCTGTGCCAATGTAACTGCAGAAGCCTTCATGCACTATTCAGTGGCCCACCTCCCTTTCTGAGCCTTGCACTTAGGTGATGAAGAGCATCTGCTGTTATACTTGATTCTTGTTTTGCATTAAAAAAAATCCACCCAGATGTCTTTTTCTTTTTGAGCTGGTCCTGTTACCCAAAACAACTCATTTCTTCAACTTAGGCCCAGTGTTTCCTTCTCCCTCAACACCCAATAGCTCTTTGGGTAAATCATAAATGGATCTTCCAACAGAATTCCTTGATTCTGTCCAGCATTGACTCAGGGCTTCTTGGTATAGCAAATGTTTGCAGTGCATTTGGAATTAAACTTGCAGTCTGAAAGTTTATTTGACACTCCTTGAGTAACACTTTCGTCCACAAAGCCGGGACTCCTGAAATGTTTGTTGAATGGAGGAATGAGCTTGTCTTTGACAAGAATCAAAGAATAGCTTAGTTGGAAGGGAGCACCCCTATATCTTCTAAAAACTCTGAAGGGTCTCACTTGGGGTACCCTCCTCAATCCTGGCTGTGGTTGATGTGACCCTCTTCTTCTTGGTCCTTCTTTTCTGACTATTACGGGAGTTCACAAGCTTTATCTGAGTCACTGGTCCTGTGAGGTCCAGTGAGGGGCAAACTGAGCGAATGCATGACCCGATGGGTTACCCAGGAGTCCAGAGTCTGCCTGCCCAAATGAAATGCAAATCCCATAATAAACATTATTTCAAGGGTTCTCTATTAAGGCATAATGTGACTGTGCTGTGAATGATGAAATGCATTTCATTAACAAAATCATTACCACCCAGTAGAGAAGTTGTTTAAAAAATGGTTTGCTGTGGAAAGCTCTGCAGTCTCTGATAACCAGACTCATTTTCTAAACATTTCAATTCAGTAAATAAGGGGAGACTTGGACAGCCTTTAGTGTTAACTGCCAAGTTCAAAAATACCTCTGGAAAATCAGTGTTCTTTTGGAGACTTCAATATTCAGAACATCGAGTGGGTTGGTCACCAAAACCCCCTGACCTCAGCTTCTTTGTGTGAAAAACGAAGAACCTGAACTCTCTGGTTTCCAAGCTCCGTTCTAATTTTAAAATTGGAAAATTAAACAGTTCTACTCATTCTAGTCATTAGAATACCCGTGGACTATTAAATGTGTCTGCTTCATTCACTACCAACTCTGGGGAGAAAAGGGTGGGAATTTGAGATAGGGTAGTTCCTGAGATAAATTCTTCCCAAACAAGACTTCCCATCTATTTAATTTAATTTGATTTGGTTTAATTTAATTTTTATTTTATTTATTTAATTTTATTTTTGTTGTTTGCTTGTTGAAATCACATTCATGTTTAAAGAGAGCTCCTTTCTTTCTATAATTCAGGGATTTGGGAATGTAACCTCTGGTCCTATATAGCATGTGACTATAGAACGGTCTCTGTTCCCAAGGAGTTCATTGGCCAGTTATTGTAAAATGTTAGCATACACTAGGGAAACGCAAGAGGCTAAACCTCACTGTACTCTGTACAAGAAGGAGTGATGAAGTTGAATGATTATTTGTTCAACGCTTTCATCCATCCTGCAGACATTTAATCTGGTGTCCCTTGATTGTAGGTCCCACTGAGGCATGAACCCAGTCCGTCCCTTTCATCGATGTATCCCCAGCATGTAGCACCATGAAGGGATCTTTTCTTTTTTTTTTTGAACTAGTATTTTTATTCATTTCAGAAGTTCTTCCCTTTTTTCCTTTCTTTAACGTTTCCCATCCCCCACCTGCCATTTCAACCATGTAGAGCTATTTGGGAAAATTGGTCTCAGCAGAGCACCAGAGAACACAAGCATCAAATATCGCCTTTGGACTATGTAATTTAAAAAAAAATCTTGTTTTATCCATAACTCAAATATTATTTTAAGCATTTAGTCCACGTAATAGTAACAAAATAAATGCTCACTTCAGTGTTTTCAAAATCACTCCAGACCTCACCCTCGGCTCTTCTTCTCCTTGGGGTGAATAAACTTGGGGGTCTGTACTTGGTGGCCCACTGACATCTGCAGAGGTCTGACATGTTCCATGCACGATTCCTGGCTTCTTCCTCTTCTCTGCCGTCTTCCACGAAGGGTAAAGCCCACCGCATCTCTGCTGGCACAGAGCAAATCAGTTATTGCTTCTGTGGCCTGTGATCACTCATGAAGGGGTCTTAATAAGCCCTCCCAATACATATTTGTAAAACCACTGAATAATACCACGTGACAGACACCGCCCACATCATGTCAGGAGCATGAGATCATCAGCAAGATGGTGGCATATAGCACTGCCCCTGCGGTTGGTCAGGACTGAGTTTAAGATCTAGTTCATACGTTTATTGCAGAAATTACTCAACCTTCCAGGTCTCAGTTACCCCGTGTGTGCAATGGAGATAATAAAAATATCCAACTAATTGTCTATTGGCAAGATTTGATGATACAGTGCAGGGAAAGTGCGTACCCTGGTACATAGTCAGCCCTCAATCAATACTGCCCCATATGAAAGTCTCCAGACCAGAATTGTTTGTTGGTCATATTTTTCCTCGAATTTCCAAATACACTGGTACCTTGATTAACATGCGATTGGTAGATTTCACTTTGAAGGAAATGGAGAGTTGGGTCCATGTCCTTCACTCTAGTTTGATGGGAAAGATGTGCCTGAAAGCTAACTCACTTTGGGACTCTGATAAAACAAACAAGCAAGAAGCAAACAGCAGATGACTTTTCTGAGTTGTGCTTAGGGCCAGCAAAGAGGCGGCCCAAACCTCTTCACTCTCCGCATCAATAGCCTGGACAGTGAAGATCCATATGCCCAGAGCTATGACTCCTACAATCCATCAGAGAAAGATTCTGTTTCACTCCATTAACTCTCCTTACTGAGTCAGAAATGTGGGTTTAAACATTTTCTAAGTATTTTCTAAAGTCAAGAAGTGTGTGTTGTTCTCGACTGAGCCAAACTGTAACCTGAAAATTCAGTTAAGCACACAAACCCTCTGGCCTGAGCCACCTGTGGATAGGTGGTTACAATGCAAGGACCCGCCTTATGGTTCCTCATAGGTCAACGTTTGCAAAGACAGTTGTGAAAATCTCCCGAAGGGTCACCTGATGATTCAGAGATGGGTGATTCCTGCCTCCAGAACTGGGAAAAGACCGCTCTGTTATGCAGCTCCTGATGGGCTTTGCAAGTGGAAATTGCCTGCATGTTGGCATTTAGCTCCTATTGGCCCCGTGTCTAGTTTTTCCTGTAGGTATCTTGAGAGTTTAAATCCTCAGCTGCTAAAGGTTCCTGACCGCATGCCCTTCAGATGCTTTAGTGCAACTTATGCTGCCCAGCTAGAGAAAGAGACAGGAAGTAACAGCATTATTGATAAAAGGCTGTGCCTTTTTTTTTTAATTCAAGAATTTAATAAAATATTTTCTCTGTTGCTATTTGACACTCTATGGACTGTTTTCCCAGTACCATGTTACATTTTCCAATAGCACTTTTTACAACCACAGCAACAATGCACTGAGATGTGGCAGGAATTCTTTTTTGCTCTTTCTGTAGGAATCATGTGTGAAAACCCTAAGTGACGCCTAAGCCCCTCAAATGTAAATTAACCTCTGCTAGTTTTTCTTTTTGTCATTGTTATGGAGGAAGGTGAGCTAGTATCATTGACCCAAACAGCACACCTCTGAAGGAGGTATCAGTCCCAAAGTCAAAAGATGGGGAAACTGAGGCTTGGTATAGTTAAGTAATTTTCCCAAAGTCACACCCAAAGAGCCAAGACCCATATTTGGGATAGCCTGATTCAGGTCATCTTCTTCCCACAAAACGATTCTGTCTCTCACAGAGCAATTTCTGGCACCAGAGGTTATAACCAGGCCAAAATAAAAAAAAAAAAAAAAGATTGAAAAGGCCCATTTTCCTCTTTGTGGGGGAGGACTTACTAAGCTATTAATTGTTTTCTTTGTTTGAAGGTAAAAGTTTTCTCATGATGCTGAGTACAATTGAGGTATAACATGTTTAAGGTGCGTTACAGTTGAGGTATAATTTCTTATGAATAGTATACTACTCAGATTGTAATTTCACAATAGTGTGACTACTGAAAATATACATACACTAGGGTCATCACCATCCCAGTAAGGATAAGAAATATTTTCCTCTCCCAGAAAGTTTCCTCATGGCCGCTTCCTCTCAATGCCGTAGGCCCATCCTCCTTACATAAGCATTTAATTTTTCACCCAAAAAATATTTATCTAATGTCCATTAGTGTCACCAAGCCCATAATGGGGCCTTAGCTATATATTTGGTAGCTTGTGTGCCATCTTATTAAGTGCCCTTATTAGCTTTGGATTTACGAAACAAAACTTGTTACTGTCTTAGATAGTGGGGACAGAGGTGACCACAGCTTGTTTCCTGCCTTCAAGGCAGTCGTGGATTTGATTTGGGAGCAAACGGCTTCCTTGGGCTTAGTGACTCAATGACTCGGTCAGGCATGTGTCCACCCCGCACAGGAAGATCTGGGGCCGCATCACTATTTCCAGATGTCAATGATCCTGGCTCAGAGGGAGAAGAAACATGAAGGCGTCCCAGGCGGGTCCCACTTAATTTTAAGTTCGTCACTCTTCACCTGTTATTCCAGTTTCCCCTCTGTTGTTAGTGATGAGGGTGTAGAGCTCATATCCGCAGGGGGAACGTGGCAATTTGAGCATCCTTTGGCACGCCTGGGAGGCCAACCAGAAATGTTTAAATGGGGCCGGATCTGTGCTCTGTAATCATTCAGATCACAGACTGTTCCCTACATCTCTTCCCAGCTGGCAGCCTGATAAATCTCTGGAAATTGTGCAGAAATGTTGAGGACTTGGTTTTTCCAGGTAGACTCCTAAGAAAGGAAACTGGAGCTAGTAGCGCACGCTGATTGGTCAGGCCGCCAGCCAGTGGGCAGAGGCTGCTGCTCAGGCACGAGCGCAGGTTTGCCTCCGTTTGAGTAAAACCCGATCTTACAGAGAGGGTCTATCGAGGAGCGGGGTAGGCTGTAGCCATAGTCATTCTCACCATCCTTTACAAAAGGGTCACTATGGGGTTCTCCTAATAATAAGAGATTCCCCCAGGGCCCATCCAGTACCTCTGAAATGGAATTCAATTTAGAGAAACTGATTTATAATCAAAGTCCCAGGCATTATGGGATTCTCAGATAACAAGTTTGATTCCTTTAGCATTGAGGGGAATTTCCTTACCTCAGGAAGAGTGACCCCGTGGAGAACCTTGAATTCATTCATTCATTCAACAGTATTTTTCAAACACAGACTGTGGTAGGCACTGTGAATGCGGGTTCTCCACTCCACCCAGCCTGCCACCCAGCATTTAAAGTTGCAGTCAGCAGAGCCTGCCCCGACCTTGAATTTGGAGCTAATGATGCTCCCCCCACCTTTTTAGCAGGGGGATTGCAATAAAAGAGGATCAAAATTTATCTCTTGTCAACAGAGCGTTATTAGCCAAAGTGACCTCATGTAACTAAAACTTTGCTTTCTTTCTTAGACGGTTGAAATTTAGAGCCACCTAGGAATTCTCTCTCTCCCTGAAAACATCTAGGCTTTCTTCAGGGGAACCTCTCTTGATCCTTTGTTGGGTATTATCTTAATCGTGCTTCAGGGCCTTGCAGAGAGAAGTGTTCACATAATCGTAATTGCGCATTTGGTCCCTCGCCCTGTTCCCCGGTCCCCTGAGACCTGCGCCCCTTGGAGGCTGCAGCTGGGGCGCCTGCAGAGCATCTGGGCGTTGAGGGTACAGCACACATGGGAAGCCCGTGAACAGATAGATCAGCATCTCTCCATTGTTGTTTTTTTAGGAAGTTCTGAGGGTGACTGGACAGTGGCGACACTTAAGTCACCGAAAGGTACCGTATGGCTTTTTCTAGCTCTTTTGTCCAGGTGTTGTTGGATTTGGCATTAATCCATGAAGGCACAGAGAATCCTGGTGTCTGTGTGCACACATGTGTCCGCGTTGGGTGGACCTGCAGGTCCGTCTGAGTTCCAGTGTGTAGGTGTTGTGTGTGTGTGTGTGTGTGTGTGTGTGTGTGTGTGTGTGTGCGCGCGCACCTGGGGTGGCATGTCTGTGCTCCGGGCTGTTGTTGAAAAGTGTGCCACTCCTCACTTCCCAATGTTCATTGCCTGAAGGAAAATGTCACTATCAGAAACCATCCCAGGTAAGACATCCAGGAGACGTTTTTTTCTCAGAAAACTGTGCAGGCAAATGGCAAAATGTAAGGTAAATTAATGCAGGGGGAAAAACACAAATTGTGAGGGAGAGATAAACAGAGTCAGGTTGTTGGCTCTGGGTCTTGGGAATGATTAGCCTTTTGGGGAACAGATGCTATTTTCAACTTTCCTGGCTACCATGGTGAGCATCAAAGGTTGGTCCCCTTGAGTCTGTGCGTTAACTAGCTGGGTGACTGGGCTAGGTGGTGGCTATAATTTATTAACCCCCTACTATGTGCCAGACAGAGGGCTGGGCCCTTTATGTCATTTTGTCCTTGAGCTCTCCGATGACCCAGCCATGTATGTGTTGTCCTTCCCCTTCAGAGTCGAGGACATGGGCCTCTGAGCGAGGCTAGCTCTTGCTTGTCTAAAGTCATATAGCTGCTAAGTGATGAAGCTGAATTTGAACCCATGTCTGCTTGACTCTAATGCTTAAGTTATTTCCCACTGGGGTGTGATGGGAATGGCTATTTTCCAGAACAGACTGGAAACTCAGTTCTCTTCTTTCTTCACTCCTTATGCTTTGTCGGATGTGGTAGTTGGGAGGATGTAGCTGACCCAAGCAGGTGAAGGTCAAACCCTTTAGTGACCTTGAACTGGGAGAAGCTAGAAGATATTGCAGGGCTGTAGGTAAGATACTGGTAGGGCCATTTTGCCTTCTCAAAAGACAGTTCTGGTTTCTAAGTGGAGACTGGATTGGGGGAGGGTGGGCTGGAGTTGAAGTCACCTTCTGGAAGACTCTTGCAGTCATCCAGGTGGGCAGTGCCCTGAACTGGGGTGGGTAGAGGATGAAGAGAAGAAAATAGAGCAGAGGGGTAATGAAGAGACTGCAGAAGGTAGTGAGTGAGTGCGTGGGAGTGCAGAGGAGGGAGCCGTGGGCCACCCCGTGGTTCTCAGGTTTGAGCCACTTCAGTGCATATCAGCATCTCCTGGAGGAGTGTTAAAACCTAATTCCTGGGCCCCACCCCAGAGCTTCTGATTCACTAGGTGTGGCCAGAGGAGCTGAACTGCTAACAGGTTCCAAGGTGATGCTGATGCTGCTGGTCTGGGGACCATACTTTAAAAACCACTGCAGTAGAGAAATCTTGCTGGGAAACTAAGACTGTTTGATTGGGTCTCCAAGCATCTTTCTGTGGGTTGAGGGTTCTGAAGAGGGAAGTTTGACCAGAGTCCCAGAGGCTCCGAAGCAACTTGAGCTCTGGGGCGGGGTGGAGGGGAATGAGGAGTGTCACCCCATATTCCAGAATTGGGAGTGAGGGCTTTAGACCCTCGTGTCTAATGAGAACCCCTTGTTACCCAGTTGTTGCCTTGAGAGAGGCAGATTTTTTGGGTCTGCATTAGATAATAAGTATTCACATGTCAACATCCATTTTTAGAAATGTAAACAATTTGGAACATGACAGACCTACTAATTTGAGGCATAAACTTTTTTTTCCTCCCCTTGTGAAAAACAAAGCCATTACGATTCCCATGACAACATTCAGAGGCAGTCAGCATCCCTGTCTTTATATCAGCCTGTTGTTGTCTGATGCATTTAGAAAATATTTCAGGACAGGTCAGAAGCAAGGGCTTAGAGGCTATTTTTCTACTCAAACCAGGCTGATTTCCCCTCTCCTCCTAAATGCGTCTGTATTTATCCTGCTTTGTCTGGGGAAGAGAAAAGGGGTCCCAGAGAGGGGAGGCCCAAGTTCCTCTGGGGTCACTGATTTTCCCTATTGTTTTCTACTCAACCTCCAGACCCTGAATCTACATGAGGCATGATAACAAGGTCAGGGGGGTTGTACACCCTGCCACCTTCTTGAAAGAGAGGTATCAGCAGAGTGTGATGGACTTAGCCTCAGACACACCTGAGTTCTGATCGTGGTCCCGTCATTGGTTACTCTTGTTACTTTCTCCAAGTCATTCAACCTCTCTGAGCCCCTCTTTTCTGATCAACAAGATGGAGACAACACTATCACCTCCCTCCTAAGGTTGTTGTGAGGACGATGTGAGGTAACATGTACAACACATGTCACAGTGCCTGGCATGTCAAAAGTGATAAACACGTGAGGTTGTAACTGGTATAATTATTACTATTATTATCAGGTGAGCAAATTAAAGCTCTGAAAAATCTCATGGTTAAGAAAACTGTCAAACTCTGTATAGCCCATCATTTCCCAAATACTTTTGACGTCTGATCTCTTTTCTCTATGGAAAACCAGTTCACAGCTTGAGATCCAGTTACTGCAATGTTGCTAGGAACCCACTTCAGGAACACGGCATGGGCAGAGGGATGGGTGTCCCTTGGGGAGGTTGGATAAAGAAGCAGTAGCTTCAAAGGAGAAAGGGCTAGGTCCCTGAAGATACAAGTTCCCTGCTTCCACCTGCATTGGCTATAACTCTCTTGGGAGGGGAATCCTATCTGCCATGAAATGGCAAACAAATCTTAGCGGTTTGCACTATCCATTTTTCACTACCTGAGGTTTTCCAGGAAAGTCTCCCCCTAGTGGTCACTGCTGTAGGTCCACGTGCCCAGCCCTGTGGACTCCTGGAATAATTGTTTAATACCCAGGATGGAAGAAGACACCACCACCTCAATCCCAGTGGACTCCCCTAACCAGTATGAACACGTATCATGGAAATACATTTATTTTGCAAAACGAATCTTTGAACCTGATCTGTCCTTAGTGTAGCACGCCATTGGAGCCTGGAACTTGGGGGAAACTTCTAGCATGGTGCTGTGATTTCATCACTCTAGCTCTGACTAGAATCAGGTTGTGTGGTCTTGCCCAAGCCAGTCACATGCTCTGGACTTTCATTTCTACCATTTCCAAAATGGAGGAGATGATAGTATTCACATTCTATCAGGTTTGGGGGAGTAATTTTATGAGACAAAGCAAATAATACCCTTCCATGAAGCAATGAAGGAAATACACTTTTTCACCCTTTATGCTTCTACAGATGAGGGAACTGAGTTCTCTTGAGATAAATGAGATTGCCAACACTCACACAGGGCATCACACCCAGGACCAGGACCCAGAACTCAAAGGATGGCCTAAGACCCCAATGTTCATAGCAACACTATTTACAATAGCCAAAACATAGAAACAACCTAAATGTCCATCGACTGATGAATGGATAAAGAAGATGTGGCGCGCGCACACACACACACACACACACACACACACACACACACACACAATGACATACTATCAGCCATTAAAAAGAATGAAATAATGCCATTTGCAGCAACATGGATGGATCTAGAGATTGTCATACTAAGTGAAGTGAGTCAGACAGAGAAAGACAAATACCATATGATATCACTTATATGTGGAACATAAAGAAAATGATACAAATGAACTTATTTACAAGACAGAAATAGACTCACAGACATAGAAAACAAACTTATGGTTACCAAAAGGGAAAGGCGAGGGGACAGATATATTAGGAATTTGGAATTAACAGATATACACTACTATATATAAAATAGATAAACAACAGGACCTATTTTATAGCACAGGGAACTATATTCAATATCTTGTAATAATGTATAACATATTTCTTTTATACATAATTCTTAATATAAAGACATTCTTAATAACATAATTCTTTTATACATTATTAATAATGTATAAAAGAATCTGAAGAAGAATATCTCTCTATCTGAATCACTTTGCTGTTCTCCTGATCATTGTAAATCAGCTATACTTCAATTAAAAAAAAAAATCAGTCTTTAAAAAAAAAAGAATGGCTTAAGGACTTGACCCAGAATCATGGGAGATGCTTTTTACCAATGTCCATCCTGGGCCTACCCACTCCTATGGGCCTGGAACCTCTGGATTTTTCACTTTCCATTTTTCATTTTTTCACTTTAAAAATGTACCTCCTGGGTCATTTTATGTGCATTCAACTCTGGACCTACATTTTCCTAAGACCCAACAAACACAGATACAAACACAGCTTACCCCAGAGCACCAGTTTTCGCATGCCAGCATTCCTCATGTATTCCAAAAATACATGAGTATTTTTGCTGTTTTCTTAGTTGGGGTTTGATCTGGGGGCTATAGCTGGAAGGTAAGAGCATTGGAGGTGGACCGTCTTGGATTTGGTATCCTGCTCTGCCACTTATCAGCTGTGGCAGAGTCAGTTGGCAGCCAAATTACTCAGTGTCTCTGGGCCTTAGTTCTCATCTGTCACATGGAAAAAAAGGATATTGCCTCATCACCTCCCTTTACGAGGGTTTAAATTAGATCATGTAGGTGAAACGGCTAAAAACGGTGTCTAGTACATGGTAGGCACTCAAGAAATCCTAGTTCGTTCTTTCTTTTGAGAAAATTGATGTAGCTCGGTGATAAATATTCATCCAAGAGATGCTACAGAAGCACAGAAAAGATGTGATTTGGGTTACAGTTCTGTCGGAGGGTACACAACCTGGGGAAGCACTCACTTAAAAGTAGCCTTAAAACATTACTTCATAAAAGTCAGGCTTTTGCAACTTTCTGACTTGGGTTATTGGTTTGTGGGTGAGCAGCAGGGTACAGAGCAGGTGGAGGATAGGGAAGTGATTTTTTTTTTTTTTTAATAAAAATCAAATCCTACCAGCTTCTGAGTTCAGCCTCTTTGGAAAAGCATGCAGCAAGCACTGGCATTTTGATGAGCTTCCTTGGGAACCCATAGGGCATGAAGTGAGCTGTGGAGAGAGTTCTCTGCTTTGCAGAAAATGCCATTGCAGCAAGATAGCAATAGTACTATATATAAAATAGATAACTAATGAGGACCTACTGTATAGCACAGGGAACTCTATTCAATACTCTGTAATGACCTATATGGGAATAGAATCTTAAAAAGAGTGGATATATGTATATGCATAACTGACTCAATTTGATGTACAGCAGAAACAAATACAACATTGTAAATCAACTATACTCCAGTAAAATTTTTTTAAAAACGTGTGTCCCTCTGAGGCTAAGCTGGCTAGATATCATTCATGCTAAATATCCCCCAAATCTTGCATGGTACCGCCATCACATAGTAGACACTAAACATACATTTTATTAGTAAATTATTAATTGAAGCTGAGCATCGCATTTGAAGGGAATCCTGTTGTCTTTTCTAAAGAGGCCCTGGGAGATAGAAAAATCAACCAGGTGGAAGCGGGGGATGGCCTGTGTTTAGATCTAGTGCTGCTTCTGTTCCATTGGGTGTCCTTGTGCCCACAGCTCCAGTTGCCGCTCCTATAAATGGAAGGCTGGGATCATTGATCTCATTGGTCCCTCTATCTCCATAAGTAAAGATCCCAGGCTTTGCTATGATTGGCTTGCCTTGTCATGTGGCCACCTACCTCTGAACAAATTGTTATGGTGAGGGCAACGAAATGGGTTGTTTGTAGTCATTGGGGAATGGTTAGGGGGTGAAGGAGTGGAGGGGTATGTCATCCAAACCATTTGGATTAAGAGTAGGGGAGGGCTTCCCTGGTGGCACAGTGGTTGAGAGTCCGCCTGCCGATGCAGGGGACACGGGTTCGTGGCCTGGTCCGGGAAGATCCCACATGCTGCAGAGCGGCTGGGCCCGTGAGCCATGGCCGCTGGGCCTGCGCGTCCGGAGTCTGTGCTCCACAGCGGGAGAGGCCACAACAGCGAGAGGCCCGCGTACCGCAAAAAAAAAAAAAAAAAAAAAAAAAAAAATAGTAGGGGAGACATGGATCCCCACCTGGAAATTAGGGCTCTTCCTGGGAGTAGGGTGAGTGAATGATTGGCATTTGTATCAGTTATCCATTGTTACAATGATGCTGCATAAGAAACAACCTCAAATCTCATGGCTTAAACTTATTTAGCTCAGCATTTATTGAGATCAGAGGTCTATGTGCCAGTGATTTATCCTGATGCAGGAGGTTCTTCTAGTCTGAGCTGAGTTCACCCATATGACTTGGGGTTGGATGGATGCTGGCTGATGTAGGCTGGTTTTAGCTGGAAAGACTGGGTGACTTGGCTCTGCTCCAGGTGTCTTTTATCCTTAGAGAAGGTAGCCCAGACATGTTCTCATGTTGGGGGCAGAGGTGAAAGAGAGCAATCAAACACCAGCAAGCACTTTTCAAACTTCTGTGTGTGTCATATCTGCTAACCTTCATTAATCACATGATGAACTCAGAATCCAGTGGTGGGGAAACAAGATCCTCTTTTTTGGGAGGTGAGTTTCAAAGTCACATAAAAAGAGTGTGGATACAAGGAAGGGGGGAAAATGGAGGTCCTTCATGCATTCATCTAACACAGGGTCCCAAATCTTATCATTATCTACTTTGAGATGGTCCTTTGCACATTGGAAGGAAGTATGTAGGATTAAGGAGAGTTAACTTTTATTTCCTCCCTTTAAAAAACCACCAGTTATATAAAATTTTACCAGTTCAGAGGTTGATCATAAGACAAACTATGCGATGAATTTCTGAGAAGAAATATCTCCCATCTGTGGAGCAGCAGTGCAGGATGAAGGGCAGTGAAGGAGTGCACAGTTTCCAACCAGGGCCCTTCAATGCAGGGGGCTCTGGGGTCAGCCTTGGATGGAGCATGAGTCCAGCCACCTTTGTTCAATAGCCTTTCAGAAAGTGGTGACTGCCCAACAGGACTGCCTAAGGCAAGAGACACAGGGCTTAAGGTTTCATAGGTCCATTGGCAGTGAGATGTTCACAGAGGGCTCCCTGCGGCCACAACAAAGGGGCTGATCGTGCAGCTGGATAGCTTTGGTGCAAAGCCCAAGCCAGGCACTGTTTCAGAATCATCATCAGCAAAGGCAGCAGTGCTTTCCTTTGGGACCCTCAGGGCTAAGATAAAAAAGGGCCAGGATTCCGTTCTCCCCTTTCCAGTTTTCTCAGAGAAATAAGCCTTCAGGAAAGATGTGTGGCCCTGTAGAAACAGCTAGGAGTCCTGGCTTTAATTAGAACCTGGTTCAAATGTGATTTTTCCTCCTTGTGTCTCTACAGTGAGGCCCAGAACCAGGTGAAATGGGGGCTAATTTGCCATAAAGACGAATCTTCCCACCTCCTCCTGGCTCTCTCCTGCCTGGGAAGCTAGGCTTCTTTCCTGCCTTTCTTGTTTCTGCCTGCTGAGACAACCGCAGGAGCCTGTGCAGCATTATAACATGTATTTCAAAAGAAGGGAGAAATACCTGGGTATTTCTTTTTTTATCATGAACTGTTTCCCCTTTTACTGTTTCATTCAGCTCATGATGGAGAGAAAAAAAGTAGAGACCCAGAAAACACTCCCATGTAAATAAAAGTTCAGCACTGTCCTAGTGAACCAAAAGGCCTCACAAATACAGTGGCTTAAGAGAAAGAAGTATATTTCTCTCTCATGTAACAGCCCCAGAGGGGGTGGCCAGGTTGGTGGGGCAGCTTTACTCCAAGCTGTCACTCAGGGACCCAGGTTCCTCCAACATTGTTGCTCTGCGGCCACCTACTGTATTGTCCTCATCTGCATTGTTATAATTAGTTGCTGTCCTGGCCTATGGGAAGGGGGAGAGAGGACACCCAGGGCAACGAATTTTATTTTAAGTGAGTAAGTTGAAGTGGAAACTGGATGCATCACTTTTGCTAACAGTCCATTGGTAAGAGATTAACCACGTGGCCAAACTTAGCTTCCAAGAAGGCTAGGGAAATCTAGCTCAGGATTAGGTGGCCATGTGTCCAAGAAAAAAAGTGGACGAGATCTGGATGACAAGTAGCAGTCTCTTACAATATCATGTCAGATGGGGTATATGTTTAAGGAGCCTACTGTGTGCCAGGCATAATGGTTTGTGCTTTCACACTTTGTCACTTGTTTACTTCTCTGCTGCACTTTGCAAAGTAGATCTTCTTATCCTCACTTTATTTTCTGACAATGACATCAGTAGCAGCTACTATCTAATGAATACCTACCGTGAAGCAAGGACATTGGTACTTTACATTATACAAGATAGTTTACATGGTTCTTATGAATACCATGACCCCTTACCACATAGGCATTGTTATTTTATTTTCCATTTTATTGGTGAAGCTTAGACAACTTAGGTAACTTGCTTAAGGTCTCCAGCTTATAAGTGGAAGAGTTGGGATTTTAACTCAGGTCCATCTGCTCTTCAAGTTCATGCTCTTTCTACCATATTCTAAAGAAGATTTTCCAGTCACAGAATTCTTCCAAACTCCGCTACCTGCTGTATAAACAAGTTGCACTGAGTCCTGCACGCTCTCAGCTTCACTAATCCTTCTTTCTCTCTCAGCATGCTCAGATCTTATTGCTGACGTCTTGCCTTCCAAGGCTCTACTATGGCCGTCAAGAGCTCAGTGTAGGATTCAGGAGCAACACTTGGAATACTTTGTCATCATCAAAAGTGATCGCTGCTCTCTGAGTGGTGGGGAGGGGAGAGTGGAAGCACAGGGAAGAGAATACTGGTGAATATCGCAAAATGGGATCCCCCTACATGGTCATGGAGGGAGTCGGTGTGATGTAGCGTGAAGAGACCGGGCAACCACACCTACCTCATTGGCTTGGGGTGGGGTGGGGAGCCAACTAGATGAGATGATACCTGTAAAGCACCTGGATGGTGCCTGGCTGGAGTGGTGACGAAGCTTCAGGCTCCTCCCAGTTCTAAGAGAAGCATATAGCACCTTATCCAACCCAGTCCTTTAACAGGAAGCCACTTTTTGTTGGTAACTGGTCAGCACTCCCGCCAATGCCAGTGCATCTCAGACGATGCAAGACCCATACTCTTGTAATGCAGTAGCCAACTGAGTGCTGTGAGCCTGGCAGGGGGAGTCTCTCATGACACCCCAGCTCCCTTCTCTTGCGCCACTTTAAGGAAGAAAAAGGTAAACATATATTGCCTCCAGGGGGAGTTTGAGACTTCATGAAATTTCCAGTTGTGACATTTTGATGTCTCCTCTTGTGAATAAGATTTACATGTATATCTCAATCCCTGATGTTTTGAGAGGAGGAATCAAGAAAAGTGTTTTCTCCTTATAATTCTCACTCTGTCCTCCACCTTCTTTAGTTTCGGGGGAACGTTTTCCAGCAGATAGAAACTTGTTAAGGAAACAAGAGTTTCTTGTATAAGGCAGGCAGATGGTTAAATAGATGGTGAATGTTGTCACACATTCGTAAATTTCAGGATACTTGGAATTCAGCCGGGTGTCAAGGGTTCAGATCCCAGCACTGTCACTTGGACAAGTTGCCAAAGCTCTCCTGCTTCAGTTTCCCCATTTATAAAATGAGCCCAATAATAGCACCTACCTCATTAGGATATTGAGAGGATTAAAGGGGGTAGCAAATGTCCATTCCTTAGCCGGGTGCCTGGAGCAGAGCACGCGCACGTAATAAGGGTGAGCTCTTACTCAGGTTACACTGGGTGAGCTGGGAAGGGGGCGTGTCAGCACAGCCTGCTGCTGGATCCAAGCGGTCTCTTTAACCAATCCCCGCGCCCTGCGCCTGACTCCATTCTACCTCCCCTGAGCTATGGCTGCGAGAGAACATCCATGCCTCTGCAAGTTTTCAGCCAGGGGTTTGGAGCTGGGCAGCAGCCTGGTTCTCCTGCCCCAGAAGCTCCAGTCCTTCTATCCCTGTAAAGCACAGGTCACGTAGCCTTCTACAGTGTGGACGATGTATTAGTTAGAGAAACAGAACCAGCAGGATATTTGTGTGTGGGTGTGGCAATCCTTGGCATACTTTGCCTTGTGTAGCTGTATCACTCCAGTCTCTGCCTCTGATTTCACATGGCCTTCCTCTGTGTGTGTCTATGTGTCCAAATTTCTTTATTCTTATAAGGACACCAGTCATTGGATTAGGATCCACATTAATCCAGTATGACCTCATTTTACCTTGATTACATCTGTGTGATAGGTACGTAGGATATACTTAATGTATATGTTATATATATATGCATATTATATATGTAGGATATATTATATAGGATATATACGTACAAATATGTATGTATGGAATATATGTATATATGGAGAATTATTGGAAGCAGTTGAATCACACAATTATGGAGGCTGAGAAGTCCCATAATCTATTGTCTGCAAGCTAGAAACCCAGGAGGCTGGTGGTATATTTCCAGTCCCAGGCTGAAGGCCTGAGAACCAAAGGAGCCAGTGTTGTAAATCCCAGGTCCAGGGCAGGAGACTCATGTCCCAGCTCAAGCAGGCCAGGCAGGAAGGGCATGGACCCTCTCTTCCTCTGCTTTTTGTGGTAATCAGTCCCTTAACAAATTAGGTTGGTGCCCCTCTACATTGGAGAGGATCGTGTGCTTTACTGAGTCCACTGATTCAAATGCTACTCTCACCCAGACCCAGAAATAATGTTTAATCTGGACACCCTACGGGCCAGTCAAGTTGGCATATGAAATCAGCCATCAGAGATCAGAAGATGAAGCATCCTGCCCATTTCTAATATTTGAGAGAATGTCATTGGAATCAAACTGTCTCTGGTGCTTTTCTTCCCTTATCAAATGTTTATTATTGTATCCGACTATGTGCCAGGTACTGGGCTAAGATGTTGGAGATACAGTGATGAGCAGAGCAGATATGATGTCTAACCTAATTGGAGCTTACATTCTAGTCAAAGGAGATAGACAATACACAAATAACTAAGAAAAATAATTTCATATATGCAGGCTAAGAACATATTAAAATAGGGAAAGGTGATGAGAGCAACGGGGGTGTTTTCACTGGGTCATCAGGAGGAATTTTCTGAGTGACCTTTGATCAGAGAACCAAATGACAAGAAGAATCCAAAAAGAAGGGTGTTTGGCAGTGAGAACAACAGGGACAAGGTCCAGTGGCTCTGAGATGGTGAAAAGCTTGGCGTGTTCTGGGATAGAAAGGAATCCTGTGTGTGTATGCTGGATTGAATAGCATCCTCCCCCCATCCCGACCCAAATCTACTCAGAACCTCAGAATGTGCTCACACTTGGACATAGAGTCTTTGCAGATGTAACTAAGTTAAAATGAGGTCATCCTGGATTAATGTGGGTCCTAATCCAGTGACTGGTGTCCGTATAAGAAGAGGGAAGTTTGGACACATAGACACACACAGAGAGGAGGGTCATGTGAATTCAGAGGCAGAGATCGGAGGCAGCTTATGGGAATTCATGAGAATTCAGAGGCAGCTACAGGCAGGGAATGCCAGGATTACTGCAACCACCAGAAGCGAAGAGGAAGAGGCAAAGAAGCATACTTCACTAGAGCCTGCAGAAGGAGCACAGACCTACCGACACCTTGATTTCAGACTTCTGGCCTCCAGAACTGGGAAAGAATAAATTTCTGTTGTTTTAAGTTGCCCAGTTTGTGGTAATTTGCTATGGCAGCCCTAGGGAACTAGTACACTATGTGATGGGTCATAATAAGCGAGGGAGAGATGAGGGTGGGCAAGCAACAGCCAGAGGCCAGGCCATGCCGACCTTCGGGGTCACAGCAAGTCATTTGGATTTGATTCTTAAGTGTGATGGGAAGATTAATCGCTCTATTTCAATATATTCTTGGACCAAAGGTAGGGACAAATTGGGAGTTGTTGAAAGCTTAGGGTGGGACCTTGCTTACCAGGTGAAATCCATCACCTGAGACCCAAGGTGATCACCAAGGGAGAAGGAGTGGTAGGAACCCCTCCTTAAGATATCCTTGGCCCAAGGAAAGAAGGTAGGTGGGAGGCCACCTGCCAAGACCCTCAGATGTGTAGCTTGTTTTGAAAACTGGCTATTACCTTGACTCTCCATTTCCCTAGAGGCGAAGCTCCATCCCACCCGGCACCTGTACAAGTGTCTGCTGCTAATTAAGAGAGAGACAGATGGAGGAAGGTTTAGTTTAATTTTGAAGCCTTGGTTCCTTCAAGGCAATTAGGCTGATTGGAAGGAAAGCACCTTTTTCATTCTTTCTTCCTCTTTTTAAATGAAGAAAAATCAAAACGGAGAGGACCAGTGTTGTTGGAAGCCTCGCACATCTGTTACCTGGTTGGCTTGTTAACCACCTGCCCACGAGGTACCTCGGTTGATTAGGTTAATGCATTTATTAATGGGGCTTACAAGGCTGCTCAATGAATCTGTGATTTCCTTCACAAGCCGCTTTTTAATATAGTAAGACAGGGACCACGATGCACAACACCGAGAGTGGCCAGGTAAGTATTTCTTTCCCATCCTCGGTATCTAAATCAGAGGGGATGAAAAAGAGGATTTCACAAAAATTGCATTTCCTGGTTATGGGAACTGTTCATCCACCTAACCACCAACCACATCCTTGTTGAAATGATCTTGAACATAACTCTTTGAAGGATGGTTTTATGCCCCATGCAACAAGTCTGTACCTGCTCTGCACTTGTCAAAAACACCTCTGAGTCATGTGGAGGGGGGACAGACAAACAAATAGATGTGAACGATATAATCCTGCATACAGGACATTAGATGATCTGATGACCCCTTGTTTTCTTCACTTTATTACATACATATCCTTTCAGTTTTTGAAGCTACCATGCTACTTCCCACCTCAGGCCTTTTGCAGATGTTGTTCTGTATCAGTTATCTACTGCTGCGTAACAAATTACCCCAAAACTTAGTGGCTTAACATAGCAACTGTTTATTGGGCTTGTGGTTCTGGATCAGCTGGGAAGTTCTTCTGGTTTGGGCTGGCTTGGCTACTCTTGGCCAGGCTTACTTAGTGTCTGTGATGAGCTGGCAGGTGGGCTAATGGCTGCACAGTCTAGGATGGCCTCACTGGGTATCTGGCAGGTAGCAGGCTGCTGTTGGCTGTGGTGAACATGGGCACCTGGACTGCATGTTTCTCATCCTTCAGGGGGCTAACCTGGGCTTCCTTTTTCATATGGAGGCAGGGTTCCAAGATCTGATAACAGAAGCTGCAGAACTTCTAAAAGCCCAGGCTTGGGATGTGCGTGACATAATTTCTGCTACAGTCTACTGGTTAAAGCCAGTCACAAGGTCAGGCCATATTCATAGGGTAGGGAAATAGACTCCACCTCTCGATGGAAGGAACTGCAAAGTATTACAGCTATTTTTGCAATACACCCCATGTGCGCTCACCTGGATGCTGTTTCTGTTACTCTTCACTTTTCAGATTCCAACTAAGAGAGCATCCTCAAGGATGCCTTCCCTAACCGGCCCCTCATCCCAAACGTATCAAGGCCCCTTCTTGTGTCGTCTCATAGGGACAGCTAGGCACTCGATACACATGGCAGCTGGAGGGAAGCAAAGAGGGAAGGAAGAAAGGAAGGAAGGGCGGTTAGTTTGGATGAGTGCTTCCTTTGTGCTTGGCTGGATATCTGGCACAGAGCGCTCAGTAAATGTCTGTTGGATTTAATCCAGTGCCTCTTTCATAAGCCCGAAGACAGACAAAATATATGTAGTGACTAGTTACTCTCTTTCAGAATTGTGTTATATAGCTTATATGTCTCATATAATTTATTCTTAACAATAAACCTCAGAGTAGTTATATTATCCTCATTTTACAGCAAAAGAAATAGAGATAAAGGAGTTTGACATTCCCAAGGTCTCATAGACTCAGGTCTGTCTGATTCCAAAGCCTACAGATTTTTCTGTCCCACCCTTGCCCCATATACCAAACACTCTCTATGTTCAGGGGTTTCCCAATGACAGGTTCACCAAGAGACAAATTCAGGGTTGGGTGTGGAGAAGGATGTATTGTAGGTTCTCCACGAGCGACTCTGTGATTCCTCCTAATGGGAGCTGCTTCCCATACCTGCACTGATAGGGCAAGAATTGAATGCCCCTGGGACTATTTTTCTTTAGAACTTTTTGAGAGGACATCACCTGTCCCACCTGTCGGGGCACCTGTTTCATAATCAATTTCCTCAGTTTGTCAGAAACGGGAACCTTCCAGTGCATCCCTTGCTCTGAGCTTCCCTTAGACCCGTCCATTGTCTGGAAAGAGGAATTTGGGAATAAATGGTTCTGGATCGTGCCCGGGGACATAATGAGGGTGGGTGAGACTTTCAGTAAGACACTGAAAGCAGTTTAGTGAGAGCAAATAGATGTGAAAATGGAAAACTAGAAAAGAGCAGTCAGGACTATGATAGCACAGAGGTTGCTGAGGGAGCCAGGGAATCAGAAAGCATCACCTTAGCTTAACCTTGAAAGATGAATAACAGAGCATCTGATGTAAATGAAGGGGTGAGACACGTCAGCTCCCTCCTCTGGTTCTCCGACCAGCTCAGAGACCTCATTATTAATGCTCATAAGACTGGATAGTTCTTTATAGCACTTACTATATTTCTACTTTTATGTAATTGGTGGGATTCTTTGGTCACATTCTGTCCTTCCCTCATAGAATGTCCACCCCACGTGGACAGGGACCTTGTCTGTTTCTGATTCTCCCAATGTCCTTATATTTACAATGTCTACCACCTGGACCGTGGCTATTTGATGTATGACTAAATGACTGAGAAAAATTGCTGGGAGAGGTTTTGGTAAATGGTAACATGGTCAGTTTTAGAAATATGCCTTTGGGAGACTTCCGTGGCAGTCCAGTGGTTAAGACTCTGAGCTTCCACTGCAAGGGGCACGGGTTTCATCCTTGTTTGGGGAACTAAGATCCCGCAAGCTGAACAGTGCGGCCAAACAAAACGTAACAAAACAAAAGAGGAAATATGCTTTTGGCTGTAGTGTGGACAGTGGCCTGGGGGAGGTGAGACTCAAGGCAGGGGAGCCAGTTCGGTGGCAGAAGTAGAGCAGCATTTAAAGCAAGGAGGAGGCATAGCAGAGGTTAGAGAAGCATTTGGTAGGTATGATGGGAAGGACCTGTGGGTTAGCAGTTGTGCTGAGGAGAAGAGGAGGGTGACATCAGCACCTGCTCCTGTGTTTCTGGCTTGAGTAACTCGAGAGTTGGTGTTCCCACTCGTGAGAGAAGGAAGAGCCTGGAGAACAGATGTGAATGATGTTGATGGGTTCAGTCTTGGCCACCTTGAGTGGGAGATGCCAGTGACTCTGTCCTGGAGGTAACTGGATACATGAATTTTGAAGTCCAAGGAGGGATGTCAGAGCATCCTTCTGCTGAAACATCATGGCATTGGAAACCTAGAACTTTCCTCTGGAAGACGCGATTCTAATGCCAACTTGAATGTAACTCATACCACCTTAAGGAGTGCATGGTATTTGGGGAATGTGTGCTCTTCCCATGTCGGTAGCTATTCCCTAGTTCCTTTTGGCATTGATACTCTGTATCTTCAGACAGCTCTAGAATTCAAGGAAGGGGGGACATTCTCTTGAAAGATTGCATTACTCAGGGTTGTTTACATTAAACATGGACAGAAACCCAACTTAAACTGTATTAAGCCTGGAAGGTTAACATGTGGCTTCCGGGGGTGCTGTGTTGAGGAATCTAAGCGAAGGCCATGCTAGCTAGGAAAGAGCTCTGTGATCAGTGAGTGATGTCTGCCACAGATGCAGAAGGGGCAAGCGGGGGCATATGTGCTCACTCATTCCTGAAAACAGAGCTTTCCCTCTACGGCCTTTCAAAAGCATCAAATAATGTCTAATGGAGTTAGGTTCTACCTTGGCTCAGCCGCTAGCTGCGGGTAACCTCAATTAAATGATTTCATGTTCCTTAGCTTGACAGTTTCCGCATCTGTCAAGCAGAGGTCATAATCCCTGTCTTTCCCACCTCTTGTGGTTGAAAGGATCGAATGAGAAAAGAAACGTGGAAGGGCATTGATCTCCATGAATTTACATAATCTCACACATGTAACAGTATGGGATGCTGGAAGTGTGGATTAAAGAGCAGCACATATTTCTGGACTCCTGAGAGATATATGTTCAAGAGTTTATTGCTAAGACATTAATTTAAAAAGTATAGAGGATCTTCTAATAAAAGAATTGTGAGAGAAAATAAAGTCTCAGAAAGTTATCAAATAAATTGAGAAAGAAGGCAGGAAAGAAAGAAAGGAAGGGAGGGAGGGAGGAAGAGAGAGAGAGAGAAAAGAAAACAAAAAAGAGAGAAAGAAAGAAAGGAATCATTCAGTGCTTTAGAGTGTGGTGAATGAAGCAGAAATTGGTATAATTCTTTTGTAGCGTAGTTGGCAATATGTATAAAGGGCCTTAATAATGTTTACAGCCTTTGGCCCAGTAATTCCACTTCAGATAATTTATTTCAGGGCTGGATAGTAAATATTTCAGGCTATGTGGGCCATGCAGTCTCTGTCACAAGCACTCAGATCTGCTGTTGCACTGCAGACAGGTGAAGGAATGGGCATGGCAGCATTCCGGTAAAACTTTATTTATGAAAATGGGTGGCAGCTAGCTCGATCCATGGGCTATAGTTTTCCACCCTCTGATATAGATTAAAGAATATTTTAAGAATTATTTTACATTCAAAATTCTAAATACTAAGAGAGCTTTAGTCTAGAAAATTCTCATTTCAGATTGATTTATGTGAGCAAGACACTGGCACAGCTTGAATGCTCATCCGTAGGATGAATGATTAATTTTCACAGTTTTGCTCACTGAAATACTATGTAGGTATTAGAATGCTGTTTGCTAGTGATTTATAACAACATGAAGAAGTGCTTGCTAGAAGGTTGCATGAGAAATTACAGTTATTTATAATGATGATGATAATGGTGGTGGCTAATATCTAAGCACATTACGTATGGCATCACTTAACCCTCTGAACAACCCTATGAAATATCCTTTTTTATTGTAACCACCTTCCTGATGCAGAAGCTGTTGGTAATAAAAGTTATTTACCAAAGTTACACTGCTAGTAGGTGGCAGAAGTGGGATTTGAACACAGGTCTGCTTAACTGCTAAAAGCAAAAACAAAAGCACTAACACAAATTCCAAATGAGACTCTTTATTGAGAAAACCAGGAGAAAATACACCCAAGTATTGATATCGACTGTGTTGGGCGGTAGCTGATAGATACGAATATTTCTCAATGTGTTCGATATTTTCTCTAATGAGAAGCATCATTTTCGTAATGAAGAAAGAACAACACTTGCATTTTATAAGAAAGGCAAGGGTGGCGGAGTGCTAGGTGTGATTGTGAGGGAAGAAGGATTTGGGGGGAACTAGAGATTCCCTTGTGGATGCCCTCGCCTTCTTGGTCCTCCTCTTGTTGGTGGAAAACACATGACCCTGTCTTCCTTGCTTCTGTCTGCTCCGGGTGGAGTTTCTAGTGTGTGTCTCGTTTGGACTGTTGGCCCACTGAGATGCTGTTCTTGGGTTGACCTGCTAATCCCTAACTGTCTTTCTCTCTCTCCTCTCTCTCCCTCTCTCTGCTCTCTCCTCCCCCCTTCGTCCACCTACCTGTCCCATCGTACAGCCGACAAGGTAAATGATGACTTCTACTCCAAGCGACGGCACCTGGCCGAGCTGGCCGCCAAGGGGAACTTGCCTCTGCATCCCGTAAGAGTGGAGGATGAGCCGCGGGCCTTCAGTCCTGAGCATGGCCCCGCCAAGCAGAACGGACAGAAGTCCCGCACCAACAAGACGCCCTCCCACCCCCTGGCCTACAATTCCACCGCCAACTTTAAGAGCTGGGACCCCAAGGATCAGTCTCTTCGGCGGCAGCAAGCTTATGGGAACAAGGGCAAGCTGGGCACGGCTGAGTCCAGCTCCAGCGACCCCTTGGGAACTCGCACCCAGCACTACCCACCCCCGCAGCCATACTTCATCACCAACAGCAAAACGGAAGTGACTGTCTGAGCTGCCGCTACAGGGGACATCCTGGAGACCACACTCAACTGAGAGAGGCAAAAAATACCCCAACACACACCCTCCCTGTCCCTCGCCCGCACACCCACCCACACGTTCACCCTCCACACCGACCGACGACAAACCTACTGGTGACATGGAATCACGCTTTTCCTGTGTCATGCCTAACACGTGTCGGCGGGCAGCTGAGCAAGACCGGAACGTGGACGGTCAGCAATACAGCCAAGGGGAAACTGAGGCACCCGCTTTCGACTTCAGGGTCGAGGTGGCCAACTCACATGCCTAAACCGTGGGGCTGATTTTTCTTTTCCTCCTGACTTGAAACAAATCCATGATGAAAAAAAAAAGTAGCACAATTTAGAGAAATTGTCCATTTGAGCACATATACCATTGACCATGCATTGTCTGTTTCTGGGTGAAAGAGCCAGAAAGGATGGAAGGTGGGGTAGAAAAGAGGGGTCGCTGGTGCACTTGATAAGCATTTTCTAATCCCAGGAAGTAGTGATGTGGACATAAAATTGTGATGAGCGTGAGACAGTAACTGGACCCCCCCCCACCATGCTATTTATATACTTCTTATATCATCAAGGTTGGAAGCAAAAACAACACACACGCAAACTCACAAAAAATAAATAGACCCTGAACCCACTGACAGTGATGGGAAAGAAAGAACTTTTTTAAACAACTCCCATAAAGACTGTGGAAATGGGAGGGGGTAGGCTTTTATGGCAGGGAGAGGGTCCAGAGCGTCTTAAATAACTATTTTTTAAAAAAAGGAAAATAAAATAGAATCCCACTACAAAACAGACAAGAACAGCAAAGTAACTTTTGTCCAACGTCTTCAAGACTTAGGAATTCAACAACGTCGTCAAGAACAAACAAACAAAATTCACAGTTGAAATGTCGACAAGAGGTGAGAAGGGGACCCAGAGCCTCCGATTTCTGGCGTTGTCCCCCGCCTCCGAGACAAGAAACAGAGACAGAAACCAGTCCTCTATTAACTGTCTATCCCCGACTCCCTTCCCCTTCAGCCTGTTGCTGCCACCGCTGCCGAGTTTCAACTGCTTTGGACTGAAAATGTCATAAGCGTGGGTGGTGCCTTCAATGTGTCACTGTTGAATGACAGTCTTGTTTCCCAAGTGCAACCTGTGTTCTTTTAGCCTTCCTGCCTCCTGTCTTTCTGCAGTAGTAGAAGGTGTTTCCGTCCTCTGTTTGTTGGTGAGCCCACCCGATCCCACACTCTGAGGGGGAATGCTGCAACTTGCAAAGACCAAGACCTCCCTCCCCCGCACACTGTCAAAACTCCCCGAGTCCCACCCCAAGCTCCCCAAACCTAGCGTGGAACCCAAGCATTCCCGGTCCCATCATTTCCAGGATAGGTAGATAGACAAACGATCCCTCCAAACCACTTCCCCAGATACTGCAATGCGTTCATTTCCCATCCACGATACCCCGGGGTTGTTGTTCAGATGGATTCTCATAGCTAATGGGTGTCCCAATAAAGACAGTTTTCCTAATAGTCTGATTTGTTTAGTGGAAGCCCAAAGAGAGAGGTTGACGGAGAAGAGATTTTCATTTAAGGTGAGAAGTTTTCAAGCAGTCCCTTGAATGGCTTAGCTAATTAACAGGAACCTTGGAGAGACCCCCAGCTCTTCTGATGTCAGAAACTGAACGTGGTCTGAACAAGACCCTTCCTGGAATGCTGGACATCAGCGTTCTGCTTCCCCATCTCTCTGACATCATGGGATCGGGGAAACCAGCTGTTTATTCTCTTCTTTACTCCCAGCTGATGTGGGGACATTGACAGTGCATTTTGTCTCTCTGGGCTTTAGTCTTCCACTTGAAACATGGGGAATTGGGGCGAGATCAAGCTTTTCAAGCTTTTTGAAATAGCAAAACCTCTGCCCATTAAAAAAAAAGAAAAGAAATCGTGCCCAGGAGACCCTCTGTCAGATCCTGGCGAATGTGAGGCTCTGTGCTGGGTGAGGCAGAGCTGGGAGGTTTAGTGCCTGCTTTCTCAGCCTCTTGGCTGAAACCCCAGTGCTACCCACTGTGGAGTAACGACTAGTGGGCTTGGTCAGTGTTTCCTTGATGTTAGTTATCTGTGTACCTGCCGCACACTTTTGGCATCTTTGTGTATCCCTATCACAATATTTGTACCTAAATTGATACATTTTTAATACATTTAACTTTTGAAAGGAAAACTATCTGTCAGTATCACAAACAGAAAACCAATATCAGTCACCCTGAATAGAAAATAAGTGTAAAATAAGGACAAAGGCAACAGCGCAGCGATTGTTATGTTCTAGCTACAGGCTATTACCCGCAGAAGGGTTTGAACCTGGAGCCTGGCGTTTGCTCCCCTTCTTTCTCTTCCCTTCCTTCTTTTCTCTCTCCCTCTCCCCTTTTCTTGATTAAAAACAGATTAGCAGACATTCAAGAGTTGTTAAAGATATACCGGCACCCACTGGAGACTTTCTCCTTGAAGTACTCAAATGGGCTGACACAAGTGAAAAGGGAATCGTTTCCTATGTGACTCAGTGGTAGTTAGTGCTCCGTCCATGTACTACTAAAAATCATCTTGCGTTCACTAGTGGTGCACAGCGCATACTTCAGGAAATAGTGGATTGGCTTGTTTGGTGAGGTTCCCTCCAGCTCCAAAGTTCTATCATTCTAGTCTCCCTTTTAGCTCCTTTCTGCTCCTTTCCCTGAACCCCCTTATCCCAGCCCCGATGAAGGACCTTTCTCGGTCTCTGAATCTACAGGATTTATTCGTCGTGTTCCTTCTCTTCTGAGTAAACCGCACCCAGTGAATTTTGTAACTTGGAGGTCTGCAGCTATAATTTCGGCAGTGAAGTTGCAGCTTGGTCCATAAGAAGTAACAGTGGTGAGAGCCCAAGAAGAGCAGTACTTAGCCTCGTTACCTTCCAGTTGGCTTTGGGAGCTGAACTGAAGCGGGGGAAGGGAGGGAGTTTATTCTCTGGCTTCTTCTAGGGAGGTGTGGACAGACCTCATGATACTGAAAGGTTATCATGACCTGTAGAACTGTGACTGCCATGTATCAACAAGGATCCTCTAGCTAGAATGGGGAGACTTAGAAGCGAGAAACCAGAACAAAGCAGGGAGACTATCCCCTCCCCATCTCCTGCCCTGGCAGTAGCCTCTTCTTACCTTTAGCTACCCCCAACTTCCAACCCAACAGGGCCAGAGTCTGACTTCCCTTTGCCCTCCCAGAGCGTCTCAGCCTCCGTCGGCCTTGGGCTCCGCCTGGCATTTCCATCTAACTCCCCCCAGTTTTTTTGTGTGTAAATGGAGCATATTTTATGCGCGAATATTTTAGTAACCATATGTTCTGCAAGTAAACCTGTGTTAATACTTGTCAACAACTGCAGAGTTTATGATACCAATAATACTTCCTACAATGAAGAAAAAACACATTTGTTTGTTTTCTAAGAATGTTTATTTGTAAACATATGTATTCACTATATTAATATGAATTTCTTACCTGGCAATAAAACTGATTATATGTGATGCTGTTGGGGTTACCATGTATCTTTCTAGGGTTACCATGTATCATCCTAATCTGAGTTTTCACCAGGGAGCACCAGTGTTAGCATAGGGAGCTAAATCCTTAATATTCTGAGGGTACGAGAAATCATTACAGGTAAAGGAAAATTTTAGTTAATAGCAACAAATTTTCCAGGAGACATTTTTGTTTGAAAGGTTCTTGGTAAGAGTCTTGTGTCATGTCTGTTAATTCATCTCCTGCCTTAAAATATATATCATGGCTCGGTCTCCCTGGTCATAACTAAATCTAACCTTAATGGTCAAGATTCTTGCTGAGATTTGCACTTCTGTTTTTACCAGTGACCAGGTTTGTAAAAGACACAAATATGGGAAGTATGGGAGATTGGATTCTTCCACTGTTTATTAAATTTTATTTCCTGCCTGCCTTCTGTTAGCATTAAATTTGAGTTCTCAGGTCGAAACCTGCCTTAATATGGCTCCACCAGGGAGGGGTTCTGAGAGAAGAATTTGAGGGCAAGGAGTTTATTTGGGAAAGGAAGGGAACACTGGTTGGTGTTGGGGAGGTGAAACGGGAAGAAAACCAGCTAATAAAGGATGATTTATCACGTCAGCTATCGATATGAGTGACTACAGTTTAATGCTGCAAGGAAACTGGGAGAATTATCCCACCCAAGTGGGCATGGAGCTGGGGTGTTTACCCACCAACTCCCATCAGACATCATATTGAGCATTGCTTTCAAGAGGTGTTAATGTTTAGACAGCCCCAGGCTATCACGTGCAAGGACAGAGGGATTTCCACGGTGGCAAAGAAAGCCCCAGGCACAGAGATGCAAGGGTGGAGAGATTTCGAAGAGAGAAACCAGAACAAAGCAGGGGTAGTTATGGTCATCAGAGACGTCTGGATGGTAGAGGATGCTTTTCCAGTACTCAGGAACCGTTCAGATCAGGGGAGTTACCGAGCAGCACACATCACAGCCCTGTGGATGCTTCAATAGGATAGAGACTCATGCCTCTTGGGGGATGGGGGGCAGTGACAGGCGCCTCCATTAGTGAAGCTGTCTGCTTGGTTACAGGTCATAGACGACAACAACAACCACCTTATCAATTATATTTGTAGAGCTCTCACGATGTGCCAAACACTGTTGAAGACTTGATGTGACGGTCGCATTTGTTCATCACAACTGTATAAGGTAGGCACTGTTAGCTTTGGCGGTGAGAGACGTATCGAAAACGTGAGTAATTTTGCCCAAAGTGATTCAACCGTTAAGTGGTAGAACTGGGATTCGAACTCCAGAGCTCGTACTTTAACTACTGTACAGTTGTTCTCACTTGCATGAGCCTGTGAGTCAGTGGGGAAATTTGATAAAGATGCTGATCCCCGAGCTCCATAGGTCTGAATGCAGGCCCAGGATTCAGTGTTTGTAAGGGATACTGCCTCCTCGCACTGGACCACCCCCGAGAGGCGTTTGCATGATGCCAGTTCCCTGATCATCCCATATCTGTGAGCTCTTCCTGTGGACCTTGGGATGCAGAAGGAAATGAGATGAAGGTGTGTGCTTCCAGAGAGAGGGAACTTCATCTTTTAGTTTCATGTCCAATGTCAAAAGGTCGTGTCCTCTGATGGGCAGAGGACTGACTCTAGAAGAACTGGTTGCTGGTATTGATTCCAACGCTAATTTGCCATGTGCCCTGGGCCCTGAAAATAGCCCTCTTTGGGACTCTGTTTCTTCCCCCAGGAAGGAGGAGGCTGGGATAGATAATCTCCAGTCCTGCTCTCTTGCTTGATTGAGTGGTCCCCCTCCCATCACTGTACCATTTGGTATAGTCAACAGGATTGACTCCCTTCTTACTTCCAAAAGTTTGCTCCTGGATAAACAGGATTTTGCTGGGTGTAATAATCATCACTATGGTAATGGCTTTTGTGCGCTGAACACTTGCTATGTACCTGGCTTTATGTTAAGGGTTTTCCGTTGCTCTAACATCTATGGACTAGCTTGGAGGTTCTTAACTTTTTTTGAGCCATGGACTCCCTTGGTGGTCTGGTAAAACCTATGGATCCTTTCTCAAAATACTGACTTTAAATGCATAGAATAAACTGCATAGGATTACAAAACAAACCTATTATCTTGAAATACAGTGATGAAAATATTTTTAAAATCCACATTTGTGATATAGTAATATATGTGATTTTTAACTCATGCGTTAAAGAGCAAGACCTAATGACAGGTTTCAAGGTAGTGCTGAGCACAAGCAATTCTTTGAGCTCTCTGCTTCCACTACAGTTTGATGTGACAATATCTGTGCTTCTATTGGTGACGTCGTTTCATTTAGAGACTAGTGAACATAAAGATGTTATTTTGTACTATCCAAGTTCCCAAATGCACTGGATTCTATCCCTGGAGCCCCTTGACAGTCTGTAGGTCTAGGTTAGGCATTCATGGATTCGTAGGACTTAGAGCTACTTACCTATTTTCTTCATACTTCTATTTTCTCATCTTTTAAAAATAGGGACAATAATAGTATCTTTATTATTGGCTGTTGTGAGAAATAAAATAATCGATTAAACACATTAATTAACTGTTAGTAAACACTTAAGAGTTAGCTTTTGTTATCATAATTATTATTTTAGCGAATCCTTATGATAACCGTAGGAAAGAGCACTTTATTATCCACCACTCCCAGAGGAAACTGAGGCTCAGAGAGATTAAATTGGCACAAAGTAACACAACAAGTCAGCGCCAGGGCTGATTGAAACCCAGATCTTGGCGATGCAAACTCAAGCTCTTGACCACATGCCATGTTGTATGATTTTTTTCTTTTTTTAGCAATTATATTAAATGTCCTCACTACTCCCTGGAATGAAGCCAGTCAGACACTAGGATGTAACCCAGTGATGTCTCCAGTTCTCCTTCCCTCCCGAAGGAGAAGGGCAGATGTCAGAGATTCAGGAAGCCCTTGTCAGACTTGTCTGGGGATTATTTAAAGGCATGTTGGAAACAGTTAATAATCACGTCCTTCCGTTCAGAATAAGCTCCCCCCAGCCCAGTGCTTAGAAGATCCCAATTACAAGGACCTCAGTGTCCCAGAAATTTTCAGTTTCTTTTATTTAAAACATCCATCCCATTAGAAATACATTCATCACCTAAAAACTGAAATGAGTTTTCCTTATCAATTCAGACATTCTCAGCCTTGAAAGATGATAATCATCATAATGATAATGATAGCAACAACTCCTTCTGGTATTAATTATTGAGTTTTTATTATGTGCCAGGTACTAGGTTAGGCACTGTATGTGCCTTGCCTCATTTTCTCCTTTCATCAGTGCTCTGAGGAAGAGGCATCATTCCCATTTTTGAGCTGGGGAAAACTGAGGCTCAGAGAGGTGAAATGACTCATCCAAGATTTTACATGTAGTGAATAGCAGGGTCGGAATTGAAACCCAGATTTGTATGATCCAAGCCAACCCTATCACAACAATCCATTTCATTCTTGCATGATCTATATCTGTGCTTGCTTCCTTTGCGGTAAATAATTGGAAACCGTAATGCATTCCAAAATTGTTCCGAGAAGATACAGTTAAGTCCGGGGAAAAATATACTCTGGATCAGGTAGTATCCACTGGTCAATATCCATTCCTACCATGTGTCACTGACCTGGAGACATTGAACTCGGTCTGATGCTGCCTCAGTTGTTGCTTCTGTCCTTAATGTCCTTCAAGTCTGTCCTCCAAAAAAACAGACTTGACCTTCAGAATGCTTTAGTGTCTGTGAGGTGGAAAGAAAGCAGGGCTGGAAGAGGCCTCTGGGGCAAGCAGACAGGAAGCTAGGAATTTTAACTTAGTATGCCTTAATTTTGTATGCCTTGCAAAAGTCACTTTCCCTCTCTAAGAGGCCATGCAATCTTTTGGATAAGAGTAGGACCTCTGGAGTTCAAGGAACCATGTCTGAATCCAAGTGGGCATAATAATAGCATCTATCGAAGGGCTGTTATGAGAATGAAATAAGACAATTTAGATAAAGCTCTGAGCACAGTTCACTGGTAATTTATTTTCAATATTTTAAAACCTCATTCAGAAATCATCACACACTCAGGCCCTGCAGAAGGCATTAGAAGAAAATCACTCTTCTTTGCTTTGGGTAAGACATATCTGAACTTCGTTTGGTGCCTTTCCCTCCAATTCTTTGGCTGTTGGTGATGTCATGAGCATATCAAGGAACTGATTTTACTGCACATCTAATTAGATATAGTTATGATGAATTTTAAGAAATGGGAAAGAAAATAAATTTTTGCTCAATGAATGTGGTTTGTTCAATAGAATTTTTCAGATCTAGAGGTTTATAGAGGATAAGTCATAATTAATGAGATCCATGGTAGTAAAAATGGTTGTGAACTCCTGGCTTCATATTAGTTATGTATTGCAGCATAACCATGTAATTACTCCAAAACTTAGCTTTAAAAACAGCACACATTTATTGTCAGGGGTCAGGAATCTGAGCACTGCTTAGCAACGTCCCATGAGCCTACAATCAAGGTGTCAGCCAGGGTTAAAGTCTCATCCGAAGGCTCAAGAGGAGAAAGATGTGCTTGTAAGCCCGGTTCCTCCAGGATTGTTGGACTGAGAGCCTTGCTCAATAAATGTCATCTGTTACCATCAGCAGCAGCAGCAGCTTAATTAACAAAACTTATACTCTGTGTTAAGAAATTTACATACCTCATCTTTAATCCTCCCAGCAACTCTGAAAGTGTTAGTAACTCCATTTCATAGATAAGGAAACTGAGAAGTTTAATGACTTACTTAAGGTCACAGAGCAAGTGCTGGTGTGGCTTTCAAAACCTAGTTTAGAGTATCTGGTTCCACCATGTCCAGCATCTCACTTAGCCCTCTTGAAGTTACTGGTATAACTTAAGTTATCTGGATCCAGTTATGGAGGTAAAACCTTTGTAGGAGAAGAATATCTACGTCGTCAGCTTGGTATCTCACTTATTTTCTTGTCAGATTCCAAATCCCAACTTGCGCTGTGTTGTACAGTTCAAAGAAAGCATTTAACATCAAGAAATGTCACGGTTGCTAGAAATAATTTTGTCACATCCTCTTGAAATTTTCCTCTTTGCAAGTTCAGAGGTTTCAGTTAGATTCAAATCTTATAAATCCTCTTTTTAAAACATTATAAAAAGGACAGCTCATCTTTAAAAATCTCAGCATCCAAATAGAACAGTACATTGTCTTCATCTTAAAAGGGACAAAATGGGAAGATTCTAAAGGGGCAGTTTTTGATGTGCAGGTGCCTTATTTTCTAGTAATTGGAAGTTTTTGATGCCGTAATTTTGTTTTTGTGCCGCAGTGTCCACTTATCAAAGGCAGTTGAGATGAATATATAAGAATTCTACAGGTTGGGTGTCAGTTGAGTCCCCAGATTCAGGTTACCAAAAGTTAACGCCATGTAGGTCTTGAAGCCTTTACCCTGGGTCTCATTATTTGCTACGGGTATCTGCCTCATGGGTATATAATACTTTCTCAAACTGAGTCAACAAAATTTGGGGGAAAATTTACAGACTTCTGAGAGTTTGGTTCTTCTCAAAGCACCTCATATTCACTCAATAAATACAGAGCACCTACTATGTGCCAAGTGTTATACTAGGTCTTGAGGATACAAGGATCCCTTCTGCCACCATCACTTCCCCTTAAAAACAAAGGAAGATGGAAGATGGACAAATGGAAAAGCAAGTACCATATAGAGAGACATCATGGACAGAGGAAAGCCTTGATGTCAGATAGCCTTGGGTTCATATTTCCTCCCTAGCACCTTAAGCTATGTGACCCTCGGGAAATTACTGAGATTTTTCAGAGCCTAGGTTTTCTCATCTCTAAAATGAACACAGTCAGACCTACCTTGCAATGTTATTTGGGCGTCTGAGATAAGCTGTGTGAAACATTCAGTCATGGTGGATGCTCAAAAAATTGGAGCTATTATTAATAGGAAGCACTTGCTTATCGTTGATTCCTACTCATTGGAAACCAACTTGGTTTTTGCCTTTTGTTTATGTTAGGATCCCCAGAAACAGATCCCAAGGCAAGGATTCACGTTCAAGGTACAAGGGGATCCCAGGAGGAACTGGAAGGGCATGGTAGAAGTTAGACACAAGGGGAAGAAGCCAAACAAGGATGCAATTTCAGGGAATGTCCCATGGAGTGTACTCTGGTGTGTACGCGCCTCAGAATTTGCACCAACCCCAAGCACAGAAGCTGGGCTTTCATTCTTACATCTGCCAATCATTAGCCAAAGGGATGGCAACCTCAGGAACTCTGGCTCACTGCATGTGAGGGGAAAGTGGTACCAGTAGCCCCAGGGAACGCCTCCACAGAGGGTCTCAGGTGCTTGAAGTTAGAATCAAAGGCACACAGAATCCGGAAGAGAGGTGCATGGAAATAGGAAAGGGGTTATGAGGGCATCTGGGTGAAGCACCAACTCTGTCGGTCATGCCTCCCTTTTCTGACTTCTGGAGGGCATTAGCCCTGGCCCAACTAACCCCAATAAGCAAGATGAGTTTTCCTTGGTTTATAAACACAGGAAGTTTGGAGAATTTATCTGTCCGAACTTGGCTAATGGAGGCATTGGGGCATAGCTTTGGGGTCAGCCTGATTTAAGAGAGAACCTCAGGCTAGCTTTTTACAACCCGTGTGACTTTGGGCCACTGATTTGGCCTCTCTGACTTAAAGTTTCTCATTTATAAACTAGGAATATTGATACACTTTCCGTAGGCTTGTTCTAGGCTGAGATGTCTTTATGTTTACTGATTGCTTTGACAGCGTATCTACTGAGCAGCTGCTCTATGTCAGCTCAGGGCTAAGCCTTGGTACCCTGAAATGAATCAGACACAGGCCCTGCCTCCCAAGATCTTGGCACCGAGTGGAGGAGGCCGACGTACACATAACAGACTCTGTCCTTCCTTGTACGTTCTCCCTCTCTCTTTCTCTGTCTCCCTCTCTCTGTTTTATTTTTTGATCTGTCCCTTCTCTCCTTCCTTCCACCCCACTTCCTTCCTCCTTCACTTTCTCTCTCCGTTTCTGTCTTGCATCCTCCTACCACACAGACCTAGTTTTTCTTTCAACTGGACGATATCCAACCTTCTGCCCTGTGGAGTTCCCGCTGTTATTTTCCAAGGCCCTTCTGAAGCTTGCAGAGTCTGTGAAGTTCTGGGAGATTCAATTCAACACAGACCCTCAGGTGTGACAGAAAGTGACGTGGAGATAACAGAAAACCATCCAGAGCTTCAGTTAAAGCTTGGGCGTGGGGAAGGTGGGAGGGGAGGAGGGTGAAACTAGCACCCCCGAGTGGGCAGCCCTGGGGACTGACAAATAGAATATGTGGCTCGTTACTTTGGGGGGGATGGGGGTTGGGGATGGGGGCAGGGTCTGGGCAAGAGGTTATTTCCCTGCTGGCTGGCAGATGGGTGGCCTCAAGTGCAGTGGTGTAGGAATCAGGCAATTCATAGTTTTAATTCTAGCGCTGAAACTGGCTGTGTGATCTCAGATGTTGTTTCGTCATCCTCATGATATAGAGGCTGTGATCTTTTAGGGCTGCTCTGGTCCTCGTGGCCAGGATTTCCGCTTTTGAAAATCTCTGACTCCTCCCCACATTGGGCCTCAGTCTTGGAATGGCACCCATGGGGTGCTTCTATAATAACAAGCAGCTTTTTTTTCATTCCAGCGTTCTGGAGGATGAGTAGCTTTGGGCTTGAGAAAGATCTTGATTCAGGGCCCTGGAAAAACAGACTCTGTTGGCTGGAACCCAGGTACCATTTTATTGTGACGGTCAGGGCAGCTGCTCTGTGTGGAGAGGGAAACTCTCATGACTTGTGTAAGACAGTATTCAGACTCAAATATCATAATTCAGTAGGTCTGGAGGCCCTGGCATCAGTATTTTAAGAAACACGCTAGGAATTCTTATGTGGGTAGTTGATGGACCACAGTTGGAGAGTCACTTCTGCACACCTGGGCTTGCCTCTGCCCCCAGTACACCAATGTAGCTGTGGAAGGCCCCTGAGCATCTTTCCTTGTCTGCACGATAGGACTTTTCACCCCCGCCCTGTATTCTGCAGGATTTCTGTCGGGAACCGTTGAAATGGCAGATGGCAAAATTCTAAGGATCAAAGATGATGGCCTTTGTGCATGAGGTCGCATCACCCCCAAGGTCCCACCTCTCTATTCTCAGAGGCAAAGGGACTTCAGACCGAGAATATTCAAGCGAACACTTCATCCCCTCGCTGCACCTTCTACATCACACACCACTTAAGTCCCACTTCACTTCCTCTTGGTCAGTTGGTTTTACCTGCGCTGCGGCTGTGGCAGCTGGCCAGGTCTACCCAGGGAGCATCTGGCCCAGGTGAGCTGTAGAGCATTTACGTTCTGTCCCAGCGACTTCCTGCCTCCATCGGGTAGGACAGTGTCAGAAAGCAGCCCAGTCATTCTGAAGCATGTGCGATGCTGGAAGTGTGAGCGGTTCACACCTCATGAGCCAAACCTTGACCAATGGGATGGGAGTTGGTGGTGCCTATTCCCCACTTCCGTCTCTCGGGCAGACAATTCTGAGCACATTCTGTCAGCTCCCCAGGGGTCCTAGTGGGCTGGAGCCTACGTACTCAGTGGTTTTCAGGTCCATGAAGCCCTCTGCTGTTGGCTTTTCCTCCTTTCCTGTTTCCTTTTCCCAGTCCCTCCTCCTTTTCCTTAGAATCACTTCCTAAAAGAACTACCTTGAAGCTTCTACTTTGTACCAATATCACATGGCAAACCTCATATAAAAGGTTCTCTGGAGCCATTCTGTCAGTTACAACCTTAATCCTGAATCTCTCATCCAGGCCCACCTGGACAGCCTAGAAGAAATGAACAAGTTTCTAGAAACATATAGCCTGCCAAAACTGAATGAAGAAGAAAAAGATCATTTGAACAGACGGATCACTAAAAGTAAAATAGAATCTGTAATTAAAAAAAAAAAACCTCCCTATTGGAACTATATTCAATATCCTGTGATAAGCCATAATGGAAAAGAATATAAAAAAGAATGTATATGTGTGTGTGTGTGTGTGTGTGTGTGTGTGTGTGTGTGTGTGTGTATATGTATAACTGAATCACTTTGCTGTACCGAAGAAAGTAACACAACATTGTAAATCAACTATACTTCAAAAAAAAAAAAACAACTCCCTGCAAACAAAAGTCCAGGACTGGATGGCTTCACTGGGGAATTCTCCCAAACACACAAAGTACTTACACTGATCCTTCTCAAACTCTTTCAAAAGATTGAAGAGGAGGGAACACTCCCAAAGTCATTCTATGAAGCCACCATCACCCTGATACCAAAATCAGTCAAAGACACCACCAAAAAAGAAAATTACAGGCCAAACCCCGCTGCCCACACCATGCTCCCTCCTGTAACGTATTCAGTTATTTCAAGGACCCATCATTTCTCCAGCTGGCAGGGAAATACATCCACTTGGGCACTAATTATCCTTAAACAAGAGTATTATGAAACACCCCCATTAGGTCAAAAGGTGAGCACAGAAGAGAGGTGTCATTCAATTTCTCCTAACACTCCCTAAGATTAAGAAGACAGAAATGAGATGCCATTGAAAGTTACTATTCTTCACTTTTTAAAAATCCTCCCACTTCCTGTTTTCTCTTGGGAGATTGAAAAGTGTCTTCTCGCACATTTCTCATTACCACAACTGAATGAGAATTCTAATTAGGGCTACTGCACACTTTGGTGGTAGTTATCAAAGGCTCTGGCTCCTTATTTGCCAGGCTGCCGGTCTTTGCATCCTCGCCAAAGATGCCCTCCATCATAATAATCCTAATAGCTATCATTTATTGAAAGTCTACTTCGTGCCAGGCAATTTGCATACATTAGCACCAGTCCTCGCAAAAATCATATGAGGTGGAAACTATTAACCCTAATTTTAGAGGAGGAAAGTGAGGCTCAGCTGGTGAAGTGATTGCCCTGAAGCCATTCAGCTAGGGACGGGCAGACCTGGGATTCAAACTCAAGTCTATTCTCTGGTCAGGCACTTTTCATGTCTAGCCTTCACAGGGGATCTTGGGGAGAGAGAAGATAAGACAACAAGACAACTTGTCACCACTTCCGGAAGGGCCATCCGTTCCAATCAGAATGTTGGTTATGAGTTATTATGTCTTCAGCCTTGGTTCCTTGGTCTCTCTGGGAACAGTGCTATAGTTTAGGGAATCCCAGGAGACTCTGAAACGTCCCATTAGAAGGACAGTAAAAGCAGACCCAAGAATTGACAGATTGCTATTCTATATTCTGTTATTTCTGAACTCTTCCATCTGTGGAACGGGGGACTGTCAGCAATTACCACGACGTCCTTTCCAGAAAGGGACCTCTTGGTCTGGCTAAACTCTCGCCCAGAATTGAACAGAATCTTGGCGTAAATCCTCCTGATGTGATGTCAAACTTCAGCTGTCTCTGGGGCTTCCCAGCGAATCTTCAGTGGACAACTTGGGGGCAAAGTGAGAGAACCAGACTTTTGCAAAGGAAGGAACAGTCCCCTCTGGGATTTTTAAGTGCCAGTCATCTTGTTGAGCAGCTGCGCGCAGAGGCAACATGGTCTTGTCATGGATCAGCAGACTAATACTGGGTAACAGAGGATCAGGTGTGAGTGGGAATTGTCTGCATAGCAAGAGAGAAGTGGGGTCTGTTCCCTCTCCTCCCAGCAGGGGCTTCTATCATTTTGAATTTTATTTTTTTATACAGCAGGTTTTTATTAGTTATCCATTTTATACATATTAGTGTATATATGTCAATCCCAGTCTCCCAATTCATCACACACACACCCCCTGCACCTTCCCCCCTTGGTGTCCACATGTTTGTGCTCTACATCTGTGTCTCTATTTCTGCCCTGCAAACCGGTTCATCTGTACCATATCATTTTGCTTTTTCTCTTTTTTCTCTGTCTCTGCTTATCCTCTGAGTGTCCACACACCTGTATACCTGACTGTACCAGGTCAAAGCATTATTGAAATCTATTAAAACTCCTGACTCTCCCATCCTTTTTCTTCCCCTCCTCTATTCTGGTTCTGCCCCTTCCTGTATCTTTTTCCTCCATATTCTTTTTTCACCTCTGTTCCTCTCCTTCAACTTAACTTTTCTTCCTTCCTTCCTTCCTTCCTTCCTTCCTTCCTTCCTTCGTCCCTCCCTCCCTACCTCCCTCTCTCTTTCTTTCTTTCTAAAATTCTCTTTCTGTCTAGTCTAGTCTCTTTCTGTTTCTCTTCTCTGGCTTTCCATCTCTGGAACTCTGTCTCTCTTCTCTGTCTCTCTGTTTCTCTCATTCTCTCTCTTTTTCATATACATACAAAGGATTATTCTATCTCGTGGACAGTCCACATTAAACCATCACCACCATCTTCCATTCCTACAAGTGTTGTCCCAAACAAGCACCGTTCGAGTTCAGAAGATAGAAGTTACACCCACGTCTGGCTGACTCCAAAGCTTGTGCTGTTAGAAGCTGCCGCAATCTCCCTCTTTTTCACTTTCCATGTCCAGTCAGTTTCCAGTTCTTGCCAGTCTTATGCTCAAAATAGTTCTCAAACATGATATCCACCTCTCCATCCTTCCTATTAATTTATTCATTCGACCTATACTACTTGAGCACCTGTCGATATCTGTAGTAGGTCTGGGACAAGTGACAGAAAAGACAGAATAAGATGTGATCCAGGTCTACTATGGAATGACACAACCACTAGCTTTGTATAAGTTTTCATTACTTCATGCCTGGGCTAATAAATCAAGTTTTTCTCAACCTACTCTCCATACTGCAGCTATATTACCTACAATTTTGTTTAAACCCTTTAATGGGATCTCTTCCCTGTAGGGTAAAGATGGGTCATATAACAACTTCCATAGCCTGTCCTGCAACCTCCCCAGACTCATCTTTTACCATCCTCTACCTTCTCATGTTCTGGGAGAATTAGGCTGTTGGAAGTTCCCCCGTGTATCCACCATCCTGTTTCCTCCTACCTGGCCTGGTTCTTTCCTCTGCCCGGAATGCCTTTCCTTCTACATGTGGTTAACCGTACTCATTACTTAAGACTCAGATCAGAATCTTCCCAACCCTCTCAGCCTGGATTAGATGCTCCTCCTTGTGGCCTGTAAATATCTATTATTGACATTATAACCCTTTTTATAATCATCTGCTTAAGTATCTTTCTTTCTGCTAGTCTGGGAGCTCCTTAAAAATGAATTTGTCACTGAAGTCCCATTGCCTAGGACAGGGTGCAGAGTAAGGCAATGGATAAATACATGAATGAATGAGTGATTAAATGAAAGAATGCTACTTTTAGTACACCTTGTTGCCTTTCTGAGCAGGGAATAGTCCAGGACTCACTAAGCACAGAGGACAATTTGTGGTTTGAAAGCCTAGGCACTGAAAACCTTCCTTGGGTGGTGGTATGGAGGATGTCTTAGACCTCTTGGAGCACCTGATGCGACCCTTTCCCCAGAAAACACACACACACAATATATCTGATATAGTCGTAGGGAATTCATGGATTCTTGATGCCCATATGTTGCCCTCTGGATCCCTTGAGGCTGCTATTAAGAACTCCAACTCTAGAAGTGATGCCAGAGTTCAAATGATCTGCCAGAGAATCTCTGTCCATTTAGGAAGTTTTTTAGGAGCACAGATTGCATGAGAAGTCTGTGCTTCTGTGCCTCCTGGGACATCACATTCTCTGTTGAATGAAGACTTTGGCCTTTGATGTGGTAACCTTTCTAGACAATGTTTTCTTCCTGTGTTGCTGCTGATATGATGTGTTTTATTATCACCCTGGAAAGTGAACTGATTGATTTTTGGAGATATTGCATAGGGTAATTGAATGTTATTAAGCTGGTTGGTCTAAGTTGCATCTGGTCTACCTCTTATTAATTACGTGGCCAGTTACTTAACTTCTGGAACTCTCTTTTCTCATCACTAAGACTGGGCTAATAATAACAGACTCATAAGATGTTAAATAGATAACACTCAAGAGTGGTGACTAGGACAGTATCTGATGTGTGATACATGCTCAACAGTCATGCAATCATCATCATCACCACCACCATCATCATTTTACCTAGGATTCAGGTCTCTTGATCTGACTATGAGATGTTTTACCTTTACAGTATTATATTATTTTGATCATTCCTTTTTGTAAAGCAAGAAGGATGCTAGCAAAGATCATTCCCCCCGGGTGTCATTTCCACCAATTTAAATATTGTGCTTCTGAGGAGCAATCCGGATGTCTTTGCAGATGTTACCACCTCTATATGCGTGTTCACCTGGAATCAAACGTTGCTTGTAAAAAGCCCTTAACTTGACCTTTAGAGTTGGAATGCTTTCTCTCGCCTTAATGTTTTAGACTTCCTTCTGTGCTACTTGAAGCTGATGAAATCTGAAATCTGCCCATTATGTGCTTCTTGTAGGAAAACCTAGTTTAAACACTTAATTTTATTGGTGACTTAAACCCGTGTTTGCCATTTCTTTGCAAAGAACTCTGAGATTTTGAAAGCAGTCCTCTGCAAATAAAAACATCATGACCAGACTGCTCAGCACACCCTGTGTTCATGGATAGCTTTGCAAATGGAAAAAAAAAAAAGTGCAATTTCTTAATTCCAAGTGGTTGGAATTTGCCTAGAAAATCTTAGCATCCCTGAGGCCATGTAATTTAGTGTTTCTGACACCATCTGCCATCCTCTTCCCCAGCCTTGGTGTTCTTCCCCTACGACCCCACTGGGAGACAGTAAAACTTTGATTACCTACAAGAGTCAGAATACAGAAGATTCCGAATAAATAAAATTTCTGGTTCATTAGGGAATCATCCAGTAGAAAAAATTATTGGGCAGACTAATTTTCAGTACTGCCACTGCCACTTATTAACTGTGTGTCTTTGGTCAAGTCACTTAACTTTCCAGGGTATTTGTTACTCCAGCCAAGAAATGGGAATAGAAATGGAAATATTTCAAGATTACCTTGAGGATTAGAAATTGATTTGCAAAGCATATGGCATATAATAGGTTCTCAATAAGAGTTGGTTCCCTTGTCTTCTACTTTTTCACAAACAAAACTTATTTTCAATGCTCTTCAGGAGTCTCGTGGTAAAATGTTCTAAATGGGGAAGTTTAGGGTGCTTTGGGAGTCCATAGGAGAGGAATCCAACCCAGCCTGGATTAGTTTCAGAGTTCAGTTCAAACTGAGGTTCTTCCTAACTCCGGAGCCCAAGACTCTCACCAGATCTCTCCAAGCTCGTGGAGATTGAGGATTTACTCTGAAATGGAACAGGAATGAAATTTGGGACGTCCAAATCCTTGCACTGATGACATTCACTATGCCCTTTCTTATCATCCAAATGCTCTGTTTGCAACACTTTCTAACTTCATGTAGGAAGAAGCTGGTGGGTTAATGGTGTCACCTGTCTACCCAGTGCCATGTGCTGAGGCCACATGATCATGAATGGATATGGGTTGGTGACCAGGGCTTTCATGAGTTTGGGACGACTGACAAATAAAATTGTGAAATGGAAGTTTGTGAGATTCAAACTCATCTGTGGTCAACTCTCTCAGGATGAGATGTAAACATCCTCAAGATCAAAACATCTCTTGCCTCGCCTCCAGGTTCTGTGGCTGAGGATAACGGTGGATGGGAGTTTGCTGGCAGGTGCAGCCCTCAGGGGTGTCACTGTGCAGCTTTCACTCCGACATGACAACAGCTTCAAAGGCGGGAGATAGATAACGGAGGCATTAATTAAATCAGCCATCCCAGGTAGGGTCCGTCTACAGAGACTCAGAAAATGAAGGTAGGAGCCACGAGTTCCCTCTGAGGTTCAGGATGAAAGGAAACCAGCCCCCCCACCAGCCTCTAATGCCCTCAAACAATCTGGCAAAACAACAGGCTTGTCAGTCATCCAGTGAGGAAAACTGGTCCTGATGTGCTCAGAACCATAAAAGAATGGGGTTGATACCAGCTGCAAATTGATGTGAGGCAGCTTGAGCTCCTACACAGGTGATCACAGCCAGAATGTGTTGGTTTTCATGAAATATCCTTAGAAGTCCAAATTCCTGATTCTGGAATCCATAGCAGTCTGGTGGATTTCAGCCTCATTTCTCAGCTCCCTCCTTCCCCAAACACGTTAGTTTCTTTTAGCGCTTGCAGCACCCTGTCTATATTAGACCCAGAACAGAGGTAAGATGTATCTCTGTCATAGGAGGTTTTAATGTATTTCCACGTGGAGGAGAGGGAGTGGACGCATTGACTTCCTGAGACCCAAGGGAATTCTATCCTATCCTATCCTATCCACCTATTTATTCAACAAGTATTCATCGAGCATATACATAGCATCAAACCATGTGATATATGCTGAGGATATAGAAACTAAAGATATCTGGTCCCTTCTCTCCAAGAGTGCAAGTTGAGGATGGCAGACAGAAACTACTCCTTTCTAAGCAAAAGATAATCAAACAAAAGCAAGCAACTTTAGAGGATTTTACTTTTAAAAAATCATTGCCAACATCCTGAGTGTCTTGGCCACCAATTCACATTGCAATCAATCTTCTAAAATCTAATTCATCTCCGTCTGCAGGCTTGGGTGGTGAGAATTTCTGTTCTTAAGATATGGGATCAGAAAAGAATGATTCCGTTCTGCTCACCAGACATCAGATAAGAAAGTACGTGCCTATTTTGTTTTGTTTTGTTTTTGCATTGTCATGTTCAGTGGATGCTTCTTAAGATGTGTTAATTTTCTAGCAAAGCAGTTTCATGCACAGAGTTAAAAATATCAATCAGCTTCGTAAGGAAAATCAGAGGTCCTCTTTCCCCACGTGTCCTGTTCTCCCCTCTTGGGTACCTTCGCAGGGGCAAAGAGTTTTAATGGTTAGCTCTGTATTTCTAAATATGCACAGATTACTATTTCTTGACTGATTTTCCCCAGACGTTATTTATTGATTTCTCTCTTTGGCAAGATAAGAATTTAGTTCTCTTATGGGGGGTGAGTTCTTTTCTTAATCTTGGACTGAAATGAGGATTCTGTGATTCTCAGAGCCTGCAGTGCTTCTCAGAATCCCCTATAGACTGTTCCCACCTTGAGGCTTGTCCAGGCTAGAGGGAGAGAGAGCTTTGATGGGGGCAATGTTGCCAGGTTCAGACACACAAGCTGCCTTCCCACAGGCATTGGCTATTGCTGTTTCCCAGTTGGAATTGCTCAGGGAGCTCTAGGCCTCCTGGAAGATAGGCAAGCATTGCAAATACTTTACAGAAAACTTTGGGGATGGAACACTATTTGGCTGGAAGTCCAAGGATAGCTCTGAGGACCCTGCTGTTGGGGGAACTGAGTAGGTGGTAGTGGGTGGAGCAGAGAGAAGAAAGGACATCTGCATGGCACTTGTATTGTTATCAACCAGGGTTCTTGGCCTTCCTTAATCAATAGAAATTAATAAGAGGCCAGACAGGAAATTCAGGCAAGGCTTTATTGGGGCCACTGCTGCAGCAGGGGGGAGTGAAAACAAGTAACAGATGCCCTTGGTCGCTCCCCGAGGGGTGTGGTAGGCTGATTCCTGATATGGGGTGAGGGTAGGGGCGGGGCCAGAGATTGAGCCTGAGAGGCGTCTTAGGTGGCTTGCCCACCCCTTTGGTGGTGGTGTATGTGGGGGGCATGCGCAGTCCTGCTTTTGCTCCCGGCTCTTCAAAAGTGGCAGTTGGGTGTTTGGTTTTTTGTATCTTGTTGTCCATAATTTGCCCCAACTGCACACACATGTAGTTATTTTTAGTCCCTTATAGTTTCTTTGTATTTTGTTGTTCGAGGGGATGTTTTGTCCAGGTGCAAGCACTGCAGCCAAGAGTCCCACGTCCCAGCCTGTCTCAGTATAACTCAGCAAAGGGAAGGCTTTCCTGGTGGTGCAGTGGTTAAGAATCCACCTGCCAATGTAGGGGACATGGGTTCGAGCCCTGGTCTGGGAAGATCCCACATGCCGCAGAGCAACTAAGCCTGTGCGCCACGACTACTGAGCCTGCGCTCTAGAGCCCGCGAGCCACAACTACTGAGCCCACGTGCCACAACTACTGAGCCTGCGCTCTAGAGCCCGTGAGCCACAACTACTGAAGCCCGCACATCTAGAGCCCGCGCTCTGCAATGAGAAGCCCGTGCACCGCAACGAAGAGTAGCCCCTGCTCGCTGCAACTAGAGAAAGCCTGCGCGCAGCAACGAAGACCCAATGCAGCCAAAAAAAAAAAAAAAAAGACCTTAATAACTCTCAGGAGTAAGACTTTAATATAGGTAACAAGCCATGGGGAAGCCAAGGGATTTTTCAGTACACGCTGCTGGGAGAAATATTGGTTAGCAATTTGGCAAAAACTCAGGTTGATCCCTCACGTCAGATTTAACACTGAAAAAAGAAGAAAAAATAAACCTTTCAGTTACAGTCAAAGCCTTTACATTTTTAGTAAAAACAAGCACCAGAACAAAATAAAATTGAACATTTATTAAGTTGCAGAGACAGAGACGATATGGGTGGATAAAATCACAAAACCAAAGATTGATGTACTTAATTATATATTTTGAAAGTCTTTGGTTTAAAAATTTTTAAAAGGAAGCAAAATGGGACAATATTCTAAGTGAAGATGACAAACCCAGGCTTGATATTCTTAACATAAAAGGGCTTATAAAATTATTATGAAAATCACTAAGATCCTGAAAGCTAAAATAGACAGGAAAATAAAAATCACAAAAAGAAAACAAAATGGCTTGAAAAACATATGGAAAATATTCAACCTTGCTAGGAATCAGAGAAATGCAAATTAAAATGGAGATACTATTTTCAGCTAGCAAACGTGTAACCTTTCCAAAAAAACAGAATACCCAAACTGATGGGGGTGTGGCAAAACTGATACTCTCACGCACCGCTGGAGAAAATGTGAGTTCATACAGCCCCTTTGGAAGGCAATTTGGCAACGTGTATCAAGAGCCTTAAAAATACACATGCTTCCACAATTCCACCTCTCAGGCAGCAATCCTAAACGCAGCCAAAGCTTTTTGTATTAAAAGAGTTCCTTTCAGTGTTGTTTACAATGGTGAAAAGGAGGACGGAATCTAAATGTGTAACAAGAGGGGGATAGTTAAGTAAATGATGGAATCCATTTGCTGCATTATTCTAAGCTGTCAGTAGTGAGTCTGACCAACCTGGATCTGTTCCTTGCTTAACTTCCATGTGTCCCAGGGAATGCTGTTTACTTTTCTGATCATGCTTCCTTATCTGTTAAAAGGGGACCCTGCAGGGTGGTTGTGAGAATTTCGGCTCAGTATTAGGTCCGTTGACTGGGGGTGCTTTTCTCATTTCTCAGTCTTTTATGACTTAGCACCTAGCACTGTTCTTCCAAGTGTTAGGATAGATATTCCTGTGACTCAAAGTATCCCTGTGTCCAGCGGATTTCAGCAGGAAAGCATGAGCAGAGAGAGAAAGGACTAGAGTACCTGGGAGCCAGAGGGGATGCAGCTGCTACATAAATCTACAGGGGGAGGTGTTCAAGGACCCCACACCCCCCCCTTACTCATTCTTCTCCTGAAACTCTCCCGGTTCAATTGGGATTGAATGGATGTTTTGTGCTAGACATTGAGGGTGGAGGTAGGGGCTGGAGAAATGTTTAGAATGTGGAGATGAATAAGCCATTCCTTATGTTCAGTGAAAACTTTTCTCTTTGAAACACTCACGCTTTGCCTGTTGCTTATCAGCACATAATATTCTCCATGTTCAGGAGAAAATGAACGCACCTCTCTCTGTAGCATTATGGTCTGGTTTCCATCTTCGATGTCAGCATGTTTTCCTTTTTCCTACGGTGGGCACAATTCCTTGTGATATTTCCTTCTTAGTGAGCTAAAATGTCTTCATATCAATCCTGGGAATCTTTTAACAAAAAAAAGTCAGCTTGCAGCCAGAATAAATCACAACTCTTGGAGAAAACCACCATTACTAGCTTTGTGACACGGTCAGCAGGTATTTGCTGAATACCTATTATGTGCCCACCTGGATACATAATACCAGTTATACCTATATACCTATTATCAGCTCTAGGTATAGCTATTATGTGTCTGTAATGGACAGATGTGGAAGTTAATACATGGTCTCGGTCCTCAACAAGCAACAGTCAAGTGGTGGGAACATCCAGGTCAAGAAATTACTATGCCATGGAGTTAGGAGAGCTTCAGAATGCCACACGAAAGTGCAGTGGTGGCAGAGGAAAGAGGGAAGTCTTTTCAGGAAAAAGTACCAAGAAAGGTTTCAGGAGGTGGTGAATTTGAGCTGATCCTTGAGAGGGGAATAAGCTTATGAATGTTTGAAAGCAAAGCAAGATAGGGGTGCTGTACCTTCTAGGGTGTATAAGGAAAAAAGACAGCAGAGAGCCCTGGATTAAATCCTAGCTCAGTCAGTTACCAGCTGTGTCTACTGAAAATGCTAACCAATTTCTCTAAGCCTCACTTTATGTAAAAGGGGAAAAGCAATACTTACCCTGTGGGGCATATACAGCAGGGCTCTTTCTCCATGTATCCAGGAATGCTCAGACTCCTGGTGATCTTAAATAGAAAGTACTTTTCATAAGATGAAGATCTTTATGCTCTCCCAGCTACCTGTGTTACCCACCAGGGTTCTTGGATTCCTTAATCAATAGAAATTGATAAGAGGCCAAACAGGAAATTCAGGCAAGGTTTTATTGGGACTCATGCTGCAGCAGTAAGGAGTGAAAAGGAGTAACATGTTCCCTTGCTCGCTCCCTGAGGAGGTGGGGGAGACGAGCTAGTTCCTTACATGGGATGAGGGTCGGGGCTGGTCCAGGGGTTGGGTGGAGGGGTGTCTTAGGTGGTCTGTCCACGCCTTGGTGGTGCTATGAGCAGGGGGCACACGCAGACACCCTGCTTTCGCTCCCGACTCCTCAGAAGTGGCAGTTGGGTTTTGGGTCTTTTTTATCATCTTGTTCATAATTTGCCCGAACTGTGTGTGCAGTTATTTTTAGTCCCTTATGGTTTCTTTGTATTTTGTTGCTTGAGGAGACTTTACCCAGGTGCAAGCACTGCAGCTTAGGGTCCCAGGTCCCAGGTCCCAGCCTGTCTCACCTGCCTGACCCTCTATTTGTTCTCTTAACAGTGGGACTCTGCCAGTTATACTCTTCTGTTATTGATTCACTATGTGATTTTGGAAAAGTCACTTCTCTTGTGTGTACTTCCGTTTCCTAATCTATAAAAGGAGGGAGGGAAGCACAATGACCTCCTTCAGCTATAATGTCCTGTGCCACAGTTCTAGGCAGCGAGAACAGTATATGCAAAAGTCGTGGGGGTGATATCTTTGAGTCAGAATGGATGAAGAGAGAGAATAAAGAAGGCAATGACTGAACTAAATCTGTAGAAGTAGGTGGGAATCTGTGACTCAAAGAGGTGATAGAAGTTGCCCAAGGCCATATACCTTGTAAATTAGGGGATCTGAGATTTTATCCCAGGTCCAAGCTACCAAAATCCATGCGCCTTCAGTCAACTCTAGACGGATGAGATTTGACCTCTAAAAAGCTCCCCTCACCCCACCTCAGCAGCAAGGCAGACATCTGTCAAAAGTTAGTTGGATGCAAGGGCATTGGCACGAGACCCTGAGAGGCTGACCCAATTATTATCACTTGACCGGCTACAGAAAATTTTAAACCAGCTACATGGGAAGGAAGTGTTTGCTGGGCTCTGATAAGGCCTTAAATGGAGCAATGCCCTGCCTCGCTCACAAGCCTCCAACAAAATCCAACTGTTTATTTGATGAAAAATACAATTGCCTTTAATTGACATTTCCCCCGATGGTGAGGGGCTGTAGGCTGCAGCCTGGCTGGCACAAGGAGTGGGACTTTGTAGCATTGGGCTGATGTGTTACTCGAGGCTATAGGATTCTACAGACCCAACGGGGAGTGTGTCAGGACATCGTTGCAACTCTCCAATGCACCCGCACTGAGTTTTTGGAAGGAGACCTTTATGTACAAGGCAAAGCAGACTTAGAATGTACCTTCCGAATGACTCTCTCTTAGGGGAGTGAGGAAGGAAAGGAGAAAATGAGGCAGATAGAATGAGCTTTTGCAAGAATGTATTTAAAATTAAATTGCATTTTAAAGGGAATGTGGAAATCCTTGCTCTGCAAAGAAGCAGGGTGGAGAGAAGCCAGCAAATCGTGGTAGAAAGTCAGAAAGTGACGTAGGCTTTGGAGGCAAGAGGACTTGATTTGAAGTGTTGATCTGCAATTATCAGCTGTATAACCCTGGCCAATTAACCTAGTGAGAATCAATGTCTGAAAATAAGGATAATAATATACTTACATGATGGTGTGATTATGCAGGTTGTGACACAGCAGTCACTGAATGTATTTTTTTCTCTGCCTTATTAACCAAGAAATATGTATCATTAGCAGGAAATGGGGAGGTACAGAGCACCTTGGAGTCATAAAAGTAGCCTCTAATTAGCAGTGTAGTAGTTGACAACTTGGAATCAACTGGAGTCTCCCTCAGAGAGAAATCGCTTCTGGTCCATTGAAAGTAGCATCCCTAGAGAGGGGAGTAGGACCTGGAGCTTCACTTGAGAAGTAGAGCAAGTGGTCCCATTCTCTAGGAAAGGAGACGTGTATAAGACATTTGGATGCTAAGGGTTTAAGACAAAGCGCAAACCACTGACCTCAGATCCTGAGAGAGGACATGGATGGGACTTTGGGGTTCCGTGGGGAGCAGGGTGATGTCCCAAGTCTGACACAAATGAAATTCTGTAATATGGAGATCACATCTGGACATCTTTGGCCAAGCTTAATTCAGAGGGAATGAGATCAAACAACCACACGAGTGATCCAGGAACAGTAACATCAATGTAGAGAGAGAGGACAAATGTTATCTGTTAGACTGTGTAGAACAGTGATTCTCTTGGCCTGTAGAATCATCTGGAAAGCTCTGAAAGCCAATGTGTCTCTACCCCAGGCTCACTAAATCAGAATCATCATGTGGATCTAGGCTTGAACACCACAGGTGTAGACCAATTTTAAACAGCATTCAGGGGCTTCCCTGGTGGCGCAGTGATTGAGAGTCCGCCTGCCGATGCAGGGGACACGGGTTCATGCCCTGGTCCGGGAAGATCCCACATGCCACGGAGCGGCTGGGCCCGTGAGCCATGGCCGCTGAGCCTGCGCGTCCAGAGCCTGTGCTCTGCAACGGAAGAGGCCGCAGCGGTGAGAGGCCCGCGTACCGCAAAAAAAAAAAAAAAAAAAATGCATTCAGATTGTTTTCAGTTTGGAGCTGTCGTGAGTAACGCTGCTAGGAACATCCATGTGCGAGTCTGTGGACACCGGTAAATGGATAGAAAACAATGTGGTCTATCCATACAGTGGGATGCTTTTCAACAATAAAAAGGAACAAGCTACGGACACATACTCCATCATGGATGAGCCTTGGACACAGTATGCGAAGTGAAAAAGAGAAGACAGACACAGAGACCACAGATTATATAATTTTATTTACCTGAAATGTCCAGAAAAGATAGAAAAGAGAAAGTAGATTAGTGGTTGCCTGGAGCTGGGGGTGGGAATAATGATTATCTGTAAATGGGCATGAGGGATCTGTGTGTGTGTGTGTGTGTGTGTGTGTGTGTGTAAATGTTCTCAAACTGATTTATGATGATGGTTGCACCACTTAGTAAAGGTACTGAAATCATCAAAGTGTATAATTGAGATGGATGAATTCCCTGATTGGAAACTATACCTTAATGAAGTTGTTTAGAAAAGCAATGCGGTGAGGCCGCGAGGAGCGATGGTGGCAGTGGACTGTTTGAAAGCCGTGGATTTCCCGGCCTAAGTGTGGAAGTTGGACGGCCACCTCCCTACCCCACCCGCACTTCCACCGCACGTACACAGCGTAAACCCAACCTCTTTCCGGCGTATGTGAAATTGATGGGGAGACCCAGAGGAGGGCTATCAGATTTTTTTGCCAGTCTAGTAGGTGAGGACTCTACGATTACTTGGAAAAATAAGAGAATTACCACGATATTTTCATACTAAGTTTATAGAACAGCTGAGACCAGTTATGTGAGGATGAGGTGAGATGATACATGTAGAAATGATACAGGGAGAGTGCCCTGGCAGGAGGAAGACGTACAATAAATGAGTCGCCTTCCCCTCTGCCTCGGGCAAACCCCATTGTCTTTCCTCTTTATGATCTACTCCCATCCCATTGTTTACCATCAGAGCTATCCACGTATCGGACGGGATTTTCGTTTTCTCCACAACCCTTAGAATCACCTACGTGATTCTCTATGTCAGTACTAAAGACTTTTCCGGTAGACTCGCTGATAATCTCTCTCCCTCTCTCTCTCACTCTGTTTTTATTTGGGATGTTAAAGCTCTCTGGAGAACTAAAGATACTGCTTTTTCTCTCATTTTCTAAACTGGGAAAGCCAGGGCATCAGAGCAGTGATGGTGATTAGGCCAAGCCCTGAGTTGGTTACCATCAGAATCGGTACTTTGCACCATATCCCACTGACTGAGCCCATCGTCAGCTGTGAACAGTCTACAGAAGTACTACTAAAGACCTAATTTCTGCCTGTGCAGCGTCTCACACTGGCCCAAGCACAGAGACCTCACCCTGCTGGTGAGACGTCTTGATGATATGACCTAATGGAGGCATTTTGAAATCTCAGGGTGCAGTTGAGCAGCGGCGTGACTGTGGACAAGTTGCTTAACTCTTCAGACTTTTTCTTGGTCTGGTAATATGGGAAGGCCTGTTGCACAAGGCAGTTACGAAAATTCAATGAGATTATATACACAAAGAGTGCAAGCACCGAGAATACTCATTCTCTTCCCCAGGCTTCAGAAAAGCAAGAAACTGCAATATTGTCATCAATTGTCGAAGTTCGTGGCTATCTGTGTCTCTGAGATCACAGAGCATTTGCCTATCTGGCAGTCCCAGGGTCATTAATCAGAGCATCGTTTTGAGCGGGTTGGAACTGAAAATACAAACGTTGAAAGTGAATCTGGGCTCTTCCAACGAGGTTGTTTCTAGGAATGAATCACTTGCTGTAATTGAGAAAGTCACGGCAGTGACTTGAGAAAGATATCTTAGTTTTCTCACCTAGGCAAAAGTAACAAATGTGGCTAGGCAAACGTCTCTAACACTTGCTGTTAGCTTGCTTACTTCTCATTTGAAGCTCCATAAAATCAAAACATAAAACTGTGTTTCTGTCCATCACTTACTGGACTATTCCAGGAATTTGGGGGGCACCTCATAAAAGGGAAAGATGGGCTAGTTATCATTTTGAGTTGTCACTTGTATTCATCCATGTCTTTAATTTAGTATCTCAGCTCTCACTTTCCCCACATGCATCCATCTCGATCCTCTGGATAACTTTCTAATTGTTACACACAACAGGATTGTTCTGCTTTAATGTCAGCCTTTACAGTTTGATTATTTATATATATGCTTAAGAAATCATTTATACTGCTAATATCCTCTTGAAAAAAACATTTTCTTTCCCTGCTAATCAGCTGCAATGCCTTGGAGGGGTTACCCACACCTATAGTTTCAGATGCAAAGGCGTGTAAATGGTTTTATTTTAAATTTTAATTAATTATTCCAACTTCTAGCAGCTGTGCTAGTGAAGTGGTTGTTAATTCCGCATGGTAGAGATAATGTGGGCAGACAGAAGGGAGCCACATTACTGCTGGCAGACCCTGAAAGAAGGAGGAGGAGAAAGCGGCCAATTATGTCAAGTGGCCCAAACTCCGTGACATGCTGACTCTGCGTGGAATCACAATGCTTGAAAAAGTCATTCATGCTGCCTTGAACCTGAAAAAGCCACTTAGCAATGATAGCCATCCCTTTGGAGGAAACCCAGTGGAATCAAACAGGTTTCAGGGAGATCTTGCTAATTCTCAATAGCAGAAAGACATCAGACCATGCTGAGAATCTAGTCAGTTGTCCTCTTGTCAAGCACAAATTCCCAAGCTCCACTGGAAGTCTGGCCCAGAGTGCTGGGAATTGGGTCCATTTTGAGTGGGGGCACTGGTCATTTGATGCAGCAGGGGTATCTGTCACTCAATATCAAGTGTAAATTCCTCACGTCTAATGAAAGGCGGGCAGTCGAACATCTTCCTCTGCAGAAGGCATGGATTTGAGTTCAGCTCTATTCTCTACCAGCCGTATGAGACTGGCCAATAAAGAAGAGGGTAATCCCTGCCTTAACAGGGCAGCAGCGCTGCTGTGAGGATCAAGTGTGATAATATTTCTAAAACCCTTAATACTGGAACTGGTTAGGCGTTCAACACACATTTCTTTTCAGATATTTTCTATGCATATTTTTACATAATTGAGATGGCAATGCATATAGAATTTTGTCTGAGATAGAAATAAGAGTTCAAAATCATATTCTATAAGAACTCAAGACATGGCTCTATTGTTCTAACAGATGATGTCAATATAGTTCTGATTTCTTTTCGTATAAACATTTTCCTTTTTCTTCACTATTTTAGCATTTTCTATGCCACTTTATTTTTTTTAATTTATTTTATTGAAGTATAGTTGATTTACAATGTTGTGTTAATTTCTGCTGTACAGCAAAGTGCCTCAGTTATACATATATATATTATTTTTTATATTCTTTTCCATTATGGTTTACCACAGGATATTGAATATAGTTCCCTGTGCTATACAGCAGGACCTTGTTGTGTATCCATTCTCTCTATAATAGTTTGCATCTGCTAATCGCAAACTCCTAATCCATCCCTTCCACACCTCTTCTTCCCCTTGGCCACCACAAGTCTGTTCTCTATGTCTGTGAATCTGTTTCTGTTTCATAAATAAGTTCACCTGTGTCATATTTTAGATTCCACGTGTAAGTGATATCATATAGTATTTGCCTTTCTCTTTCTGACTTACTTCACTTAGTATGATAATCTCTAGGTCCAACCATGTTGTTGCAAATGGGAAAATTTCATTATTTTTTAGGGCTGAGTAGTATTCCATTGTATACATATACTACATCTTCTTTAACCATTCATCTGTCGATGGACATTTAGGTTGCTTCCATGTCTTGGCTATTGTAAATAGTGCTGCTATGAACATTGGGGTGCATGTATCTTTCTGAATTATAGTTTTGTCCAGATATATGCCTAGGAGTGGGATTGCTGGATCATATGTCTATGCCACTTTAATTTTCTGGAAATTTTAATTTGTGTATATATGTATATTTTTTCTTCCAGTTTTATTGAGATATAATTGATATACAGCACTGTATACATTTAAGGTGAACAGCATAATGATTTGACTTACGTACATCATGAAATGATTACCACAATAGGTTTAGTGAACATGCATTAACTCATACAGATACCAAACAAAAGGAAAAGAAAATATTTTTTCCTTGTGAGGAGAACTCAGGATTTACTCTCTTAACTTTCATATATAACGTACAGCAGTGTTAATTATATTAACCATATTGTACATTATATCCCCATATTTATATATCTTGTAACTAGAAGTTTGTACACGTGGACCACCTTCATCCAATTCTTCCTCCCCTGCACCCCACAAATCTCTTTTTCTATGAGTTTGTTTGTTTTTTTTGAAGTATAATTGACCTACAGCGCTATGTTAGTTCCTGGCACACAACATAGTAATTCAATATTTCTATACATTACGAAATAATCACCACTATAAATCTAGTTACCATTTGTCACCATACAAAGTTATTACATAACTATGAGCTATATTCCCCATGCTGTTAATTTCCCTGGGACTCATTTATTTTGTAGCTGGAAGTTTGTCCCGCTTAATCTCTCTCACCTCATTCACTCATTTTCTTTTTAATTTTTGTGATATAATGTATTGTCATAGATAAGAGTTTGATTTAGCAATATTTTAAGGATATCTGCATCTAGGTTCTGGAAATCTGTTGGATGATATGTTTTGTCTAGTTTTCTAGTTGTTTACTGTGGGAAGACTAGCCCAGTACCAGTTACTCAATCATAGCCAGGAGCAGAAGACTTTAGCGTTTTGTTTTACTACCTGGAATTCAGATAGCTTCACCAGGGTATATTTCGATGTGATGTTTGTCTTCCTTATCACTGCATTTAAAATAGTGCCTGAGACACAGGTGGTCAATAAGAACTTGTTGACTACATGAAATACCCCAGCTGATTACCTGGTCAGCCCCTTCTTCAGCTCAGGAAATGTATTCCCTATTATTTATTTGGTAATTTCCTCTCTTACATTCTTCCTGGAACACTTACTAAACAGGTGTTGGACTTTCTGGATATATCTGTCATGTATCTTAATGCCCGCACCCCATGTTTGATTTTTTTTTTAAACCAGTTCTGAGAGAACCCCTTGGCCTAGTATCCCAGTCCATATTTTAGTCTTCATTGGTATTCATCCTTCTATGCAGACCATTCATCTACTAAACTTTAGACTTTGGTTTGGCAATCCTGTTTTTCTTTCTTTTATTGAAGTATAGTTGATTCACAATGTTGTGTTAGTTTCTGGTGTACAGCAAAGTGATTCAGCTATACATTTACATGTACATATTCTTTTTCATACTCTTTTCCATTATGGTTTGTTACAGGATATTGGACATAGTTCCCTGTGCTATACAGTAGGACCTCGTCTTTTTTTTTTTTTTTTTTTTTTTTTTTTGCGGTACGCAGGCCTCTCACTGCTGTGGCCTCTCCTGTTGCGGAGCACAGGCTCCGGACACGCAAGCTCAGCGGCCATGGCTCACGGGCCCAGCCGCTCCGCATGTGGGATCCTCCCGGACCGGGGCACGAACCCATGTCCCCTGCATCGGCAGGCAGACTCTCAACCACTGTGCCACCAGGGAAGCCCAGACCTTGTCTTTTATATATAGTAGTGTGGATCTGCTAATCCCAAACTCCTAATTTATCCCTCTCCCCACCTTTTCCCTTTGGTAAACATAAGTTTGTTTTCTATGTCTGTGAGTCTGTTTCTGTTTTGTAGTTTATTTGTATCATATTTTAGATTCCACATATAAGTGATATCATATAGTATTTATCTTTCTCTTTCTGACAGCTTCACTTAGTATGATCATCTCTAGGCCCATCTATGTTGCTCCAAATGGCAGTATTTCATTCTTTTTTATGGCTGGGTCATATTCCATTGTATACATGTATCTTCTTTATCCATTCCTCTGTCGATGGACATTCAGGTTGTGCCCATGTCTTGGCTATTGTAAACAGTGCTGCTGTGAACACTGGGGAGCGTGTATCTTTTTGACTTAGAGTTTTCTCTGGATATATGCCCAGGAGTAGGATTTTGTTTTTGAGAGTTCTGGTTCTTTCCTTTCCTTTGCAGCCTGTTCTTTCTTATTGATGTGATAACTTGATAAATCTCCTTCAGCTTATTGCATTAACTGTTCCCTCACACATTAATTTGTTATTTACTGTATTTTGAAATTCTTTTTCACACGGTTAGATTTCTTCAAATGTATGGTATTGATTGGTTGCTGTTCATAATTATTGATGAATTTAAATTGAGCGATGTTGCCAGCTGGGGAGTAATTCCTCAGTCTAGGTGAAATTTCATGTTCTCTTGGCAGTGAGTGCAGATTTAGATCATAAGTGCCTTAGTGTCGGTGTTTTTGTAAGAGAAGGGAGTGGAGGAGGGGTGGGAGACTAAGTGGACTTTCCTTTAAGATGAGTAAATGGAGGATTTTTCACTTTGAGTAAGTGATCTCTCTTTGTCTTTCCTGGAAACTATAAGTTATCTGAGGCACAGCCCCATCTCACTGGACATACATCTCACTCTGGGAGTCTTTGTCAGAATTTCTGGGTCAAAGATGGTACATAAAACATTATCCTAGGAACAAATGTCAGATAAAGACCCTCTGATATGCAGGGCCTGGCTTAACTGCTCTCCCTTATGGGTTACTCGCTCTGCTAATAACCCATGGCCTTTTGTTCTTTATCCATTCTCCTCCCACTGTCAGTCCTTTCCAGCTCCTTTTCTCTTCCATCAGGTTGTTTTGGTGGTACCCTTCCCATCCTTCTAGTTCTACTATGGATTTTTTAAAATGTGTATACTTTTCTTCTGTCATTTTAGTCCTGCATATTCAACCACAAGTCTCCATGTACAATTTTATATCCTATTTTATTGTACAATGCCTGTCTCCAAGCATTTTCTCTGTCACTAAATGTATTCACACCCATGTAAAATCAAACTCAAAAAGCCCAGATAAAACAAGCAAATAGATTTGAGTGAGCCACTTGTCTGAGCAGAATATAACAGCCAGTGTTTGTTTCTTCCACAGTGATTAGGAAACAATTAAACCAATATTAGGAAAAGGAGTAGCAAGAAGTCACATGTCATTTACAAAGTCCATCTGAGAGAGTTAAGGTGTGTTTATCACTAGGGGACAGCTCTCAATGAAACAGATCTTCATTCAAAATACTTTAAAACAGCAGAGATCAATGGACAGAATAGATTTTCAAGAAGAAGGGAATGGAATTAGCATATAGGACACATAAACTTCTTGACCTTGTATATAAAGCCGTAAAAGTGATACTTCTTACAAACATATTCCCATTCAAAAGGTGAAGCTGTGGAGTTTTTTGTTTATTTTTTTAGGAAGAGCTGAGCTGAACGAATTATGGTCACCAGGCAACTGGAGTGTGGGAATGGGTTTGTTTAGTTTTTGTATTTTTTTTCACTCATTACTTGATTGATTCAGTCATTAAACAACTATAAATTAAGTATCCACAACAGACACCAAACACTACTCCTACAGTGAAGGAATTCACAGTCTAACAGAAGAGGGGAAAAGTAAGCACGTCATTTAGAATACTGTACATTGGTCCTACAATAAGATTAATAATATGGTCTATGAGATCCCGTAAGAACCTAATTAAATATTGGGGAAGAGACGGCTTCTCAAAGGAAGAACAACTCATCAGAAGCCAGGAGGACCAGTAGGAATTAATCATGTAAAGAGCAATGGAAAGGATTTTTTAGATAGAATAGATGTTCAAGCGTTCAGAGGCACTAGTGAGAATGGTATGGTCCCAAAGAATTGTAAATAGCTCCACGTGACTGAAGTAAAGAGTGTGAGGGGAGGGGCTTCCCTGGCGGTCCAGTGGTTAAGCCTCTGTGTTTCCACTGCAGCGGGAGTGGGTTCAATCGCTGGTTGGGGAAATACAATCCTGCTTGCCTCACGGTGCAGCCAAAAAAAAAAAGAGGGTGAGGGGGAAAGAGCAAAAATAATGCTGGAAAGGTAAGTGGATCTTTGATTTGTGCCGAGTTTCTGGCAGAGGAATAGCATGGTCGAGTTTGGCTGCAGAGCGTCGAATGGATTACAGAGAGCAGACCTGGAATCATGGAGACCTCTTCGGAGAGCGTCATAGATGTCCAGCTGAGCAGTGGTGGTCACTTTCACTAAGGCATTGTCAGCGTAGGTGAAGGTAAACAGAGGAGTTGTAGGACTACTTAGGAGTTATAATAAGTAGAATCTGGTGAGTGTTTGCACTTGACGGTGGGGGAGAAGAATGCATCGATGTTGACATCCTTTCATTATCGGATAAATGCAAGTCCATTCACAGAGATGAAGAGTGTGGATGGGAACAGTGACGGAGGACAAGTTTTGGGAGAAGATAATATTTCAGTTTTGGGTGGGAGGCACCAATGGAACTATACAGTGGGTAGGAAGATATGTTAATATGCAGCTCCTGTGGGACATCTGAGCTGCAGATTATATCTGGGGGGGGCCCTAAGTGGTAGTGATAATTGAAAACATGGGACTAGGTAAAAATCAACCCAAAAAAGAGCATAAAGACATAAAATATGAGAGAGAGAAGAGGAACATTAGACTAGATTGGTGTATTAGCTCAGGCTGCCATATAAAATGCCACAGACTGGGTGGCTTAAATGACAGAAATTTATTTTCTCACAGTTCTGGAGGCTGGAAGTCTAAAGTCAGTGTGCCTGAATTGTCGGGTTCTGGTGAGAGCCCTCCTCCTGCTTCATGGTTTACATATGGCCGCCTTCTTGCTGTGTCCCTACGTGATGGAGAGAGAGAGAGAGGAATTGGTTTGTTGATGGGTTGATTTCTGGCAGCACTAAGTTTCAGGATGAACCTTCAAGCCCCAAACTCCCAAATCTTTTCCTTTGATCACCGTAAGCTCCCCAGTTTTCTTTCCAGCTACACAATCCAAAAATTCCCTCTTTTGCTTAAGCTAGTCTGAGTTGCGTTTACACTCCTAAAATTTTTGAAGAATCCCGACTAATACTGAGATTGTTGGTGTGGAGATGAAAGCAAGAACACTGTGATTTGAGGAATCAATAAAGGGTGAGAAAGTAGAGAAAAGAGTAGCTGGTTTGTAAGAGAGGTTCCTCCCTTTCTGCAACAAACATTTCCTGTTCTATGTACCGGCGATTTAGCATTGAACATAGGTGATAGATATCTGCATCTATAGCCGAGCTTGAATAAATCTCTTTGATAAAAAAATTCTGTTGAACATCAAAATGCAGAGCCTATTTATGGTATGACCCAATCTTCACTTCTACAGTATTGCATGTGTAGCAATAATATTGAATTTTTACTTAACACTGCAAGGGCAAACATTTTCATTTATGGAAGATAGCCAAAGCAGAACTTCTCCCTTAAATACAACACTGGTTTTGGGAGTGAAGATGTAAACAGAAATACACTTTCCCAAATTGAATCTTCCCTTTGTCATTCTTTCCCATGGTGAGCATTCACTTATGCTTTTAGCCCAGATGGGCACACGGAGGATGAAATGGTACAGCATTGTTAGGACCTGGGACGAGGGAGGATATGGAAACAGACCTTCTGCACCAGGCAACGTGGTATCTTGTGTTGCTGCCAATTAATTAGTGATGAGTTTGTCATGTTGCCTGTTGCCCAGGATGATTAATCTGAGCCCCAATCCAACTAAACCATTAAGGAAAGTTCACAGCAAGATAAGCTGTGAGTGACAATGTTACCCTTTAGAAGAAGGGGAGCTGACAGAATGAAATGCAACCCCCTGCCTCCCCCTCACTGGCTTCCAGCCTGTCATGATAAAATCCCTGAGCTCCTACTGTGACTAAAGAGCTGAGAAGGCATGCTTTAGAGTCACATGAGCAGGGACTATGAGAACTTAAAGGGGCATTGGGGTTCACTTCTCAAACCTGCTCATACCACGCGTGAGGGGGTGGAGGTCCAGAGAGGTCAATTCACCTGCTTACAGACACCCAGCAAGTTGTTAGCTGGGCTGGGGCTACAGCTCTGTCTTTTGACCCTCAGTGTTGTCCCTGTCCTGCTGTATCACAGAGTTCTGCTCTCACACCATTTTCTTCTCCTACAGAGGAGAGGTATAGTTTTGTTTGTTTGTTTGTTTGTTTGAAATCACATGACCCAACTTTATTTATTTATTAACATTTTAATTGGAGTATAATTGCTTTACAATGGTGTGTTAGTTTCTGCTTTATAACAAAGTGAATCAGTTATACATATATCTCCATATCTCCTCCCCCTTTCGTCTCCCTCCCACCACCCTCCCTATCCCACCCCTCTAGGTGGTCACAAAGCAGCGAGCTGATCTCCCTGTGCTATGCGGCTGCTTCCCACTAGCTATCTATTTTACGTTTGGTAGTGTATATATGTCCATGCCACTCTCTCACTTTGTCACAGCTTACCCTTCCCCCTCCGCGTGTCCTCAAGTCCATTCTCTAGTAGGTCTGTGTCTGAGGAGAGGTATAGTTTTGAAAACACTCTTGAAGGACATGAGATTAGAGGCCTGCAGATCTAAGTTCTGGTCCAGCCTCTGGCATCAGCTTCCTCTGTAAAGCAGCAGTGGAAGGAGAAGCTGTCTGCCAATGGGGCATCTTGACTGTTTTCCATATGGCTGCTCGTTCTTCAGAAGGCCAGATCTACTTCCTTCTGTGATGGTCTCAGAGAAGCATTCCAAGAGACTGAAGGTGGGCACTGCAAGACCGCTTGACACCTAGACCTCAAAACTTGTACAATATCAATTCTACCATTGTCTATTTTTTTTTAGTAAATATTTTTATTTTTTAATTTTTTAAAATTTTTATTGGGGTCTAGTTGATTTACAGTGTTGTGTTAAATTCTGCCACTTTCTGTTGGTCAAAGAAAGTTACTGGGCCAACCCAAACTCAAGGTGTGGGGAAACAGACTCCAGTTCTTGTTGAGAGGAATGGCAAATTTACATCACCGAGGGTCATATGGAATATCACTTATTTTTTTCAGTAATCTTTGAAAATTGCATCTTTCATCTCTGGCAGTCTAGAAATTTGAAGTCCCCACAAAACAGCAAAATAGCTCCACTAACCACATTACCCAAATACACTTTATGTATTTTCTCTGGATCATGTTGTTTATGAAGTGCTCCCAATTATTTTGTTGTGGCGGCGGTGTATAGGGGGGTGGCACTGAGAGAAAATATAAGCATGTGTATGTAGATCATGTAATCACATATATGCATGCATGTCAGTTTATGTTCAAGTGTATGTTTTAAATTGATATTTGACTTACTGTTCAGAAAAGATGTCATATGACACAAAAGAATGTGTAATATCAAAAGAGAAAGCCCAAATTCAAAATAGATGCAAGATAATTTTCAAAACAGAAAAGAAGAGCAATAAAATGGAGCCAGAAATGACTTAAAATGCATAGACTTATGTCCTTAACCACTTCTGTTGGGCAAAGTACAAACTTGACTCTGGGCTTCCCAGGAGACGCTGTGAAGAGCACAGCACATGGCTACTGCAGAGGGAGATGGAGAAAGTAGTGACTTTTCATCTCTTGCTCCTAAAGCCTGCTGTCAAGATTGCATTCCCTCCGTTGGATTCCATGACCTACTCATATAAGTTTCTCTGCTTTTTCTCTGCATAGCTTGAATGGAGCTTCTCTATGATCAATTTCAATTTTGTTTTAAATTGTGATTTTTTAAACATCTTTGTTGGAGTACAATTGCTTTACAGTGGTGTGTTTCTGCTTTATAACAAAGTGAATCAGCTGTGCATATGTAATCTTAATGAAAAGCAGAGACCAACAGTGGAACCACCATGGCCTCTGTGTTCTGCCCATGGTGCTGAGCTAGGCAAGAGCCAAAGGTGGACTGAGCCCCTGATTTCTGAGAGCCTCTAGGCTGTGACTGACAGGAATCCAGGTACAACTCAGAATATGTGTGTGTTTGTCCTGATTGCTGCTTCTAAACGAGACCACCCTTAACACACTCTTTTTCATATCAAATAGTTGGAACCCTGCAATAGAGGAGTTCAGCTCATCAAGAAAGGCTTGGGTTTCTCTGTTTCTGTCTTTGTACCACCCCTCTTAGAATATCCCTGAGTTCACGTGTCTCTGATCTTTCTATTTAGACTCTGTTACCCAGCTCTGTGCTCATACCAAATCATGTGGCAGATTTTCTGAGTTTTTTTCCTCAGCTTTTGAATTCTACCTCAAATATCCAGTTTGCACTGATCTCTCTATTACTGGTAGCCTCCATCATGTAGTTAAGAGAAAGTCCCAGAGATCTACTCTGGGACTATAATTGGCCTATAATGGTCCTATAATTGGCCATCTGATCCCTACCAGATAGCACCAGTCACTCAGACAAGGGAGAGTTATACAGAAAGAAATCTTAAATTCAAGACAAGGGCAGGGAGAAGGTGAAAGACTCTGAGGCTGAGAGGCTGTCTAGAAAGTGACCTCTTCCAAAGCACTTTTTAAAATTTTTGTCAAAGAGCAGACGTTCTAGGGCATCCCGCTGAATGAGGACTGTTTCCATGTTCCCAGCAGTCAACCCTTGGAACTAAAGAAAATATACATGCTAGCTGTAGCAGAAAAGCCATTATTGATCTCTGCTCTAGAGAGAAGGAATGATGCTTCTCATCGAATAAGGATTTCTTTTTTAAAGAACAAGACAAAGCCAAGAACACCCAGGGTTATTTTCCCCTTCAAACGGCTGTTTATCTTGCTGAGTCTTGGCTACTGTATTAACTAGAAAAATCAGAGGCAAACAGATTTCAAATAGCCTCCACAAGATTGAAATGAGTACTCAGCTGTGGTAGACAAATTCAGAAGTTGTCACAAAATGGTCCTGTGATTGTTTTGAGATAATTTATTTGTTTATCACACACACACACACACACACACACACACACACACACACACACACACACACACACACACACACACACACACACACACACTGCTGGATTCTTCTATTCATCATCACTGCCAAGTGATGTTGATTCCCTGCTTAGACAACTGCAGTGCCCGGCATCTCTGTATCTCCAAAGCAGCTCATCCTATCCACGTAAAGTTCTGACCAAGGAAAATTACTCCAAACGTTAAAATCAAACTCCTCCTTTCAAGTTCCTCCCACCTCTTTGGCTCAGTTCTAATTCCTTGATCCCCAGAGAACAAGTCAGAACGAAATATGTGACAGTCCACCAAATATTTGTTGACAGTAACCCTTCTCCCATGAATCTTCTCTTCTTAGTGGACTTTTTCTTGTTTGTCATTGTAAATTGGTACACACACAGGACACACATTCTTCCCTAGAACAAATGAGAAGACCCTGTTGTTTTTGAACTGTTTAGAACTCCCTGTTCATCACCCCTATGGCTATTCAACCACTAAGTCCTGCTTATTCTACCACCTGCAGAGCTCTTAAGTAATGCAGTAGCAGAATCATGCAGTGGTTAGGAGCCCAGACTCAGGATCTAGACTTCCTGGGTTTCAATCTACCATTTGCAGGCTGCATCACTTTGGCCTCAACATCATCATCTGTAAAATGGAGGGAGTAACAGTACCTAATTCATACGATTGTTGCTTAAATATGTGTAATGCTTTTAGAACAGTGGCTGAACCATAAGCACCTGATAAGAGTTGTTATTGACATTGTTTTTATTACTGAATCTCCTCACTTATGTCCTTCCGTACGCATACAGTCTTCATTCAAACTGACACTACCTTCCACTTGGCACCTCCAATAGCTTCTTAACTTTTCTTCCTGACCCTGCCTCCATCAGTCCATTCTTACATTGTGTAGCCAAGATAAACGGTTAAAACTAACAAATGGACAAAAACTTGGTGATAATTGTGTGTATGTATGAGGATGTGGAGATAACAAGAACCGTAAGAAAATAAGCCATGGGAACTGAGAAAATCCATGAAGGGTGTTGGGTTGTCTCCTGCTGTGTCCTGGGATTTTGTCCAAGGTTTTGTGAAGGGTTGGTGTACCCAACTGACTACCCAATACTCCAGCCCTTGAATGTTTGACTCTTCATGTGAGTTAGACAGGAGCCCAGTTCTCAGAGAGCTTCTGGCCATACCTAACACAGATGGTATCATCACTGTATCTTGGGAAAATGTGCAATATTCCATTTGGTCACTTGGTGATGCTAAAGGGTTCCACTGGACAGTTTATCTACTGGGGTTTGCTATGTAGCAATCCACCCCAAAACTCAGTGGCTTCAAACAACCACCATTTATTATTATATCTCAAATGAGTGTGGGTTCACTGTGGATTGGCTGATCCTGGTTGGTTTCAGCAGATCTCTGCTGGGTTGGTAATACTTCTGCAGGTCAACTGGGACCCTACTCTTTGCTGGATTGGAAAGATCACTTTAACTGGGGAAGCCCTACTTCAGGTGTCACTCCTTTTCTTCCAGGGACCAGCATCTAGCCTGAGCTTTTCCTTCTCAATAGAAATGGTGAAATGTGAGAGGAAATGTGTAAGGCTTAGGCTCAGAACCAACACATCGTCAATTCTGTTTTATGCAGTTGCCGGATCAAACCAAGCCACGTGGCCAAGTCAAGAGCAGGAAGTAATGTTCACTGATTCTGCTCATAGATTTCCTGGTGTGAGGAAATCTGCAGCTATGGGATCTCCTGGTTGCTGCCTAAGGCTGTATTACCCTCATGGGGTTTACAAAGGTCCCACATTGGCAAATACTATATCTTCATTTGAGACCAGGGCTCTCAAACTCAAATACTTACAAAGGTCAGGAAGCTAATATAATGAGTGAATTGAGTGGTGTGGGAAGCATAATTAAGTGGAGTGGTTATGTCTTATCTTGAGCGAGGGAGATAACTGTTGTGAATGCCCTGCCCCATGTTAATAGCAACATAATGTAGCAACTGTTCTAATACTTACATATGGTAGGCACTATTCTGAAAACATTGCTTAGGGAATTCCGTGGTGGTCCAGTGGTTAGGACTCCATGCTTTCACTGCAGAGAGCCCAGGTTCGATCCCTGGTTGGGGAACTAAGATCCCACAAGCCACGCAGTGCAGCCAAATAACTAAATAAATTTTAAAAGTTAAAAAAAATTGCTTATATTAGTTCACTTACTCCTTAAAACAAGAACGTAACATAGGCATTATTATTATTATTCCCATTTTACAGATGAGAAAATTGAGGCACAAAGAGGTTTGATACCTTGCTCCCAATCACAGAGCTGAGATTCTAAATCAGGAAATCTGGCTCCAGAGTTCACATTCTTAAACATCATAGTCTACAACCAGATCTTTTTATTTTTAAAAAGTCAGAAATGCAGATTTTCACATAGAATCATTCAAGTTTTACATCTTGACAGGTAATTTTAAGTAAATAAAAATCACAGTACAGGCCAAGGAAAATATACTTATGGGCTGTGGACCTCTAGTTTAAGACCACTTTTTGAACTAGAGGGTTGGTCTGCTCAGGACAATTCTATCATCCTGAATTCAGGTCAGCTGCCACTCCAGGCCTCCTACTCTGCTGGAAAAGTACTGAACTCAATCAGAGCTTCAAAAATCAACCCCCAAGATCTCAGTAGTGTCTTCACAAAACTCTAGCGGATTCTCCTGCCCTGGCATTGGCCCAGGGTATCAGGTAGGCACTGCCTGACATCGGCCAGTCCTTTAGAGGGCGTTGGAAATTGAGCCCAAGGTAAAGACTGGCCTTGGTTTGCAGATCAAGCTTGGGACCAGCTGTGAGCCTTTTTACCTTGTGGTTTCACCTTCCTGCAGGGGCCTAGGTAGATGAGAGATGTCTCAGAGGCCAAACAGGTGTGGTTTAACGTTGTTGTCAAGAATTGGCAGGGTGAAAGGAGGGGTTAGAAGAGGGAAAACCCCTAGGAAGGCAAAAGGATGTGACAACCAGTGATGAAAAATTTATCACGCAATGCACAGAGAGATGAACAACGCCCATAGTGTACCAAAGAGAAAGTTTGAAAACACAGAGGAAGAAACATTGATTCTGAGAGAACTTTTTTCCCCCTTTTCCTAGATCTTTTCCTTGAATTGCTTTTCCCCCAAATCACAAGGCAAGTCCTGGTGGAATCAGCCTACATCTCTTAAGCCTGCATCAGACTCTGTATGTCTATTAGTTAAAGAAGAGGAAGGATTTTCCCTGCCTTCCTTGCACATCTGAAAAGTGTCTCTTAATCCCCAGTCCTTCCGTCGGTCTCACCTGTCACTCTCATGCTGCAAAATCCAGCTCACTTGTGCTTTCAGTAGTGATAACAGCCAAATCTCTTATTTTATTTAATGCAGCATTTCCTCCATCATCAACCCCACCTCTTCCTCTGTCAGTTTAAAAGAAAAGACTTTTGATTTTTTTTTCCTCTGGAAAATTCCCCACTCTCCATCTTCTGGCAGGAACAGATGCTGGGATATCTGAAGGTGGGAAAATAAGTGGTTATATCCTCAAGTTGTATTTTGTAGCACTTCATGTAATGAGTCCCAGCAATATTTATCCATTTGTATTATCTAGAGGGTTGTTATTTGCTGTGCCTGCTGTTGTTTGAACAGTACACAGGGGGAAAAAAAAAAAGTAGGTTCCTGCCCCACTGTGTCCAGAAACGCTGGGAATGTGGTGGATAGCATTCTTTCGGAGGGATCACATTCTTTTGGTGACACAGATGATTGTATACATGGCAACGAAACACATGATGGGACTTGTGAAAAAAAAAACACCTCATGTAGATTATAATATTATTTCCTTATTATGAGTGTAATGCATGTTTGTTGTAAACATATCTTAGAAAATATAAAAGAGATGAAGAGAGTATTTACTCGTATTTCTTTCCAACCGTGAGAAGCTTAACAGTTTGAAATATAGTCTCCCATGCACCCCTTCAGAATTACACTGTAAGTAAATATTAATGTCCAGATTTATTTTTTACTCTAATGGCATCCCTACAGTAGTAAAGAACTAAAATGCCTGCATGGTGTTCCAACACACTGATGTGCAATAGCAGTTTATTTTGGGGGGGGGTGTGTTGGGTCTTCGTTGCTGCGTGGGCTTTTTCTAGTTGTGGTGAGCGGGGGCTACTCTTCTTTGCGGTGTACAGGCTTCTCATTGCGGTGGCTTCTCTTTGTTGCGCAGCATGGGCTCTAGGCGTGTGGGCTCAGTAGTTGTGGCTCAAGGGCTCTAGAGCACAGGCTCAGTAGTTGTGGCACGTGGGCTTAGTTGCTCCGCGGCATGTGGGATCTTCCCGGACCAGGGATTGGACCTGTGTCCCCTGCATTGGCAGGTGGATTTTTAACCACTGCACCACCAGGGAAGTCCCTGTGCGATAACATTTCAATCCATTCCGTTATAGTTTGATATTTAGGTGATTTCCAATGTTTCACTTCTATAAATGCTACTTGGATGAATGCTCCCACTCATCATTCTTTGTATCTCATGTTATTACGTTAGACTATTTGTATGAGTCAATGGAACAGATATTTTTAAGTCTCTTGATAATTTTGTAGGAAAGTGGTACAAATTTAATTTATACTGTGGAGTCTCCTGAGACCAGGTCTATGTCAGTCTGTATTGGGGGTTTCCCTTTGTCCTAAGAGGGGAAAAAACACTTTAAGGACTGCAGAATGCTGAGGTGGAGTTGGGATTTGCAGTAGGACAGTTAGGCATGATGTCCCTGTGTGACTGTTATGGACTGAATGTTCGTGTCCCCCCAAACTCATATGTTGAAACCCTACCTTGCAATTTGATGGTGTTAGGAGGTGGGGCCTTCAAGAGGTAATTAGGCTCAGATGAAGTCATGAAGGTGGAGCCCTCATGAGTGGGATTAGTGCCCTTATAAGAGTCACAAGAGAGCCAGCTTGCTTTCTCTCCCTGCTCCCTGCCACATGACGACACAGCAAGAAGTTAGCAGGCTGCAACACAGAAGAGAGCTCTCATCAGAACCAGACCATGCTGTCGCCCTGATCTCAGAATTCCAGCCTCCAGAACTGTGAGAAATAAATGTATGTTATGTATAAGCCACCAGATCTATGGCATTCTGTTAGAGCAGCCTATACTGACCAAGACAATGACAGACACCTGAACGAGGTGAGAAAGAGCCATCCATACATCTAAAGGAGGGGAGTCCCCACAAGGATACAGCAGATACAAAGTCCCCTAGGCAACAAAGGTTTGACTTAGCAAAGAAGAATAAGAAGAGTGGTCTGACTATTGGCTTCAAGCTTCCTGACAGAGCAAGAAGGGGAACTTAACCTCAGGTGCTCCCTGCTGCCACAGCTCTCAGTGCTTTCTGGGACTCTTACCTTTGATGAACATGCTGAAATGCAGGGAAACATGTTTGGGTGACTGATCCAAGTCATTGATGCCTGCCACTCAACTGAAAAAAGGAGATTTTTATTCAAATATAGAGATGCTCCTTTCCTTATGGAAACTCTCCGCAGGCTTCCTGGCCGTGATCCTGTCCTTCGGATGGCTCAGAAGTTCAGAGAGGATGGAGACTTTGAGGGACCCCACTAAGCTGGAAGGAACTGATGATGAAGCTCCTACTGGGAAAAGCTCCCCCAGAAAACTCTTATTTCTATTAATTTTACAAATTATTAGCATCAATATATTATCAATAGTGAAAATGATAACTCATGAATACTGAGAGATGGTCTCTCAGGCATCGTGCTAAAAGCTTTACACGGATTGTCTCATTTTAATCATGACAACAAACTTAAGAAGTCAGTAATGGGAGCTCCCTGGTGGCTTAGTGGTTAGGATTCTGGGCTCTCATTGCCGTGGCCCGGGTTCAATCCCTGGTCGGGGAACTGAGATCCTGCAAGCTGTGTGGCACGGCCAAAAATAAATAATAAATAAATAAAATTTAAAAAGAGGTCAGTAATATTACTATCCTGATGTTACAGAGGAGGAGGGGTCTAGAGTGGTTAAATAACTTCTCCAGGATCACAGAGCTAGAAGTAAAGAAGCTGGGATTTGAACCCACTTTTGTCTGATGGACTCTCCCTTTCGGTTTGCCTCGCAGAGGGAGCTCTGTCCAAGCCATACTTTATCTAGTGAATTGCTGATATGCGGCCTTTTGGAAGAGTTTGTTCAGTTAACTAGGCCCTGGGGAAGGAGGGCTGGAAATTCCCCTCTAACACATCCCTGCCGCCACGCTGAGATCTGGCCTCATTATGGCTCAGAGCACTGAGAGGGCTCAGTGTGTCAGAAGGGCACGTGCAGCCTCCCTTCAACACACCACTGAATTCTGGTCACAGACAGAGTGGGAAGCTCCCTGGTCAGGGTGTCTGGAGGCCTGTCCCCAGATCCACTTGGCTGGAATGAGCAGTGTCCTTGGCCCCTTGGAGCTGCAAGAATTAGGCGAAAACTGACTTGGAGGGGACCCGCAGAAGGATGCTCAGAAGGGCAGCCGGATGACTTCCTGCTCATGCGATAAAGTCCAGCTGAGATATGCCCCTCCCCTCATCTAAACCACACCCTCCAACAGGCAGTCATTCACTCTTTTATTTCACTGAATATCACTTGGTGGCTAAGAATGTAAAAATTCATTTGCCAAACTCTCATTAGCACTTAACTCCTAAGGCAGTCACTGCTCTAAATGACCACTTAGATCATTTCGATTTAGATACTCATTCACAGCCCTGTGAAGTGGGTAGACTTTCATCTCCCTTTTACAGAAAGTGACCTCAGGCACAGATGCGTTGTGTAATTTGCTCAGGGTCACACAGCTGGTAGGGGGAGGAGCTCAGGTTCAAATATAGATTGGCTGGCTCTAGAGTCATACTCCTAACTGTTCTGTAGAGCTGGAGATAAGTAGACCTAGGCTCCCATGCTGGCTATACCTCATCCTTCTCCGTGCTCATGGGCACATCCTTTAACTTTTCTGTGCCTCAGTTTCCCCATTGGTGAAATACAGGTGCTAGTTCTACCTGTTCCATAGGATTATTGTGAGAATTAAGTGAGATAGCCACGTGACGCTCCAGGTAGGAGTGTGATTTCCAGAAAAACTCATCCCCCTGAGTTTTACATTCTGCCCACACTTCATCTCAACACCCTTATTTCAAAGCAGCCCAGCTGTTTCCATCTTTCAGGATGTGACACCTCACCTTGATCCAAGCAAAAGAAGGAGTTCAAGGTGATGGAGGGAAGGGGAACAGAGTCCAGAAGCAGTGGGTTCTTGCCCACCTTTTCCTCCAATAATCCTGCCTTTCAAGACGCGCTGACTTCCTAGACCCAATCCACCGCTGGATTCCATTTCTGAGTGGGATCCCATGATGTAACGAGCTGCAGAGAGAAGCCGGCTCCCCTAGAACAGGGACGTGGTTTTGGAGCTTCCCTGCAAATGTAACCATGTTCCTTTCCCTCCTTTCCCCCAAAGCTAGCTCATCCAGGTGGGCCCTCCAGGAGGAAAATCAGAGAGGTTCGTGTTCCTGCGTTTCCCCAGACCTGTTCTGACATCTGGTCCACCCCCGTCGGCAAAACACGGTCTCAGATTACTCGAGATCTCATTTATTAATTGGGAATCGGAGCCCCTTTAGGACAGATCTGGGCAATTGTGGAGGAGCTGAGCTGCAATGAAAGAATTTAATTTAAAGAACGAGTCAATTCAATTGAATCCTGAAAATCATTCTGATGTGCTCCCAGCGGAGTCTATTTAGAACCAATAAATGTGCCTGTGTCACGGTCTCCTGGCTGCACTCTCGCAGCCTGGGGGAAATCATTCACAGGGACCAGGTTTCATTTAGGAGAAATGTGGCTTCCGCCAACTGCACAAAAGGGGGCACTTCTCAGCCCTGTGATAAGATCTCTCTCTTTCCTTCTCTCCACATCCTCCCTCCCCGCTCCCCCACACCGCCATGGGTCATTTTTCTTTGTCTACATTCACCCTGGCTCCTCCTCCCTTCTCCTCTTTTGTCTAACTCTTCCTTTGCTTCCTTCAAAAATGCTATTAAAATTGCCAAACTCATAGAAGCAGAGAGCACAGTGGTGGTTGCCAGGGGCTGGGGGGAGGGAGGGGATAGGATGACACTGGTCAAAGTTTACAAAGTTTGGTACTCAAGGTAAATAAGTTATAGAGATCGACTGTGCAGCAGGGAACACTGGTACACGGGTTTTGAAATGCGGCCAAGACTTGGGCGCAAACCCTGATTCGGTCCCACTTATTTTCTTTGAACCTCACTTTTCTCCTTGTAAAATGAGGATAATCTTGTGTACCTCGCAGAGTTATTGTGCAGGCTAAAGAAGATAGTCTGTGGAATGTGCCTGACACAAGGTGGGGACTGAGCTGATGGTGGTAACGGTGCAATTTTGCTATTGCAGAGGGGTTGGAGTGTCCGGAGTGGAGAGTATACACTGATGTTAAAAGACGCTGGGCAGCCAGAGAAGGTTTTGTTAGAGAGTGGGGTGGCGGGAGCGAGGCTGGTCACTTCCTTCCTCGTGGCACTGGAGGACCTAGATTTTTGTCTCCCTGTCCATCTGAGTCATGATTGTTAATGGGGAACCAGAAGAGCCAGCAATCTATCCATGTAATCTCTCATTTCTGCGACCGAAGAACTGAGGTGTGCAGGCAGGAAATTAACCTTTTTTTTTTTTTAAGAAATAAAAGCCCATAGTTTGTGTCCCTGTGTGAGTGAGCTGGACGGAGCCCAAAGCCTATCCTGGGACAAATATATAGTTCTTACTAAAATAAACCCAACAGAGATCAGCTCCTCTGACTCCGAAAGGTAAATAACGATACCAACAGCCAGATACCCTGGGAGAAATGAATGGAGCCTTGCAGCCTGAGTTCTTTCCAGGAAGGTCCTTGGCTGCAACCAGCCTAAGCTGCCTGCCTCTGCCTCTGTTCATATCATCCTGGCATCTACAGGATGCTCTGCTCTATCCCGCAGGAGCAACTCACTTCCCTTAGATAGTCTCACCTCCTCCAGGGAGGCTTCCCTCGTGGGGCTGTGACCCAGTGAAAATGGCAATGACTTTTATGCCTCAGAGGTCTGATTCCTCTAAACTTAAAGCATTTAAAACATTCATGTTTTCTTCTCTACCTGTAAAAAACGATGATACGAAGTTCCTCAAAAAGTTAAACATAAAAAAAAAAAAAAAAGTTAAACATAGAATTACTGTATGACCTGGCAATTCCACTCCTAGGAATATACCCCAAAGAACTGAAAAACAGATACTCAAACAAATTCCTGTACACATGTTCACAGCAGCATTATTCACAATACCCAAAAGATGGAAACAACCCTAATGTCCATCAAAGGATGAATGGGTAAACAAATTGTGCTATATTTCACGCAAGGGAGTATTATTCAGCCATAAAAAGGAATGCAGTACAAATACATGCTACGATGTGGATGAACCTCAAAAACATTCTATGAAAACAGTAAGTGAAAGAAGCCAGACACAAAAAGTCACCTACGTGTGATTCCATTAATGTGAAATATCCAGGAGAGGTAAATCCATAGGGATGGACTGCCCATTGGTGGTTGCCAGGGGCTGAGGGTGGGGTGAGGAGGGACTGGGGAATAAGTGCCTAATGGGTACAGAGTTTTCTTTTAGGGTGATGAAAAAGGTTTGCAGCTGTGTAGAGGTGGTGGCTACACAATACTGTGAATCTACTGAATGCCACTAAATTGTTCACTTTAAAATGGTTAATTTTATTATGTAAATTTTACCGTTGTTTTTAACATGGGGGATAAGAATAATTACCCCCTAAAATGGTTAGGTGATAATGATAATGCAAGTAGAACTCCAGATAAACTCTGTGGCTTGACAAGTGTCACTCCATAAATGCTCTTTCCCTTTCTCTTCCCAGGTGTAATCTTTCTACAGACTGTACAGATAATATCCCTGGGGTGCCTTAGCATAGCTAGATTACCCTTAACTTTTAAAGGACCATGTTAATTGCTTAGACAAACCAAATGGAATTGTTTTAAAGAAGGAAATATACGAAAAGTCCCCCTCTCCAGCCTGATCTCTGCCCATACCACAGCTTTGTGGGATCTTATCCTTTTCTTTCTTTTTTTTTTAAACATCTTTATTGGAGTATAATTGCTTTACAATGTTGTGTTAGTGACTGCTGTATAACAAAGTGAATTAGCTGTACCCGTATCCCCTCCCTCTTGCGTCTCCCTCCCACCCTCCCTATCCCACCCCTCTAGGTGGTCACAAAGCACCGAGCTGATCTCCCTGTGCTATGCGGCTGCTTCCCACTAGCTATCTATTTTACATTTGGTAGTGTATATATGTCCATGCCACTCTCTCACTTCGTCCTAGCTTACCCTTCCTCCTCCCCATGTCCTCAAGTCCATTCTCTATGTCTGCATCTTTATTCCTGTCCTGCCCCTAGGTTCTTCAGAACGATTTTTTTCTTTTTTTTTTTTTAGATTCCATATGTATATATATGTGTTAGCATACAGTATTTGTTTTTCTCTTTTTGACTTACTTCACTCTGTGCGACAGACTCTAGGTCCATCCACCTCACTACAAATAACTCAGTTTCGTTTCTTTTTATGGCTGAGTAATATTCCATTGTATATATGTGCCACGTCTTCTTTATCCATTCATCTGTCGATGGACACTTAGGTTGCTTCTGTGTCCTGGCTATTGTAAATAGAGCTGCAATGAACATTGTGGTACATGACTCTTTTTGAATGATGGTTTTCTCAGGGTATATGCCCAGGAGGGATTGCTGGGTCATATGGTAGTTCTATTTTTAGTTTTTTAAGGAACCTCCATACTGTTCTCCATAGTGGCTGTATCAATTTACATTCCCACCAACAGTGCAAGAGGGTTCCCTTTTCTCCACACCCTCTCCAGCATTTGTTGTTTGTAGATTTTCTGATGATGCCCATTCTAACTGGTGTGAGGTGATACCTCATTGTAGTTTTGATTTACATTTCTCTAATGATTAGTGATGTTGAGCATCCTTTCATGTGTTTGTTGGCAATCTGTATATCTTCTTTGGAGAAATGTCTATTTAGATCTTCTGCCCATTTTTGGATTGGGTTGTTTTTTTGATATTGAGCTGCTTGTATATTTTGGAGATTAATCCTTTCTCAGTTGTTTTGTTAGCAAATATTTTCTCCCATTCTGAGGGTTGTTTATGGTTTCCTTTGCTGTGCAAAAGCTTTTAGGTTTCATTAGGTCCCATTGGTTTATTTTTCGTTTTATTTCCATTTCTCTAGGAGGTGGGTCAAAAAGGATCTTGCTGTGATTTATGTCAAACAGTGTCCTTCCTATGTTTTCCTCTAACAGTTTTATAGTGTCTGGCTTTACATTTAGGTCTTTAATGCATTTTGAGTTTATTTTTGTGTATGGTGTTAGGAAGTGTTCTCATTTCATTCTTTTATATGTGGCTGTCCAGTTTTCCCAGCACCACTTATTGAAGAGGCTGTCTTTTCTCCATTGTATATTCCTGCCTCCTTTATCAAAGATAAGGTGACCATATGTGCATGGGTTTATCTCTGGGCTTTCTATCCTGTTCCTTGATCTGTATTTCTGTTCTCGTGCCAGTACCATATTGTCTTGATTACTGTAGCTTTGTAGTATGGTCTGAAGTCAGGGAGCCTGTTTCCTCCAGCTCTGTTTTTCTTTCTCAAGATTGCTTTGGCTATTCAGGGTCTTTTGTGTTTCCATACAAATTATGAAATTTTTTGTTCTAGTTCTCTGAAAAATGTCATTGGTAGTTTGATAGGGATTGCATTGAATCTGTCGATTGCTTTGGGTAGTAGAGTCATTTTCACAAGGTTGATTCTTCCAATCCAAGAACATGGTATATCTCTCCATCTGTTTGTATCATCTTTAATTTCTTTCATCAGTGTCTTATAGTGTTCTGCATACAGGTCTTTTGTCTCCTTAGGTAGGTTTATTCCTAGCTATTTTATTCTTTTTCTTGCAATGGTAAATGGGAGTGTTTCCTTAATTTCTCTTTCAGATTTTTCATCATTAGTGTATAGGAATGCAAGAGATTTCTGTGCATTAATTTTGTATCCTGCTACTTTACCAAATTTGTTGATTAGCTCTAGTAGTTTTCTGGTAGCATCTTTAGGATTCTCTATGTATAGTATCATGTCATCTGCAAACAGTGACAGTTTTACTTCTTTTCCAATTTGGATTCCTTTTATCTCTTTTTCTTCTCTGATTGCTGTGGCTAAAACTTCCAAAACTATGTTGAATAATAGTGGTGAGAGTGGGCAACCTTGTCTTGTTCCTGATCTTAGAGGAAATGGTTTCAGTTTTTCAGCATTGAGAACGATGTTGGCTGTGGGCTTGTCATATATGGCCTTTATTATGTTGAGGTAAGTTCCCTCTATGCCTACTTTCTGGAGAGTTTTTATCATAAATGGGTGTTGAATTTTGTCAAAAGCTTTTTCTGCATCTATTGAGATGATCATATGGTTTTTCTCCTTCAGTTTGTTAATATGATGTATCACATTGATTGATTTGCATATATTGAAGAATCCTTGCATCCTGGGATAAACCCCACTTGATCATGGTGTATGATCCTTTTAACGTGCTGTTGGATTCTGTTTGCTAGTATTTTGTTGAGGATTTTTGCATCTATGTTCATCAGTGGTATTGGTCTGTAGTTTCCTTTCTTTGTGACATCTTTGTCTGGGTTTGGTATCAGGGTGATGGTGGTCTTGTAGAACGAGTTTGGGAGTGTTCCTCCTTCTGCTATATTTTGGAAGATTTTGAAAAGGATGGTTTTAGCTCTCTAAATGTTTGATAGAATTCGTCTGTGAAGCCATCTGGTCCTGAGCTTTTGTTTGTTGGAAGATTTTTAATCACAGTTTCAATTTCAGTGCTTGTGATTGGTCTGTTTATATTTTCTGTTTCTTCCTGGTTCTGTCTCAGAAGGTTGTGCTTTTCTAAGAATTTGTCCATTTCATCCAGGTTATCCTATTTATTGGCATATAGCTGCTTGTAGTAATCTCTCATGATCCTTTGTATTTCTGCAGTGTCAGTTGTTATGTCTCCTTTTTCACTTCTAATTCTGTTGATTTGAGTCTTTTCCCTATTTTTCTTGATTAGTCTGGCTAATGATTTATTACTTTTGTTTATCTTCTCAAAGAACCAGCTTTTAGTTTTGTTGATCTTTGTTATTGTTTCTTTCATTTCTAATCTGATCTTTATGATTTCTTTCCTTCTGCTAACTTTGGTTTTTTTTGTCTTTCTTTCTCTAATTGCTTTAGGTGTAAGGTTAGGTTGGTTATTTGAGATTTTTCTTGTTTCTTGAGGTAGGACTGTATTGCTATAAACTTCCCTCTTAGAACTGCTTTTGCTGCATCCTATATGTTTTGGGTCATCGTGTTTTCATTGTCATTTGTTTCTAGGTAATTTTTGATTTCCTCTTTGATTCCTTCAGTGATCTCTTGGTTGTTTAGTAGTGTATTGTTTAGCCTCCATGTGTTTGTATTTTTTACAGTTTGTTTTTTTTCCTGTAATTGATATCTAGTGTCATAGCATCGTGGTTGGAAAACATACTTGATATGATTTCAATTTTCTTAAATGTACCAAGGCTTGATTTGTGACCCAAGATATGATCTATCCTGGAGAATGTTCCATGAGCACTTGAGAAGAAAGTGTATTCTGTTGTTGTTGGATGGAGTGTCCTATAAATATCAATTAAGTCTGTCTTGTTTAATGTGTCATTTAAAGCTTGTGTCTCCGTATTTATTTTCATTTTGGATGATCTGTCCATTGGTGAAAGTGGGGTGTTAAAGTCCCCTACTATGTTTGTGTTACTGTCGATTTCCCCTTTTATGGCTGTTAGCATTTGCCTTATGTATTGAGGTGCTCCTATGTTGGGTGCATAAATATTTACAACTGTTATATCTTCTTCTTGGATTGATCCCTTGATCATTATGTAGTGTCCTTTTTTCCTCTTGTAATAGTCTTTATTTTAAAGTCTATTTTGTCTGATATGGGAATTCCTACTCCAGCTTTCTTTTGATTTCCATTTGCATGGAATATCTTTTTCCATCCCCTCACTTTCAGTCTGTATGTGTCCCTAGGTCTTGAGTTGGTCTCTTTTAGACAATGTATATATGCTTCTTGTTTTTGTATCCATTGAACCAGCCTATGTCTTTTGGTTGGAGCATTTAATCCATTTACATTTAAGGTAATTATCAATATGTATGTTCCTATTATCATTTTCTTAACTGTTTTTTTGTTTGTTATTATAGATCTTTTCCTTCTCTTGTGTTTCCTGCCTAGAGAAGTTCCTTTAGCATTTGTTGTAAAGCTGGTTTGGTGGTACTGAATTCTCTTAGCTTTTGCTTGTCTATAAAGGTTTTACTTTCTCTGTCAAATCTGAATGAGATCCTTGCTGGGTAGAGTAATCTTGGTTGTAGCTTTTTCCTTTTCATCACTTTAAATATGTCCTGCCACTCCCTTCTGGCTTGCAGAGTTTCTGCTGAAAGATCAGCTGTCAACCTTATGGGGATTCCCTTGTATGTTATTTGTTGCTTTTCCCTTGCTGCTTTTAATATTTTTTCTTTGAATTTATTTTTTGATAGTTTGATTAATATGTATCTTGGTGTGTTTCTCCTTGGATTTATCCTGTATGGAACTGTCTGCACTTCCTGGACCTGATTGACTATTTCTTTTCCCATGTTAGGGAAGTTTTCAACTATAATCTCTTCAAATATTTTCTCAGACCCTTTCTTTTTCTCTTCTTCTTCTGGGACCCCTATAATTCAAATGTTGGTGTGTTTAATGTTGTCCCAGTTCTCTGAGACTGTCCTCAATTCTTTTCATTCTTTTTTCTTTATTCTGCTCTGCAGTAGTTATTTCCACTATTTTATCTTCCAGGTCACTTATCCGTTCTTCTGTCTCAGTTATTCTGCTATTGATTCCTTCTCGAGAATTTTTAATTTCATTTATTGTGTTGTTCATCATTGTTTGTTTGCTCTTTAGTTCTTCTAGGTCCTTGTTAAACGTTTCTTGTATTTTCTCCATTCTATTTCCAAGATTTTGGATCATCTTTACTATCATTACTCTGAATTATTTTTCAGGTAGACTGCCTATTTCCTCTTCATTTGTTTGGTCTGGTGGGTTTTTACCTTGCTCTTTCATCTGCTGTGTATTTCTCTGTCTTCTCATTTTGTTTAGCTTACTGTGCTTGGGGTCTCCTTTTTGCAGGCTGCTGTTTCATAGTTCCCGTTGTTTTTGGTGTCTGCCCACAGTTGGTAAGGTTGGTTCAGTGGTTTGTTTAGGCTTCCTGGTGGAGGGGACTGGTGCCTGTGTTCTGGTGGGTGGGGCTGGATCTTGTCTTTCTGGTGGGCAGGACCACGTCTGGTGGTGTGTTTTGGGTTGTCTGTGAACTTATTATGATTTTAGGCAGTCTTTCCGCTACTGGCTGGAGTTGTGCTCCTGTCTTGCTAGTTGTTTGGCATGGAGCGTCCAGCACTGGAGCTTGCTGGGCATTGAGCGGAGCTGGGTCTTAGCGTTGAGACAGAGGTCTCTGGGAGAGCTCTCGCAGATTGATATTCCATGGGGCCAGGAGGTCTCTGGTGGTCCAATGTACTGAACTCAGCTCTCCCACCTCAGAGGCTCAGGCCTGACACCAGGCCGGAGCACCAAGACCCTGTCAGCCACACGGCTCTAGGCTGGTGGGTCTCTGGGGTCAAGATTGTCTAGATTCAAAACTCAGGTTGGCCGTCTCTGGCTATGTGGTCTCAGGTGAATTTCATCATCCACTGGGTCCTAAAACACAGCAACTGTTGCCATGACTGCGCAACTAAAGGGCAGGGGTGGAGGACTGAACTCTGAGACAAAAAAAATGCAAGAAAACCAGAAGCTGGAGAGCGAGTGGTAGAAACCTGAAGAAGGAAGACTAGGCAGGGTAAAGCTGACTGAGATCTTGGTCTTAATCCACACCTCAACCTCTATCTTGGGACATCCACACTTACTCACCAGTGGGTCTTATAATCTCTTCCTTGGATATTTCAATTTCTAGTTCTGCGAAGATTTGTATAGTGGTGTCTTCCTGCCACTCACCACACAGAAGCTGCCTTTTAGGTATCTTGACCTTCATGGACAAAATGATAACAATCATAATAACAACAACAACAATAAAGGTTGCTTTTATTTACTGAGGTGCTACATTGTTTTGAGAACTATGCTAAGAGTTTTTATGTGCATTTGTAATCCGCACAATAAATTTAGGAAGCGAGCTCTACTATTAACCCCCTTTTACAAATGGGGAGCTAGAACATGAGTGAGGTTAAGCAACATGCCCAGAGCTGAAACACAGAGTAAATGAATGCATGAACTGAGTTCAGAGATGGACTGCCATCCACTGATTGCCCAAGAGCAGAGAAGTCGGTTCCTGTTTTCCGGGAGGGGCGCACAGCAGGAGTTGAAGATGGTTCTTAGAGAAAGCAGGTGATGGACACCCAAGGCTGGACCTGTTCTGAGAGACAAGGTCAAAATATTCAAGGCAGGCAGCTCCTAAGGTGTCTCCCAGTGATCCCCCACTCTGGGTATATAGGCCCCTGTGTAATCACCTCTCTGGGCTGACCTGGTAAATTGCTTCTAAAAAATATGGCAGAAGTGATGGGACATCCTCCTGAGATTAGGTTACAAAGACTCTGGTTCCACCTCGCTCACCCTCTCTCACTCTCTCCGGTGCTCACTCGGATGGAATCCACCTGCTGGGTTGTAAGCGGCCCCAGGGAGCAGTCCACGTGGCAGTGAGGACCTGTGGCCTCTTACAGCCACATGAGTGGCCTGGACATGGCCTGTCCCCCAGCTGAGCCTTGAGATGAAGACTACACCTTTGTGAGGGACCTTGAGACAAATGACCCAATGAAATCACATGAGATTCTCGATCCACAAAAACTGTGAAGTAATAAATGTTTGTTGCTTAAGCCATTAAGTTGGGATAATTTATTATGTAGTTTGATAGTCAGAACAGTAATATTTGCAAAGCACGGCCTTTGCTAGGCCCTAGCCAGAGACAGGAGAGATTGAGAGGCATGAGATAAGTCTCTATCCTCCAGGAACCCATGTGTTAGCAGGATGAAAAGAGAATAATTTAAAATGGAAAGTTAGAAGTGTGTGCAAGGCACAGAGCTGGTAGAAAGGATCCAGCATCCATGAAGTGTTCTAGGGCCTTGACATATGAGTAGGAGTTCACTAAGAAGGTGTTACAAACAATAATTTTTTGAACAAACAAAGAAGCTAGAGTGGTAGAAGATGGGAAGCAAGACCATTTAGGATATAGGAAGTGGGATTATCATGATTTGGTGATCAATCTGTAGAAAGTGAGCAGTCAAGTGTGTCCTGGGTTTTTTTGCTTGGGTGAACAAGTGGGTTGTTGTGCCATCAGCTAAGGTGGACACCACAGGAAAAGAGCAGTGAGCCTTTGGAATGGGTCCTGGATATGTTCCAGGCTTCTGTTCCTTAGCTTTCTTTGATCACTATTTGATAACACACACATGTGCATGCAAACACACACAGTGTATTAGTTATCTATTGCTGTGCAACAAATTACCCCAAAGCTTAGTGATTTCAAACAACAAATATTGTTTTCGAAGGTCAGAGTTCTGAGAGTAACCTAACCGCCCAGGGTTTCTCAAGAAACTGCAGTCAAGATGTTAGGCAGAGCTGCAGTCACCTGAAGGCTTGAATGGGGCTGATGGGTCCACTTCCAAGATGGCCCATCCACATGGCTGTTGGCTGGAGGCCTCCGTTCCTCTCCCCATGAGCTTCTCCATAGAGATGCTCCATATGGGAGCTAACTTCCTCCAGAGCAAAGCAAGCCAAGAGTGACAGAATAATTAGGAAGCCAGAGGGCTTTTATAACCTGGTCTCCTAAGTCATACGCTGTCACTTCCACTTTATTCTATTAGAAGTGAGGAACATCAAATAATATGTGGACATATCTTAAAACTAATACACACATACACACATATATACATATGTCTATATGCCAGAGCCTAGCTCACAGTAGGTACTCAATACATATTTTTGAATGAAATAATTCTACTACATGCAGAAGTTTTATCCTGTTTCATTCAGTGTATTACAGCATGGTTCCCTAGTATTAAGAAATAGATACATCATATACTTCTGCAGTCAGACTGGCTTGAGTTTGAATCCTGGATCCATCTGTGCAGACTTGAACAAGGCAACTAACTACTCCACAGCTCAGTTTCGTCGTCTGTAAAGAGAATCAAGGCACCTATATATCAGAGTTGTTATAAAGATTAAATAATCTAATATATGCACAGGACTTAGTCCACTGCCTGGCACATACTAATGATTTTTTAATGTCATGTGTTGCAAATATCATGCATTCCTGAATGGAGTGGCCTTTCATGTCCTTTCGCTGTATTTTCTGCTGCTGCTTTCCCTTGGCTTATGGTTGAGGCTGTAAGGATTCAGACATCTAGGGATGAGCTATCACAGGGACCTCACAGTGCAGAAGGGGGATGTGCCTTCTGTTCTAGGAAAAGCACAAAACAGCTGCCTGTTTTGTACTTGCTGTATAAAAGTCTAAAAGGCATGGAACCTGACGCCAGTTATTATGCTGACTGTAGACATGGTTAATTGGTTATCTATTCCAAGCATTAACAATTATTCCCATAGATACCTGATCACCATGACTAATTAGACAAAAGTTCTTTCCAAAGCCCGTTTGAATTATAGCTCTAGTGTAATAAACCCCTAAGTGTTTATTCAATTTGTACATGATTTTTTTCCTGTTCTTTCCCTTTACAGGAATCGATAAGTTGTTTAGACACATTTAATAGAGAGGAAATGAACAGAAAGCAGGTTTTGCCACTTTATGAAAGTATCTTTTAAATGTTTTGCCTTTAAAAACAGCATCCCTTTTATCCACCCTGTGAGCTGGCATTTTCGGGAAAATGGACATGGGCTTATTTCAGTGGTTAGGTGAGGACGATTAATGGTCTTGCCAGTAATTAAAGTTGGATTTGCCCGTAAATAAAAGCAAATGGCTTTCGCAGAGCGTCCTGTGTTCATTCTGGTGCCATATATCACAGGCCTGGGCAATTGGTTTTGTGTTCTTGCCTCGCGGTACATCTCATGCTTATGTTTCCTCTGCTCTTTCATGACATTCAAAGTGCATCTGGGATGCTAAAACCCTCTTAGAAAATAATTATTTTGAGGCACCACATGAATAATAGGACAGTGAAAAAAAGGGAATAGAATGTTCTGGGACTTTTTAACCCCCAGAACAGCAGATTGTATGAACTGCTCTATTATATTTATCCAAGTAGTCTTTGTTCTGGGCTCGTCCTCTTGGGGGAGAATCTTGTTCTGGTGCTTCTAAGTAAGGATGTGGAGGAAAAGCATCAGATACATTTCAGCTGTCATTGTTGAGGTGGAATGGCAGGACAAGAGACTCGCACCCATTGCAATGACCTCTGGTGTGTCCTCCATCCCCTGTAACCATAGCGCCGAGGGTCCTGAGGTGACATTATTCAAGGTAAACCATTAAAGCAGGAAAATTGATGGAGGTGATGTCAACCACATAGTGTTTCTTCAGCATGGGTCTCAGGTAAACATCCTGGGTATCGTAAGTATCCCCCAAACCGTAGCTCGTTCAGATTCTCTCCTGCCAATCCTGTCCCACTGCCAGTATAATCCCTAGCATAGCCATACCTTGGGAGACAAGGTGTGTGGGAAGAGATGGAGAAAACCTTAACATAAAAGAGGGTATATAGTGGTGATTTTAGTGTTTTTGCCATCCATTTAATCAATGAACACTTACTATTTGCCTGGTGGTGTTCTAGGTGCTGAAACCTTCGTACTGAGAAAGCTAAAATTCCAAATGGGTCATGACGATACAATATTCCTGGGACCTGCAGGTCAAATCCCAAAAATTACAAGTTTTTGTATTTTAAATATCGAATAGATTGCAAATAGATTTTAAATCTTTTCTACCCAACCCGTGCTTAGACAGTTTTAAGTTCAAGAACTGCTATCAGGCTTAAAAAAAGTTTTATTTTTCTACTATGAAATATTTAGGATGTAAATCATACGTAAAGAAAATTTTAGTGAACTTCTATGTATTTATCACATAGTTTAAGAAATAAAATACTGTAAATTTAATTGAGGTCCTTTGTACGCCCTTCCTTAGCCTCATTCTGCCCTGTCAACCCACAGAATTGCTATCTTGATTTTTATGTTATCATTCCTAGAGGCATGTTTGTTTAATAGAGGAATTCTAACTCATTAAGATGGGGATGGAAGAAAGACTATTTTTGTGCAATTGTGTGTCCATTTAAACCAGGCTATCTTGAAGAATTCTAAAAAAAAACTGAGAGATGGATTTGAATGTTGGGTCTAAATTCTCCACTGCATTAAATGAATGGCATTGATTTTACACTTGAACATTCACATTTTCTACTGAAGGGTTATCTTCTAAGGGTGCTTTTGGTTGTAAATGGAGGGAGCCCAGGTGGAATCCAAGGCTGAGAATGTAGGGAAGGAACTAAGTCAGGGTCTGGGAGATACTTCCCCTCTCTTGTCTCTGCTCCTCTCCGTGTGTCTGCTTGATCTTTTCTGCTTTGCATGCAGACTTTCTCCAAAACAAGGGTATTCATAGGGCTACCAGATTTCGCAAAAAAAAAAAAATATATATATATATATATATATACACATACATGTATATATACATATTCATATATAACATATTTTATATATTACATATTTTATATAGTATGTGTTATGTGTGTATATATGTATCAATATATGTATGACACTCAGTTAAATTTGAATTTCAGATTAAAAAAGGAAGAATTTTTTTAGCATGTGACCTATGCAATATTTGGACATAACATACATAAAAAATTCTTTAGTGTTTATCAGAAATCTAAATTTCACTGGGAATCCTCTATTTTATCAAGCCATCCTAAGTAGGTTCTACAATACATATTTCAAGCCCAGCCCCATGAAGAGATTGGCTTTCTCTCCCTCTCAGTTCCTGAGACGGAAAGGACTCTGATTGGTCCAGCTCAGGTCAGGTGACTTGGTGGGTTTTTAATCAACTCTGGGCTGAGTCGTGTTGATTAAGCAGTGCTGCTAGAAGACCACCTAGGGGGATTAGGGGAGCAAATAAGGAAGATGACTGTGAGTTGGGAGGATACAAGATGTCCACTCCTGAAAATCTGTGTTTACAAGTGAGTGGAGATTGCTCTCTCTGGTCCCTTCTGCTCTCATTTCTCTAGGACAACGTGGTATAATGTGGCAGTTAGGAGCACAGGCTCTGAAGTCTGCCTTTCAGGCATGATTTCTCCCTCCACCACTCACCAGAGTTATCATCCTGTGCAAGTTATTTGATGTCAGTTTCCTCATTTACAAAAATGAGGTTATGATAACAGTAACTGTTTCATAGACTGTTGTGAAAATTAAATGAGTTAATAATATGGGAAGTTCTTATGCCCTGCTTGTAATAGAGCAACATTTTACAACTGTTTGTTATTTTTCTCCTGCAATAACAGTGGTTTTTCAGGAAGGATTTCCAGGAAGAGGGATAAGGAACTAGTTAACTCCCTCTAGAAACCACTGTAAACCAACCTTCAGCTTTTTTCTTCTGGATCTTCTAAACCAAAAGTCCACTGTTGTTTCCCTAAAGGTCCAGATTGTAAATATTTTAGGCTTCATGGGTCATTAGGTTTTTGTTACAGTGACTCAACTGAGCTGCTGTAGCAGCCACTGAATTTATAAACAAATGATCATGGCTGTGTTCCAATAAAACTTTATTGACAAAAACAGGTGGTGGGCTAGATCTGGCCAGTGGACCATAATTTGCTGACCCATGCTCTAGCCCTTCCAGCATCACAATCCCCCACTTTTTCTTTTTTTCAAATGAGCTTATATAAATTAATCCTCTTATCCCCACACTCAGTCATGGATTACAGAGACATTCCATGGTGAATATTTAGAATACTTCCTGAAAGGCAGTTTTGCAATGTTTTAAGAGCCTTAAAACTGTTCAGACCTGCCACACTTCATCCACTGCTTTGACAAATATTGATAAAGAATTCACAATATGTCAGGAACCTTATTGGCCACTACTGGGTATCTCTTCTAAAGAAACCATCAGAGAAGCAGATTCAGACACACACAAAAATCAAAGCCTTTCATCACAGTGTAATTTATAATAGCAAATAATTATGAAAAAACCTCTTTTAATCCACCTTAAACATTTAATGGTTAGGGAAATTGGGGGACAACCATACTATGAAATATTATACAGTCATAACAGATGCCCATTCTTCATAATAATGTAAATGTTGTTTATTAAAGTTCTAGAGTCAACATATAAAGAGAGCATTACTGTCTTAATTATGGAGTGAGGAGAGAATATAAGCATTATCAAAACTGACAAATTAAAAACTAGAGTTAACAGAAGTTGAGAAGTGTCAGGGAGGAAAACAAGGTCCTTATCTTGCAAAATGTTGAATAAAAACCCAATGTCAGGGCTTCCCTGGTGGCTCAGTGGTTGAGAGTCCGCCTGCCGATGCAAGGGACACGGGTTTGTGCCCCGGTCCGGGAAGATCCCACATTGGCTAGGCCCGTGAGCCATGGCCACTGAGCCTGCGTGTCCGGAGCCTGTGCTCCGCAACGGGAGAGGCTACAACAGTGAGAGGCTCGAGTACCGCAAAAAAAAAAAAAAAAAAAAAAGACAATGTCATTAATAGAAAGAGAAAGTGAGGTTTAGGTATGCTATTGACAATTATAATGGTGACCAAGAAGGGAATACAAAAATAAAGGCATAATTATTATAATTATTGGGAGAAGAAGCAGGGGGAGAGATATATCTAGAGTTGGTGACAGAAATAAACTCAATTCTCATCTATCATAGCAGGAAATCAACAGATAATTCTTGAAGTAGAAAAACTACAAGTCACGTATTATTGAACTATATGAAGATAAGAGTCAGAAAAACTTTAAATGCAGATGGTTAAAAGTTATACCCAATGGGATCTCAACAGGTGCATGTGTATGGGGCGGGGGTAGGGTATAGGAATAGAGCAGGAGACTATTGCACTTCATTAGTGAAAAGGAAAATCGTTTACAAAGAGACTGTGCTAACATGGAAAAATATTTATCATTTAAGTGGGAAGACTGGTAACAAACTGCATACCCAGTGCATTCCAAGTATCTAAAAACAAAACAAACAAACAAAAAGCTATGCATAGGAAGAGGTCGAGAAGGAAACATGCCAAGTTATCTACAGCTCTCTGGGTGGTGGGAAACAGGATCATTTTATTTTTGTCATAACTTTCTTCATTTCCGTATTTTCCCAATTTTCCACAGCAAACATGCACAGCTTTTATGATACCAAAATAAACTATATATTAAAAGACTTGAATGGAAGCCCTTCGATGCAGTTTGCCATTCTCTCTTTGTGTTGAGCGGTTGGCAAAAAGATGGTTCAGCTGGGAAGCCATGGGGTTTTGCTCTGGCTCTGCTAATGAGCTGCATCCTTCAGGCAGGTCTCCAGTCTCCCTTCTTCTACTGCAAAAAGAAGACTGGAACTAAATGATTGCCAAGCTCCCTTCTTGTTCTGGCATCTTGGAATCAATTCTAAGGCAACTTATTATGCCCTGGGAACAACTCCTATTCTCTGATCATCAGGGTCCACAACAGAACCCCAGCCCTGCTTGGTCCCCTTAAAATTATCTAGGCTTCCTTATCAGATAGATAAAACCTGTTGTTGGAGCCACGGGTTTAATGGAGAGAGATTGGGTGTTAGAGTACAGTAGACCTATCCACTCAGTAGTTGCGCTCCCTGGGACAAGTCACTCTTTCACAGCACCTGCGACGGTGACTGGTACATAGTAATTTGTGAGGACAAAACTTCTCTGAACCTAGCTCTTCATCTTTAAGAGGAGGGTAATAGCAATTCCTATTTCCTAGGGTCATTGTGAGGATGAGAGAGATTGCATGGTCAGGGACATAGCGCAGTGTGTGGCATATGGTCCGTGCTTGGTAAATGAAAGCTGTCACAACAGCCGCCAGACTTTCCTGTGTTTATAAAGCCTAGCACTGAGCTCTATGCTTTGCATTCATTACCTCATTTACTCTTACCACACTCTTGCCATCAAGGAGGCATTTCTGTCAGGTTTAGGACACAACACAGAATTGTGATTAAGAGCATGCACCCTGCAGCCTGCCAGCCTGCCACTGTCTAGCTGTGTCATTGGGCAAGTTCCAGAACCTCTTGAAGCATCCTTTTCTTCATCTGTTTAATGGGTATGTTAATAGGATGCCCACCTCAGAGGTGGTTGTGAGGATCAGATAAACTATTGTGTGTTAACTGCAGGGAGCAGTGCCTGATACACCATGTTGTTAGCTATTATTATTCTTGTCTTATAGACGAGGTCACTGAGACTGAAAGCAGTTGCATAATTTTTCTATTTGGTCACATATTTAGGAGTGAAGATGTGAACCCAGGCAGTTACCTACCAGCACTTGCTTTCTTAATCATCATGCTGTATTTTCCCTCTCCACTGTCAACTATTTTACATGAGTGAATATTGATAAAAATGCCCAGATGAAAAAAGGGTTAAAAAATCTGATAAAAAGGGTTGTGATGTGAACAATTACATCAGTGACAACCAGAGAGCTGCAAATGCCTAATTTTGTGGCCAAGCTGAAGATGAGTGATGGCCTTTGGAAAGGGCTTATTGAGGGTCCAGCAGAGCCTGGCCAGGAGGCAATCACTTACTTTCTGGTTGCTGCCTAGAGTCTGGATGGCTTGTTGGTGCGCCAGGAAGCAGAGGTGAAGGGGTCAGTGGTTTTGTATTGCAAATTGTGGAATAAAGGAGAAACATGATTGCAGAAGTTCCCTGAAAATACAGGGAACCTGTCCAGAGTGATTTATTGCACCAGAGTTTCATCATTTCTTCCTGTCTAGGGGCTTCTCTTTGTAGGTTTGTGATGACCTCTCTCCCCAGAAAGGGAGCCTGAGTGTGACTCTTTTCTTGGTCTTTACTGGGTTTAAGTATTCCAATACACCTTCAGGTCAGGCTCAAGCTCACAAGGGATCTTCTTTGCGCTCACAGTTACTGAGTGCTTATGATGTGCTAGGAGCTGGTGATATAAATAGGAACAATAATTCCTAATATTTTAAGCCATAAGTCCAAGCATACTGTATCACTGAATCTAAGATGACAGCCATAACTTACACTTTTATTTCATGCACCACTAAGGAGAAAAACACTCCATCCAATAATCTATGTTGTATTATCCCTTGTAAGCCACCTTCCAATTCTTAGTGATGGTAAAATGTGGGAAATGTGCATCATAGAAGTGATGAAATACACTGTTTGCTCATTTGGTCCTCCCATCAACTCTACAAAGCAGATATTAATATACAGCCCCTTTGAGAAGAGGAAACTGGTTCCAAGACATTAAATAGCTTGTCAAAGTTATACAGCTAGTAAGAGAGAGCAACAGTTTAAACCTAGGCAGCTTGGTGCAAGCCCAGGCTCTTCTGGGAACTTGCAAGTCATCTGTTCTCCAGGCACTTGAGGCAGAAGGCTCCGTGGCTCCTATAAATCCTTCCCTTCGTTCCTCAGCTGAGCCTCAGGCTTGTCTTTACACTTTCCAGCCTCCCTTGCTCCACAGGCTGACTCTCTAGCTGCTTTAAGAGGCCAGCAGGACCCAGGAGATCCGTAATCCCCTTCCTGGATCTTTTCTGTACCGAAATTCTCTGGTTGCAAGCAACAGAAACTAACAATGACTTATATAAGCAGAAGGGGGAGTTGATTGGTGAGAAAAGAGGCAGCTGGCAGAATAGACAGGTAAGGGGGACCTAGGACAACACAAGGAATCTGAATGCATCTGCTTGAAGGGAAATTTATCAGCCATTTCTGTTTCATTTTCCTATAATTGTGTCACAAAGTTCAAGAGTCAACATTCCAGGCCAGAAAGTCTGGCTGGCCTGATGTGAGTTATGGCAGGGGATGCTCACTGGTGGCTCCAGTGGGAGTTCCCCAAAAGGAAATTTAAAGACTTCCCTGGTGGTCCAGTGGTTAAGACTCCGAGCTCCCAGTGCAGGGGGCCCGGTTCGATCCCTGGTCAGGGAACTAGATCCCGCATGCCGTAACTAAAGGAGCCCGCAGGCTGCAAATAAAAGATCCCGCAGGCTGCAAATAAAAGATCCCGCAGACCGCAGCTAAAAGTCCTCACGTGGCAACAAAGATCCTGCGTGCCGCAATTAAGACCTGGCACAGCCTAAATAAATAAATAAACAAACAAACAAATCAATAAATATTAAGAAAAAAGAGGAGAAAGGAAATTTGGATGAAGCGTGCAGGCTCTGGGGTCTAATTGCTTTCTCTTCTCAGCTGACTCTACCTGCTAGCTGGGCGACCTTGGGCAAGTTACCTAACCCCTCTGTACTTCTGTTCCTTCATCTGTAAAACGGGGATCACAACAGCCTTACCCCACAGGGCTTTTGGGGGAGGGGGTGTGCAGGAGATAGTGCATTGCGCTCTGAACTTATTAAGTTCTTAATAAATAGTAGCTGTTGCTGTCTACTCACATGACCAACGTTGAAGGCTATGGCTGTTCGTTGCAGAATCTTCCTGATACCCAGAGCTTCATGCATTATTTTTTTTCCCAAAAGTACCTTGAGTCCCTAAGTTTGGAAATACCTCGTGTTTGATTTTCTGGAGCTCCTGCTTGACGCTCAGATTTTCTATCTGAAATACCTAATATCTGACAGTGGTATATAAATGGATAGTTTCTAAAGCCATTCCACGTATGCCTTATTTGATTTGCTCCGCTATTTGTCCTCTGTGTCCAGCACTGCGGTAGTGTCTATGATTTATATGCAAGGACAAAAGATCTTTATCATTCATAAGCTCATGAGTTACTAGGTCAGGGATTTCCAACCTTTGTACCACTGACATTTTGTCAGTTCTCTGTTGTCGGGCCTGTCCTGTGCACTGTAGGATCCCTGGCCTCTATTCCTATATGCCAATAGCAAAGTTGCATCCCCCTCACTAGTTACGAAAACACAAAAATGCCTCCAGACACTTCCAGATGTCCTCTGGGAAGTCAATATCGCCCCCTTGTTGAAAACCACTATTCTAGGTGAATAGAAGCTCTAGAAGACCCTGCCTATGTCTGTCTGGTTCATCCTTGAATTCCCAGGGCCTGGAAGAGTAGCTGGCACGTACTAGGTGCTTAATATTTGCAAAATGTTCAAATAAACCTGAATCACAGCCATCTTCTACTAAAAATATAACAAACCAACAAAACCCCACCTCCACCTTCCCCTACCACTTCCTAAGTCAAGTTCAGACTCCTTAGCTGACATCCAAAGCCCTATAAGACACGGGTCCAGCCTACATTCTCAGTCTTGTGCTCCTATGAGGTCTAAGGCAGTCCCCATGGACTCATTTCACCATATTTATTTTTTGCAAAACAAACCCAGCTGTTTGGCGAGAAAGCGCTCCAGCCAGCTGCATTTCTCCTGCCCTAAGAGATCTGTTTGGAAAACTCTCAAACAAATATTTCAGTCATCAATGTGACACTAAGGGGTAAACCCTACATGAATAAGAGGTGATAACGCTTTATCGTACAAGAATAAAGCTGACTCTCCTTCTTGCCTGACACACATTTGAAACGGTACAGCTGAGGCTGTGGTTGGAAAGAGCCCAAGTTCAAGAAAGCCTTCCTGTCATTTGTGTCTCCCTCCCTGACTTCTGGGATGGGGATGGGTGTGTGTGTGTGTGTGTTGTGAGGGTGTGGTTCTCCAGGTCTGAATTTCAACCCTTCATATCTATCCACTAGGCGCAGTCCTAAGTTTATAGCAGGAGGCCTGATCTCTCAGCTCTGGCTCTTTTGGGGTCCTTCTAGGTCCCACGAAAGGGTTTCTAGGGACTTCGGTGCAGAGATATGCACAGAGCGGATAAAACCAAGGCGAGGAACAGAACACGTGTGGCTTTTCCAGCAGGGATGGTTCTTGTTTAAACTTTGGTTTTACATTTGTTTTGATATTTGAATTTGAAGCAAGGCCAGGAAAGAGGAAAATCTGTAATTATAATTGCTTCTTATCCTGTTAAAATGAAGCTCTAAAATGAAATGGCAGGTTAGAGTGGAGGCAAAACAGCAATGGGCTCTGGGGTCAAGTGACTGAATTCCAATTCAGGTTCTGTAACTGAGCTGCGCCCTATGGGGCCTTCCCAGGACAGACCCCTCCCCCATATCCTCCACTTCAGCTCCTCTCTGAAGCCGCTGGGTAACAGTATCGGATGCACATTTCCTGAGCTGTTTTACAGAGGCTAAAAGCCCCACCAAATGGAAAATGTTAACTACACAAGCACAGAGCCCCCAGGCCTCCTGGAGCCTAAGGATCGATAATGTTAACTCCTGTGACAACGCCCTGTTACCTCACCATCAACCAGAGAATCGTGCACAAGCTGATCACATACCCTGGGATGCCCCTCCCCCACCTGGCCTTTAAAAATACTTTGCTGAAAAAAAAAAGTGCTTTGCTGAACCCCATCCTGGAGTTCTGGTGTTTTGAGCACTAGCTGTCCTGGTCTCCTTGCTTGGTGTCCTGCAATAAATGCTGCACTTTCCTTTACCACAACCTGATGTCAGTAGATTGGCTTTACTGCATGTGGGTGAATGGACCCAAGTTTCATTCAGTAACAGAGCCTCCACTGGTTTAGTGGCAGACCCCAAGTTTGGCACTTGGTTCTGAATCAAGATTGACACCCTTTGTTCTATTAATCTTTGACCTCTTAGCATCCTCCTTGCTCCAGAATGAGCCAGGTCATCTGCCTCTGGGAGTTTCTGTAGCTCAAGAGTTGGTGAAGAGCCGCCTCCAGAATCCCAGCCCAGTTTCCAGCCACATTTTGGATGGTAACCCCGAAAAGGAAAAGGAGTGCAAGATTTTTATTTCAAATCCCAGCTCTACTGCTCACTGGCTGTGTGACATAACTTCACCTCTATGAATTGCAATTGTTTTTGAGTTTTTTGTTTTTGCTTGTTTTTACCTTTAAAGGGGAATAGTATTTGCCAATCTACTAGGGTTACATTAGCAGCTATGATTCTTTGGTCACAAGCAAAAGAATCTGGTTCTGAATTGCTTAAGCCAAAAGGAATTAATTAGAAAAATATGGAGTAGCTTCCAGTATAGAAAGGAACAGACAGTACCAACTATCTGGGCATCTCCAAAGGTCTTCTTGGTAGCACAAACCTCTTGAAGATTATATTAGAATTCTCCAGAGAAACAGAATCAATAGGATTTGTCTATCATCTATCTATTGATCTATCTATATATTGACCTATCTATCATCTAGCTATCAAAGAGTTTTATTATAAGGAATTGGCTCACACAATTATTGAGGCTGAGAAGTCCCACTTCCTCCTGGAGATCCAGGAAGGCTGGTGGTGTAATTCCAGTCCGAGTTCGAAGGCCTGAGAACCAAGAGGGCTGATTGGGTAAGTTCCAGTCCAATGAAGAAGACCAATGTCCCAGCCTGAAAACAGGAAGAGATCAAATTTTCCCTTACTCCACCATTTTTTCCATTCCGACCTCCAGCAGATTGACTGAGGCCCATCACTTTGGGGGGAGCAAAGTACTTTACTCTGGCCACCTGGTGGTCCAGTTAAGTTGACACATAAAATTAACCATCACGGGGCTTCCCTGGTGGCGCAGTGGTTGAGAGTCCGCCTGCCGATGCAGGGGACGCGGGTTCGTGCCCCGGTCCGGGAAGATCCCACATGGCGCGGAGCGGCTGGGCCCGTGAGCCATGGCCGCTGAGCCTGCGCGTCCGGAGCCTGTGCTCCGCAACGGGAGAGGCTGCAGCAGTGAAAGGCCTGCGTACCGCCAAAAAAAAAAAAAAAAAAATTAACCATCATGGTGGTCTCACCCAGGTGCCAACATTGGAATAAACAAACCTCAGTGGTTTCCATGGTCCTTGCATCATTTCACTTAAGAGTCAGAGTCCCAGGAAATAATCTGATTGGTTATTAGGTCTTGTGCCTGTCCCTACTGTACTGGGGTAGTGAGAAGAATGATCTGGCAGCAATACCCAGCACATAATAGCTGTTCCCTATATGGTAGCTATTATTATTTTTGTCTCTCTTGTCTCTGTGCCTTATTATCAGTAACTCAGTGAATCATCATAGAATGTCTTTGCAACCTGATTATCCTGAAAACAACTCCCTCAACACCCACCAGCCAAATTTGCTTCTTCCCCAGCAACAATATATACAATTTAGGTGTTAAACAGTGTGATAACAGTTATTTCAGTTCTTGCCATAGTGTTTACCAATTTTTAGAAGTCTTGCCTCCAGGAAACACCAGGAGTTCTCACTCTGTGAAAGTAATGCTCCAGGTTACTCTTCCTAATACAACAAGCCAGAGCTCTACTAGCCCTTCTCCCTACCCACCCCATTAGAGGTACAGCCAAGTCCTAACCAGGGAGGAAGGGAGCCTGGGGGTGGAGCCTGTTGGGGTGGAGCCTGAGCCTTCTGGTTGACAGATCAGCCTGCTCATAAAAAGGCACTAGATCTTGCGTTTCTTTGGGCCCCAAGGCTGTACTTTGACACTTGTCTCATCTAAAAATGACTCATAATTTTCATAACAACATCATGTTCATATATTATCTGAACAAATAACTGAAAAGATTCCACTTTTGACAGTTATGCAAAGGGGAAAGTACTGTCTCTCCTGTCCCCCTAAGTACACTTTTGTCCCCTTCCCCCTACTCTCCATTTCAAACTGGACTGGAGCAGGTGCCCCTTACCACCACCCCTCTAGCCCATGAACACTTCTGCAAAATCTTGGACAGGTTGCAATAGCTTTGAAAGAGAAGAAAAGATCAGCTCCCAGATGCCAGCTTGCTAGTAAGGATCTGTTTTCCTCCTTAACAATACCAGTATGATTACAAGTGCATGATGTATAGGACTTCCCCACATTAGCAACTTTTTTTTTTCTAAGAGGTAGCCTACTGCACTGGGCTTAGGACCAAAAGATATGAGTTAAAATTCATGTGGTAGATTGTATTGTTGACTCTAATTCTTCACTCCTCTCTCTAGCCATGCCTTTTGCCTTATGACTTTTATTTTCTTCCACTAACAGAGTGGAAAATAATTTCCCACTCTTCTAATTCAGCTACAGCCAAGTGACTTTCTTTAGCCAAGAGAATGAGGCAGAATTGACATTGTGCCAATTCTGAGACTACACCTTCTGAGGCCTTGCATGCTTCCCTTTGCTTTCTTGCTTCTCTGCCATGCCAGGAGAACATGCCTGGGATAGCCCACCAGATGAAAGGCACATGGAGCAGAACAAAGCTACCCCAGCTAACCCTTGGCCCACCCCCAGCCAACTCACAGAATTTGAGCTACATATATGCTTATTACTGTGTGACGTTGAGATAGTGGGGATATTTGTTACACAGCAGAATTGAAAATTTATATTTGGTCCATACACCCAGTTTCTGCTGCTTTGTCCTTGGGTGACCTTGGTCCTGTCTATTTCCTCAACTTTTTCAACAAGGGATTGAACTACAAGATTCCGAAAGGTCTTTTAATCTCTGAAATACTCAGTATCTTCTCCAAACCTCCAATAATCCCACTAGTGGATTATCCCCCAGTATCTTTGGGTTGAGCTTTTATTGCATTGTGCTAGTAATTTATTGAGGTGTTTGCCTCTCCTCTTCACAGTGAGATCCAGACAGATCAGCTGTGTCTTATTCACCTCTGCAGCCCAAGGGTCCATCTCAGTGCTGGAACATACGAGTTCTCAGTTAATGTTTGTTGTAGAAATAACTAAATGGCTGAGGCAAGTTCATTTACCTACCTTCCTTCCTCAGAGACGAACAAAATTTTCAGATTCACTGGAGTACATGCATGTTATCCCTTATGCAGTGATGACTTGATCAATCAGCAATTGTTTTCATTTAATTAATTTACAGCATACTTATTCAATGCATACAATGTGTCAAACTACCTTTAAATTTTCATTTATCTATTTCTTTTTTTTTTTTTTTTTTTTTTTTTTGTGCTACATGGGCCTCTCACTGTTGTGGCCTCTCCTGTTGCGGAGCACAGGCTCCGGATGTGCAGGCTCAGCGGCCATGGCTCACGGGCCTAGCCACTCCGCGGCATGTGGGATCTTCCCGGACCAGGGCACGAACCCGTGTCCCCTGCATCGGCAGGCGGACTCTCAACCACTGCGCCACCAGGGAAGCCCCATTTGTCTATTTCTTTACCTAGCTATCTATGTGGTTAGCCAACTATCAAAAGGCAATACATGCAAATAATAGAAAGTAAGTACTGTATGGGACTTCCCTGGTGGTGCAGTGGTTAAGAATCTGCCTGCCAATTCAGGAGATATGGGTTCGAGCCCTGGTCCGGGAAGATCCCACATACCGCGGAGCAACTAATCCCATGTGCCACAACTACTGAGCCTGCGCTCTAGAACCTGCAAGCCACAACTACTGAGCCCATGTGCCGCAACTACTGAAGCCCGCACGCCTAGAGCCCGTGCTCTGCAACAAGAGAAGCCACCGCAATGAAAAGCCTGCACACCGCAACGAAGAGTAGCCCCTGCTCGCTGCAAATAGAGAAAGCCCACGCGCAACAACGAACACCCAATGCAGCCAAAAATTAATTTAAAAAAATTTAAAAGTAGCAATCCTTTATAAAAAAAGTATTATAAAAGAATATCTAGTCAAAATTGTCTCTCCTGCTCTTTATCTTTCATTCCCTAGGTCATAGTTTCTTGGGTATTGTAAAGATTGTAAAGATATCTTGTGGGCATACAAGCAAATATGCACCTATCATTCCATTTCTACTCTTCCTTATGCAAATAGGGCATTTTCCACATTATTTTGTATTTTACCTTTCTCAGCTAAATTTCCTTAAAGATAGTACCATATTTGGTAGGTATAACTCTGTCTTGATATTTTAATAGCTACATAGTATCCCATTTTATGGTTACATTATAATTTAAGCAATCCTGTTGTAGGCTTTTAGGTTATTTCCAGTCTTTAGCAAAATTGTTTTGAAAACCTTGGCTTGATCTGGGACCAGCAGGGATGGGCACTTGGCCAAGAGGCAAACTGAGAGTGACATTCAAGCCCCTACTCCACTCATCAGAACAGGAACCCTAGTGTAACACTGTGTCCCCCAGATGTACATGTGTGGCAAAGGGAAGCTCCCTGGCCTCGCCCCTCTAAAAGTCTTAAAGAAGCAGTCCTCTTAACCTAGCACCCAGCCAATCCCAGAGACCATAAATCATCTCAGTGAGATGACTAGTAGCCACCATGAACTACCACAGAGACTAACTACTCATAAGGAATAGTTGATTATGAAGAGGAAGAACCAAGTAAGAGCTAAGCTACTGAGTAGGAAGCTGGATGAAGGGTTGGGACTTGAGAAAGGGCCAGGAAAAATCGAGGGTGCTAGAGCTGTGAAGTGCCCCACAACTAGAGAGAAGGAGGGGATGCAGAGGGGGTAGGGGAGTGATGCTGAGCATTGGCCCCTGGGTAGATGGGGGAACCACAGAGGGTCAGTTTGAGGGTGTCTGAAAGTTAACAGAAAAAGGAAGAAGTTAATGGCTGCAAATAGAATCATGAACACCTGGTGAAAAAATGGAAAACTTTTATTTAAGCTTTTTTTTCCCCCCTCAAAACCTTTTAACTTTTTTTCAAAAAAAGGAGAAAAGCTATTTCCCCCAAACTCTTCTCCTTCCTATGTTCTCACGTCTTTAAATACACCAAACATGATAATTTTATGAGCAAAGCACATTATACATAATACATTTTTATGTTTCAAAGCTTACAAAATGACTTAAGTTCCATAAAGAGTGTTAAAATTTAAAAAAAAAAGAGAAATGCATATATTTCAGTTTTCCCACATTTCTGCTTCATCTGCTCTCCTCCATCGCAGTGGATTTTTTCTCCCTGGCTTCAAAATTTGGGGAAATTTTATAACTGTAATCTTCAAGCTTCCCTTCCAGGATGACCTTTTCTGTTCTCCAGAGCAGACCTGGACTCTAATTCCAGCTCCACTATATGTTTGCATTGTGACTTCCAACGAGTCATTTAATCTTCCTAATCTTTATTTTTGTATCTGGAAAATGGAAGCAATACTACTACTTACCCTACATTACAATGATAACGTGATATGCATTAAGTAGCTGGTACAGTTCTTGGTGTGCATTAGATTGGCTCCATGTTCTCTCTCCATTTCCTAACGTCCTTCAGGAAATGCTCCCCATGGTCTTGGGCCAGTTGTCCCATTCCTTCTTGCTAACCTGGCTGGGGTAGAAATTAGGTAGTGGTATCTAGAAAAAGACAAAGAAGGGGTCTGGAGTCTAGAGAAAATGACTGCAAGTAGATCTTAAGCAAAGAGGTGACATCAGAAAAAAGAATTAGAGATCGTCTGTAGTTACGTTGGAGAAGACAGGCCTTTTGGAAGGGGCAGGGTGCATCTCTAGAGTGACCAACTGTCTCAGTTAGCCTGGACCTGAGAAAGGTCCCAAGATGTGCGACTTTCATTGTTAGAACCGGGAAAGACCCAGACTGGCTAGGATAAGTTAGTCATCGTATGCCTTAAGCTTTTGCAAGTCCTGAAGTATCCTGCCCATGCCCATGAAGGAGTGGGTGGACTTACTGTAAACATGATGGCTGAATAATCTGCATTTTTTGCTGGAGAAATCTTGAAAGGGCAGATGAGAGAGCAGTGGGCCAAGGAAACACTGGCAATGAGGGAGATAACAACCAGGGAATGACTCAACTGCCCTAATTGGCCAGGCGGGTCCCCATCCTCCATCACAGATCCACTTGTCTTCCTGAAGAAGCTTCAAATTGGATTAAAAAGGACATCCTTCCCTAAGCAAGGACAAAGACTCCTCCACCAGAGAAATGAAGAAGCTGGGCTGCTCAGATGAGACCTCTGATGTCCTCAGAGGCCCTGGAGAAGCTAAGGTGGAGTTTCCCTACAGAGGAGGAAGAGGAACTGGGGAACGAAAAAAATCCATCAAGGCTATGCCTCCAGGGGGACGCTCAGATCCGTGTGGGAGGATCATTAGAGACACAATAAAGTAACCGGGCATTTGTTTTTGAGTATTCATGCATTCTGTCCTGGCCTTACTCAGGCCTCTCCCATCCACTCCGGGGACAGAGGTGCTGACTGGCCTGGTGTTTGGGCTGCCATCAACTCCCAGGGATGCCTGACATGTGCTGATCTGCCTTGGGAGTTGTTGCTCTCTGCTCTCTCCAAATCGACTCCTCTTTCAAAGTCTGTGTTTGTCTTTTAAAGTGTCTGTTTTCAGAAATCAGAGGCCTGGAAGAGCTACCCTTCACTGCAGAAAGGAGAAAGGGAATGATGTTCTCCAGGCCAGCTCTTGGACCTTGCAGACTGGCGGTCATCCGTGTGCGTGTGTGATTGGAACATCCATCCAAACACCAAACTTCTCTCTTTCGAGGGAAGGGAAATAAAGCCACGGTTAGAGGCAGGCAGGACCACTGGAGCCCTTCCAGCTGCAATCAAAGGTTCACTTGGTTCTTCAGGTAATCTGGAAAGGAGGAAGCTGGTTGGATAATGTGTGAAATGTTATCACCCTGATGGAATTATTAAGGACTCTCAAGCTCATCCCCAGACATCCACTTGACGGAGATGCATGTAGATCACAAACATTGCCCTCCTGACATGCAAGAGAGAGGGAGGTTTTCAGGTCTGCCTGTTTTGCTCTCATGTATATTTCATGGCATCCAGGGTCAATGGAGCTTCTGGACATCTTCCAACAATCTCAGACTTCCTGGAGCCAAGAGCCACATCCTGCATTTGAAGGGACAAGTTGTATAATATGGAGAGATAATAACCCACGTTTCCATTTACCCACTAAAATGTTTGGGACGAAGGATGAGAGAGATCAGCAAGGTTGTCCTAAAACAGTTAGGAACAGAAGGAAAATCACTATGTAAATATCTGGTACATAAACTACCTTGCCTTAAGGTAACCATCCTGTCTTCAGCAGCAAAATATGTGGGGGTGGAGGAGTTCTCCAGTGCCCCTGACTGCTGACATAATTTCTGATTTCTGCTTCTTTGTTGAAATTCCATAACCGTATTACAAAGGATATCAAAGGCCTCATCTCTCAGAAAAGGTCATCTTATCTAGCTCCAAACTTTCTCTGCTCTAACTACAACCACGGAGACTAAAAAGATCAACCTTTTCATCATGTTTTCCTGTTTTTACACTCATCTTAATCCATTTGATTTCCCTAGCCAAGTTCATGTCCCCAGTTTTCAGATGAGGAAACCAAGGTTTGGTGATCTTTGGACTTTCAGGCAAAGTTTCAAAGTTTAATGTCAAAGTTGAGCATCAAGAAGAGAAATCCAATCCCTTTTCTCTCCTCATTGGGGATAGACAGTTGTCACTAGTCAATGAACTCTGTGATTGGTTTCCTCTTTCTTGGGATTTTCATGTTTTCACCACCCCTAAGGGGAAGACTCTGCCTCTTGGCGGTCATTGACCCAGTTGCCTGAAGTCTGAGCTGGTGTTGGTCATGACCAATCCTCATGGACACACATGACCGATGGTGATGGGGAGAAGCAGCTCACTGCTCCTGATTTGGAGATCTAATCCTGCTGCTGAGGCATCCTCCCTTCTATGAGCTTCACGTTTCTCTTCTGTAAAATGGAGACAATAGGACTCCCTACCTCCTGGGTTTGTTTTGAAGGACCAGTGAACTGATAGGAATATTTGTTTGCCCATTACTCATTGAGCTAAATAGGGTACTGATTGTAAAGTGCTTAACAGGGAGCCTGACACATAGTAGGTACTCAGCAAATATTACCTGCCCACTCTGCCTAGAGTTGGATATTCTCCTCCAGTTCTATGTGCTATGGACCTAAGTATTCTAAGAGGGTTTGTGAATCCCACCTTTGGTTCTAATAACTTTTCCTGCTTCCTTACTCTTATCTTTCGATTCTTTCCATGTGCAAAGCTAATTCCTGAATTCTGATTCCCATACAGAGAACAGGTCACATTTGTTCCCTCCCCGCAAATATACATTGAAGTCCAAACTCCCAGTACTTCAGAATGTGACCTTATTTGGAGGTAGAGTCTTTACAGAGGTAATCAAGGTAAAATGAGGTCATTAAGGGGGGCCCTAATCCAATATGACTTACGACTAGTGTTCTTGTAAAAAGGGGAAATTCAGACACAGAAACAGACACACACAGAAGGAAGATGATGTGAAGAGGGTGAAGGTGGCCACGTGACAGGAGTGATGCATCTATAAGTGAGGGGACACCTGAGGCTGCCAGACGCTAGGAGAGAGGCCCGGAACAGTTCCTCCCCTAGTGTTCTCAGAGACAGTGTGTTTCTGCCCACACCTTGATTTTGGACTTCCGGCCTCTAGAACTGTGAGATAATAAAATTTGATGTTTTAAGTCACCTAATTCATGCTACTTTGTTATGGCAGCCCTAGGAAACAAACACACCAGGAGTTGAAGACGGGCTCATCTAGACTTTTCTGGCTTGGGGGTGAGGCCCAATTCAGAATTCTGTCGTGGCCTCTGTTCTGTGGCCCAGCTGATGCACGCTTCACAGCCTGGCCTTTTCAGCCCAAATCTTCTAAATCTAATCTATTGCAGAAAGCCAAGCTGGGTATAGAAACACACACACACACACACACACACACACACACACACACACACACACACACGGAGTCTCTATCTGAAATGCAAATTAAACAGCAAATAAGGAGAGGACATATTTAGGTCAGGAGGCTGACCTGTAGATAAGGTCTTCCAGACCCTTGCTCAGAAACAAGATATTTTGGGAAGAGCTCAGATATATAGGCAGCATCCAGGGTAAAACCCAGCTTTACTGCTCAACTGCAGTGTGAATGTGGACAAGTTCCTCACCTGAAAAATGAAAATACTAATAGTATTGACATCACAGCGTTATTATAATGTTGAATGAGAAGCCATAAGCATCGTTTCGATCACAGTGCTAACTAGATAGTACTCTTATTAAAGAGTAGTTATTAATAATGCAATTGCTGTTGTGTCCTAAAGAATGAAACAGTCACACCTTGTCTCCCCAGAGTTTTCTTTCCTAATTGCATGCCTTAATAAAGACATTTGAAAAAGATGGAGCGAGAACCTACTGGCCTAATTCTTTCAGCTATCCAGGAAGGATGGTTCAGTGGGTCTGTTTTTCCTATGCAATAATGAGTGAATCACACAATGTGCGTTTTTGCATATGAAGATGGACTTTCCAATAAACCAGGAGTGAAAGCGTTTGAGTGGTTTGTCAAGTGGCAGTGGAGGCTTGTGCATTTAGTGCTTGCCTGTGATATCACCAGCATCCTGACCAATAGCATGATGTGGCAACAATTCTAGGAGCAAATCAGTGTAATAAGCACAGAGTACAGATGGAATATGGGTTGCCATTCTCCACTCTGTGCCCAGGCAGACATTGCTAATCGATCATGGAACTCCTTCCCACTGAATTTGTTCATGGACGTAGAATCTTAAGAACTCAGCCACTCTCACACAATCATAGTCAGCCTTCAGTTGGAAAGATATTTGCTGTCTCTATCTCAGGAAAAAAAGAGAAGACCCTAACTGATTTATGTCTCTTTGGTGGGGCAAAGAGGAGGCAAGTCATCCAACCACAAAATGTGATGGCCATAGTGGGGAGGAAATGTAGGGCTTTGGGTGTGAAGGTTATTTGAGGTCAGAAATGGGAGGGTATGTAAGCAGGTAATGAATCATACCCAGGGATAATTAATTCAGATATCCTAGAGAAAGAAAGAACTCACAGCAAAGACTTCAGGACAAAGAAGGAGAATGATGCGTGACTGTTGGAGTTCCACGTAGATGCCACACTGGTGATGCCCAAGGAATTATTCAAGCCAGGATATAAATACTTGCTGAGCTAGTACTTAGGTGCCAGAGACTCTCCTAGGCACTTCCATGGGCATTTTCTCATTCATCCTTCACAATAACTCTATAAGGTAGGAAGTATTCTCATTTTACAGATGAAGACACAGAGATTCAGAAAGATAAGGTAACTTACCCAAAGTCACAGATGTGTGCTACCTGCATTTTGAGTCTTTTCCTTTTTCTTTTATATTACAGCTGAAGTTCATACTTTTAGATCTTGAAGGCTTTTCAGACTACTAATAAAATGCAAAATAATAACAATAGCAACTATAAGAAAATGCAAAATAATAAGATACTAATAAAATATAAAATAATAGCAGCAATAACAGCTACAAGAAATAAGAAAGATTCCATAAATTTTGCCATGTTGGCTGACATTTTTACATGATAACAAGGACATTCAAGGTAGGAGCTAATAGATACACAGATTAGAAATGGAGGTAAAAGATACCAAAACAACTCTTGAAAGGAGGGACTGAATCTGTTTATAGCAACTCTGTCTATGCCAAGGTCAGAGTCAATGCAGAGTAACAAGATGGTGGTACTCCATCGCTGGAGGGTGTATTGGCAGTAAATGAGAGACAGGACAACACAATCGTGTGTGGCTCCTGATGCCTGGGTCTGGCCCCGGCTTCACCTCTTCCTAGCTGTGTCACTTTTTAACCATATTACCTTGGGCGAGGTATGGTGTGTCCAAATGCAGATCAAGAGAGAGAAACGGGGAAGAGTTTTGTGTGTTGTTACACTCACAGCTCCCTGGGGAGAAACAGCGTGCCATGCAGGGCCACTAGGGGAGGCACCTGGTCCATTATGAGGCAGAGGGAAGGAGGGACTGTGGGCAGGCACCTTCATTGTGGTTTCTTTGGGAAGGAAAGGGAGAGGCAGGGCAAGCGGGTGTAGGATTGGCTCATTTGAATAATTTCAGTGGACTCTGGGGCATAGTCACTGTCCCAGGTTACCTGGCCTGGGATGCTTGGGGTGGACAAATCTGTCTGGAGTGTAAGCCCATTGCAGAGGTGCTTGAGGTGTGAACTTGTCTGCTCAAGGAGAACTGACTAGCCTCTAGCCAGGGCCTCCAAACTGGGTCAAGACAGCATTTTATTTGTTTTTGTTTTTGTTCTTGCGGTACGCGGGCCTCTCAATGTTGTGGCCTCTCCCGCTGTGGAGCACAGGCTCCGGACGCGCAGGCTCAGCGGCCATGGCTCACGGGCCCAGCCGCTCTGCGGCACGTGGGATCCTCCCGGACTGGGGCACGAACCCGCAGCCCCCGCATCGGCAGGCGGACTCTCAACCACTGCGCCACCAGGGAAGCCCCCTTCTGCCTCCTTTTAAAGGTGACTGTAGTCTCTTAAAATACGGCAACCATATAATTTTTCATGCTTTGCCTCAACAGACGCAAAATGGGTTGTCACCCCCACATGAAACCAGAGAAAGGTCATGTGACCGTTACCCCAGCCCCATCCTTAACTTGCTTTGTATCAGCCACACACTGCCTCTGAGCCCCAGTCTCCTCATGTGTCAAACTGCCTGGACAAACTCTGAGGCTCCGACATCCCACAAGGTTCTGATGCTCTGTGCCTTCAAGAGTGGCTGAGGCCAGTTGAGGATGTGGCTGTGGAATCAAGCAGGAACCACAGAGTGGAGGCATCCTGTGTCCTTCTGTCTGTACCACTCTGTCCACCCCTGGACGCTGGCTCTCAGCTCTGGTGCTTGTACCCTCTGTCCCACCCCCCACCAGATGCCTAGAGAAGAAATAGAGATGTGTTATCAACCAAAGAAATGGAGATAAATATAGCCCTTGTTGGATTAATATCCCCAGGATTACTCATGTCTCCTTCAAAGTGAAGCAAAGATCATGTGCCGCCTGACAACCACCCATCTGGACTGAGAAGAGTCGCCATATGGATGGTTCTCGCTAATTATAGTTAAACACTGAAGGGAGGGGTTCCAACGTGGAGCCTCGTCAGATTGAGATCAGAACCCTTTTACCAAGAGTTTAGTGGAAAGGCTGTGTGGTTACTCTGCTCAGACTCTCCCAGGCACATTCAGACATGCCATCCAATCTTTCTGGAATCAACTTTCTCCAACACAGATGTGGAGGAATAATACTGGTCCTTCCTTATTTTAAAAAGGGGTTAACCACAGTGACCTCTATGCCAAATAAAGAGCCAATCAAGATCCTGGATCATGAATCAAGTAAATAATCAATAACTTAATAAATGCACATTTTGTGGTTCCTATTATGAACCTGAGTCTTTGTCTAGTTATACTGGGACATGGATTCATACAAAAGATGTTAAGAAAAAAAAAATTTTTTTTTTTGGCTGGTCCCAGACAAAACCACCCAGTGAATCATTCTGATCCCAGAAAGGAAACTCCCTTGGTGAAAGCATGTAGCAACCTACAGTATTGCTTTCTTAAAATAGTTGGAGATTGCTTTCTCTCCATTCCAAGAGGATGACCAACTTGGAAGATGAGAAATGCATTTCCTACATACGTGCCATTAGACCATCACCAAGAGCCATCAGTTTAGCTGTGGACCAAATGTTGGGCGGGGGACTCAGTTTGGGGTGAGAAAGGTGAAATGCTCAAATCGTGGATGAATTTTCATCAGTGTCTTCATTCTGTCTGTACCACTCTGTCCACCGCTGGACACTGGCTACACTCCCCCCTCATTCCACCATCAAAGTAGGACTACTTTCCCATGGAGGCTCAAACTTCCATGCCCTCCAAAGTCAGGTAGGCAACCTATATAACTAAAGTGGAACAGGCATAAGAAAACTCACAAGGGTCTCTCAGTGTTCATTAATTTACCCACTTTTCTTAAAGATGTGGCCACAAAGAAATACTTTTCTTCTAAAACAAAAACAGCAATGAATGTATGGTGATAACCGACAATGATACCTGACTCTAGAGTTTGGTAGAGAGTAGGGTGTAGGAGGGGTGGTTATAAACTGAAGAGTATGTGCCCTATTTCAAGGGAGCACTTCTAAGGAGGAAGCCTATAGTTACCATTTGCCAACCAAGGCCCAATAGTGCCGGATCATCTGAATTTTCTAGAGGTACTCTCAACTAGGGTATATATATGCAATCTTCTGATTTTTTTTCTTGACTCAAATTTTTAGCAAATACGTGAAGCTATTCTACTAGTATTGAAAAAAAATAGGCATAGTCTTTGTTCTGGCTTAGCTGAAGGGACAGGATGTAAACCAAGTACTCTCAGGGGCCATCTTGTTGACTTAGGGAGAGAGCTTATCAAAAATGACAAACATTTTAGATAAGGAGAGCGGGGCTAAGAGCTGGTGAGAAGCTGAGTCCTGGTGATGTCATTTGAACCCCTGGAATCAGCCACACCTGAAGTTTCTGACATCCCTGAATTTCCAGTTGCATAGCCTGACAATTTCTTCTTTTTACTTAAATCAGTCTGAGTTATGGTTTACTTGCAACTCAAAAAAAAATTCTAATCCATACAGACTTCAGGATCATCCGTAAATAGTTGATAACAGGATTGTTCAATATGACACGTTGAGGACCTGCTGTAGTTTGAAATGGCTGGAAAAGAAAGTGTATTGGGGCCAGAGCAAGCTGCACAGATAGAAAGGAGCTGCATCGCAAAGAACCTAGGATGCTTTCCTTAAAAGTTTATTTCTTGAGGAAGAACTTCAAGATGGTGGAGGAGTAAGACATGGAGATCACCTTCCTCCCCACAAATACATCAGAAATACATCTACATGTGGAACAACTCCTACAGAACACCTACTGAATGCTCGCAGAAGACCTGACTTCCCAAAAGTCGAGAAACTCCCCACGTACCTGGGTAGAGCAAAAGAATAAAGGAAAAACAGAGACAAAAGAATAGGGACGGGACCTGCACCAGTGGGAGGGAGCTGCGAAGGAGGAAAGGTTTCCACACACTAGGAAGCCCCTTCACTGGCAGAGACGGGAGGTGGCGGGGGAGAAGCTTTGGAGCCATGGAGGAGAGCACAGCAACAGGGGTGAAGAGGGCAAAGCGGAGAGATCCCCGCACAGAGGATCGGTGCCGACTGGCAGTCACCAGCCTGAGAGGCTTGTCTGCTCACCTGCTGGGGCGGGCGGGGCTGGGAGCTGAGGCTCCGCCTTAGGCCGGATCCCAGGGAGAGGACTGGGGTTGGCTGCGTGAACACAGCCTGAAGGGGGCTAGTGCACCACAGCTAGCCAGGAGGGAGTCCAGGAAAAGGTCTAGAGCTGCAGAAGAGGCAAGAGACTTTTTCTTGCCTCTTTGTTTCCTGGTGCGCGAGGGGAGGGGATTAAGAGCGCTGCTTAAAGGAGCTTCAGAGACGGGCGCGAGCCATGGCTAAAAGTGCGGACCCCAGAGACGGGCATGAGACGCTAAGGATGCTGCTGCCGCCACCAAGAAGCCTGTGTGCGAGCACAGGTCACTATCCACACCCCTCCCGGGAGCCTGTGCAGCCCGCCACGGCCAGGGTCCCGTGATCCAGGGACAACTTCCCCGGGAGAACGCATGGTGTGCCTCAGGCTGGTGCAATGTCATGCTGGCCTCCGCCGCTGCAGGCTCGCCCCGCATCCATACCCCTCCCTCCCCCCGGCCTGAGTGAGCCAGGACACCCTAATCAGCGGGTCCTTTAACCCCGTCCTGTCTGGGTGGGGAACAGAGGCCCTTAGGTGACCTACATGCAGAGGCGGGGCCAAATCCAAAGCTGAACCCCAGGAGCTGTGCGAACAAAGAGAAAGGGAAATCTCTCCCAGCAGCCTCAGGAGCAGTGGATTAAATCTCCACAGTCAAACTGATGTACCCTGCATCTGTGGAATACATGAATAGACAGCAAATCATCCCAAAATTGAGGCTGTGGACTTTGGGAGCAACAGTAGACTTGGGGTTCGCTTTCTGCATCTAATTTGTTTCTGGTTTTATGTTTATCTTAGTTTAGTATTTAGAGCTTATTATCATTGGTAGATTTGTTTATTGATTTGGTTGCTCTCTTCCTATATAGATATATATATTTTTTATTTCCTTTTTCTCTTTTTCTGAGTGTGTATATGTATGCTTCTTTGTATGATTTTGTCTGTATAGCTTTGTTTTACCATTTGACCTAGGGCTCTGTCTGTCCTTTTTTTTTCAATGTAGTTTTTAGGACCTGTTATCGTTGGTGGATTTGGTTTTTGGTTTGGTTGCTCTCTTCTTTCTTTCTTTTTATTACTTATTTATAATAATATTAAAAAATTTTTTATTTTAATAACTTTATTTAATTTCTTTATTTTTCTTTCTTTTTCATTTTCTTTCTTTCCTTCCTTCCTTCCTTCTTTCTTTCCTTAGTTCTTTCTTTCTTTCTTTCTTTTTCTTTCTTTTTCTCCCTTTTCTTCTGAGACGTGGGCTGACAGGGTCTTAGTGCTCCAGCCAAGTGTCAGGCCTGAGCCCCTGAGGTGAGAGAGGCTAGTTCATGACATTGCTCCACCAGAGACCTCCCAGCCCCATGTAATATAAAATGGCGAAAGCTCTCCCAGAGATCTCCATCTCAATGCTAAGACCCAGCTCCACTCAACGACCAGCAAGCTACAGTGCTGGACACCCTATGCCAAACAACTAGCAAGACAGGAACACAACCCCACCCATTAGCAGAAAGGCTGCCTAAAATCATAATAAGTTCACAGACACCCCAAAACACACCACAGACACGGTCCTCCCACCAGAAAGACAAGATCCAGCCTCATCAGCCAGAACACAGGCACCAGTCCCCTCCACCAGGAAGCCTACACAACCCACTGAACCAACCTTACCCACTGGGGGCAGACACCAAAAACAACGGGAACTATGAAAAGGAGACCCCAAACACAGTAAGTTAAGCAAAATGAGAAGACAGAGAAATACACAGCAGATGAAGGAGCAAGGTAAAAACCCACCAGACCTAACAAATGAAGAGGAAATAGGTAGTCTACCTGAAAAAAAATTCAGAGTAATGATAGTAAAGATGATTCAAAATCTTGGAAATAGAATAGAGAAAATACAAGAAACGTTTCACGTTAGAGGACCTAGAAGAACTAAAGAGCAAAGAAACGATGATGAACAACACAATAAATGAAATTAAAAATTCTCTAGAAGGAATCAATAGCAGAATAACTGAGGCAGAAGAATGGATAAGTGACCTGGAAGATAAAATAGTGGAAATAACTACTGCAGATCAGAATAAAGAAAAAAGAATGAACAGAATTGAGGACAGTCTCAGAGACCTCTGGGACATTAAACGCACCAAATTCACATTATACGGGTCCCAGAAGAAGAAGAGGAAAAAAAAAGGAGACTGAGAAAATATTTGAAGAGATTATAGTTGAAAACTTCCCTAATATGGGAAAGGAAATAGTCAATCAAGTCCAGGAAGTGCAGAGTCCCATACAGGATAAATCTAAGGAGAAACATGCCAAGACACATATTACCAAAACTATCAAAAATTAAATACAAAGAAAAAATATTAAAAGCAGCAAGGGAAAAGCAACAAATAACACACAAGGGAATCCCCATAAGGTTAACAGCTGATCTTTCAGCAGGAACTCTGCAAGCCAGAAGGGAATGGCAGGACACATTTAAAGTAATGAAAGGGAAAAACCTACAACCAAGATTACTCTACCCAGCAAGGATCTCATTCAGATTTGATGGAGAAAGTAAAACCTTTAAAAACAAACAAAAGCTAAGATAATTCAGCACCACCAAACCAGCTTTACAAGAAATGCTAAAGGAACTTCTCTAGGCAGGAAACACAGAGAGGAATAAGACCTACAATAACAAACAAAAAACAATTAAGAAAATGGTAATAGGAACATACATATCACCAACTACCTTAAATGTAAATGGATTAAATGCTCCAACAAGAACACATAGACTGGCTGAATGGATACAAAAACAAGACCCATATATGTGCTGTCTACAAGAGACCCACTTCAGACCTAGGGGCACATACAGACTGAAAGTGAGGGGATGGAAAAAGATATTCCGTGCAAATGGAAGTCAAAAGAAATCTGGAGTAGCAGTTCTCATATCAGACAAAATGGACTTTAAAATAAAGACTATTACAAGAGACAAAGAAGGACACTACATAATGATCAAGGGATCAATCCAAGAAGAAGACATAACAGTTGTAAATATTTATGCACCCAACATAGGAGCACCTCAATACATAAGGCAAAGGCTAACAGCCATTAAAGGGGAAATCGACAGTAACACAAACATAGTAGGGGACTTTAACATCCCACTTTCTCCAATGGACAGATCATCCAAAATGAAAATAAATAAGGAAACACAATCTTTAAATGACACATTACACAAGATGGACTTAATTGATATTTATAGGACATTCCATCCAACAGCAACAGAATACACTTCTTCTCAAGTGCTCATGGAACATTCTCCAGGATAGATCATATCTTGGGTCACAAATCAAGCCTTGGTACATTTAAGAAAATTGAAATCATATCAAGTATCTTTTCTGACCACAACACTATGAGACATATCAATTACAAGAAAAGAACTGTAAAAAATACAAACACAAGGAAGCTAAACAATACGCTACTGAATAACCAAGAGATCAATGTAGAAATCAGAGGAAATCAAAAAATACCTAGGAACAAATGACAATGAAAGCACAACGACCCAAAACCTATGGGATGCAGCAAAAGCAGTTCTAAGAAGGAAGTTTATAGCAATACAATCCTACCTCAAGAAACAAGAAAAATCTCAAGTAAACAACCTAACCTTACACCTAAAGCAATTAGGGAAAGAAGAACAAGAAACCCCCAAATTTAGCAGAAGGAAAGAAATCATAAAAATCAGATCAGAAATAAATGAAAAACAAATGAAGGACACAATAGCAAAGATCAATAAAACTGAAAGCTGGTTCTTTGAGAAGATAAACAAAATTGATAAACCATTAGCCAGACTCATCAAGAAAAAAAGGGAAAAGACTCAAATCAACAGAATTAGAAATGAAAAAGGAGACGTAAAAACTGACACTGAAGAAATACAAAGGATCATGAGAGATTACTACAAGCAACTATATGCCAATAAAATGGACAACCCGGAAGAAATGGACAAATTCTTAGAAAAGCACAGCCTTCCAAGACTGAACCAAGAAGAAATAGACAATATGAACAGACCAATCACAAGCACTGAAATTGAAACTGTGATTAAAAATCTTCCAACAAACAAACAAAAGTCTAGGACCATAGGGCTTCACAGGTGAATTCTATCAAACATTTAGAGAAGAGCTAAAACCTATCCTTCTCAAACTCTTCCAAAATATAGCAGAGGGAGGAACACTCCCAATCTCATTCTACGAGGCCACCATCACCCTGATACCAAAACAAGACAAAGATGTCACGGAGAAAGAAAACTACAGGCCAATATCACTGATGAACATACATGCAGAAATCCTCAACAAAATACTAGCAAACAGAATCCAGCAGCACATTAAAGGGATCAAACACCACAATCAATTGGGGTTTATCCCAGGAATGCAAGGATTCTTCAATATATGCAAAGCAATCAATGTGATACACCATATTAACAAACTGAAGAATGAAAATCATATGATCATCTCAATAGATGCAGAAAAACTTTCGACAAAATTTAACACCCATTTATGATAAAAACTCTCCAGAAAGTAGGCATAGAGGAAACATACCTCAACATAATAAAGGCCATATATGACAAACCCACAGCCAGCGTCGTTCTCAGTGGTGAAAAAGTGAAATCATTTCCACCAAGATCAGGAACAAGACAAGGTTGCCCACTCTCACCACTATTATTCAACATAGTGTTGGAAATTTTAGCCACAGCAATCAGAAAAGAAAAAGAAATATAAGGAATCCAAATTGGAACAGAAGTAAAACTGTCACTGTTTGCAGATGACATGATACTATACATAGAGAATCCTAAAGATGCTACCAGAAAACTACTAGAGCTAATCAACGAATTTGGTAAAGTAGCAGGATACAAAATTAATGCACAGAAATCTCTTGCATTCCTATACACTAATGATGAAAAATCTGAAAGAGAAATTAAGGAAACACTCCCATTTACCATTGCAAGAAAAAGAATAAAATAGCTAGGAATAAACCTACCTAAGGAGACAAAAGACCTGTATGCAGAACACTATAAGCCACTGATGAAAGAAATTAAAGATGATACAAACAGATGGAGAGATATACCATGTTCTTGGATTGGAAGAATCAACCTTGTGAAAATGACTCTACTACCCAAAGCAATAGATAGATTCAATGCAATCCCTATCAAACTACCAATGACATTTTTCAGAGAACTAGAAAAAAAAATTTCACAATTTGTATGGAAACACAAAAGACCCCGAATAGCCAAAGCAATCTTGAGAAAGAAAATGGAGCTGGAGGAATCAGGCTCCCTGACTTCAGGCTATACTACAAACCTACAGTAATCAAGACAGTATGGTATTGGCACATAAACAGAAATATAGATCAGTGGAACAGGATAGAAAGCCCAGAGATAAACCCACGCACCTATGGTCACCTTATCTTTGATAAAGGAGGGCAGAATACACAATACAGAAGAGACAGCCTCTTCAATAAGTGGTGCTATTAAAACTGGACAACTACATTTAAAAGAATGAAATTAAAACACTCCTTAATGCCATACACAAAAATAAACTCAAAATGGATTAAAGACCTATATATAAGGCCAGACACTATAAAACTGTTAGAGGAAAACATAGGAAGAACACTCTATGACATAAATCACAGCAAGATCCTTTTTGACAGACCTAGAGAAATGGAAATTAAAACAAAAATAAACAAATGGGACCTAATGAACCTTAAAAGCTTTTGCACAGCAAAGGAAACCATAAACAAGATGAAAAGACAACCCTCAGAATGGGAGAAAATATTTACAGATGAAGCAACTGACAAAGGATTAACCTTCAAAATATACAAGCAGCTCATGCAGCTCAATATCAAAAAACCAAACAAGCCAATCTAAAAATGGGCAGAAGACCTAAATAGACATTTCTCTCAAGAAGATATACAGGTTGCCAACAAACACATGAAAGGATGCTCAACATCACTAATCGTTAGAGAAATGCAAATCAAAACTACAATGAGGTATCACCTCACACCGGTTAGAATGGCCATCATCAAAAAATCTACAAACAATAAAGGCTGGAGAGGGTGTGGAGAAAAGGGAACCCTCATGCACTGTTGGTGGGAATGTAAATTGATACAGCCACTATGGAGAAAAGTATGGAGGTTCCCTAAAAAACTAAAAATAGAACTACCATATGACCCAGCAATCCCACTCCTGGGCATATACCCTGAGAAAACCATCATTCAAAAAGAGTCATGTACCACAATGTTCATTGCAGCACTATTTACAATAGCCAGGACACAGAAGTAACCTAAGTGCCCATCGACAGATGAATGGATAACGAAGATGTGGCACCTACATACGATGGAATATTACTCAGCCATAAAAAGAAATGAAATTGAGTTATTTGTAGTGAGGTGGATGGACCTAGAGTCTGTCACACAGAGTAAAGTAAGTCAGAAAGAGAAAAACAAATACTGTATGCTAATACATATATATGGAATCTAAAAGAAAAAAATGGTTCTGAAGAACCTAGGGGCAGGACAGGAATAAATATGCAGACGTAGAGAATGGACTTGAGTACATGGGGAGGGGGAAGGATAAGCTGGGATGAAGTGAGAGAGTGACATGGACATATATACGCTACCAAATGTAAAATAGATAGCTAGTGGGAAGCAGCCGCATAGCACAGGGAGATCAGCTCAGTGCTTTGTGACCACCTAGAGGGGTGGGATAGGAGGATAGGATGGAGACGCAAGAGGGAGGGGATATGGGGATATATGTATACGTATAGCTGATTCACTTTGTTATAAAGCAGAAACTAACACACTATTTTAAAGCAATTATACTCCAGTAAAGATGTTTTTAAAAAAAGTTTATTTCTTCACTCATAGGCAGTAGTAAACCAGTGCAGGCTTGGGAAGGGGCCCCAGCTTTCTCTGCCTTAGGAGTTTTATTTGGAAGTTTGACTCCTCTCCTGCAGTCCTATCTTTTTCTGCTTGTTACTTCCTAGGCAGTTGACTAGCTTTCTCCTGTGTGGTGAGGTGGAATGATTGAGCCTGTGTTTTCTGGATTTCTAACATCTCCAAGCCATGTTGCAGGCTCATTCAACTGGTTTGTAATCCCCTCGTGAAGATATAGTAAGCAGAAGCTCCCAGCACTTTGAATACATGTTACAATAAAGCAAAAGACAGAAAAATAGAAGAACAAATGGTATAATATTTTCCTAAGCGTATTTGTATTCGATTTATGTCAGATTTGGGAAGCTGGCAACTTAATAGGTGAGAGAACTTACATCAAACTTCAGAAAGTACATGTAGAATTCATCACCACTTGGTACATGGAATCGCAAGGAGAGATTGTAACCAGAGACAGACAGACAGATACAGCATGGCAGAGAGCAAAGTAGAGTCAGCTGTTACCCTGCTGTACCTCCTCTTGCAATTTATGGGGACTGTCAGCTACTAACAATCTAAATAACTCATTTCCATGTCAGAAATTATACCTGAAGCAGAAAATACTGCAGATTAATCTGGTGGTGTGACTTTTTTTTGAAAATGCAGACACATCTTCGTATGGATGTATGGGAGTCATGGCGTGGGAACTGGCATAATTTAGTGGCTAATAGGCACTTTTTATCACCTTGGTCTTTTGCTTTATTTTCTCACAAGGGTCCCAAAGTTCATTCAAGAAGGGCTTTGATGGAACCATTGGAGAGAGAATGATGGGAAAATTATTTTCATGTTCTCATATCAATAGTACTTTGGGATAAAATAGACCTGGATTTGAAGCCTAATTCTTTCAGCTACGATTTGTATTATCTCAAATAAGGAATTCATCTCTTTGCGCCTCACTTTCCTTATCAGTAAAATGGAGACAATAATAATAGCATAAGAACATCACACAGTGGTTGCACAAAGTATATATTCCCTTGTGCCTCCTTTTTAAAAAGTATTCAGATAATAATTCATTAATAATAATAGTCCTAGTTGTTTTTTTCCCTTTTGGTGTGTGTGTGGTGAGAGAGGGAGCTTAGAGAGAGAATCAATAAGAGCAGAACAGAATGATATAAAACCACCTGGACTCTGAGGCCAACCTGCTGGGGTTCAGGTTATGGCTCTACTATTTATTTATTTTATTTTTTATATATCTCTGTTTGCAGATTTTAAACACTAAATCTCCTAGTGGTCATAGAATGACAGAATTGAAGTAAAAATTTTTTTTGTTTTAATTTGCTCAGTTTTAAAAAACTGAAATATAGTTGATTTACAGTGTTATGTTAATTTCTGCTGTACAGCAAAGTGATTCAGTTATACGCATATATACATTCTTTTTTCATATTCTTTTCCATTATGGTTTATCCCAGGATACTGAATATCGTTCCGTATCTTGTTTTTTATCCATTTTATATGTAATATTTCACATCTGCTAACCCCAAATTCCCAGTCCCTCCCTCCCCGACTCCCCATGGTTCTATTATTTATGTAACCTGCACAGATTACTTAATTTCTCAGTGTTTCAGTTACTTATCTGTAAAGTGAAGATGATAATACTATTTTATCTCATAGATTGTTATGAGTTAAATGAATAGTCATTCTTTTTAAAAAAATATTTTTATTTATTTATTTGGCTGTGCTGGGTCTTAGTTGCGGCATGTGGGCTCTTAGTCGCGGCATGTGGGCTCTTAGTTGCGGCACGTGAGATCTAGTTACCTGACCAGGGATCGAACCTGAGTCCCCTGCCTTGGGACCATGGAGTCTTAACCGCTGGACCACCAGGGAAGCACCAAATGAATAGTCCTTCTAAATAAGGAAGTGTTTAGAACCATGCCTGTAACAGGATGTACTATACATCTAAGCCATCCATAGTAATTGTATTATCAATTGAATACTGCTATTATTTCTGTAAAGAATAATAATGATAATTACTCATTTGATGTAGAGGGTTATGAGATCTGGGGAGAAAAATGATGAACAGTATATAGACTTTGAAGCTATTCCTGGTTTAAAGCATGCTCAATTTTCATTTTTACTTTTATAAGACTGAGATTATAATTTCTAGCCCTTGGGGTTAAAACGACATTCAGATGAGATCATGGTGTACCACCTTAGGACATAGTGGCTATCGTGATGATCTCTCATTTCACAGAGGAGGAAGAAAGTGTGGTTCAGCCATCTGCCTACAGACACACAAATGGTTTGGCCAAGTGTCTTTCCCCAACCTCCTTGCCCTCTTCGCTCCCCAGAAGTTGCCTCCCCAGAAGGACGCTGGGAACATTTAGGGGACAGTGGTAGTCTTGGGGTTTTCATGTCATGGAAAGTGATGGTGCCATGTGAATTGATGTCACAGTTATTTGGGGGATTCTGTTCAGTACATCTTTTCTGAAAACTTCCTTCAAGGTGGGTCCTCAGCAGCCAGGTTCTTGCCTTGTGACCCCACCTCCTGTTATATGATTGGACTGGAGTTGGACCCCTGATCCACTCAGATTCACTCTCTGAGGAGCTTGGAATTGGAAGCTGAGTTCCTCCAAACCCAACACCACAATTCAGCTAGAGTGATCTTTCTGAAAATCAGTCACCTTCCTCCTGCTTCAAACACATTTGTGGCTCCCTATTGCTCTTGGAACAAGGACTTGTTTAGTCTGGCCTGAAACACTGTGGACCTTCAGGGCCTCATCTCACACCATCTCACCTTTCTTTTCAGTGCGGCAGCCACACTGGCCTTCATTGGCCCTTGGGCTCACCATGCACCCTCTTGCTAAAGGCCTTTGCAGATGCTGTTCCCTTTGCCTGGAACACCAGTCCTTCTACTCTCTTCCTCATCTTTCCTGTATCATTTCGGTGGTTACTTTCCCAAGGATATCTTCTCTCACCTCCCTGACTGTGTCAAACTTGTGTCCTTTGAGCTTTCATTGCCGTGTGTGCCTTTCCATCCTAACACTAGCCAGGGTTGTGATTATACATGTGTATGCGTGATTATTTGATTAATGACAGTATCTCCCAGCAGACTCCAGCCTCCATCAGGGTGAAGTCATCTTTAGTTTTGTTCACTTTTGTATCCCCAGGACCTGGCACAGTGCCTTGTCCATAATAGATGCTCAATAAATACTTGCTGAACGATGAATATGTACCAGGATAGGTAGAGCTACAGGGTGAAAGTCTATATACCACAGCTGCTGAGATCTGAGACTTGCCGTGATACTCACCCCATTCTCCTTGAAGCCTGCTTTTCTTCTTGTTTTTTTAGATTTAATGAAAGGCCCTCACCATCCTTCTATTGAATTTCTATGTATTGTTTAATCTCTTGTGAGTGGGGTTCTTTTATCTGCAACCCAATGAGACCATTTATGCTGCTGTAAGGAGATGGAGACTGAGGAAATCCCAAGAGTTTTCTTCTTCCAGGATGATTCAAAAGGAGGATACACGGGGGGAGGGATGGAGTAGGAGGTTTGGGGTTAGCAGATGTAGGCTTTTATATATAGAACGGATAAACAACAAGGTCCTACTGTATAGAGCAGAGAACTATATTCAATATCCTATGATAAACCATAATGGAAAAGAATATATAGAAAAAGAATGTATATATATATATATATATATATATATGAATAACTGAATCACTTTGCTATACAGCAGAAATGAACACAACATTGTAAATCAACTATATACTTCAGTAAAAAAAAATTGATTAAAAATGGAGGATACACAGCACAGGCAAGGTTGATGACCACAGTCATCATCATCTGCTGCTATTGGGCTAGCCAAAAATTTCATTCGTTTTTTGCTGAATGAACTTTTTGGCCAATCCAATATTTGTACTCTGGCTCAGCAGGAGACCCAGCCTAACCAGGGAGCACCACTTCAGTTATGTCTACTGCTGGTGGGGTCTTACCTTCAGTCCTTAAAATGCCTTCGTTAACTTCTGTATTTACTTCTCCATTTGCAACACTCTTTCCCACC